>NC_091824.1:149492634-150195134 GCF_038994185.2 Dermacentor albipictus | reverse complement strand
AACGAGTGCTACCATCACGTTTCGAAGTCTACAAATGCTATTATGTTTTGGCCTTCTCACACCTAAGCAGTCTTAAGTGTCTCAGATGAAATTGTTTTGTATCCACCGTCTGAGAGGTGCAAGGATGTTCTTGCGCAATGATGCCATGATTTGGTTGCACGCAACTGGTTTGGTAAGGTATTGTGGCTTTCTGTCATGTCGATCTTCTTGTTCTTTCATTTGCTAGCCACTGAGTCAACATGCTAGTCGCACAATTTTGGTAGGAACCGTAGCACTCTCATAGTCACATACCATGTATTTACATTAGCTACGCGTGCATTACGTAAGAGTCTGCGTTTTTCCCTGAGGCAATAAACACTGCACTTGTAGAGCAAAGATTGCACTGCCCTCAAAGACGGTGCGGGCCACTTTCTGGAAGACAACCTTAAATCAGTCTTGCGGCGAACGCAGGCTCTATACGAACAGTATCAACAACGCAAGGTACCTGACTGAATGCCTAGAACAACTGCATTCGCAACGAGGCGTTGCTGAGCACAGGCGGCGCCCAATACTTCGAAAGTAGTGCCCACAACGTAGCTGCGAAATGTGGCTGACTGGTGACTGGTTTTTTTGGCACTTAAGATTTCTCCTTCGACTTCGCTTTATTCTTGAACTGCAGCAATTTCTTTGAGAATGGCTACGTTCCTTTAACTCAAATTCATATGCATTGTCCGCAGGCAAGGCCACACCACACGTGTTTGCTGCATTATATTGCATCGCTTCAGTACAGAAATTATTTCGACGCTTTCCTTCAAAGCAGTGATCAGTGCCTCATTTGTGTCGACACCATGAAGCTCTTTTCATCAAGGTATTGCTATAAAACGTAGGTGTGCCATCGTCTTCTGTTAGATTAGAATGTTCGCGCAGGCTATGCAAACATGGACAGTGGAAATTAACTTCAGTGCTTTACATGCAACACATTCAAGCTGATGTAATTTTAGCTTCTACAAGCGTCATATTGTTACGGTAAGCATGGCGTAGCACGGTTGGGTAAAATGTCTGTTTGCCTCAGACACTGCTCATATCAAATATCGTTCGTACAAGAACTGAAACTTGGTCGAGTTTGAAAGAATTCATCTCACTTAAAGCGCACAAAAAACAAGGAGACAAGAAAGGAACACCAAACAGAATCAACCCTGCTATATATATATATTGTCGCGAAGCACTTTGAGCACTAAGCGTTCGCGACTAGAACGTTGGAGCAGCGAGAGGTAGCGTAGCCGACCGAGCACCGAAACAAGGTTGTTCTTTCTCGTCGTCGTTGTCTCTCTCCGAGCCACAGCCCCACTGCTCCCTATTTTACAGTACAGTTATCTCCCCCGCGGAGAAGGAAGCCGTCCCGGCGACCTACGGGTAGGACAGCACAGGCGGATCATAGTAGGGCTTGAGACGCTGGGCATGCACAATTTCGCGTCCACGACGGCGATGATCCAAAGGTAGCTCGAGGGGTTCCACAAAATAGTTGACTGGAGACGTTTGTTTGATCACGCGGTATGGGCCTTGGTACTTCGATGCGAGTTTCGGTGACAGTCCAGTGGGAGAGGCTGGAACCCAAAGCCACACTAGTGAGCCAGGAGCATAGGCTACAGGAGCATTGGAACTTTCTCGATGGTGCTTCTGGCGTTGCTGGTCTTCTGACGTAAATATACGGGCAAGCTTGCGACACTCTTCTGCGTGTGCAGCAGCTTCAGATAGGGTAGTTGTTTCCGTGGAGTCAGGGCGGTACGGAAGGATAGTATCCATTGTGGAAAAAGGTTCGCGTCCGTACAGGAGAAAGAAGGGCGAAAATCCCGTGGTAGTCTGCGTGGCGGTGTTGTATGCGTAGGTCAGAAAAGGTAGAACATGGTCCCATTTGGTTTGGTCGGATGCAACGTACATGGCCAGCATGTCACCAAGAGTGCGATTAAAGCGCTCGGTCATGCCATTAGTCTGCGGATGATACGCAGTAGTGGTGCGATGAATGATGCGGCATTCTTTGAGGAGAGCCTCGATGACGTCGGAGAGGAAGACGCGGCCTCTGTCACTGAGTAATTCCCTGGGAGCTCCGTGGCGAAGGATGATGTTGCGCAGGAGAAACCAGGCGACGTCACGTGCAGAAGCGCTGGACAAAGGGGAAGTTTCCGCATAGCGCGTAAGATGGTCGATGGCCACGATTACCCAGCGATTGCCATCTGATGTGGTTGGCAGAGGTCCATAAATGTCGATGCCTACTCGATCAAAAGCACGTGCTGGGCAAGGCAAAGGCTGCAATGGAGCGGTTGAACGACGAGGGGGATCTTTACGGCGTTGGCAAACCAGACAGGAGCGGACATGATGATGGATGAATCGATACATTCCCCGCCAGTAGTAACGAAGGCGTAGACGCGCGTATGTCTTCAGTACCCCCGCATGCGCACACTGGGGATCGTCGTGGAACGCTGCGCAAATATCCGAACGCAGGTGGCGCGGGATGACAAGCAACCATTTGCGGCTGTCCGGGAGGTAGTTGCGACGGTACAGGAGCCCGTCGCGAATGGAGAAGTGATGTGCTTGGCGACGTAATGCGCGATTGTTAGTGGGTGTCGATGGGCTGGACAAAAAACGCAGCATGGACACAATCCATGGGTCTTTCTTCTGCTCCAGAAGAATGTCCGTGGCAGCAAGGGAAGACTCGGACAATGAGGCCTTCGGGAAGCTAGCTTCGGCTGTTAGTGGCGAACGAGACAAGGCATCCGCATCCGAGTGTTTTCGGCCAGAACGATACAGCACGCGAATGTCGTACTCCTGCAGCCGAAGGGCCCATCGAGCAAGACGACCGGACGGTTCTTTTAAGGACGACAGCCAGCACAGCGAATGGTGATCAGTTATGACGTCAAACGGGCGGCCATAAAGATACGGACGGAATTTGGCTATGGCCCAAATTATAGCGAGGCATTCCTTTTCTGTGACAGAATAGTTCGATTCAGGTTTAGTGAGTGCACGACTGGCGAAGGCAACGACGTACTCATCGAAGCCAGCCTTTCTCTGAGCGAGAACGGCCCCAAGGCCAACGCCACTGGCATCCGTGTGTATTTCAGTTGGAGCACTGGGGTCGAAATGGCGCAGGATTGGCGGTGACGTCAAGAGACGACGCAGCTTTGTGAAGGCGGCATCGCAATCCGGTGACCAGGTTGAAAGGTTGGGGCCACCATGAAGAAGCTGCGTTAAAGGCGCTATTATAGTGGCAAAATTGCGGATGAAACGGCGAAAGTATGACGCCAATCCAATAAAGCTGCGCAGTTCTTTCAAAGTTGTTGGTCGGGGAAACTGGGCAACAGCTTGCAGTTTCGCCGGATCAGGGAGTACACCTTCTTTCGACACGACATGGCCGAGGATGACCAGCTGCCGGGCAGCGAAGTGACACTTTTTCAAGTTAAGCTGGAGGCCAGCATCGGCGATGCACTGTAGGACGCGTTCAAGTCGAAGTAAGTGGGAAGGAAAGTCCGGTGAAAAGATAACGATGTCGTCCAGATAACACAGACATATCTGCCATTTGAGGCCGCGCAAGATGTTGTCCATCATTCTTTCAAATGTGGCAGGCGCATTACACAGGCCAAATGGCATCACGGCGAATTCAAATAAACCGTCAGGTGTGATAAAGGCTGTTTTCGGACGGTCTGACTCAGCCACTGGCACTTGCCAGTACCCGGATCGTAAGTCTAAGGAGGAGTAGAATTCAGCGCCTTGGAGGCAGTCTAGCGCGTCGTCAATACGGGGTAGTGGATAAACGTCCTTGCGTGTGATCTTATTAAGTCGCCGGTAGTCCACGCAAAAGCGAATTGTGCCGTCTTTCTTTTTTTTACCAGCACTACAGGGGAAGCCCAGGGATTGTGTGAAGGTTGTATGACACCGCGTTGGAGCATGTCTGCAACTTGCTCAGCGATCGCGCTACGCTCCGTGGCGGATACACGATACGGCCTGTGGCGTAGAGGTGCATGGTTGCCGGTGTCGATGTGATGGACAACAGTGGAAGTACGGCCTAAGCGAGATTGTTGTAGGTCGAATGACGTGCGAAAGCGGTCTAGAAGATGGACGATCTGGGCGTGCTGCGCTGGAGTGAGGTTGGGATCAATACTCTGGTAAAATGTTGGGTCACACGGCGGCGTGGGAGGAGAAACTTGAAGGGCCAGAGCGTCAACAGGAGGAGAAGCCGGGTCGTCAGGTACATCGTAAAGGAAGCTTGGTTCGCTTTCGTCGGCATAACCAAGACACTCATTGTGGAGCAGCCTAGCAGGGCAAGGAAACAGGTTCGATACATAAAGTGCGCTCGAACCTTGTCGAATGGCAAGAAGGGCAAAAGGAACCAAGAAAGGATGGCGGCGAGCAACAAGCTTAGACGGCGTGAAAAGAACTGTGGAGTCGGAAAACCCAACGCAGGAAACGGGTACAAGTGCGGCAGAGTATGGAGGAAGCTCGGTGTCGGTGGTGACGAACACACGACGGGAAGTGTCATCAGTATCTTCAAAAACGTTGGTGCCGAATGGCGACAGCGCGAGTTCAGCACGGGCACAATCTATAACGGCATGATGAGTGGACAGAAAGTCCCATCCTAAAATCATGGCATGGGAACAGCGAGGCAGAACAACGAACTCAACATGGTATAAAGCGCCGCTTATAACAACACGCACGGTACACTTCCCTAAGGGTTCAATCGGCGCAGCGCTTGCTGTACGTAAGGAAATGGCAGAATATGGCGTCGCGACTTTTCTAAGGGTAAGACGAAGCTGATCCGAAATCACTGATATTGCTGCTCCCGTGTCTACAAGCGCATGAACGGCAATGTCTTCTGCATAAACTTCAAGGACGTTCGCAGGAAATAAATGAGGTCTTGAGGAGTTCGCTGAGATCGCAGTTCTTGCCTCCGGAACTGCGGTCCTTAGTTTTCCTCTCGGATAGCTTCAGGACGACGGATAAGCGGCGACAGAGAACGCCGACGGGGAGACGGAGACCGACGGGTATTGAAGTTTCGGGAAAGAGGAGGCGAGGCTTCGAAGGGCTGAGCGGCAGTAGCAGAACGGGACGGAAAGTCGAAACCGTTACTGCGTGCCCTCGGAGAATCAGAAGGATACCATCCACGTCGGCGGCAAAGCCGTGCGACATGCCCAGGTAGGCCGCACGAGTAACATATAGGCCGATTGTCATGGGTGCGCCATGGATTGAGAACGGCCGGCGGAGATTGTTGGAAATACTGCCGAGGTGGGCGCACGGGCTGCTGTGGCGGCCAGTAGCTGCTTGGGGGGGGGGGAGGCAGAATATGTTGCAGCTGCTTGCGGAGGTGAGGGAAAGCCGCTAGTAAGTCTGGATTGATTATCTGCAGAAGGAGGCCTTGGATTAGCGACAACGGCAGCGTACGTAAGTGGCACAGGCGTAGGAGGTGGTTGATGAGCAAGTGGTACTGCGGTAGCGACTTGTTCTTGTATCATGTGACGGAGATCTGGAGACAAGCGCGGCTCTGAGGCTGGGGCGACTGGCAGAAGAGAGAGTTGGCGCGCCACTTCTTCTCGTACAAATTGCTTGATTCTGTCGAAAAATGCTGAACTGCAAGGAGTAGAAGTGAGACCATCACTCAGAGCTGCAAGCGCGACGTCCGGAGCGAGTGCTTGGCGCGTAGAAAGTCGTTGTTTGCGCAGCTCCTCATAGCTCTGGCAAAGCGTTATGATGTCGTTGACCGTCTGAGGATTCCTTGCCAAGAGCATTTGGAAGGCGTCATCGTCTATGCCTTTCAAGATGTTCCTGACCTTGGCATCTTCGGTCATATCTGGGTCTATACGCCGGCAGATGTCAACTACATCTTCAATGTAGCTCGTAAATGTTTCGCCCTTTTGTTGGGCACGACAGCGAAGCTGTTGTTCAGCCCGAAGTTTGCGCACAGAAGGGCGATCGAACACTTCTTGAAGTGCCGTTCGGAATGCTGTCCAGGTGGAAAAGTCAGCCTCATGGTTGCGGAACCAAAGATGGGCGACCCCGGAAAGGTAGAACGGGACGTAGCCAAGCTTGTCAGCTTCAGACCATTTGTTGTGCGCACTTACTCGGGTGTATGATGACAGCCAGTCCTCTACGTCATGATCGTCAGTGCCATTGAATATGGGAGGATCCCGTTGGCGAGGCGTACCAGGACAGACGACTGGAGGCGGCGCCAGGGGTGGCGTGGTAGGACTAGTCTCCTCAGGCATGGGAGATATGACAGGGATCGTCCGGCTTCGGAGTTCCAGGTTGGCAATAAGTCCAGCACCTTCCACCAAATGTCGCGAAGCACTTTGAGCACCAAGCGTTCGCGACTAGAACGTTGGAGCAGCGAGAGGTAGCGTAGCCGACCGAGCACCGAAACAAGGTTGTTCTTTCTCGTCGTCGTTGTCTCTCTCCGAGCCACAGCCCCACTGCTCCCTATTTTACAGTACAATATATATAAATATATATATATATATATATATATCAGTCGACACACAGTAACCTACACCACTGCGAGAGCAAGCTCCAAGCCTCCCAAATCAAATTTAGGCAAACTGGGAAATTTAGGTAATTTCCTAAACTTTCTCGGTGATTTCGAGCACGCTTGCGCAGTGATATACTTTGCTCTGCGTCAACTGATATGTAAGCGTGTGTTGCGGGTATACACTTTAGTTTGAAGTAGTGCTCGTCCTGTTTCGTCTTCCTTTCTTGTGTGCTTGTTTTTGTAGGCTTTAAGTGAAATATGAAATGTTTCTTGTAGTACGTGTGTACACAGATCCCCGTAACGGGAGATGAAATTAGGTATGGAAGACCAGAACCTCGCTGAGCAATTTATTTATTTTGGTACATGCTCTGTCACCACAAATAGATAAACTTCTTTAGCTGCATTTTTCATCTATTATACCGAATTGCAGTCGCAATCTTAATTTCAAATTACTATTTTTTGAACTTGCGCATGAATCGAGATAATGGTAAACCACCCTCGAAAGCACAATTTTGCTTATATCTTTTTCACTTAACTATACTTCGATGATATATCTTAATAAAAAGGTTCGGTTCTTTCTGTCTTTTATGTAGGGCTGTGTGATATTAATGTTCATGAATAACAAGACACATAAATAAAGTCAGTGCTCAGCAAAAGTACTACGCTATACACTGTGCTAAAATCAACCTCCCGTCGGTTTCTTGGTCACTTTCACTCTAGATTTTAGATGTACATTTCTCTCTAGCGAATCTTCTCAACAGATAGAAAAAGTAAATAAAAAATATAGTTTATTTGAGCAGTTCACAACAATGTCAATTCGACGATAACCTCTTGAGAAAATCCATCTATACTTTTCTATCACTGAAGCGAACTCAGCACTTAAGATCGCAGAATTTAAGTTATCTTTGGCTTGCTATGTAGTCCCTCAGTCTTCAAAACTTGAGAAATGAACTGATGAGAAATTGTTTTTATGTTGTCCCACTTTCTTGTTACTTAATGCTCACGCATTTAATCACGCTCGGTGGCTTTTTGCAGTGAACAATGCCAGTTTCTTATTGAATAAGGCACCCTTTAGATCGGTCACACTTTTTAGAGCCAACGCGTTACAAAGTTTGAGACATACGCCTTGGCGGGAAGCCTGAAGCTGCGGGTTTTTTGAAAACGTGCTAAAACTTCAAACGTTTCGAGAGAGAATTACTCTTCGCTGACGGCGCTTCGCTCCCCCTCGACTTGCAATACAGTTTTCTTGCTGACGCCATGCCATTTCTCATTCCGGCGCTGAAACACTCGAGTACACAGACGTGAACAGGATTCTCCCAATTTATTCTTTCCTTAAAGTGTAGTTCAAGGCCCTTTGGAAGACAAGAAACGACAATGAGGTTTCACTCTCAAACCTTGTTTTCAGGAGTTGTCAGTGATCCACATCCATCATTTCAAGAGGGAAAAAAGAAACAGCACCATAACCGGCGGGAAAAGCATTGCTTTTCGGTAGTTTACTACATTATAGAGAAGTGTCATCCATAAAATTTAGCAGCAAAGTAATGTGTTCAGATCAGCTGCAGGGTGCCCGTTTCTGCATATACAGGAAACAGTAGTGATTTCTCACTGCGCAGTGATAGCGCGTTTTCGGAAGGAACCTGCTAAGTAATCGAAATGGGCCCTCATCCTTACTGGTTCACCAGAAATAGCTAGCGCACATACTGTATTTTTTTAACCATTGAACCTGAACTTGGTCTCCTAAAAAAATGAATACTCCGATACTTATAACTAAACATTCCTTCTCATACTCCCTTAAAAAATATCGCTATGCATAAAGGTGGACCAAAATTCTGTACAATGCTCAGGGGCCAGATATAGTACAAAAATGTGGACGACAGATTGTCCGATGATAGCCACATGTGGAAATCAGGCGCACTTAAAACGCAATGAGATAGGTGGGTAAGTATACGCCACGACAGGCGATATCGCCTAGCGCCACGACAGGCGATAGCGAAGCCCATCAATACATTCTTATCGAAGAAAATTTAACGTGCTTTTAGTTTTGCTATCATGCACCAACGATGGGTTTAGACACAATACGGCAAATACGAAAAGAATCACTTTACTTATACATGCTTTATTTTTTTCATCTTGGCCATCGAAAGCGCATGATTTTTTCCCCATTACCAGCAATATGTGCAAGAAGGCATCCAGAAATTTCTTCCCAGTTTTAGATAATTTTTTTAATTTTATTTTTGCAGGCTAGAAATAATTCCACAAAACCATAGCACTGTAGAGTTTAAAAAAATTGATCAGACCCGGGAAAATAGAGATGTGTGTAACAGAAAACAACGAAGTAAAGTTCTTGCCTAAGATAGAAATAGCAAGAAAAATCATAAATCACGATGTATAACAACCTTTTAACGAATCCGGTTCATTATTCGGAGTTCCAGGTATCGTAATATATATGTCATTTCATACAAACAATATTTTCTATGCAATATTATACCGCGATCTCCATCTCACAGCAAGATTGATCAGCTCGAATAGCGCCCTTCCTGTAGCTTAGAACTAGAATTAGCCAGTCCACAGTTGAACCAGTCGGGATAAATTAGACAGTGTGCGTTGCTACTGACACTAGTGCAGCTATACATTGCTCTTATTTGAGCAAAGAAAAAACGCTTCCAAGCGTGTATGGGCCAGAAAAGAAGTTTCTTTGCTGGCATCTCGAAACAGTTTCTCTGTAATTAGTGCTTTCCCTGTTGCTATTATGGTGCCGAACTGACAAAGTATCGCACCTAGCTGGTCGAGTCGGTACATTTGCAGTATTTACAGTGTGTACTTTAAACACGGACAAAGAAGTGTTTCTTCTCTCTTCTTTGTGTTTGAGGTGCGTGTTTGAGGTGCGTGCTTTAAGCATTAATGCAAATTGCCAAAGATTCCGGATCGTAAGCGCTTTTCACCATAGACAAGACACCTTCACAAATAACATATCCACCATCACAACTGGCCCGCATCTGCATTTGCGAACAGTTTTAGCAGAAGAACGTTTTTCAGAATACGGACCCTGAACTACAGAGCAAATCGCATTTATTATTCTCTGCTCCACGTCTCACTTATACTATTTTTAAGTTTCAGCAGACGGTGTTTTGCTGAACCCCGTCTCCATTTCTTGTTTTACAGTTGCACCTGCCCTGTAAACGCGTACATTGTCGTCTCAGTGTAGTCACGTGCCTAAATGTGGGTTTCTTGCTTCGATGATTACCGTCAACATGACAATTAAAGATTAGCTATAGCTCAACGCAAGCATACTGCAGCAAAAAAAGAAAAATATTTGCTGATATAGACGTGTTGATTTGTTCCGCATTGCGGTCAACTGTTTCTCACTTAGCTGCACTTTCATCCTGAGTCTCCACCATATATTCCCAGACAAAGCTCACATTACACGTTTGCTGCAGACGTAGCAGAATCTGTCCAGTTTAGGCATCGAAAGGTGCCTGATGTTACGTGTCAGTGGATACCAGGACACTGTGGTTTAATACAAAATGAATACAAGGTCCTCGCAGCAAACGCTGTCTCGGGAATAGTGGCCGAATAGCGTATTGAAACTTTCACATGACGTGGGGGATTATTGAGGTATGCAGGCATGCTATAGGGTTCAGCACTGAAATCCCTTCTTTTTGTTCTCTTAATTCATATTTACTCTTTTTGGTTTCCTTCCTTCTTCTTGCAAGACAATTAGACACTCTACAGAGCCCACTAGCTGAGTCCAAGATCCTTTGCCTCCCTGGCAATAAATTACCTATATGAGGGGTGATGCAAAGGCATTGCAATAAATAGGGAACCGCAGAAGAAAAAAACGGGCACCGCATGCTGTGTCTAGTGGATGTGAGAACAAATGCGAACAGAAGAGACAGGCAGAGGAACAGCCAGAACGGTCGCCGTCCTGTCCTTCCCTCTTCCGTCGTATTCTGGTGTTCGCATATACGATATACTATAGTAGCTCGTCCACCTCTCGCTTATACCGAACCCTGCGTTTATATCTGCACGCAGTTAGTACCTCAAAATACGCTGCGGAGATTTTTCTCTATTGCACTTTTCTTAAGAAGCACACCATATGCGCTGCTTGTTTGGGGTAAGAAAGCCGAAGGCAAGATCAGCAAAGAAGAGAGCACACTTTGTCGCTTTACCGAAAATGGTCTCAGTGCTTCGCGTACGAAAGCACCTTCCCGACAACTGGGGAGGATGAAGGCAGAAAGGGTAAAGTCTTCTTGCGTCTCTGCTGAAGAAACCCCCAGGGTGAATGCGATAGGAGCTCGCCGTTCTTTTGCAAGACACACGAAAATTTGCAGACGGGCAACGGCCATACGACTTCCTGCGCCACTCTTTATCATGCCGACCACGTTTCATGCATCCTCTGTTGTATTGTCCTTCCCTCCAACCCAAGCGAATGTAAACGCCCGACTACACGAATGATAAGAAGGAACAGTTCCTGCTTGCAAACGGAATTCGTAGAATATTCCGAAAAGAAGAAAGGACGTGTACAAAGCGGATTGGGAGAGTTAGATACGCAGAGCGTATGCGAACCTAAAGTAAGTAAGTAAATAAATAAATAAATAAATAAATAAATAAATAAATAAATAAGAAGTAAATGAACGAGATACTGATATTCAAGGCCTGCGTTAGGATGCGCAACTACTTCCATGCGTTGCAGTATTTAACACGAATAAAGAAAAACAGAATTTTTCACTATGAAAGAAACACTGTCACTTCCAAAGTGGCAAGCGAACCAAAATGCACCGATAAGGAGTGAAAAGTTTCAGTTAGGCACGCACGTATGTGTTGCGAAGTGTTGCATTGCCGCTGCAGACAAAAATTCATGCGATGAGAAATCGATTTCACTGGATGAGTAATCGAGGTGGGCTTGCTAACCTGCGGGGCGATTAAAATCAGCCGAATTACGTTATTAACCTCTGACGGGCTACGATAAACAAACCTATTATTTATATCATACAAGATTGCCCACGTAGCATATCGATTGTATGCTCAATATTGACTCAATTCCACTGCTGGAGGTGTACCTACATGGCAGCAATCAAGGAGTATAACACGTGTAATGAAGAAGAAGCGCTGCTTAGCCCGGGGCATCTCCAGCGTATGAAAGGCAACGAAGAAGTGCCGGTTAGTTAGGCGCATCACCAGCGCTTTACGCACGGGGCAGGTTCTGACTGAGTTCCTGTATTACAGGTTCGGCGGACGTCCTACTTCGTCGTCGTGGGTTGTTCCGACCTCAAGGACAGAGCGACACGTCTCTGTGGGCCACGGAGCTCGACCCTTCCTTCCCCCCGAGAACCCTGCGAGCAGTCAGAACCGGCCCCATGCGTAAAGCGCTGGTGATGCGCTTGACTAACCGGCACTTATTCGTTGCCTTTAATACGCTGGAGATGCGTCGGGCTTACCGGCGCTTCTTCTTCATTACACACAGAATAAAAAATGGAAAAAAATAAAAAAGCACCGTCAGTGAAGAAGCACGATGGAGTACACATGGCTAGACAATACGCAACAGAGATTTCACGAGACAGGGGAAGAGAAAAAGCAATCCTTTGCGGCAAAAGCATGAGGAAACGATATGATTAAGTCACAACTTGCAGAAGGGTATAACAACAGAAAATGGTAAGCACAACGTGCTAAAAAAGAAGGAATAATCAGAATTAAGAATGCAGCAGGATACGAAGGAGCAGGAAACAATGCCTTTGTGTAAAAAAAAATATATATATAATGAAACGAAGCATGTGAAAGCAAGTTGAAGCAAGGAAAAGGATAATTTTCATTTCAACTGTAAAGATCGAAAGATTAGGAAACAAGTTCAGGTGGGCTTAGCCAGATGATCACAACTAAATAGAGATGCCGCACAAGAACTGAGAGCGTAAGTCTGCAATCACAAGAAACAACCCCGCCACCCGCTCCTAAAACACACTTAAAGGAATGTACAAGAGATGCAGCAGGCTAGCCGCATGTTCGCCACTGGAGAATAAGGTACACGAATAAAACTAAGGAAGAATGAAGAAATAACACCATACACGCAAGTACTCAACACCATATTGTTGGGATGAAAACAGAAAAAAGAAATGAACAAAGAAAAAGCTTCTCAAAGATATCTTTTTCTGCTCTGCTTTAGCCATGTACTCCAGCACCGGCTAACAAAAGCGCGAAATCGCGGGAAGCCCACCAACAAAGGAAAGCTTCCTTTAGAGCCAATTATAGCAACAAGGAAAACAAAAATACGTAAAAAAAGGTCATAACAAGACAGCCGTTGTCCCCATGATACATTAAAACAATATTAGAAGAACCCCGCTCAAAGAATAGAGGAATAACGATAGCGACATGTAACCTACTACACAAAAATCTGGACTTTGAGATAGAAAACAAAAACAAAAGCAGTGACATAACCTCATTTCAGCGTTTTGTATTGCCTGTTCTAAGAAAAAATACGTAACTATAATGAAGCCGTCTAAATAGAGAAGCAAGACTTCCGGGCTTATGTGAGACACTCGCTTGCACCTATCAGGTTCTGTGGCCAGTTACAAGAAGAGATATCACTTCTCTCGACCAGAGAGACTTGAAGCGCTTGGATAGCCGGAAGAGGCAAGATAGTGTGCTCTGGTAGACAGCCAGAATCCTCAACCGTGTTTTTCGACGTGCAACGTGCACCTGTTTAGTCCATATCTTAAACGGGCTTTCTTTTTCTCCGTCCAATATTCATGTGAAGTTGAGTACAATGCGGTTATTCACTGGGCTTTCAAAAAAAGTCGTAACGCATGGACGCATAGATAAAGAAGTCGACATCCGAGTGATATCGTCTGGTGAAGTATAAAGAACGCGGACACCCCACAGCCAGACCAATGAACCTTACAGTGTTATAAAGGTCAGCAAAGACAAAACAGTGCTTCCGTGTTGTTGTATTTCAATGTGTGTATCTCTACAATACAACTTTCTAAAAGAAAGTAAAAACAGTAGAACTCCATTAGCTTTTAGAAATGCCACCAAACATGAGCTAAAGAAATTTGGAATATAGATGTCATAAATTGACAACGAACCTGCACAATCAAGTCAAGGATCCGGCGCACAATCCACAAAGCCTTTTGTAAGCAAGTATTGTGTGCCACTGACGGGCTACCTTGGCGAAAAATATGCCCGATGTCACCATTAATTGACGTGTGCTCTTGCGAACAGTTTTTCTTCAAGAACTTCTCTTACGAATATGGGCCATTAAGAACTTCACCTAAAAGGGTGAAACAGGAGAATACGAACGAATAAAACTTTATCCAGCGCGAAATCCAGTATTTTAGTGTTTTTGCGCTAAAAAACTCAATGGGATATACAAAACGACGGACAAGTATTAAAAAAAAAAGCATCTAAGAGGCATTATTAAAAAATTTTACCTTCGCGCTGTGTTACAAGACATTCAGTCCTGCCAGAACAAGACATCAGAAAGCCACATTATTTGGGCATGGGAGCAATTTCTCTGACGTCTTCCGTGACATAGTTGTCTCATACACTGTTAGCGTCCTTATCTTGGTTCCCCGTTTGTTTTTGAGAGTGCAGAATAAATTTCAGACAGTCAGTTAAGGCTGCGCATGCGAATTGTTCTTGATGTTCAGCAGCATAAAGTTCATCATGTGACATGGGAAAAACTAAAGGAAACTATTTTGCACCAGGTTATTAAAAGATCATGCTTCATTCTGTTGTTCCAAGTATAAATATCAACACCGGCAAGTTGTTCTTGCAGTGTTTGCAGCAGTTTTCGAGCAGTGAAATCGTGCACAAACGAAGCGCGGTAAACGACAATGTTATGCAGGTGTGGAAAAATCATTCCAGTGAAGATAAACATCTCACCTTCGTCTCAATCTTATTGATTTGAAATAAAATTTACGCTCTCTCTCGGCTCATGGCAAATTGAAGCGTCATGAACCAAAAGAGTGCAAAACAATGGTAAGAAAACGAAAAAAAAATCATCGCCCAAGCACTCCGTGCAGACGGTTAACCAGCGAAACTGAAACGTGCGGCCCTGGTTTTTATCACTAGGTTAATCCGGACGCTTCATTAAACGACGGCTCGGTAGGCTGCCGGTTCGCAGTCTCTGCTTGCACTTGTCTGCACGAGCCTGTCCTTGTGCCCGGGCTGCAGCATCGGCACGGCGTAGACGAGCTCGTTCCCGGTTCTGCTCGCGGCGTTGCTGATCAAAAGCTGCCTATTCCTAAGGGGTGTGCATGACGCACGGCCTGCCAATTTCGGAGCTGGAAAGAAACTGCTGCGCGCGCGCTCGGCGGCGACGAAGAGCAACGACGTATCTACTGGCCAGCTAATCCAACACCTCCCAGATAGCACAATGCCTTTTCACTCCCATCCATGACGTCATGTCGCCTGGCCAGACTGCCATAGAATCTAATGGGAATGCTGCCGAGTAGCCAACAGTAATTTTGACGCCACCGCTTTCCCCAAGCCAGCCTTGTCTATGGAAATTTCGGGCCAGATAGCGTGACGTGATGGATCGGAGTAAACGGGCCTTGTGCTATCTACGTGGTGTTGGCTAATCACGCGTCTCTCTTTCTTTTTTCGCGCATGTGCATGAGATTGCGCTGGAGGCGTTTTCAGCGGGCAGGCGACCGACATACCGACCGACCGATGGACGAATCACTTAGCCACATACAGCTTCGCTGTAAAACACACATCAATAAGAAATAGACTCAAAGGCCATACCAGATGCCTCGCACATCAACTAAAAGTGAGGGCGTCACCGCTAAATGTTGAGCGTCTTTTCTTTTCTCGTAGTTTCATAATTAATAAGACGAAATCAGAAAGGCAGGTATAAACAACCAACGGTGTCACAAGCAAGGGGGTGTCTCATCTAGTGCTTTCAACAAGCGGGTTTTACCCCCGTTGTCAGGTGCATGCATAGCACGAGGAATGTGAGAGGGACGCCTTGACTCTGATATAAAGGATTTAAGGGAAATGACTCTAACGCGTTCGTTCTGTTCCTTAGCCCACCACTTATGAACAATATGTCCACCCCTTTTTATTGGCCTTCACTACCTCCCTCCGCTAGGTTTTTGAAAGGAGCATTTCATGGTGTTCTTGCACCTACATACGTTCATAGTACGAGTCGCGAGGAACTCTTTCATTACTATCCAACAAAATGCGTTTTGTCATTGGCATTCCAGTGTTTTAATTATTACGCACAGGGTAATTCTAATATAACTTATCATGGAATGTGGCACTGGCCAAACACAGGCCAACATGGCGATTTAGCATAACTGAGTTGTTGCAACAAAGGTGTTTGTAGGGCTTGTTGGTTCTGATACATTAAAGAAATTGATTGGCATCAGACATTATTGTTTCATTTGAAAACATCGAGAAATGTAAGCAAGCAAAAGTAAAAACAAGGAAGGCGCTGGCTGGCAACAGCCACTAGATGCACAACGCCTACCTACTTTTCAGGAAGGGGAAGACACTAATGTATAAAGGGAAGACAAGACGAAGAGGAGCCGGAAACATAAGAAAATACCACAAAAACCCCGAATACATCGTGACGCACACCATGCTTCTTCTGCACTTCTGCTTTCTTTTCTTTTCTTTCCATGTCTTCCCCTTCACGGTGTCTCGTGTTTCTGTCTCTTTGTCTGATGGGCGTCGAATGTTGAAGCTACATTGTGCTCACAGAAGATTCTATCTCACCAATGGCTCAGTTTTTGGTTAACTCAAAAACTTAGCGAATGTTGAGACAGTTACCAGTAAACAGAAACAATCGCTTTGACAGTACAAGCGTCACGGATGCTTTGAAAGTTTGATATTTCCAAAGCTATTCCAAGACTAAAACTCTCGGTCGGACGTACACTGCCTCTAGAAAAGTAGAAAATAGGAACGGTAAAAAAACAACACGCGCGAAAATCAAAAGTAAAACATAGTAGCTCAAGACAACTCGCTGTAGAAATAGGGATTTTGCAGCCAGCAGGAAGAGAGGCAACAAGCACCTGCCATCACCAGCGATTGTAGTCGCTGCCAATCAAAGCGCAACGAGTGGAAAGGAACCCGACCAACCGGGAAATCGACATGTAACGCCACAACGATCACTGCTGTAGTCTCATCGGAGACAAGGGAAGATCGAAATCACCGGTGACGGGAGGAAGAAATGCCGCCGCAAATGGCATACAAAAGTAAATGCGGAAGCAAGCAAACCAAGCGGGAAAGAAAGAAGAAAAGTTTTATTTGCGAAATGGATGCACAAACATAGTGGACATTGAGGTGAGCGTACCTGGGCAATATATAGACTGATAGGCACAAGGCTCAAAGCTAAAAAACTGGATCATACTTTGGGCGCTTTTACGGTTGCTGTTGTATCCGTCATGCGTGATAAACATCGACTACACGGATGTGATTGATTTAAAAATATTCTAACTTTATTCGATGAGTCAATGTGTGCGGTAACTCTGCTGCACCGTAAGCGTGCTTCAATTTCATACCCGTACGGTAGCGCATATATCATAAGCTCGTCTGCAATTCTTATGTAAGGGATTCACCGCAATGCTTCTTTATTATCAAAAAATCTTAAACAAGACGAAAGTAAGGAAAACCAAAGCGTAGTAGCTGCTTTTTATTCTGACGGACAAAGAAAGATGGGTACCGGTTGTCGTCTTAGTCAAGAAAAAGAAACAAAACCAAACACTGCAATAAACAACGAGGAAAAATAATATCTTACCCAAAGACGGCTTTAAGGTCTGCTTGGACCCGCCGTGGTTGCTCAGTGGCTATGGTGTTGGGCTGCTGAGCACGAGGTCGCGGGATCGAATCCCGGCCACGGCCGCCGCATTTCGATGGGGGCAAAATGCGAAAACACCCGTGTACTTAGATTTAGGTGCACGTTAAAGAACCCCAGGTGGTCGAAATTTCCGGAGTCCTCCACTAAGGCGTGCCTCATAATCAGAAAGTGGTTTTGGCACGTAAAACCCCATAATTTAAGGTCTGCTTGGCTTCAAGACTTATGCAAAGTGCATAACGACACTGTACACTCTAAGAAAAGTTTACACCTTTTGGAGTGTCCCTTCTGCCCCACAACAATATCGTCATCTGCCTTTATGCGTTTCCTTTTTTGAAAACGCCGCGCCCGCTACTTTACTGTTGGGAATGCAATCATACTGATAACGCGCATGCCGTTCGTTACTGGAAAGTTCCGAGCTTGCAGCGTTAAAGAAAGGAAACGCATCAAGGCAGATGACGATTATTGTTGTGTGGAAGAAGGGGCACTCCAAAAGGTGTAAACTTTTCTTAGAGTGTAGCGAGGTCACGCACATATGAAATCAGGCAATATTGATTCTTTCAGATAGCATGCGTGGGTTACCAGTTGCCTTCACCCAAAAATATCACGTACTCGTGACACTTGCGGCATAAAAGATGTTCCCCATCCGCCGCCAAGGTTTGTGGGTGGTGGCGCTGGCTAACACTCCTAGGGTTCTAGTAGGAAGCATAAATACCCAAGAAAGTAGATGGGAAAGCTGCGCCACGTAGCTCAATTGATAGAGCATCGCATGCGTAATTAGAACACGTGGGATCGTTCCCCACCTTCGGCAATTTGTTTTTTCGTCCACTTTCATTTGCATTTATTTATAATTCAGTTAGTAAAAGCAATTTCCCCTATGTTGCCCTTCATGTCAATGTTTGTTGCCTTCTTATGATATCAGCTAGCAAGAGTTGTAATTTGAGAGCATTTCTGCAGATGATTTTGCAGCCCAGTTTTGCATTTGCTTATATATTTCGAAGCACCACCAAATATGTCAAGAAACCAACGAACAGAAAGGAAGGAAGATGGAAGAAAAAGGAAATAAATAAATAAAAACCTAAGGCTTGTAAATGCTCACCTGTCCTAAGAAACAGTCGCAGTGTAGACCATGCATTTTTGTCAATAATGGAATGTTTCTCGCACATCCTTAAAAAAGATTTAAAAAAAGAATGGCGACAAATATCAAACAACATCTATATGTAACAGCACTAGGCACTTGGAAACACCGCTAAACAATGGGATAAGAAAGTCAACACATGGGAGCCCATGTGTTGCATTTTTCGTCCCATCGTTTCGCGTTGTTCACGAGTTAACAGGAATACACCGACAGGTGCAATTCGCAGCCATTACATAACGCTAGAAGACACGGGCAGGTGATAACAGTATTTCAAAACTTTTTGTCTCCCGTTAAAGTAGCTCACATGGTTTCATTAATTGTTTACTCATCTCTGGCAGCTTTTGAGTTATATTTGATAAGGTTGTCGTTACATTCGATACATCTGACTCATTCTTATATATCCGAAAAAACCATACGGCTTGCCAGAGGCCGAACCTATATTACCTAGTCATATTACCACTCCAAGGATATTTATAAAATTAAATTAAAGTATGGGGTTTTACGTGCCAAAACCACCTTCAGATTATGAGGCACGCCGTAGTGGAGGACTCCGGAAATTTCGACCACCTGGGGTTCTTTAACGTGCACCTAAATCTAAGTAAGCGTGTGTTTTCGCGTTTCGCCCTGATGGAAATGCGGCCGCCGTGTTCGGGATTCGATCCCGCGACCTTGTGCTCAGCAGCCTCACACCATAGCTACTGAGCAACCACGGCGGTTAAGAATATTTATAGTATGGTATTACTTTCAAGGCATGATCAGCTGCTCTATGCTTCAGTCGTCCGTAGCATATAACCCTAAACCGACGGCATATGGTGCTGACACTTGTGACCATTGCTTGGGGACAGATTAGCGTTCCGTTCCATGGCATGTTTCTAAAACCAACAGGTTGGGCTTGCTGACAGAGTCTCAGTCCGAGTTATTTGGTTAAGCATTATATTAAAGGGAAATTCCCAGTAAACATGAGACTTTATAATAGATTGTGAGCGTCACCACATGGCAACCTAACGAGTAATGATGGCTCTACTTAAACCCTCTAAGGCGGCAAAGGTTCTTAGACCAGAGTATTGCATTTAAAGGCACTGACAACTGGCGAGAATGTCTTGTGAGAAGTTGATGGAAATGCAATGACCATAATTTATTGTTAGACAATCAAGAACGCAGCTCGCGATTTAAGTAGGAATTATAGTTTTAAATTAGCAAAGGAAGTCTGAAAAAATAGTAAGTGGCCAGGCCTGGCGGTGAAATCTTGGTGCTTCGGATGTATGCTGTGAGGTTACTGTACATAAGTCGACTGTTATTAAGCGCAGCATAATTATTGCTTAAAATTGCAGTTGCTATATTATTGGACACTCGCGATTTCTTCGATGCTTCGGAAATCAAAAGTGCACGTATGGCTACGGCAACACGCTGAAGTGCGTATCACGTGTAAAAGCGCCGTTTCGTTCTCGATCCGATCGATTTCGTTTTGACTCATTAAATACCAAATTAGTTGGATTGGAAACCGCAAGAACACGTAGCTATTACCGCACAAATATTTTAACGCTTCGGAAAACGAATCGCAGAAGCATCGACTCGATAAACAAAATAATACTTTCTCACAGCTACGGCCGCACTCGTCGTCTGCTGCTGACCAATGCCAGCGAATAATCGCTATCGTGCTCACCTATCTCCCCTTTCAGCATACTTCTAGTGAACGACTACATCCTCTCTACAGACAAAAAATCCTGATAAAAGATGTTATACGGCGTATTCCGCGCTACTGCTTCCTGATTAAACCCTCTGACCGATAAGCTTTTTGTTGCACTAAAAAAAAAAAAATGGGCCCCATAAAAAATTGGTTGTCCGTCCCTTTAAGGTTACAGCTACAAGATGTGGGCGCTTTTTTTCCCCGTAAAAGGCATCATATGTTTTTCGCGAATATTTCTGCTCGCAAGCGTCCGTAAATGAATTGGAAGAGCTACACTGGGCTAATGATCTCATATGGGGGGTAGCTAACATTAGGAATGTCTTTTTTTATTTTCTGCTTACGTCTGCACAGATGTAAAGGATGGAAATGAATACGCAATTGTGTTACATATGGGCGTTAAAGAAGCTCACGTATGGATGGCTGAACGAGAGGAATGGGCGTACAAACGCACACACAGCTCATGAAAAATGTAAACCGCATGAAGAAGCGCGAATGAAAAGTCCAGTCACCTGAAGAATGAAAGGACTTCCCGAAAACCCTTAAGGCTACCTGCAGAAGCGAAAAATTGAATTTCGAGCGTCGCTTCACGGAGTGCTTCAGCGTTAGCAGCACTCTTGATGAATTTCGGGCTCGCTCGCCCGGAAGGATATCAGGCCTCCCGCGGTGAGTAGGCCAGATATCGTTCCGGGCCAGCTATCCGGAAATATTTCCGGAAGCGAAATTGTACGAGCGAAAGCGGGGGAAAAGGAGAACATTTGGCCGCTATTATTTGGCCCTGTACTTTCAGGAAGGAAACATAGCTCATGGCTATATTTGTCTTGTAAGAATAGCCATCCCCTGTGCCCTTCCTCCTTTTAAACACTTAGAAATGGGTGGGGCAGCAGGGGGGAAGGGTGGGATTGGTAGCTCACAAGAGCGCTATAGTATTAGTGAAAAAATGGTTAAGTAAACCAAACAGACCAGCATAGATGAACCGTAAAAACAGCTAATTAGGGCAAGGGATAGCAGTGTTGTGTCACGCACGGAGAAATGAAGTTTTACTCGCAGCACGCGCACACGCAGTTCCCATTACCAACGACACCGTAGCAGTATTCACGTCTTAGTCCCACATTACAACAGCGATTATATCTGAGTGGCGTCGCGAAAAGCAATGCTTGCCATTTGGCCCTCGAGTGCCTTATTCGCGCTAAGCATGGACGCCGTCTATAGACGAGAACGCAATGAATTAGGCCGCATCGACCTTTGTCGCTCGATGACCTGCTGAATTCATGGGCATTGAAATAAGTTCAGCGGAAACCATTAGCGTGTTCTAATATCATTGCGGGGGTAAGAGAAGTATGAAATCTATTTACAGGCTATTTACAATAACTGTAGCAGCTGACAAGATGATAGACAGCGCGCTATGTTAAGAACGTCATCTTCTTGGGACTAATCTTAAAACGACTTCTGCGTCAGCCGGTCACATGACCCCCCGGTGGCTGAAGCACCAACCCGGTGCTGATTATGATTAGAACTAGGTGATACGACTTAAGACGCGTGACGTGGACCACATCGGAGCGAGGCTGAGCAATCATTGAGACAAGAGGGGCGATGTCGTACATGACATCAGTTACTTGACGCAACACACGGTAAAGGCCAGAGTAGCGTGAAAGTAACTCATCGGCAGCTGGTGACACACCCCTGATCTCAACTCGAAGGAGGATCAGGCGGAACAATTGCGGGCTATGTATGCCAGGCTAACCCCGCCTGCTTGAACATCACCACCACCACCACCAACTTCTCCAAGACGCCAATGCGTCGCGACGGGGACCAAAGGAGAACGAGGGCGCTCGGAAAATAATAGGCGTCACGACGTCGTCATATAAGCGCCGCTGATTTTCCTGCCACTCCGCAAGTTGACGTCGGGCAATATGGCGTGCTTCTTGAGCTTTGAATATAACTTCACGGGCGTATTCGGATGTGAAATTCAGCCTAGCAGGCAGAACAGTGTCGAAAGATAGCGTAGCGTCGCGGCCGAACAAGAGGAAGAATAGAGAGAAACCTGCGGTATCATGGCGAGAATTATAGGTGAAGCTAACAAACGGCAATGCATCGTCCCAGTCGCGATGGTCAGCGGAGACATACATGAACAGCATGTCAGTAAGTGTTCGGTTGAGACGCTCGGCTAGACCATTCGTTTGTGGATGGTAAGCAGTAGCAAGATTGTGTTTAGTCCCGCATGAGTGTAGCATGTCATTAACAACTTTGGACAGGAAGTAGTGGCTTCGGTTAGTGAGTAGCTGTCGAGGGTCACCGTGGTGAGGGAGGACGTTCTCTAGGGGAAAATCGGTGACATCGTTTGCACAGCTTGTCGGAGGAGCCCCTGTGATTGTGTATTGGGTGGCGTAGTCTGTTGCTACAGCAATCCAGTTATTTCCCGAAACAGACGCAGGAAAAGGGCCTAAAAGATGAACACCTACAGGAAAGAATGGTTTGGATAGTACGTCAAGCGGTTGAAGGCGGCCAGCAGTGAGTGTGGTCGGCTTTCTTCGTCGCTGACAAAGGTCATACGCAGTGATATAACGGTGGCTGACACGGTAAAGACCGCCAAGGTGACCGGCAGTCGGTACTTCAGAAAGCTGGGCGAGGACAATCTGACGCAGATGTACAGGCACAACGAAGAATCTGTCGGGGCCGTTTGGGCGCATGTTGGAGTGGTACAATAGGCCATCTTGAAGTTAAACATGCGAAGATAAGGATCAGGCGTCGTTTAAGTCAGCCGATGAATAAGGTCTTTAAGGAGACGTTCCGACGGTGTTCTGCTCCGATATCACAAAAAGCAGCCAGAGAGAGAACGTGACATTATATGTTTCTGCAATGATACATACTCAAGATATGCAAGGCACCGCACTGTTATATTTTACGCAAATTGATATGATGTCAGGGAAAGTGCGGCGACATTTCAGGCAATAATGAGGAGCGTTCTGCACCTTATAGCCCTCTTTTAGACTTTTGTATACCTGCGTGCACATATCATATGGATATGTCACATTCGTATACCTATGTCACATGCGTGTACCTGTGTACACATGCGTATAATTCTCACTTGTGGCCATTTTGCGCAGCCCGCTATCAGTTCTTGCATCATTATGCCTGTACTGTCTCATCTTTGCTTATTTCGCACCGGCACTCTTTTCACCTTGGCCATACTTGTACACCACAAACTTACAGCCACACAACACGAATTTCAGGGCACACACAACCAACACAGACTCCTTGAAATACTACTGAGGAGAAAGGGAGACAGCCCGCTCTTCCTCCTCAGCATTTACAACTCACCACGAGATAAGGGCACTGACATTCCACTAGTCATCCTAAAAGCGTCACTGTTGGCTACAGAAGTGCAACTAATGATGTTGAGCGACTTCAACGCCGAACACCCAGTGTAGGGTTACCCAAAAGAACAACCGCTAGGGGCACCCGGTTATGGGGGGCCTCGCAAGATCTAGGTCTTACTATCCTCAACGACTCACAACGACCCACACGGGTCGGCAACAGCTTGTGCAGACACACTACGCCAGGCCTCTCCCTTTGCAAGCACATACCAGGCACCCACTGGCACAACACAGGCCACACGTTCGGCAGCGATATTGAAACGGTCGCCAGCAGGGCGAAGACGGCCCCGGCCCGCATTACGAAGTGGGATAAATTCCGTCAGCTACGCGAACACGTGGCACCCAACTCCATATCGGATCTCAACGAATGGATCAGGTCACTGAGCCGCGACGTGAGTTCCATGACCTACGAAATGGTGGCGCCTCAAGAGCAGCCATCGACAGTTATCCGCCTCCTGCACATATGATAAGCACGCGAAAGCTTCACGCGCAGGTGGCAGCGCCAACGTCACAACCACTAGCTACGATGGTGCACAGCGAAGCTCGAATGGGAGATAGAGGCTCACACCTCTACATAGGAACGTCGGCAGTATGGCCAGATTTGCAACAGCCTCAACTGCCAGCTCGGCTGTTAGGGGAACACCGATTTGGCGGTACGCAAGAAGCTGACGCCAATAATAAACCAATACTCTGGCACCGACGAGGAGCTGCTGGCTGAGGTTGCCAGCGGTACATTAACACCTCGAGACAGGCACATGCCACACTACGTCCGAGCTCCCAATGAGCAGCTGAAAGCTGATACTTCAGAGGCAGAGGTCTGCGCAGTGCTGCACAAGCTGCGCACGACGTCATCTCCGGGTCCCGACGGGTTTACGAACAAGGCGCTGCGTAACCTCGACCCGAAGTCGGTGGGAGTAATAACTGAATACATGAACGAATGGTGCCACTCCAGCCGTTTACTTCCCGAGTGAAAACATGCACGGCTGGTGTTCATATCGAAGCGGGGCAACATACGGAACCTAGAGAATCTTCGCCTTATTTCCCTCGCCTCCTGTCTAGGCAAGCTAGAATGTAATACATTGCCACTTACAGATCTTTGCAGAAAAACACGACATCCTACCACCCACAATGCTCGGTTTTCGAGCAGACTTGTATTCTCAGGACGTCCTCCTTCAATTACACCATGACCTGTTGCATCCAGACATTCGTGGGAGCACGAAAACTCTACTAAGTCCAGACGGCCATAAGGCTTTTGACACTCGCCGGCCACCACGACGGCAGGACAAGAGAGAGGGTCCAGGCCCTACACAAGACGCACGACACCAACTCCGCTGTAGTGTACGTCGACGCAGCCCAGTACTCTGATCGACGCCACACCTACGCCATTTGAGCCATTCCAGGCCCAGGACTCAAGGGACAGACAGTTTCGAGCTCTCTTCGCGCTGCCACCTCCACCGAAGCAGTAGAAGCCGCCATTGCGTTGGCGGTGGCCTCGACAGACGCCTGTACAGTTATAAGCGACTCCAAAACCCGCCATAACAAACTGTGCGCTAGGAATAGTGGTGCAGATCGTACTAAAGCAGTCACTATACACCAGACAAAAACCCCGCTCAATAGAGTTGATATGAGTCCCGGCTCAAGCGGTGAATACAGGGAACGAAGCGGTCCACCGACATGCCCGAGGATTCGTCAGCCGAGCGGAGGTCCTGCCGGTACCGGAGACATCAAACGAAGTCATACACGACATAACCAAATATGCGCTCATATCACGACATAACCAAATACTACCGTCTTATACTACACACTAGGCCCGCACCGCACAGTAAACTAAACAAGCGTCAGCAGATCACCTAGCCCAGGTTACAGACACACTCATACCCGAATCCCTACGTGTACGCGCACATTTAGACGGACAAAGTGAATCCGTACTGTCGCCTGTGCGGTGAGCTAGCTACGCTCAATCACATCCTCTGGGGCTGTGAGGAGGACCCCCCCCCCCTCCCCTGTCCTCCGATCTCCTTGCCTCTCCCTCATCTTCATCGTGGGAGGAAGTGCTGCTTAGCTCCAGCCTGGACGTGCTGCTTGGCTCCAGCCGTGGAGTGAGCCGAAGAGGTCGCCGTCATGCATCGCCTGCCGGTCATCTCGCATTCCTGACGAGCCCATGAATTAGCTCTACACTCTGACGAATAAAGCTGTCTCTCTCTTTTTTTACACTTCGGACCACAATGCAATCTCTTCAGCTGTTCTTGACAGAGTATACAGTGTATATTGGCGCACGTCCTTACTTCTTTTGTTTGTTTACTTGTGCATACATTATCCCTGTTCGTGCATGAGTTTTGGGAACTTGGCAAGTAACATATTTTGTGTTGCTTTTCGTTACCGGTTTGTGAACTGAAGCAACCGAGACCTACATAATATTAGCATTCTTTTTATTTTTTCCCTTCCGTAAAGTGATAATGGCAACACAAGCTATAAATAAGGGCACACGCACTAAAAGAAACAAGTACTATGCTACCTCCAATGTAAGCGACGAAAAAAATCTTACGCTGCGTAGAGAAGGGAGGAGATGTAGAAAGCAAGTGTGCGAAGTAAGAGCACGGGAAGAGCATTTCTAACAAAAGAGAAGACACGCCAGTGGAGACTTTTCTGGGGTGAAAACCAACAGCGTCTCCTCAGTGCCAGATAAGGCGGCGAGCT
Source organism: Dermacentor albipictus (assembly GCF_038994185.2). Lineage (NCBI taxonomy): Eukaryota > Metazoa > Arthropoda > Arachnida > Ixodida > Ixodidae > Dermacentor > Dermacentor albipictus. The sequence continues at coordinate 150,168,956 of NC_091824.1, read as the reverse complement.
GTAAACGCGCAAGATCGAAGAAAAGAAAGGTGCCAGGAAGAGACTTGCACTGTTCGCGCAGTCTAAGGCGTCTTTACGCCAACAGCCCCCGCTACGTAAGCAGAAGGGAAAAAAGTAATGCAACACAGTTTGCTAGAGCACAGAGCTAACTGCTAAACTTTCCACGCTGTCAGCGTGTTAGCACAGAGAGTGGTAGCCGAGGAAACGCAGCGTACTGTGCACATGGAAACTTTATCTGAAGTAGGTACGTGGAGCATTGTTCACGCACTAGCACACAAGCGTGTCTGCAATCTCGTAAAACAGCTAGTCAAAAACAAAAGTTTGTGGCAAGTCCCAAAGTTGTTCTGTGCCTGCATCCAGTTTGTACGTGGGCCACGCTGTGTACAGCACCTACGAGAGCTTCGCTACGAAGATCAGAATTCAATGCTGTGGGCTGTCGATGGCGGAGGATAAATAAATTGTGTAATAAGTCAGTTTACTGTTAATTACTATCAGTATTACCTAATTACAGATAAGAATTATCAGTGCTGCTAGATTCGGCAACACATTTGCGGTGGGTGCTGGCTGGTACTTGTGAATCACCTAACTGACATACAGAAGGGCAACCTCTGCCTGCCGCTAGAAAGACGTTTCAAATTGGAGCATCTTACTCGACCTGTCGAGAGCAGTCAAAAGTGGCAGTTTCATTGACACCTTTAGATATACGCATTAGGTGTCAAGATCTTAAAACAAGTTGAAGTTCCGCCCAAAAGGCGAAGTATCGATTGCGATAGCAAATTAGTAGAGACAGCTAGGACAGTAGTTTTATCGGCCATAGAAACTTGTAAGCATTCACTTACTAACTATAGTAGCAAGCATGGTGTCACGCACGCGCAAGAAAACCTGCACACATATTACTCGATGACTGAGCACACTCGCTGTCAAAACGCTGGAAGGAGAAAGCGCGGAAGCAGCAGTGAGCGACTTTACCTTCATGTTGCCTCTCGCTTCTGAGCGCGAGAACAGAGCGCACACAAAGTTTTAGCTCCCGGTGCTCCTAGACTCTGAACTCAATGCAAATCGCTTTCAAGATAGAGCCAGGGGGAATGCGTGAGTATAACACCCCCCACTCTCGCACTCCCCTCCCCACGGTGCTTTGCGCATGATGGAAGACGACGCACTTCCTCCGCGCTTTCGCCCTTCGCGCGCGAGACTTGGCGACCATCGGCGTATTACGCTCGCACGCTTTCAGTCGCACATACAAGCATACGGCGCGCGGCGACGATGTTATGACCCTTGTACTCTATGCAGAACATCACGGTGACGCAGACGGCAGAGGCGTCTTGAGTACCCATATAATTGCCATCGCAAGAAAGAAGTACATTACCATGATGAAAGGGAGGTACGCTAATTCGCTTCGCTTCGCAAGCGGACGAAACCTCAGTAATAACGAACGTTGAGTCATTCGCGGCTTCCATACATCTTTTACGCAATGCTGCGCACGACTAAACGGGTAACTGCTTTGTCGCTGTGCATTACCGTCTGCTAAAAGGACGAAGGGTATATGCAGATTTAATGCACATGATGAAACTAATGTGAAGCGACTCTTAACTGAAATAGAAAATTGTGTACTATACAGCTAAGTAAGATGCGTATAATTGTGCTTATATTTGTGCGCCACGTTATCTCTTACAACGTTTATGTTTCATACACTGCGGTGTATGTTTGACGTTTGCTTTGAGAAGAAGGATGAGGAGAGGCGTATGCAGATAGACATGCTATATATGTGTCTACATATAAGAATTCGTCACCTCTTGTATCAGTGATGCTTGCCAATGCATTCTGGAGGATTGCGCTAGAACTGGCACATATCTTTTGTGTCGACAGTTGGTAGTCATTATTGGGTAGAAAGTGACGCTTAGAAACAACTGTTGCAAAAAAGGAGAAATAAATCTAGAACCCTTCCAATATTTGAAGATGAAAGATTAGCGAAGCTGTTTAGCTCAAGACACAGAGGTGACCGAGAATATTGAACAAAGGTACGAAGATATTTATTGCCCTAATCTGTGGTTATCATGCCGATATAGGTACGCGCACCTCTGTTATTAAATGTGTCCATCTCGTGGGATATATATATATATATATATATATATATATATATATATATATATATATGTATATATATATATATATATATATATATATATATATATATATATATATATATATATATATATATATATATATATATATATATATATATATGCGTGTGAGTAGTGCAGTGTTCATTTACGTGTTCGTTCACGCGTTGTCAATTCTACAGACTAGGTATGCGACAAAAGGACATAGCAAATAAAGAATACCGCAACTACACTAATCATGCTTGACACATTGAATGAAAAAAAGCAACCTCTAATTCATCAAACTCACAAGAAGCCTATAAAAGGCTTGGACGCGTCTTGTCGGCGCTAACTGCCGAGACATTTGGGAAGACGAAAAGAGTTGGAAGAGAAAAGGAAGCGACGAAACAACGAACCAGGCTTCCACGAAGTTCACCGGTCTCGTTTAATTATGAATGCGCCCCTCGGGAGGCGCTGGGGAAATGCATGGCGTCCCACATAGAACGCTCATGCGTAAGTCTGCGAATTCGAAAGACGCCGGTGCCTGACCTCGTTTCCCCACACAGAACTAACCGATGGTGTAGTGGTGGCGTCCTATGAAGTATGGCTTGCGCAAGCACATCGTGCATTGCATTGTGGGCGCAGGCCAAGACGAGATTTGTGTACCGCAGCGCAGCCATGCCTGAAGGGTGCAGAGCCGCTACCTTAAGCTTCTTTATTAGCTCCGTCGTTTAAATATAGCATCGTCAACCTGATCTTCGTCCTAGACCAGAATGTTATATTTGTGGTTCAAAGTGGCTCGCTGTGAAGGCTCATATTTTGTAACCTAAACTCAATGAACGCAAGGCATCTTCGCCAAAAAAAAGAAAATTTAGTGATGATATTATTATTATTATTTGTTTTGCACACATATACACATATACACAGGGAACAGGAAAGGGAAAGCGAGGAGCAGGCTGGCAACTGCCACCGGAAGGGGCACAACGCCTGCCTACTCTTCTGAAGGGAGGCGACAGCAACACAGAAATGGAAGATAGGAAAGAGGGGAGGAAAAAGGAAAAAGGAAGGAGAGCAATAGGACAAATCTAAAGACCAAAGTAGGACACTGCAACAGGACAAATCTAAAGACTAAAATAGAACTCTGCAGCCGGAATTAAAGTAACGCCGCGTCGAACAGCCTCCACAAATTATCAACCACGTCCATGGCTAGTTCGCTATGCGGCTGATTGTGTTCTCCACGATGAGACGCCAAGTGAAGCTGCACGTAATTTCACGTAATCACCTGCACGTAATCACCGGTTCACAATATACACTACAAGGTGTTTGAACCCGCCACCTCCCATCTTCGAAGGAAGAAGCGTTAGGGTACAGTACTGATCCCACACAGTAGGGCCGGTCACTAAAGGTCACGCTACAACTGAATGTCGAATGTTCATGCTACAAACGTGAACCTAAGTTAGTTAGGTCTATAAAGGTTAGTAGGGCGCGATGGGCCTGATCACGTTTAGATGCACAGCCACTGGGGTATAAACATTCCTCGAGTGTCGCACACCGCAGGCCAAGGAGATGATAGTTTCTCACTAGTGACATGCGCTGCGCACTGAAAGCGGGACACTCAAGTATAAGGTGCTGAAGTGTCTCGTAACAGCCACAAGACGTACACAATGGACTTTCCGCACGCCCTTGTCTGTATAAACGTTCGTGCACGTTCACGCAACCAACCCTCAGCTTGAGCAGTTGTGCTCTAGCGCGACGAGGCAAGCCTCGACCGCGAACACGGGGCGGGAACGTTCCATTTGCGACGCGCTGATCTGGATGCTGCTTGAGTAGGTGGCGACGAATCAGCAGACGAGCGTCATCAAGCTTGCACGTAATTTCTGGGCAGTCACAGTTGTTATGAACGCAACTTGAAGCGAGCCGATCAGCCTCTTCATTTCCGGCGATTCCTACGTGTGAAGGTATCCATTGAGCTACGAGACATACTCCACGTGATGTAATTTTGCTCGCAGAGTCATTAATGCTGCGCACAAGTGGACAATCAAGCTCACTGCGTTGCAACCTGCTAAGGGCAGCGCGGGAGTCCGTAAAGATGACAACCTTCGATGTAATTAACTCCTCGTGCACGTATTTCAGTGCAACATTAATCGCTGCTAGTTCCGCAGTTGTTGACGAAGTTGGATGAGGTATGTGAAAGATACGTCGTACTTCTGTTGAAGGGCAGTAAAAGGCTGCAGAGGCGCCTTGACCGTCGTTGTGTACAGATGCATCCGTGAAAACTTGAAGATAATCTGGAAACTTTTCGAACAAGTGAGATTGAGCCAATTGAAATATTGCCGAAACAGCCATATTAGACTTTTTGTGCATGTCAGGGATTGTGAGGAAAATGGGGAATACGTGTTCCGTGATACCTTTTGGAGGCGGAGACGTATCTGAAGCAGCATGTTCAGAAATGGTAGTGATAGCCATAAATAATGCCGCCATTTTCCCCATGCGAGACAATGGGCGGTGAATCAGACGATCAAGGAGCGATTGACCATTCGATGCGCGGTGCAGACGCTCAATGTGATACAGAGCTCTCTGATCTGCTTGCAGCCTCAGGGGTAACTGATGTGCTTCAGTAAGTAATGCAATAGATTGCGCCTCACGAGGTAATCCAAGCATTAGTCGAAGGGCAACGCGATGATCTCGCTCCAGTTGGGCCATCAAACTAGGTGGTATGTTCAAAATTGATAATGCGTACAGCATGCCTGAGAGTACAGATGACTGGTACACCTGAAGAGCCGTTGTTTGGTCGCAACCAGCACCTCGAGCAGTTAAGGCGGCCACATACTTAAGAAGGGAGTGCGATTTGCGTCGTACAGATTTAACGGCAGGACGCCAAGAGATGCGATCATCCACAATTAAGCCCAAATAACGGTGTTGTCGCACCCAGTTTATAGGCGTTTCGTCAAGATACAGTCGGCTCATTGTTCGACGAGCGCGTTGTTTAGGGTGATATGCTATTGCAGCCGACTTAGCAGGTGATATGAGCAGGCCAACTTCACCCAAGTACTCCGAAGTAGCGTTGAGAGCTCTTTGCAGGCTTGCACGAAGTCGCGGACCAAGGTGCGAGGGGCCGCTTATCCACAGAGCAATGTCATCTGCGTAGACAGCTATGCTCACAGGGAAGTCAGTGTCTCGAGGCAAACGACTTGGAAGCGCGGCGAGTGCCGCGTTAAACAAAAGCGGTGATAATACGCTGCCCTGTGGAACACCACACGTCACATTTCGGTATTCACTAGTTACTCCTCCGACACTCACTTTCATCCGGCGCTCCGACAGAAAATTATGCACAAACTGGAGCAGACGACCCGAAATTCCCGCGGTTGCAAGAGCGAAAATAATCGCCTTATGCGGAACTGAATCAAAAGCTTGCTGTATGTCCAGGAAGAGCATGTAGGCGGAATGCTTGTTTTCTTTAGCAAATTCGAGTGCTGAGACGAGGTCTGATATGCTGTCCAGAGCCGAACGGCGGCGACGAAAGCCACTCATGGCATCGGGGAAAAAATTCAGCTCCTCTAGCCTGACATCTAAGCGAAACAAGACCATTCGCTCCATTAACTTGATGATGTTCGAAGTTAGGGATATTGGTCGGTAGGACTTCAAGTGCCTTGCCGGACGCCCGGGCTTTAAAATTGGTATTACCACGGACGATTTCCACTCAGCAGGGATTACACCGGTTCTCCATACTTCGTTATACTCGTCCAATATACGGTCATGGAAACTTTTATCAACGTTCCGCAATGCTTGATACGTCACACCATCTGCGCCTGGAGCAGTGCGGCGTTTGGAGAGGCTCAGCGCGTGTCGCAGCTCCTCAAGAGTGAAATCTGCCTCGTCCATCTGGCAAGCTGGACCGCAGGAAGCTATTACGGTGCTGTGGCTTGTCAAACAAGGAAGGTCGCTAATTGTGGTGTCACTGGATGCATGAGAGACGAAAAAGTCTGCAAATGCCTCTGCTATTACTTTTGGTGACTGGCCAGTCGCTATGCTCAATGTAGCCGTAGGATTCTTGCAGATTGCACGAGTGCGGAGAGCCTTCAGTATGCGCCATACATTTCCAAAACCACTTCCAGTATGCAACGAACTACACAAAGCTTCCCAGCTCTTGCGACGAAGCTGTTTTGTATGCCGCCGTATGGCTGCATCAAGGCGATTGTATATAGTCCAGTCGGTGCGTCGTTTAGAGCGCTGCGCCCGTCTATAAGCGCGCCGTCGACATGCGCGGAGCCGCAAAAGCGTGAGATCGGGATTTGGTTTGCCGATATTCCGTCTTCGTTGTACTGTAGCTTTTTGTAAGCACTCACTTATAAGTTTAAATAGGCTGTCTTGAGATGGTGCCTCTGAGATCAGCTGTCGGAACTTGTCCCAGTTAGTAACTGTATAAACGACATCCTGGCGACCCGTAGTAAGTGTTGGTATTAACCAAATGGGTAGGTGATCTGAGCCCCACGGGTCGGGTTCACATGACCAGGCTAAGCACACATCTCTCGTTGTTATCGCAAGGTCTATAGTGGAATGCTCCTTTCCTCTACCAATAAATGTAGGTGAACCGTCATTCAGTATTTGGAGATCATTCTTGATAATGAACTCGTTAATCTCTGCCCCACGATTGTCTTGGGGACGGCTACACCATCGTGGATGGTGGGCATTAAAGTCCCCGCATAATACAAACGAGGCACCACACCGAGACACTAAGCACTCAAGTAGCGACGTATCGGAAGAACGTGTAGGCCTGTGGTATATGCTTGCCACCGTCGTACACACACCTCTGAGGCTCACAGTAACAGCGGCACACTCAAACTCATCGTCACAGATGTCGTCTGTGTCAATAACCGCGAAGTCCAAGTCAGCACGAACGTACACTGATGCTTTTGAAGCATTGCGCGTATGCGCCGCGTCCACACAATGGACAGAGCCACAAGCTGGTTCCGCGCATCGAGTGTTACTGTGGACACCCACGAAGCCTGGCAATCGATATTCGTCTTTCCTGACGTTAGTTTCCTGAAGCGCTACAATGTCTGGTGGAGTCTTCATAGCGACTAGTCGAAGGACTAAATCAGCGTGCCGCGGTCGCATCGACCTGACATTCCATTGCAGCACAGAGGGGCGAGGCTGCTGACAACTGTTAGAATTGTTTCCGGTAAAACGTCTAGCGAAGGCCGTCGAGGACAGGAACGAGTGCCTCCAAAAGTTGCTCTGCTGCTGACGCTGCTGGTGTCTGGCGACCGGCGATTAGAGATCTTATGACGTTGACAAGCATCTTTAGAAGATTGACAAGTTGCACATCGTCGTTGGTTGATACCGGTTGAGGTACTGTGTATGCAGTGCTTTCCACTGTGGTCGAAGTCTTTGTAGATACTTGTTCCGGCGGTTTCGATGGAAGCGCTGGCCACGATGTGTCTGAGAGGCAGAAGGTCCGCCCCTCTGCTTTCTGATGCGTTGTTTCTTTGTCACTCTTTGAACGCGCTGCTTTTCCAGTCGCTGTGGCAGCACTACGGCGACGGGAGCTCTCCTCTCCTGCTGCCTTCTTTATGGCTTTCTTTTTTAGTGCCATTACTTCATTCTTCAATGAGGGACATCCTTTATCCATTGCCAAATGTTCACCATTACAGTTAGGGCACCGATATGCCTGACTTTCACAGGAATCTACATGGTGATTTCCACCGCATTTGGCACAGACCAGATCTCTGGTGCAAAAGCCCTGGACATGACCAATCTTGAAACATTTATGGCATTGCAAAGGCCGTGGTACGAAAGGTCGGACAGGATAGCGCACAAGTCCAGCCTTTATATGACTGGGCAGCTTTCCAGAGGCGAAAAGTATCTTCATGCACTTTGACGTGCCCAGCCTTCGAACGCTAATTATTTTGCATGGTGGCGTGCAAACGATCATGGTCTTAAAAACGTCGTCTTTGAGATCCAAGTCCACATCAGATACGACACCAGCCACTATATTTGTACCCTGTGGTATGTAGGGACGTGTGTGGACCCCACAGATTTCAGACAAACCAAGTAGAGTTTGCACCATCTTATCATCAGTCGTGTCAACGGCAATGACATTTTTCCAGGGGTTCACGCGAACCTCTTGGATTAGTCCAGGGGCCAGTTTGAAGAAGAAATCATTAAGTTTTTGTCGAGAGATAGCATTCAGGCTTACCATCGCGTCGATGGGAATGAAAGCTACTGTCGTAGTCTTGATGGTGCTGTATATGATAGTCCCTTCACTTGAGGACGACGCCGGAGACGTCCGTCGTGGGCGGCGGTGCTTGACAGGTATGAAAGCATCCGAATCTTCCGATCTTGAGTCAGAAAGCTCGGAATCAGTAGCGTCGGACCCTACTGCCGAACTGAGCCGCTTCCGAGCCGCGGGCGGTCTATGCTGACTGCCAGACGCGTCCAAGACCATATCTTCCATGGCAAGCTCCGCGGGGAGGATCTCCCAGCAGAGTAGAAGGCTTCAGGGTGCAGCACAAACGTCGTTGCCTGTTACTGATGCACAAAAAGAATGTAAACAGAGAAAAACTGCAGCACCAGAAGAAAACCAGCAACCGAGCACAGTAACTTCGTCGTCGTCCCGATGATAGTACGACGAATTCGACAGAAATGCCCTGGCAATACATCGAACCTCTCTGAAGTCCCGGATTCATAGTATTCGCCGCCAGCTACATTATGTTCTTGTTAGCGACTAATAGAGCAGGGGCATGTGAGATTTGGGCTGAGAAAACTACACGCCATTGTGTGCACCTTTACAAATGGTTCATTTGAATTAGCCGTAAGCCGTAAACAGCAACAGTAACCAGCTGGCTGAACAGTAGACCCGGCACATAAGTGGCAAGCATAAATGATCAGAATTCGCATATATGAAATTAGGTATTGTGAATTTGCATATATATATATATATATATATATATATATATATATATATATATATATATATATATATATATATATATATATATATATATATATATATATATATATATATATTATGCAAATATGCATTATGCAAATACACATTAAAGTATGCACATATAAATAAACTTAAAAAACATTTTCTTTCAAGCGACTGTAAGCAATATGCCATAGACGTCGTTCAACTATAAAGTGTACCATTTTAAATTTCAGTTCAAGCTTTGTGACAAACGTGGTATAGGGACTGTACACCCATCTTGACACCCTCTACAGTCAGTGTTAAATGAGCAAAATTAAATTAAGCGTGCAGGTGGCACCCTTGCTATAGTTTGCGTTGAAAAGTACCTAGTTTAAAAGGTGCCTAATTTACACCCTTAGGGTGTGGTCTGTGCGACAAGCTATATCATTTTCGGAGTAAAACCTTTTACTGTAATATTGCAAAACAAGAACGAGACCTAGGACATGGAGGGAAAGTGGCATGTCCCAACCGCTATAGCATTAAACGCATTGACGACGACGAGTGACATCCTTTCATTTCCTATAGTTGATTGTCTTTCCCGTTTTTACTGACTCTCTTCGCTTCTGAGGACCTGGAGAGGCTTCTCTCCGAACATGTTTCATTGTTCAAATATAAGAACACCATGGCAAGAACGTGAAAGTACGTAGACTGCGACAAGTCTATAGCGGTGATAGATTTTTCCCTCTTTTATACCAGAGGCATGTCCGTGTGAATACTTCTTGGTCAATGCGCTTCGTACAAGTGCGACTAAAGTTCTGAGAAACTCAATGACGCATTCCAGATCTCTCATCAGATGTGTTTACAAATCCACAGAAGAGCGTGACTGGAAGCACTAAAGAACGTAATTGATCGACGCTTCTCTTCCTGGTTTGTAAAAAAATCGCCACGATCGAAAGCATTTCGCTCGAAGCCGCCTCTCCACAAGATCTCCACAGAGAAAACCACACGGACCTGTCAATGCGCGTTCGATGTGTCCGCCTTGTCAGTTCTCTGTCCAGCGCTCAGAGTGCCGGCGCCTCTTGACGCATCAAGTACGTCCATTGCCGCCGGCTGGAAACCCATTGTCGTTCCTTCGATGGCAACAAGAGCACTGTCCTCCCGCTCGTGAAGAGAGGATTGCAGGGTACCAGTGAGGAGCGGCTTCAATGCTGCCTACTCGCCTCTAACACGGTTCTTGTTGCGACGAAAAAAGCAAGACGGTGATCGAGTAAAGACGTCGAGTGAAAGAAAAAAAAATATACCGCGATTTTTTTTCGGAGGGACGTCGCTTTGTAAGAAAATGTAGGGCGAGAATATAAAATCCGTGGAAGCGTCAGAAATCAAAGAAGGGACAAATACTTAAGAACCTTTATAACTGAGTAATACTTGCTAGGGGGGCTAGTTGGTGCATGTTGTGTTTTTTCGGTGCTATAACCCTCTTCTGGAAACCTTTATAACCCATCCGACTAAGACGAAGGGCTTGCAACACTGCGACTTAAACTGCACTGCCTTAAGTAAAGTCGAAGAATGTTGAATTCTGCATTGGTGTTTTAGCTTTCAAAGCCTATGACTTCGAAAAAGAAGGTTCCAGTGATTCTTTATTGCGAATACTCGACTGTACAAGAGGACCAATAATACGTACCTCAGGGGGAGGGGGAAGGTCTACACGGTGATATATTTCGCCATTTCATTACTTTCAAGGCTTTTAAAATCTGTCACCCCTCAGATAATTTTGTACCACTGGTGTAAATACATGTCATGCTCTTGCGAGACAAGCTGTTTTTAGCAGACTAAGAGGCAAGCGAGACGACGGAAATTTCGAATGCTCTTTAATTTAGGCTCGTTATTCAAAGTATTTTTTTACAATGACATCGTTTCTAGTCTTACGTCCCTACTGCGAAATTCTGAGCAGTGCATTTTCTCTTTCATATCCGGAACGGCTCTGCAATCATAGGTAATTACGACTGTGGTATGTTTCTCCAAAATATTTTTGGTAAATGATGAACATTTATTAAAAAGAGAGGGAAGAGGTTGGCCGGGAGAGCATGTCTATAGCCTAATACTCCTCACCGGAGAGAAGGTTGAAGCGGGTGAGACAAGGAAACAGAGAGGCAGAAAGCAGGTGAGTATCCTATAGTACCGTGATCTGCCATATACAGGGTGTTTCAGCGAACGCTTCCAAAAATTTCTTTACTCGTCTATGGCACATAGCCCAACTTCATTACATGATCTCGTCTAGTATGGAAGAGGTGAACATGACTTGCGCAAACAATTGAAATGCATAATCGACTAATTAACAAACTTTTACTAATTGAGTTTTGAACTTGTGGCAGATATATCAATTTACAAATTATAGTGGGTGAGACTGCGAGGCACATCCACTTGAAAATAATTGTGTGGATGAAACAATTTACGAGATATGCGCCGTCAAACTAGCGCTAAAGATGCACTTTCGTTCCGCTTACTTTCTTAATAAAACGTCGTTTTATGCATTGAAGCAATACATTCACCAGAACGCCAATGGATTTTTCCACAAAATTCGGGAATTATTATCTCGATACTGGTGTCTTCCTGAGAATTCGTTCCAAATGGATCCACCTTGCGAACTCCTCAGCTAGAATTTGTAACTTGCAATATGTGCTATAAGGTAATTATTTAAAAAAAACGTAATTATTACTTTTTGTTATTTTGTCGATTATGCATTTCAATAATTTATTCAAGCAACGTCCGCCTCTTCGAGTAGACCAGCTCATGGACTAGAATTGTGTTCTCTGTTACAGGCAAGCCATTACAATATTTTAGTGAGGCCGCTGACACACCTGGACATGTCGTTAAATACGTGCATGTGCGCTATAGACGCACTGCACGCATGAGTAACGCAGCCACAACACAAGTTCTAAAGACGAGCGTCAAACTCGTCTCCTACATAAAGTTCTGCAGATAAATGACAGGAAAGGGGGTTAACCAAGGGGCCCGATTTTTATTAGTCATATCATAAGAAGCCAACAAACACTGGCTGACACCAAGGACAACATAGGGGAAATTATTTGTGCTTAATAGATGAAATAAAGAAACTGTAAGTTAATCGAAATGAAAATGGATGAAAAAATTATAAAGTTCAGCAGGTATCTTATGGCGCGAGGAATTATGATTTCAATGCCAGTGGGCGGTTATCGTCGTAGGCCTGCGTTCTTGCCATAGCCAAGTAGAAGACTGGTTAATTCATACGTGCCATCGCGCTTCCTAGGATAGCTAGACCATCCGTGAGAACACAGATAGTACTAGACATCGGTGCAATCAACGTCTCTCGTCGCTGACAAATACCTCATTTAGAGATGACGAAGCGGGACGAAAACAACGGTGGACCTGTGTTGCCGGGCGTGATCCGCCACAGCGCGCAGTTGGCATGCTTCAGGCTGGAAGCGACGGGGCCATATTCAACGCCACTAGCAAATGTGAAGCAGTGTATTTCCAGAACGGGTGACAGTGAGCACGATGCGACTGCGCGGCAGCGTGGTGTGCAGTTCAAAGTAAACAACAAAGGCTGGAGGGCACGCGGGACGTTGGCGAAGCCCGCGGGCTACAGAGTGCTTGCCGTGTTCATTAGACTATGCAAGTAAATCCAGAGTATTGAAATCCCGGACGGGAGCACGGCAAAACACGTGTCGTAAGCTAACTCAAAGGTAGCACTGTGCCGACTAGAATAAATATGCAATACTAGTATTAGTAAAGAGAGACATAGAGAAGACGAAATGAAAGAGAGAGATCCTAATCAGGAAAGAAGCCGGCATGCTGCCCTGCACGTGAGAAGCGAACAGGGGAGGAAAAACTAAGAGTAGGTATAGAAAGTCAAGGGTGGATGTGCTTTGAAGTCACCGCCTTAATTAAATTCTCAGCGTGATATACGAGAACATGTCCCCAAAGTATATTCTAACGAGAATGGCTGTGCATCTAGCTGGTTTAGAGCGATGTGGATGGCGAGCTTTTTATCTTTAACGGATAGGTAATAGAACAGAGGCTTTTCTACAGTTTCTTCGATATCACAGGCACTATAGGTCGTTCCTGTAAAATATTTATGCAATTATGTTGGCAACACCAAAGCTTATGCGACAAAGTAGTGTTTCTTCACCTCGGAATGTACCAGGTAGCAGGCACGGTTTGCGTATTTATTTATTTATTTATTTACTTACCTATTTATTTATTTATTATTTATTTACCTATTTATTATTATATCCTCAGAGCCAAGGCCATTGTAAAGGGGGTGGCTACACCAAAGAAACGAAAATGCAGTGAGTCACAAAATAAATCTAATTTGCCTATTAGTTCAGAATGTACTAAATAAGTGTTCATAAAAATTTACGATATATACACAAAAGCAGTTGGTTTAGTACATTTGATTGTATAGTGTTGGCTACAGTGGCTCGAAATCACCTGGTTATCATTTATATATACTTCTTCCAGAAAGTCGTTCCAGTGAACGGATGAACAAGGCCAAAAGGACTGGAAAAAGAGGCTTAATATCGCGTGATTCAACGCCAATGCCATTTATTCATTATCTTGAGATGGACTGGGAAGCATTAGCATTCTTTACAAAGGGTCATTTGAATTCGTGTCGCTGGTGCATCGTTACCGCTACTACCCACTTCTACGAATACATGTAGACTTTTGTGTATAGTAATTATGCTTCAGTAGTCTGGAAGCCCACGCAAGAAAGGGAGCCTTCGAGATGTATTGTTTTGCTCTCAGTCCTATACATTGCGCTATCTTATTCTTGGCAATATTTACGTTCTATAAGCTAGCAGAAGAGACGACTCGTGTACGCTGAAGTATCGACTTATTTTGGTAAAATTAGACTGAGAAGTGCTATGCAACATAGCTTTTGAAAAGCTGGCGCATTTGTTTTCGCTTATGTTAACTGGGATTGCAAAAAGGAAGTGTTAATTGCTACACCGCCGTGCTGGTAAGTTTACTCCCATAAGGATAAATTAGTTCTACAGATATGTTTAGGTGCGCACAAGCACTTGCGGATTACACGCAAAAGCAACTTTCTTGCGCGGGTGAACCCATGAACCTGGACGAAAAATTGACCGCGACGGAACCACTAATAAAGTGCTCTAAAGTTAAACGACAAAATCGTCAAAACTCTAAAAAGTAAGTGTCTCATCGAAGGTTTTCAAGTGGGATTAAAAAAGAAACAATCTCAGGGAGGTGTTAGGAATTGGTTTATGTAGGAATTCTCTGTTTACATACAAACCCCATTTTATAGTTACGGTAAATAACACATTGAACATAAATAATAAAAGGCCTTCTGGAGCGTAGAGCGACCTCACAATATTTACAGAGAACAGAAGATGACTCCATATGTCACATACTGCAATAAAAAAAAAGTGCGATGGCATTAAAACAAGTTTTGAAGGACAGCACACATGAGGTCCGAAGTGAAATGTACCATAATAAGAAACGCTTTAAATTTTCGGCTGATAACGATGCCGGTTGCTGGTTATAACGTACGCCACACTCTATAAGACACCGAACGAGAAGAAGGGTGGCCAAGGGGCCCGATTTCGGTTAGTCACAACCATATGAAGCCAACAGATAATGAAGTCATGGAAAGCAGAGACAAAACAAATTTGTGGTTTTAATTGAAGTGTAGAAATGATAAGCTAAAGGGAATTGAGAGTGGCCAAAAAAACAATTTGCCATTGGTAGGAGCTTAACCCACAACCTCCGCATTAGGCGTGGGCTGCACTGCTAATTATGCTGCGCCCCGGCATTTCCAATGACTACATTTTTGGGGTATATATCTATGGGCACAGAATCTCAAGAGCGACACTCATGGCTATGGCGGCGGATGATCCTTTTTACCGATGGCATGACGCAGTACAAGAACACTTAGGAGCCGGCAGCTGACCGATAAACCCTAGTAATGGCTACCTGAAGTTATCGAACCTGCAGAGTCAAGGCCCTCACCATGCAGTGAACCAGAAGGGGAACCGAGGAGACTAATCGGAGCGGGTACTAATACCAACCTGGTAAAGCAAGAACAGATGAATAATAAAAACATCAAAGGTGGTAATCATGTCATGAAATAAATGTAAGCTACGATTCTTAGCAAAAATTTGAGATGGAAGGAAATATTCACATATTTGCATTTGCGATATCAAAATATGTAAATATAGGCAAGAATTCAACGACAGCAAAATAACGCATATATCCCCTAAGCAGAATATACTATATTTGAATGCATGGCAACTGCCTCCCAGAGACAAGGCGTTTCAATGGGGCTAATGTTAGTGGTGGATCTGATGTTCTGACCTTACGTTTTTATTCAACTGTGATGGTAAGTATGAAGAGCAAATAATAAGCAGAGAAGGCAGGTTGTCTTCAGATAATTTGTCCCTGTGTCCCGATTTCCTCATTTTCATTATCGAGAAAGCTTTCTTCCAAAGGTGGGGAGTGCCATATTGCTTCAGTTTCTTCATTGTACTTCCACGGTGCACCTACATCCCTGTTAAATAGATTTTTGAACACTTGTAGTTCCTTATTCCTGACATCAATGGCAAAGGATAATTCGCAGAAATGTGTGTGCAGATCACCGAAGATGCTTGTTACAAATAAGGACGTAAACGAAGTTTTAGGGCAATTCTTGAACAGCCACGGAAATGCTCCCACTTTCGAATTTGCACCTGCTCCTAAAAAATGCAGTTTAGCTCAGAAACTCAGACCAGGTAGCTCAGAAAGCTGAACTACCTGGACAGTAGCGGCACAGGGTGATCCTTCTGCGCAAGAAACTGATAATTTCTTCGCCAAGAAACGAGACATAACTTTTCCGAAGCACCAACAAAGAATTACCGTGTGGCACGTCACGTCTGCGAACACAGATTCTGAGGTCTTTAAAAATTTAGAGATCCGGCAGTAATTGAGCTCATACGTCCTCATACTATTAGCTGCTCAAACAACAGGTTTCAGAACACAGGGTATGGCAACGTATTTCCCACAGGGGGCCAGCTCGTGAATCACGCAGTGTAGAAAATTGGCTTGGAGAATCCTTTGAACACATGTTTCCAGTGATTGCTGAAAAGTTTAATTACAATAATGGAACGAACAGCTTTAGTTTAAAAAAATGTGTCACTAGAAACATTACCGGCGGAGGAGTTTTTGTATTAGGGAGCTGACTAGTTTCACAACGCAATAAGTCTCAACAATCACCGGAGGCATGACTATGTAATTGTAATGCCGTAGGCAATAATTTCAAGCAGTTAAAAAATTTTGCACAGACATATCGTTAAGGACAGCAGCGCAGTGTCTCGGATGACTCTTTCGGAGCTATATACATGTCCCGCATAGGGTTAATTACGCTCGTAACTTCTTTAATGTTAGCCTTCAACATAGACGGAAGCACATTAGACTAAAGGAAATCTGATTTCGCACTTTTAATGTTACTGCGTATGCTTCACATGCATTCTTATAAGTAGCACAGCGTTAATTAGTAGGCTAGTTGAGTGCAGAGTAATGAGATCAGTTTTATGTTTACATAGGCGCTTGCGATTAATCTTGTGCCACAGGGCACGGTGACTAGAAATAATGGTGCGAGATAGAATAAACTCTCACCGAATCACTGAACTTTAATAGCAAACAGGTTTGAATCGTTTTGAATAGGTCTACCGTCGAAATTCCGCGTAAAAATTTCAAGGAACGCTCTTAATTAATTGTTTCTAGTAGTAAAGTTCACCTTATAATTGTGCATTGTTTTCCTTGGTTTGTTTTCTCGGAAGCTAGATTGTCAATAAAATATGCAAGCGAGCAATAATTATGCATAACAGGTCGGTAGGCGATTGCTGAGATTACGTCAGAGCAAGTTGTCAAGATCAAGTAAGCGGAGTTTGCGGTGTTAAGTGAAACGCACGTTGGTTGTTTTACCAGTAGCAGCATCAAAAATAATACAGAAATCCTGTCATTCGTTAGCTTGTGACGAAAATGGCGATAGTGAGAGAGAATTAGTTCTCCAATTTATGGTTGGAACGTTAAAATTGTCGAGTCATTGAATAAAAGGGTCGAGTGACTTCAAATGATGGCGAGTAAAATCGTGTGCATGGAACTTGTTTTTATGCGAAAGTTTGCTTAGGCGCTTAGCTGCATCAGTTCTTCATGAAGTTATAGAAACACAATGTGTGCTAGCAGATTGGTCAAAGAAGTAATTAATGCAGGATCGTTCACTGGAATGACTCGCCAACCAGTAAATGCAACATTCAATAACTGCCTTTTTAATGTACAAATATTACAAATATGTACACGTGAGAAAACGGAAATGTATGTTGTGAGCATCACTTCGAGAAACTGATGATAGCTCGATGATGCTACCTGACAGAAGTGAGCCACTGGTTAAAATGGTTAGTAGCATTTTTTTAGAGTCAGATGCCGGCAAATATTTCTTCTATTCTGCATAGCTACAGTAGGCGAATTATGCCGATAGAAGCTACCATTAGAACACTGCAGTATGCACTTTCTTTCATTCCTCCCCGCGATGCAGTCTCGGAAAAAGTATTTTGCCACAGCGAAACGCGAGGCGTAATGTCTATGTCGCAGCACAGTACAGCTGGATGAAGAGGCTACAGTAAGAATCGCCTGATGATGTCCTTCTCTTGATATCTGAGAAGCAAAAAGCAGAAGTGTTCGTAGGGACAACGACCGCACAGGAGACTTGTGTTCCCTACTGGCCCCACGCGGCTACGCGCTGATCCTCTAACGCGACTTCATTGCAAAGGGTCATCGCCGAGCGCTGACGTAGGCGACTACAGGCACGCCTGTTTTAAGGGAGGTGTCAGCCCCCCTCTTCAATGGAGTGGAGTTGTTGGGACTGTAACAATAATCTAACACTAAGCAAAAGTAGTACATTTCCACTTCGCCCACGAAAGCACTGCCGAGTACCCTCTCAGAATTGCATAGCTTCATTGCACAGAACTTACAGTGCCAAACACATGAATTTTGTATTGTACATGCACATTGTAATGTGCTACCAACCTGTTAAATATACTGCTCCTATAATAACGAGTATGTTTTATTTACTATGCTCAGTTAAATCAAATTAGGAGTTATACCATGACGGTAAGTACGGTTTACCGGCTAAATGAAACACGGTGATGTTTTTTGCTTAGGGGGGTTTCATCACCACTCTGTTGCCATAAAGTTAACTCTCTAATCCATATGGACATTGAGGACATACGTTTGCCCATCAGCTAAATTGCGAAACAATTTGCATGACATGGTCATTGGTAGCAAATCACAGTTGTGGTGCTAATGTAAATTATATTTGGAAAATCTTTTCCTCCTTTATCTCATGGACACTTCTTATCCCTGACGGTGCACCTTTCTTCTGTTTTTGAATTTCTCGTAGGTGTTGCTCATTCATATAAGTTAATGTCCATCGGACACGTTATGCACATGACGAACACTCATGAGCATTTTGTCTACGTTTCTCGACAAACCACGAGACAAACCACTTTTGGGAGAACCTTTCAGTAACCGCACTGCTACACCAGATACCCTAAGCACCCTTCCAGCCGTTTAGCTCCACTTTGCCTCCTAAGCCACCGAATGACCCGTCAGCACGAACTGCTATCACGCAAAGCAGGCTGAGCCAAGCTGGAGTGAACGGCCTTTCGCAGCCTAGGTGGTGGTGGTGGCGTCATAACGACGCACCATGGTCCGTATTCAACGGCCACGCGAGAGGCTCGCCGCACGCAAATATTTGCGCACGAAAATGACGACGCTTTCCTCTCTGTACATTGTATAGCTTAGGGCAGCAAGTATTTTGTTAAGCCGATAGAACGAGGCACTGTTGTCTGCGTTACACCAGCGCCCCCTTTGCGTGGTACGCACACCATAGTGCCCGGGCACGCAAGCAGGCTCTGTGAATAACGTCCTCTGCGTCGTTCGCGACAGCTGTTTCTCATAAAGTGCACTGCTATTTAGGTGATGATGTACGCCTTATTCGTGAATGCAGGCTCAGGCTGTCACATCTGCAAGGTTCTAAATCCGCTGTTTTTGTGCCGGCTCTTGCAAGCACGCACACTTTCTAAATATGTCGACAGCAGCTACTGCAACTGACGCGTGCACGATTGTAAAAATGCAACAACTTTTTCATTTGGCAGTAGCAGCTTGACGCTGTCTATTGTAAGCATGACTAAATAAGGAAGACACGAGCCGTACTTCGTAGGCATCACGAAGAAATTAGTCACGAGTTAGAATTCGCAGTCTCTTTTTCAATCTCTACAGGATGTAATGGAGAGCTTCTCTTTAAATATCTCACAGCGCGTGAAATGGCCCCGGATCTAATATTTTGCCAATAGTTGAAGGATTAACGAAAGAGTTCGGCATAATAAAAGAGAAGCGCAGGTAGTTCAGTCCCAAGCCTACTGAAGTGCATTACCAGCAAAAAGAAACGCCCTCAGAAATATAATAAATAGTTCACGAGAAACGTGATTTAGAACCAAAGTTAGAGCGTCGACTGTAGATAAATATTAAAGAAGGATATAAAAGAAGAAAGAAAAGCAGCGACTAAGTCTCGCCTTAGTGTTTTATTTATTTAAGAATTCCTTACTAATTTTGCACGAGGCACTGGATGAGGAGGGAGTCAGAGTAAAGACAAAATAGGCACAGACAAAACACGATATACAGGCACAATCAATATTTATCTCAGGCCACTACCCCAGCTAACCATTACAGAACGGTTAGCTACAACGAAACGTAGCACGATTACCAGATTCCCTCGTGATATGATCTTGAGACTTAATTATTCTTTGCCCTGTGAGTTGATGCCATGCATATTTCAATAGATGATCCTCACCGCTACCGAAGTCCAAGGCCGCTCGTGTGCGGCGGAAGAGGCACTGTGATTTTCGTGGTGCGTGCGACCAGTTATTTTTCAGCGAAGGCGTTTCATGTGGGCGAGCAAGAACTATCGTCATCAGCAACGACTCGTCATCAGCAACTGCTCGCGCATTCGTCGTCATCGTCTCCTTCCACAGCTGTCTCCGACAACGCTCATCATGACAGCATTCCCACACTACCCCTTCCTCTGCGAAGGTGCTGTAGGCACTGGCGCACTGCCAGGCGAGGCGGTGATTTCCGTCTCAACTTCTTTGCCTCCATATATCGAGAACTGAAAACACGAATGTATATAAGATATGTATAACGAATGCATAACGTGAATGAACAGGAACGTAAAAAAAAACAATTGTGTGTGCGTAGATTCCGTCACGATGACCACCGATCAAGACAATAAGTGTGTTTGTACCTTTGTTCAAAATTCTGTGTCACCTCTTTGTCGTTTGCTGCACATTTTCGCTAGTAATCCACCTTCCCAAAGTAGGATGGCTCATGACCTTTCTTTTTGTCTTTTCCTTTTTTGTGTGTCATCAAATGACCGCGCTAAGATATCTTGCTGAGTGGGTGCAATGCAGATCTGCGCATATTTATACGTTAGCGAAAATAATAATTTAATGCCATTTTAACCGCTGCTACAGGAAATTAAACCCGCTACCTCGTCTTCGACAGCGGGGCATCACAGTGATTAAATCACCACAGACTGCGTAAACTTATGGGAAAGCGTAAAAATTCCTGAGAAGGATGGATTATACTTGTGAGCCTGTGGTTGAAGCTGGTAGATCGTTCAGCGCGCGTTTTGGGCGCTGTTTACAGAATACCTTTGATGGGCGAGTCAGCTCTAATAGTTATGTTGCTGATTAACATAAAATTTATCGTACAACATAATTGTTTAAGTGAAAACCGGTTACAAGGAAGAGTTAGTTTAACCATTCCATAAAAAAAATTAAAGGGTTTTACGTGCCAAAACCACTTCTTGATGATGGAGCACGCGGTAGGGGGGAAATCAGCAAATTTCGACTACCTGGTGTTCTTTAACCTCCGCCTAAATATACGTACAGGGGTGTTTTCTCATTTCGCCACCATCGAAATTCGGCCGCCGTGGCCGGGATTCGATCCCACGACCTTGTGCTTAGCAGCCCTACACTATAACCACTAAGCAACCGCCGCGGGTATAACGCTCCATAGCTGCGAAATAGTCGTTTATAATAATACAAACATGCCCCTCTTCCAAGCGGTTGCATTGAATACTTTACTTATAAGTATGACATAATGTGTGCTTGTCGCATCGTGATGTTAGATGCTATAAAGACCGGCTATCGTGAGGAATGTAACATTTATGAGAAAGTCTAACCATGTTGAGTGCCAGCGTTACAGCAAGGGGCATAAAGTAAACGTAAACAGCGTTCTATTGTTACCTTGTTTATACGCACAATTAGCTTCTTGAGAGCCTTATGCTCCCACTGAATACTAACTTGTTGCCCTTAGGCCAACAAGGAGCCTTCGATGACACTTTGCTTGGGCTGGGTTATATACAGGTAAACCCCTGGCACGTCACGCAACCCCTGTGTGTACTCATGTATCAGAGCAGTTTGAGGAACTAACACATGCTATAATTGCTTAAATGCGCTGTGATCAACCACCTCGCGTTCTTTTTTTTTAAATCTTGAACCTCTTTCATGCGACGTGCTTTCAAACGCTTAGTCAAATGTTGCTGCACTAATGAAAGGCTTACGGTTTGCCTGTTAGGGGGGCTATGTGCGACAGAAATAAAAACAAATGTTCGCACGTCCGACCCGAAAATCCGTAAACATCATGGTCACACTTGAGGGCAAGCTAACGCGTTCTCATATTACTCTCTAATGAGCGCGCCATGGGCGTCAAGCAGGAAGCCACGTCGACGAGACAGGAAGGAGGGGGGGGGGGGGGGGGGCTGTCGGGACGGCCAAGCCGCTCAAACTGAGAGGGCGGCCACCGAGAATTTCGCGGACGCACCAAGCTCAATGCCAAGCCCATTATTGTGATTGTTCAGGCTTGTTATACTGGGTGTCCCACCTAACCTGAGCCAAACATTAAAAACATGCAAATGTCACGTAGCTGGACAGAATCAAGGTAACGTTGTTTGCCGTCGCTTGGCGATACTCAGATTATTTTTTTTTCATTATGCCTAAGTAGATTATTAGTCTTAATTATTTATAGAACTTCTCAAACATTATTATATTTAGATTAAAAGTGGCAATGAGAAAATTGTAGAACAACATGAAAAACCCCCGATACAGCTTTTTTGTTGCTGAATACGGGCTACATAAAAGTGTTTTTCCGACCGTGAAAGAAGCCCGCGAATACATGAAAATTTTAGCGCGATGGGCTGCTCGAGGCCAAACGCGGCCTCGAGACCCCGGTTAAGTTGGACCGCATGGTCAAAATTTTGGAAAGCTAGCATTGCGTAGTGCTGCAACGGAAAGACGCGGGTATTTCTTTCTCCTCTTACCTATCCTGCAATTGAACTGTTGCTTTCATTTAACACTTCGGTGCTGGTTCATAACTAAGCTTCAGTGCGTTGGGACGCCTTGCGAATCCGTGAATATCTTGACATATGAGCATGTGTGCCAACCTAACAAAAAATCCTCAGAAGCTGCAGTTCAAGTTGTTGCGACGGAATACAGGCTCCAAGAAGCGACTTCCTTGGTCAAGCAGATTTTTTCCCATACCAGCATTCTCGGCTACTAAAGAGCGCGCCAAGCTGCTCGAGAAGCCTTACAGCCGAGCACAGGCAACATGGTGCAAAAACTACAAAAATGTTATGATGTAGAGGATGACCTCCAGCAGCACCAGCCGGAGAGGAAGCGAACTCTCTAAGAACATCGAAAAACCAGTAAGTACGTCTGGACAGACCATCTTTCAGTAAGTATAACGCAACAAACCATTACACGTCATGGCACCTCGAAATTCACATTGGAACGTACACCATCATATAGGGCCTCAGCTTTGAAGAATTTGACGATTGGAACACGGCATTTTCAAACAAATAATGTAGGCCGCTGGTGGCAATACCGTTGGTGAATCAACCACATACGTTCTGGGATTATGCGAAATTACCCTCAAAACTCATTGTGAAGGCAAAGCACCAGCATCCTTCTTTTCGTGCGTACCCTTCTAGGTTTTCGAAAGGGGAAGATAACATAGCCCCATCACCATTAGGTCAACAGTGAAGAACTAAACTCCTGCATTACTCTCCTAACCTAAGTACCTCATCCTTACACCCCACTTCCCGTTCCTTTCCAGCATAGCCTGTTTAGTACAGAGTGGAAGTATCATTAAAACAAATGAAAAAAATTAACCATTTTCATACAAACAGTCTCAAGTGCGTAACGTTAGCCAGTCATTGCAGCCAACAGCATGGCAGCGCTCTCCAAGCGAAATATTTTTGTGTGGCTCAGAACTTTTGTAACAGAGGTAAAACGTTTGATTGTTAATCTAACAATCTTTGTTACCGTAGTTCTAAACCACTCAGGTCAGTGATCCTTTTTTTATTCTTTTGTTTTTGAAGACATTCAGTGAAATAACTTTAGAATTTTTGCGACATACACAAATGAACAGCGGCGGCAGCAATGGACATCAAAATGACTATGGCAGTGAGCCCATGACAGTTATTACTTTAAAAAAGTAATAATATTAAACCCGCACCTATATCTATTACGTGTAATTATTTTATTGCTAACTCAGCCTGCAATCTTAGGCGCTTTAGAAGCCATCTGGACTAGAAATTGCCGCAAGTTATTTAAGCTAATTGCCTCGTGAAATACAAATTGTGGAGGTATGGTACATGCCAAAAAATTTAATTATGGGGTTTTACGAGCCAAAACCACTTTCTGATTACGAGGCACACCGTAGTGGGGGACTCCGGAAATTTGGACCCCCGGGGGTTCCTTAACGTTCACCTAAATCTAAGTACAGGGGTGTTTTCGCATTTCGCCCCATCGAAATGCGGCTGCTGTGGGTATGGTACCATGCCACATTCTTCCTTCTTTCTATCTAAGCTTGTCACGAACACTATTCAGCCTTTGGGGAATGACGAAAAGACACATGAACAAACGGGCAGGCAGGGGAAAAGGCTGGCGGGCAGGCAGGTGACAGATGAGAATTACATCACGGTGCGGTAAGCTGGACTAAATTTCGAGTGTGAGGATGGATTTTTTTACCTATACATACCTATGGTGAGATACTTTAGGTTACAAAATAACCCGTGAATGTAGCACTTTCACTTGTCTTTTAAATGTTTTTGCAGTGCAGTAGTATGATACAGCGCCCATATTACGACAAAATAACTTAAAGCTGTACGCCATCGTGTGTCTATAAGTTCGCAAAAGCGGTGCTTATGAGCCCAAGGACAAGAATGGGCGACACTTGCCATGCTTAATATCCGGTTCTTTAAGACGTTTATTGCAGTTCTAAAGACACTAACGCAGAGCGAATCGTCCTTAGTATAGTTATACTTTGTGAAATTGTCACGAGTTTTGCAGGAATCGAGAAATTAAATGCTTCGACGCTGTTATGCGGGGAGGTTTTGGGAAATGACATGCACTCGTACATGTGTCGTTATTGCCACAAATATTTATACTGGAGAACAGAATTGTGGGTCATTGGAGAATAGGTGTGTGATCGCATAAAGCCATACGAGGTCTAACAAGATTTGCAGGAAGTTGGAGATAATTAACAATATTTCCACAGCGTTTCGTGACATTGAGATGAAGGAAGTGAGGTACTCATCTAGGTTATTGAGTCCGCTAACTTGAGCGAATAATTGGAGTCCGTAACTTCTCTATTTCTTTTATCTCCAGAACAACCCAGAAAAATCTAACAATAACTTCGCGGTATACATACCAGTGCATTTGTCTTTACGCTTTTCTCATTGTACAAACCTCTCTCCCACACGAGCAGATTCGAGATACATGGCCAGTGTGTAGCCATGCCACTACCAACTCTACGCAATAGGAATAACGTATCGGAAAGACATTCATTTATCAGCACAACCCTTTGAAATCCATGATTTGACTATTGTAACAGCATGCAAGGAGATAAGATGAGCCTAAACATCATTTGTCTCATATTGGAAAACTGGCAGTTCTTCCTAAACGTCACTGAATAACCAAGGAACCACAACAGAGTCGAGTTCCACCAACGATTGTGAAAATTAGAAGAGTGATTCAGTGTTTACAAGAATAGAAAAGGAAGGACTTTGGACGATGAATGAAGTAAGGAAAAAGAAATGGTTACGGGTCTTGGTCGCATATTTGTATATTAGCAACGTGTAGAATAAAAACAAAGAAGAAATTTGACAGCCGAAAGAAAGAAAGTAAGCTCGCGGGCAGCGATCGAGTTGAAAGCTTTTCTCAATGTTCGCGAAAGTGGACAACCAAGAAGCCATTTGCCAATGTCACCTGCAGGCAAGGATGTTTACCGTTCAATGCGTTCCCCTTTGTCTCATCTTCCTCGTTTTCTTGGAGATTGCTTTCACTGCATAATCAATTTTATTTTGCCACACAGAAGCATTATCTTTACGTCGCCATCGTCTCCGCCATGGTGGCAGTAGTGGTGGTCTCTACGCTATCGTCATCGTTTTCGTTGGTGGTGGTTCGTGATAAAAAGACGCTTGTGTCACGACGTTTATCCTTGTACGTGCATATTCCCGTTTGGTGGACTTTCCACTGCGAAATGCAGCCTCCCTAAATGGGTGAATGGGGGAAAGAAGACAGGATAGCAGCAAAGCTGCAGTTGCGTCTCTCACATCTAAATTCTACCACAAACTCTAGCCTCATCTCACATAACCCCCAAAGGGAGCTGTCATTAAACATCCCCAGTGTAGCCCTACATGCCACCCGCTCTCGTCATCAATCTCTTCTTCTCCCCGAAGGTGCTTCTCAGTAATGCTATTGACGGCCTATTTGCCACAAAATGAATTTGTAGCGTCATGGTTACTGAAAACTCTGAGCGCTCCTACATGCAATGACAACATCCTAGTCCAATATGAAATGGAACATAATTTCAACAAATAGGAGAAAGATTATGTACATATCCCAGACAACCGTGAAAAGTAGCAATCTTGCGTCATTGCATTGTACCCACAGCATGTGTATGTGCAGCTGCGGGCTCAAGATGAGACGACGAGATTAGGCAGAGAGCTAAGGAAGATTATGAAATGTCTTCGTTTCAATGTACTTACACTATGTTGCCCACAAGCTATCTTCATCCCATACATAATGTTCAAGGCACTTAAAATACGCGACTTTGCGAAAGGAGATTATTTCTAGCCCTCGGAAAGCTGGGTCTGAAGAAGTTTCATCATTTGTTTGGAGCGAACAACTTTTAGAAAAAGAAAGAAGGGCATGGTGCGCTCCAACTGGTTAGAAAGATCCTTAATAATTCATTCGAGAACATGAAAGGACGTTCATTTCATGTGTGTTTTGCATGTCTTCCGTTCCCATGTTCTGTTGATACTAATGACTATTTCTTCATGCACTCCGCACTGTAAGATAATGGATAGCTTTAGGTCGTACAACACTCGCTGCAGACGTTTTTTGCTTTTAGACAAATCCTCTGTGCATAATACCTCGAGATAAGAGGATTTCTTTCTGGCGAAAAGATGAAAACAAGTTCACGTGCACTCCAACAAAATCACGCATACCTGTGTTCTTCAAGTATTAACTGATAAAAGCGTAAGACAGTACAGCCCTGGTATGACAAAATTAACATTTATTGAAAAGAAGCGAAGCACTGGCTCACATTTGATGCCAGCCTTTTAAATTGCTGAGGGCTTTCTCAGAAAATGGTAATTCGAAGCTATCAAAATGTCTGTGCTCTGTGTTAGGCTCATTGTAACAACTGATGTGCGGCACTTGAGAAATTATTACAAAAGCAACACCAGACTAGAGCACATGTTAAGAATAAACAAAAAGTGTTATCTGATAATGCAGTACTTGGGCGATTGGCCTTAATATCGCGAAAATTGTTTTACTTTCTTTATAAGCATTCTCGATGTTACTGGTTCCAAAAAGAATTCGCAGGTGTTGGTTTCTCGAACGATTAATGTTATGGTGGGGAGGAGGCGGTCATATCTTGTGTTAGTTCAACATTTTAATTTGTTCCGTACATGGACCCACGGATTTGACATTAGATAGCAGAAAGGTTGGCGCGCGTATAGACCACAATTTGTAGCGCTTTTAGGCGGCAGCCACCTTGTGGCGGGGACAATGAGAGCGTGGGGGAAAAGAAGAAAGGAAAATTGCAATAACTCTCAGCCTCTTCTAATCACGTGTTTGTCATCATTGTTCGCTCGCCATGGTTTCATCATCAACTATCCCATCACCAAATTGGCAGCACATTGTGGGCTGTGCAGACAACTGGTTAGTTCGAGATTAAATGTGCCTGCTGCAAATGGGTGGGCGTAAATAACAGATTCTACTCTATCAACGGCGCACGTGTGCGTGTTCGATGGAGGATGCGTGTTTCGTAAAAGAGCAGGTAAAGGTAGCTGTCTTCAACTCAACATTAGCATAATTGACAACAGATCTGGGAGATGAATGAGCTAGGAAATGACAGCAGTGAACAAGAGAGAGTTTACAAATTATGCCTTTCCTCCTGCATTATAGCGCTTCGTCCGCACAGATGAATAATTGAAGACAGAAAAGAAAACATTCACTGATGAGGTTGCCATCGAAAAGGTGCTGTTGAATATGCCGAGATTTTCGCTCGACTGTTGCCGCATTCTTTTTTTCTATGTAGTTGTAATTACCTTAGCTGAACGAAAACCAAAGTGACGTCAAGTTTGTATCGTGAAATATCACGCACACGGATGTATCCCTCACCATGAACTTATTTTTTGCACAAATGGCAAACACTTGAACCCAAATAGGCCGAGAAATCCGGGCCCATTATATCGTGAGAAGCCTGACAAAGACCTAACAGACTAGAAGAATCAATTACGAAATAAACGTTATTCCTTAGCATATCATGCGAAATAAAGCTAACACTAAGTGTCCTGCGCCGTGTTCGCTTAGCGATTTTTGGCGTTCGGGTTGCACAGATAATGAAGCGATCTATGAATACTGGGTGACAATAGAGACAATCTCAATATAACTTGAGCATTTTATAATAGAAGCTCTACATTTTGTTTTACTTCTGCAAAGAAAATACAAAAAGAAGGTCTGGAGACAAGGCGCACTACAACACAATGCCAGAAAAAAAAATAGAAAATGCAAAAATTACGCCATGAAACCTGTTCTTTACGCTGTTTATGCAATGCCTCCATCTGCTCACCCGCAACCCCCCACCCCCACCCCCACCCGCACTCTGTGTTTTTGCCACACAGGAAGAGTTACTGGAAGCATTTTAACATTATGACACTCTGTCTCCAATACATGTTCGTTTCTCTCAAGCTTGATTTCAGTCCCCTCGGCTTTCGCAGCCTACTCACTTGCTGGCTTTCACTGTAAAACACTGTAAGGTTTTTTCTCCTTAATAATTATGTTACCGAGGTGAAGCACGCTTTTCATACATGAATGCATTAAACATATCAAAATTTGTTCTTGTTCCCTAGAAGTTACAAAACGCCGAACCCTAAAGTACTTTATACCAAAAATTTGTGAAGGACGGCTCTTGTGATAGCAGAGGTAGCATCAAATAATACATCGTGAGGCGATGATGCCAGCAGACGAGCTACCCTGCTAAAACGTTAAAGAAGAGACCGTTGACCACAATATGATAGACGACAACGAAATTGGCAGCACTTCAACGTTAAATATACTGTGAAGACTAAAGTGCCTTTCTAGTGTAATCTCTGTTCACTTTGCTTACAACTTTTGCAGGATGCTATTATATTTTTAAGGGGGGGGGGGGGTGGAATCAAGAACAAGAACACAACCAACCCTTTGTTGATATTCGGCAGACCCAAGGCAGGGGTATATAGAGATCAATAAAAGGTGTATTTATCCAGCACTAAACATAATACATAAAATTGTGGTGACGATGATGACGACGATGACGACGACGACGAGAATATTTTCTAGCCGCGTTCGCCCTCTGACCAGCACTATTGTCTTGTAATTCAGCAATAATTACGCTTCATGACGGTGGCTCACTGGCTGTGACGCTGTGGTTCTGTGACCATGGACGTGTATTCCAGTCGCAACCGCATGCGGCCGCATTTTCGTGGAGGCGGAATGTAAGAAGCCTCCTGCGCGATGGTCTGAATGCATGTTAAAAAGCCGCAGGTGTCAAAATTATTCCGGGACTTCCAACACGGCGTCCATCGTGGTTTATAAAAAAATTTCATCACTCTTTTTGTCCCTTTTCACGAAATGTATTTCGCGCCACAATCAAGTATACCTAGGAAACCCAATCTGCAGTTGCGTTTAGGTAAAGATTAGATACACGGTCTAGATAAACGTACTCTTTCAGAGACCTAACATGGTTACCACTAATCATGAAATCTTGTTCGCTTGCCGGCCTCTTTTACCCACCACGTCCCTCCGGCCAGTGTATCAAAGCAGACTCCTCCCTCATTAACATGTAAGCTTTATTCATTTGTCTTCTACTCTCCTTTCTAGGCCTTTTAAGTGGATATAGTTAGAACAAAATTCACTTTTCTCCGTGTAAAATGAGTAAATATAAAACGAAACATCCTTCTTCGAAATATCAGTTAGGAAGAAAGAATTCCACCTTTTTATGAGCATAACAAACACCACTTGCTTTCACTTGCATGCCGATTTTGGGTGTTGCCAAACCTACAAGTGATTCCTGAAAAAAATAAAATAACGTCGACATAAATAGGGATGGAATACTGCGCGGCCTAATCACCGAGGTAGAGAGAAAGTTCGCGACTCGCATGTATGCAACTGCAGAAAGGACAGGTCAACGACTCGGCCATCATCGCCCTCAACGGTAACAGCATTGCGTGCAGGACTCAGACAGGGCAACTTGAGGCACTTTTCCTGCCGATATGGCCATGGCAGGTTCACGCCTTCGCGGTGTCGCTGTTCGGAAAATATGCCCACGCAGTACGTTCGCGGATTCACGTTTTCGACTTGACACTTGTTTGCTGTTTAAGGTGGTCGTTAACACGTGCAAGGGTGCAACGAGAGCACCCTTGATAGTTGTCGTGAAAGCAATGCTTGAGGGAAAGTGTAATCGCGGAAAGCGAGAAGGGTAGCTATACTTGTACGAAAATAGAGGTGAGCTTTCAATCAAATGCCAGGGTAGTAGGGTATAAACTTGTGTTGGAAAACTCGGTTCTTCATTCCCAATTGCTGTGTTAGACTCTATCAAAGAAGATATCTCTGTTCAACATAGGTGTGCCTTTTCCCCCGAAAACCTTTCTCGCACCTTTGTGATAACTCTGAAAAAAACGTCACTTTATTTCTGTGCACATTCTAGCGATAAGGATATATATTAATACTAATGATATGGAATAGACTGATAAAAAGGACCATGTAATTGTACATGGGTCTTGAGTAGCGCAATTTTTATTAAACGTGCGTGTTTTTGACATTGGCTGGCTTGAATTCCGCTATTCGCGAAAATCTACAATGTAGAAAATTACTAAATTTTTTTGAAATGATCAATTCTATTGCGGATATCACGTAATCGTTGACGTTCCTTGCCATCAGATAATATTTTTCTGTTCTTCAAATAGCGCCCCAAGCACCTCTGAGCTTTCTGCACTTTTGTCTTTCTTGAGGGTGACTGGCCTATGTGAACGCCTTTGACTCGCTCAGGCCCTCCGCTTGCGTGCGGAAGCTCACCGCGTCTTTCCTCCTCTCCCTCCCCTCGCTCTCTCTACCGTATCTTTCTATTCCTTCTTTCCCGTCCCTCAGAGTAGGGAAGCCATCCAGATGCATTTCGGGTTAACAACCCTGCTTTCTCTCTTTATTTCCTCCTCCTCCTCCTCATCCTCCCCATAAAAGGTTTGCTGATAAACCTTTCCGGAAAATAGGGAGGCACTTATTTTGACAAAACGGTAAGAAGACAACACGTTCTTTCCGTCTAATCAAAATAGGTGTCTGCTGATTTCCCAGAAAGCACGAGCCAACTAGCTCAGCTGAGAACCATCATGCTAATAAACCATAGGTTTTGTTTCTGGTAGACTTCTACAGTATCTGAGTAAGTAAAAGCCTGCATAATGAAAACGTGAATAACTTGACAACTAAGCTCGCATACCAGCACATGAACCAGGTAACCACCAACTAGTTCCATTGAAGAGGTCGAAGATTTTTCAAGCACAGCAATAAGAACGACATACACAGGAAAAAGCACACAAGTCGAACTTCTCCTTTTGGGTCCTTCACGCATTTTGCGCTGGTTTAAAAATGAACGTTCACGAACGCGAAAGATTATGCACCTAAAGGCTTTGTAATGCGCCATTGCACAGTCTTGAACTGCAGTCTCTACTGATTCTAGAAATGGCAAAAATGCAGACGTGAAAATGTTTCCGCCTACGTCATTTGCGCCATATTTCGCAAAGCGGTCATGTCCTGGCTGGATCTTTTTCCAACTATTCCATAAGAAAAAATACCAAATACACGACAAAAAGGACTGAAACATATATAAAAGCAAGGTTCATGAGAGAAACAGAAGAGGCCACATGTCAGTCGTACACGGAAGTCAGACAGGCGAGCATTCGTGAGCAGCTTCAATTACGGGAGCCTCGTCGTCTGCGCACTGTACGTCGCTATGTCTGCTATGTTGGGGGGGCTTTCAGTGCCTGCACCTGGTATCGGTAGTTAGGTGCAGTGCCAACAAAATGTGGTCTCGTCAGTGCAACCTTACTGTGGTAACAGCACTTTCATCTAACCTCTCTCCATAGCATCAGCTCGGCTTACATACTAACTAACTAAATATATACGCTGATGTGCCATGAAGTTCAGCTGTCAACAACAACACGACCTGCTAACAAGCACAACCATTCTGGCAGGGGCTAGGATGACATGAATTAAAGTAGGGAAATCATTCTCGAATGAATGTAGTAGACAATATACGTGTTTTTGGAGAGCACGCAAATGTATTTTCACTACTGTGCTCCTTGAAGCTACTACTAATATCAGCGTGCACCGTGTCCAACATGCACCGTGTCCAGCACGCTACGCTAGCAGACATTAAGCTCTTAGCTGAGCACTCACCATCGTTGTGCTGCCCTTACCAGTTTCAACTTCTGTGTTTGAGTCTTCCGCCACTAAGCTCTCCATCTGTGCGTTTATCATTCAGGAAACCTCGCACCTAAGTTATTGGGATTGGACTAGGTTTTCTCTCTTGCGCAAACAAGCTTTATATCGTAAAACGGTGCTGTGAATCATGAAACACCCCTTCCACCTCGTCGTACGTGGCTTACAACCACAGAAATTCTGTCAGTGCTGCAATATTTGTCTATTTGGCGAATAGAACCACCGGAAAGCGTATATGTAAACACCGTGAGTTTAGAAATTGCTACATCCTACGCTGAAAGGCCGCAGAATAACTGTTGGGCGTGTCACTTGCAACTTCGTAAGAATAGATCATAAATATTTGTGCGACGATTCAAAAATATTTTGGGAAAGTCGGAAAATTAGAGGTGGGGGTGGGGGCAGAAGAAGTTACCGCTCAAAAAAGCGAACGTCTACGTAACCACCTAAATTATAGATACCGACCATGCAGCACCTTGTAAAAATGAAAATAAGGCTATAAGCATTTTCCAACTAGCTTACAAAGTGTGTGGGTCAGTCATGTGCTCCTTTGGGAAAGATTCATGATTTCATTAATTGTTTGACTGAGTCATTTCGACGATTGAAAACAGCGGAATCTTCAACTGTTCCATGTACTCGATTTTTTCCGTGCATCAACGCCGCATACCCATTTGCCGCATTCATGCACCCAACTACTACCACGGACGCATGACACAGAATGGAACGACTGCAGAAACGAAACGTGATTCAAGAAAAGCGTCTCGCGCACTGCGAGCACGCCCCATCACATGGAGCCGCGGCCACGAGACGGCCATAGCGGTTGGCTATCGGCACGTCTTGGAATACTGGGTAATGATAGCTTCACGAAAGTCGTGCTCACCTACCACTTCGCAAATCGTCCCGGCTGTAGGCGTAGCCTTTATCAGATGGCACTGGCGGGTCATACCGAAAACGCTCAGACAAGGCACAACGGAATTCTGATCTTTATTGGCTCCATCGTGACTGTGTTTAGTAGTATTGTACAGCCTCGCCTGAGAAGGAGGAGGGCAGTGTTGGCAGCAGGCGACGCTAGCCTTGCTTGATTTGCTGACAAACGCTTCTCCCAAGCGCCGCTTCTGATAAGAGCATGACAAAGCAAAATTCGATAGGCCCGTCGTAAATATCCGCATAGACCAATCTCGCAGCATTGAACAACCGTTGAGAGCACCGGTGGGGATTAAGAAGATAAAAACAGCACCAGCGATTACGATACTCCATAATGTGAAGTTTGAGTGTAGTTCTGTACCTGTTTTTATTTCGCTATATATTGGCTAGCGCGCACAATCTGTCTCATGCATCACGTTGCAAGCCGAGCAAAGTGTGGTGCGAATGCCTCGCTAAACGGGAGAACGCGAGAGGTAGCGCATGGGCGACGTATGGGCGCGATTCACAGAAGCTGAAGCAGAAAGGCCTTCCTGACGACGCGCGGTGCTCTAGCGCCATCTCGCAGCCGTCGTCGCCGCACGGCACTTTTCTTCTGAAGCTTTCGCCATACCCTCCTCCTCCGCTTTCCGCCTCGCGTCTTTCATCCCCCGCTGTGCTCTGCGTTCCCTCTTTCATTTCACGCCAACACCTATGCTCGCCGTACGAACGAAGGCAGACGTGAGATGCAGTGAAAGATGTCATAAGAAAATAAAGTAAGCATGTAGAGAATAAGCTTTCGCTTGGCTACCCCGTACTAGGGGAAGTAGAAAGGGTAGAATAAAGTTCTCTATTGGTTCCTAATAATAGGCAGGAGAAATTTTATATCGGTTCTAAAATAGTTTACAACGAAGCGCAAGAACTTCTCGACCATTATGGATAATGGAAAATTAATCAATGAAGCAGAACTATTATGCCCCCGTTTCACTGTACCAAAATACCACCTCAAGCCATTTCTCACATTATTTGCCTTTTTCATTTTCTGTTAACAATAGCACCACAAAAACTTTA
The DNA here is from genome assembly GCF_038994185.2 of Dermacentor albipictus. Taxonomy (NCBI): domain Eukaryota; kingdom Metazoa; phylum Arthropoda; class Arachnida; order Ixodida; family Ixodidae; genus Dermacentor; species Dermacentor albipictus. The sequence continues at coordinate 150,134,838 of NC_091824.1, read as the reverse complement.
CGTTCTGATTTCCATAGTGAATAATTTAGGGTTTTCTTCTTTGCCTTTGAATATGGCAGATGCAACGATATAGTTCAGCTGCATACGACGCTATATTTGTACGTGTGCTCGAATAGCTTTTCTCACAGACCTCGGGACGCTAAATAAGGCGGCAAAGTACTAATAAATTCGTGACAAAATATGCCCACTCAGCATAAATGAAGACAACAGCACTAGGAGAACAGAAACCACCAGCTCAGATCTTAAGAGAAATACCATTGAGAGAACGCCACCATTTCTATCCTATCTTCTCATCCAGATCCTATGGCTTGTCGTTATGTTCCTAAACACTGAAGCCGCCCTCGTATTTACATGAAGAAAGTGAAGACGGAATACAGAGTGGCCCGATTTTTGTTGCTCACAGTCATATAAAGCCGAAATACGAACAAAAGCACGGAAACTGTAGGTTGAAACAATTGTCCTAATTTAAATGTAGAAATCGTAAAGGGCAAGAACAGGGGATGGAAACCAGGTTTCCGGATATGGGATACAAACCCACGTATTGGAGCTACGCTTGTGATGCTGTCACAGATTAGGTTAGCGCTCCACTGCAGCCTCTCACTTACTTTTTGGGGTATATTATGTGTAGAGGATCTAGACCTGAGAGCGTTAGCCTGGGATGTCCTGAATCGACTATTTTGCAGGTGGTCGGCGATCAATATATTATATTCAATTTCATTTACAAATTATGCTTGTTGTCTGCATGCACTGAGAGAAGGTCGAAGCACAATCAGTGAGTGCAGGCCTGCCTTGAAGACAAGCGCATTGTGGAAAAATCTCGGGCAGCTCAATTTCATGTGCAAACTGATGTTTGCGACACTGAAGATTAGTTTCCTACACGTAAAATCAGGGGTGACTTCACTGCGAGTTCGCAGAGACATCGCAGAAAACCAACGCCGCAAACATGAATGACGTCGGATGCTCCACACATTCGCAGCGCTGCGATATTGCGACCGGCAGGCGTGTCTTGATTGATAGCCCGCAAAATATATAGTTGTATTGCGTAAAGGAAGGGCCCACTCTCCAACAAACACTAGACGCCAACGCAAAGTCATTAGTGTTCCGAAAGCCACTACGTGCTCCTACCATGGCCCACTATGGAAGAACAGAACGGAGATTGCCTCGCTGACTGCCGCCCACAGAACCATTAGCAACGTCGTCTCCAGAATGCGGGACCATTCAGTCGGGAAAATCGCGTAATGAAAGGCACCAACAATGCAGAATGCATGGTTGCGTTGTAGGGCAATTGGTCCTAATTAAGTGGTGCCTCCCACGGCGATATCCGAGGCTGGACGCTGCACAGAGCAGATTTAGAATGAATGCATTGTCCAGCTTTAAAGGCAGATGGGGTTAAAGAAGGAATATACACGGTGTTTCAGCGAACACATTCAAATTTTTTTAAATATTGCCTGTCGCAAATATCGCAACTCAAGTTTATGAGCCTGTCTACTCGAAGCGGTGGACACTACATGCACAAAAGATTGAAATTAGAGATCGACTAATTAACAATAATTCCCTAATTAGCATGTTAGCTAATTATCTTATGACCAATATTGCAATATACAAATTCTGCCAGTGGATTTCGCAAGGCGGATCCACATGAAACGAATTCTCAGGACGAAACCAGTTTCGAGATATAAATTCCCGAACTTCGCGGAAAAATCCATTGGCATCCCAGTTACTTGTGTGCTTCAGAGCATGAAGTGATGTTTTCTTAACAAATTAACTGGAACTCCAATGCATTTCTTGAATGCCAATGCATTCTCGAACGCCAATGCTTATATATCTCGAAACGGGTGTCACCTTGAAGATTCGTTCCAAGTGGATCGGCCTTGCGAACTCCACGGCTAGAATTTCTAAATTGCAATATGGTCCATGTAATTTAATTAGTCAAAAAGTAATTAGTGAATGTTTAATAATTAGTAAATTTTCAATCTCAATTTTTTGTGCAAGTATTCTCTGCCGCTTCGAGTAGACCAGCTAATCAACTAGAATTGTGATATCTGCCACAGGCAACTTTTAAAGATTTTTGAAATTGTTCGCTGAAACACCCTGTATATATAAGCGCGAAATGGAAGAGGTTAATACGCCAATTGAAAACAACGATGCCGTAAGTGGCATGCTAAGCAGCGGTAGTCTATGCACACTAACGCTACCGCCATGCAATACGTGAAACTGACACGACTCATTCTGACGATGTTTGGGGATCGTATGCTGTGCTCAACAACTTCTATGAGACCACCTGTAGCCTAATAACACGTATTTAAAACACGTAAACACGTATTTAACACGTAAAAATTTTAATGTAACATTAATAACTACAGTCTGTATGTACTGAGCCTTGTAAGTTGTTTCTCATAACCACACACAGTTGGTCGGAAGTCACTGGTGCATTCGAGGGGTAGGAATTGTAGTGCAGTTCGCGCCTGATTGAAGTGCCATGGCTTCATGATCTGTTTTTCCTTCAACAAGATGTATATTGCAAGAGACCAAGCGTTGCCCAGAGGTGCGTCGGTGAAGCACTGAAATATCTTAATCACATTCTATTTATCAATCCACTGCATGCAATACGGCAGCGTCGCGTTCTTTTAAAACATTGTGTTTGTTGCGTCAAAAAATTTATGCATGATGTTACACGTCCTAAAGCTTCTTTTAATCCCATTTCTCGACTTCAGGGAGTGCGTGGTGTGAAGTGAAAGCTCAGCTTGGTTAACCTGCCTACCTTTGCCTGATCAATTTACTCTATCTCCATATATATATATATATATATATATATATATATATATATATATATATATATATATATATATATATATATATATATATATATATATATATATATATATATATGTATATATATATAACCAACAGCAACTGCACACTACATGGCGCATGTAAATAAACGACGTTGGTAACCTTGCATTAGTGGAAGAGGCGGTACTTAATAACATCAGTAGAACATATTAGCTCAATTCTTGCGGTTCTTTATATTATTGGCCTTTTTTACATTTTCAGTACTCTAAACACTGCCGGAGGCAATAGTCCACTCTGAATTACCTTAAAGTGTAACTCAAACCTTTAGTAATGATTGAAAAAAATTCTTCCAAGAGCAAAAGCAGAAACGAAACATAGTTGCAAAAAAGAAGAGTAAAACATGGAAACAAAATGAAACGCCGCGGCGCGTGACAGTAACTGCAAACTAAATATAGGGCGTGCTGATCTCGTTTTCCGTTCAGCCGCACCAATCAAATCAGCACCGCGGTCTCTCATGAGGCGGCAGGAAAACTCGACGCGACGAGCCGGGCTAGTGATCGCAGCGGAAAAATCACCCTCGAGGCTTGTCGGGACCCGATGTTGCGAGCTCTGTCAACAGCGTAGCAAAGTTATGCTGCTGCGCGACCGTCAGACGCCAGCGATGAGTCAACGAAGCAAGCGTGCTCGACGTTTATCGAGGCATGAAATTAGAGTGGTGGTTGCTTTGGCCGTTCTTGATACGGCGTGACAAATTTGTCGCGCTGCATGGGCGTATTCCATCGCAGCACAAGCCTCGCGCAAGTGTCTATTTCTAGACCAGTACCACGGAGTGCGCTTTGCCTGGTGGAGTCCACGAAACGAGCACCATCGAGTGTTTTGTACCCAACAGGAATTCTTTCCAGATGCCCATTATTATTATTATTATTATTATTATTATTATTATTATTATTATTATTATTATTATTATTATTATTATTTAGAAACATTGAAATGCATGCTAAGTCCGCCCCATTTTCCTGAGATTCCGAATTCATTATTCAACCAACAATTAAAAAGGAAACTATAGAAGAAAATATCAAAGGTACCATACACACACGAATAATCAGTGCAAAAGTTGTATGACCTGTTGGCGCCAGCACCAATAGCACCGTTCAGTGACTATAAAATAGCACTGTAGTGAAGTAGTCAACACAAGTCTTTTCATATACAGGGTGTTTCAGCGAACACTTCCAAAAATTCTTAGAGGTTTGTTGTGGCAGACAGCACAATTCTGGTTCATGAGGTGGTCTACGACAAGCGGTGGACACTACTTACACAAAAAAAATTGAAACGCATATTTCACTAATTACCGAAATTTTCTAATTGACCTTTTTAACTGATTATCTGATAGCCAATGTTAAAATTTACACATTCTAGCCGTGAAATTCTGAAGACGGATCCACTTGGAACGAATTCGCAGGACGCCAGCAGTATAGATATGTTAATTCCGCCGGTAAATGCATTGCTGTTCCAGTAACTTTTGTGCTTGAATACATAAAGCGACGTTTTGTTAAGGAAGGCGATAAGTAAGCCTATGAGATCCAATAAAAGCGTCTTTCTTGCATTTGCCTGACACTTGTGCGCATGCCCGACCCTTTACGCACACCTCTCACTCATCAGCTTGCATACGAAGAAAACAGATGAACCCGTAATAAAGTTCGCATCTGAAGTTACATTTTTACTTAATATGCCCGGCTGCTTGAACCACCGTGAGCGACTGGGTCCTCAGCGAAACTAGCCGAACCTAAATAAGAAAATGCAATACGGCATGTGATGATACAGGATAAGCTCATTCATACAACTGCCCAGCCGTGTGCAGTCTGTTTACTTCGACCATAACTCATGGATTCGAGTGAGATTTCAATACTTGCGTTAATTGCAATTTAAGAATGCAGTTGCGTCGCGCCTTAATGGGGTTAGCTAGTGTCTTATCTTGGCCATGTTAAAATAACAGTGACAGAACCATCACTATGATCGATATGATAGTTCAAACGGGGTCGAAAATTCGTGGTGTGGAATCGGAAACATTTCATAATTGCATAGATGGAATAGCCTGAGAAAAAAGAAGCTAGGAGCATATCATCTGTAAAAAGGCGTAGATGTCGGCCCGTGTTAAAATTTAAGTAGCCTGCTTCTCTGCTCAAAGAAAAAGGAATCAGGGGAAAAACAAGAATTTCAAGATTGACGATGAGGGCGGGATGTAACAGTAGCGTACATGCGGTAAGTTCCGTCACAGTCATAAATATGATGACAGTGCTTCGCGGTAAGACAACTCGGCGAAGCAACACATTTCAGCAAGAAAATTTCTAAACCTGAACTTCCCATCCACAGAGTATAGCACGGTTGCGAAATGTATTCTCAAATGTTCATGTTTAACAGTGACGTGCAAGCTGGGAAGCCGCTTGGCATCTGTCATCATGATCATCACCCTTCGCAAGATTAAAAAAACGTGCACCGCAGCTGTTTATACAGCTAGCAGAACGCAGACAAGAAAAAAATAATCTTTTGAAAAGTCAACAGGCCGAATTTCAATGTTTTGCTGGCTTTTTTCAATCGCTTGGGAAAAGAAAGACCAGAGCAGCAGCAATGAATTATTCATCGCCCACTAGAAGCCTCTCTGGCTGAGCACGTACATCATTTCAGAGGGAAAATATCTCATGTTCCTTAACAACCTTCTTTGTGCCGGGATTTTCCAAGTTATTTGCGTGTAAATCAGAGGAATAAAGTCCCACCACACATAAAAAACCATATAGAAATAGAGCTCAAATAAGGCCATATGTAAATTATGTGAAAAATAGCAGCAATCACGTCTTTTCCTTCGATTGAAAAGTGCAGTGTTTCTAAGTACCGCGCTACCAGCAAATCTCAGCACATTTATTCTCAAAAAGGTTTGCGCTCTGCGGCGCACGAACTTCTACGCTCATATCAGTACACGAAAAATTGTAGCCGTGATCATTTCATACCCTAGGCGTAGAAGTTCGATCGAAGGCTTGTGCACGAAACTATTTGCGTAGTATTGAAGCAAAATAATATTTTCAACCTGAGGCTGTAGAAAAATACAAAAGCCACGTTTGTCGGAAACTAAATTTATAGCTATCGTAACGGCAATGCTATTTGATCCTACTGCAGCAAGAGGGAACAAACAGTTCGGCCACAGGAAGGCAAGTAGTGTATTCAAAAATTAAACATGAGACAGGCACACCGAGTCATACATATGACAGACACGTTAAACGAGAAAGTTAATCAAGTGCAGAAGAAAATGTTGAAAGGAAAAGCTATACGCTTAAAGTGCGGCAGATGTTTCGAAGAGCAACAAAATGTGTATTTGCGTTAGTAAGCGAAAAGCACGACGCCTAGGTTGCATAAACACGCGTAATTCCAGGACGAACAGGTGCACATTTATTAAAAATGAGTAGGCTTTCCTAATCTTTTTTGAGATACTTAAAAAAATGTGCGACACAGTGATTTCGGAAAAGCAGAGAAGAAAGGCAGGCAGCTGAGGACAACATTTCTCCACCTGCGGTCTCCTATGTTCGGTACTTAATAAATGAAAAAAGAAATAATGGTACTTAATTTAAAAAGATACTCTCTTTGGAAAGAAGTGAAAAGAAAAGAAGAGTAGAACAAAATTCGCAACAAAGTTTTCGATTGTTGAGATTGTGCAATACTTTCTGTTTTGTGTCGGTGCGATGTCTGTAGTGCGATATCTCAGTAGAGCCATACACATCCTGTCTACCGGCTCGAAAAATCCCAGCAGCAATGCTGGCCTCCCAAAGTTCTGGAGCGAAAATTTGGCTTTTGTTTCGAACAAGAGGATTACTTCTGTCTATTCAAGTAAAATGCACAATCACAATATTAAGGGTAACTCGTTCATGGAAGGAGGTACAATAAAAGAAAAACGTATGTTGCCTCCAAGTGATCAAGTTCTGTCAGAATGTGGTCCCAAATCAAGTATGCAGTGACTTTGGGTCGACATTTATTATCTGTTTTCTTTTTTCATATAATGGCACCGAAAATATTGTAATGTACGTCGAATATATTCTGCTAAGTTGCCACGATAGCGCGCCGAGTAAGATTTTAAACACAACTGGATAAAATATTGACGAGAAACTTCGTTTTATGTCATGTGCGACATGAGGATGAAAAAAGGTCGTGAATCTATATTAAGCAGCCATCCTAAGTCTCAGCTTGACATGCAGAATAATAAACTTAATGCTAAAAATTAGCGCTGAGCATAACGGAAATAATCCAGCATGCAAGTGTTGCTGCCTTTGCAGAAGCAGTAAAAGTGCACGTGGTCAAATGGTAGTACGAAGAGAGGAATGCTAAAAGTAAAACAGAATCATCGCGTAACCATTATTATCGCAAAAGGGAACTAACAGAGCGCTGTCAGCGCACTGTTTAAACTACAAGTGCCAAGAACAGATGAAATTAAGGCTTTGAGAATAAAAGAAAAAAAAAATAGCTGTATCGAAACCAATGCCTGCACTATATCAGGCGATATTAGGAGACTTGTGCAGCAGCGAGGGAGAACGCCTGCGCATCGAATGGAGACAAGCGCTGGCATTGCCTTGGGATATTTGTTTTAAGGTGCGTTTATTCATTATACACCATAGGTGGGGCCAATATCGGAAAAGCAGAAAGGCATTCACGCCGGCACACAAAAAAAGGCCTCTGCTCTCTCAAACAAGCAGCTCCCGGCTCTTGGATTGCTTGCTGGTCTAGCTCAGTGCAAAAGATGCGGAAGCAAGTGACAGGAAGGTTGAGTAAATATCCGGCACCCATACGCCGCCTCCGACGATTTGTCAAGGCATTTACGTTTAATCTAGCAGCCTTAAAATGCGGCGAACTTACACCATCTCTTCTTGTGGACGCTGCTTGCCATGGTGGGAAATTATTGCACTATGGAGTCGTAAAGAGCATGGTAGTGATATGTGTTTACGCCCAAGAGCTCTAGGTTGAGGCGTGAAAGCATTATAAGTGCGTTTCTCAGTTCGCGCTTCGAAAAGCTGTGGCAGTTGTGTCTGTTTATCGTCGGAGGTCCCCCTGACACTTTTGTTACTGAAAGACGTCTTCCTGTACGTATGCTCTAAACAAAGGTAAAAAATGAGAAAGCTGTATATAACAACAGGTGTTGGATAAACTTAGTGCCCTTCCAGTCTGCGAGGGACGATGACCAGCGAAGCTGTGTATGTGGGCTCCTTAATGACGAACTGCACCTCCGCCGCGGGTTGTCCCGGCATTTCACTACCTTTGGGTTCAGCCCACGTATGGGGAGTGTTTAACGCCTGCTTTACCTCTGCCGCGGTTCGGCCCGGTACTGTACTATTTTAGGGATCGGCCCACGGTTCGGGAGCGCTTAACGCCATCGTCACCTCCGTTGCGGGTCTCCGTAAAAACAGGCACCATGAGCGATTCTAGCAGCGAATGAAGTTATTGAGCGAACGTAACTTTTGACGGTAGTTAAAGTGGGTTAGATAAAGTAAAAGTTAACTGGTAAGTTACAGGTCATGTGCATAGTGTTTCGCACCATAACAAGCACAAAGAGATGTAAAAAGTCAAAGAATAGATGAGAGCGATAACAAATTCGTAACTTGTGACGAAACGCAAAGTGCGGCTGAGAGAGCGCACGAAACGGGCGCTACGTTTCGTTCACATTACACTGAACGTTTCATAGCCGTGAAACACTGTAGTGCAGCGATATTCAAGGTGCGCAAGTAGGACATTGCAAATTTCATCCCGTGTAATGCAATAAGAGAACACACGAAGTTACGAGGTCTACAAGTAACCACACATCAAGACACTCCATCATATTGTCTTACAAAGACACACTTAACGATGAATATTTTCAGACAAAACGAAGCAAACCAAAAATGAGTCAATACGCAAAACTAGGGAGATGACAGGAAGAAGATAAAAACTTTATCAGAGCATGCAATGAAACCAGGTGTGTCTACTGGCAAGAGGAAATTGAATCAGCTGCTATTATGTCATTTCATGTTTCGACTGAGATACCAAGGCTGTTGTATTAAAGCTTGCTTGTGTCATCTCCCGAGGCATTTACTGGTCCATGGAAAGGAGAATCAGTTCTAGTTGATCTGCTCTTGCAATCCCTGGTGATACAAATACGCGCACGTTGGGCTGCTCTTTACACTCTCGCTCTAGTTCGTGACTACATTCATAATTCTGTTAGTTCTTGCTTTCTGTTTTCTCTTATTCTTATTTTCACTATGCAGCTAAGAAAAACGGGCTTGTCCTTCGTTTGCGCCAACTCTACTATGAAATGCAAGCATTATTGCATTCTCGTCGCCTTTTATGTGGCACAAAGAAAATCTCCTGCTTGGTCGCTACTGTGAGATTTGTGAAACCTTTCATTTCTTTATTCCTTTCTTCCTCTTTTCTACAGCATACGTGCGGGATAGCAGAGTAACTGGAACTAGCTAAGTCCCTGCCTTTACATTCCTTTATAGCTGTTCATGACTGACCTGAGATTCACCGATTCTGAGTCCATTAACGCTGTCTAGTCATGTTTCTTATATTGCTTGAAGATTACATTTTCAAAGATAACTAGATGATCAGTCACAGCAGCAAGATGTCTGATGTGACTGTAAAAAATCTTTTTTTATATATTAAGCACCAGGACATAGCAGGACCTGAAGGAACTTGCAAAACAACAGCCCACCACATCAAGATTAACTAAAACTACATGTTAAGAAAAAGAAGCCATAAAGATTTCGAGGACGCTTAAGCTTCGCCTTTAAATTTGGAACATGATAGCATTCAAAGATCTCCGACTTCTCACGCTTCCTGGCAACTCCAGCTTATGTAACCGTAATGTTTGCTGGGAAACGCTGGCGGCGAACGCTATGCACGAAGGTGAGCTTTGTGGTAAAAATGCGGCCGCTTGCGCAGGCCGCGATGCGGCGGAGGCGAGCGCCAGTTGGAGGTGTTGCAAGAAACAGGGTTTGCCGCTTCGTGGCCGACCTACTAATGGTATAATTAAACGCTGGAAAAGAGGTTTCTGTTGGAATTGAAATTGAAATTGAAACTACATTCAGACGCTATGATGTCTGCAGGTTGTATGTAAGTTCTAGTTTAAGATTTTTCCGACGTATTTTACTTTGAAGAATGCAATTAGTTGCGTAAATTCTTTGCGCTGCACAGAGGATATGCATGGTTAGGTATGCGCGGTTGGGTTTGCATGGTTAGGAATGATTTTGCCGGAACGATGGTCGACACTGGACGCGGGACGCCGACGCTGAATTTTCTGGGGCACGGGTTCTTTAACGTTAAAATGGCCACCGAGTGTGCATCAGGTGATGCTGGAGACAGCGAAAACAAGTGAGCTCACGGTCTAACTAATGATGCGCCACTCAATGGCCAGTCCCGAACCAAAAGCTCCCCTCCAGTCGTTACGTAGCAAGGCCCCGAAGAAGGACGCTAATACGGAAACCGCAACGAAAAAACCTCCTGGCCAAGACTCCTCATAGCTAGGGTGTCTATGCAGGTGCTGTAGTGGCGGGTGCCACTCCTTGCAGTTAAGACCAGTGTAGGAAATGCGATCACGGACGACTTATAAAGGCGGTGTCTCGCGCGGAATCGTCACCGTACAGAAGGGGCGATGGTAAAGCAATGACCCGACCACTAACAATAGCCACCAAAAGTGCAGATAGAGCTAGAGAGAGAGATATGAGGTTGATGCGCATAAAGAATGAGTGGCTCGCAGGATGAGCATGTATGCCAACCTTTATTTGTGCAAAGGAAACGAGAGACAGAGAAACTCAGTGAAAGGTTACAGCTGGCGATGGAAATTTTCCACGAAATGCGCTCGTGTAACAGTGTTTCGCACAACCGCGCATTTATATCACACATGTGTTGGAGCCCAGCGTGGAAACATACATCATCTTGAGTGGAAATACGTAAGGCTAAAGAAATTCCGAGACGAGCACCTGCTCTAAATAGCAATGCCCTAATCGTGGACTGGGTCTGGTCGTCGCATGCCAGCTTTCTATACTTAAGGCTCTATGAAGATTCGCATGGGAAGTTCGCACAGATAGCCACGCTATGTCCAATCTACATTCTCTTGACCCACGTTTATAAGTTGACCTTGCTCTGCGATTTAAATTCAACATTTCCTTGTAACACGACAGAATGGTCGGGTTAGACACAGGTTATTGCTCTGACAAGAAGTTTGTATTACTTGAAGAACGACAACTTCAACGACTTGGGAAGAGAGAGAAATGATAAGAAATGAAAGGCAAATGACTTGACCAGATCAACTGTTGGTTGGCTACTCTGCGCTAGGGGAAGGACAAATGGTAGGAAAGATGAGGAAAATGAAACTAATAAAATTTGTTGGTAAACGTAGCCGCAACGCCTCCTCGCGCAAAAACTTCAATTCAGGCTAGGTTTTGATGTAAACAACTTGAATAGGATAACGTGAAATCCTGCAGCATTTAGGGAACACATCTCGCGTAAAATGACGCATTGATTAGGTGGTGCATGTTCAAGATAAAGGAAGCAGTAAACAATTTATCCTTGTGATACAAAAGAGGGAAACGTAAGCAATCGAGTGGTAGTCCTAGCTGGTCTCATAGTTCCAAAAGATAGAAATGTTTGCATTTTTTGTTAACTTTCCGCTTTTTCTATTATCCTCTTGATTGCCTTATTCGGTATGGTTATTTTCTAAAGAGTAATTTTCTTCTTTGCATCAGAAAACTATATTTGTATATTGCTTTCCTCTTTTTGGCGCAAACGTGCTTTCCCCAGAGGCAACACACTACGTTTTCTGGTCTCAGGTCGAATACAATACTTATCGTATTTTCTTTAGTGCTATATTCTAAGTCTATACAATGCGCTTCTGGAAAGTAGCTCTGTCCGCAATAATATTATTGTTGTTTTCAGCTGGTTCCGCCAGACGTATTTACTTAATCTTGCCTTCAGGAAGCACACAACCAAATATGTGTTTCTTTCCTACCAACCCCATGTACAGACAGATATCGCGAAGTCATAGAAAGAGCAAGAGGATTGTCATGCTGCTGCGTTAAGGCATGAATGCGGAAGCGTTTGGGTCAAGCTGCCTTACCCTCTACTAGTTTGGTGACAACTTTTTCCTCTCCTATCCTACCTTCTTTTCCCTGCACTCTCGCCCTCGTAGTTGGCGCTGAGCCATGAAGTCGTGTACAGCCTTCAAGGGCTGTAGAAGACAGTGCTGACCTTTCCCTTGTTCATAAAGAACCGCTTCACCTGTCTTATTTATTTTTTTTGCTGATGTTGTTGTTCAGCTTTTATTTCTTGTACTCGCTTCCACGTTGCGGTTTCGGAGCATTTGGTCTATTGTTTCTTACCCGAGCTCTTTCCTACGCACACTGAAAAAAAATTTTTTTATTGAAGTAAAAATAAAAGAAAGAGACGCAGTCACCTTATAATGGTGACGGCTACTCCTTTTCTCCTAGCGAAAACAACCATATAAAAATATGAAGGAAAATGAAAAGAAATCACTTTATACGGTCAGAAATCCACAGCACAGTCCTATACCCCCAAGAACATAACAGTATAAAAGTCAAGTGCAAGTTGCACCACAATTAGTTCGTCAACAAAGTCACAAACACACACAAACGGCCATGGTGTAGACTTCAATGAGCATATAAACGGATGAGGAATTACGCAGTGTTAAAATAATCCACTCATAAAAAAATGTATAGTACAATAGCTGTCAATTTTTTTGCTTCTAGCGTCGTCACACTGTATCTACAGACATCCCTTATTTTCAATATATCTTTTCCAATTGACTAAATTTTGAGTCAGCTACACCTCTGAGTTCTCACTGATGAGATCGCTAAAAGTATACGTCCTTTCCTACTCTGTAGGTCACAATTTTTTAATGCTTTTGTCTGTTCTAGGAGAACCAATCTCTTGCCTTATGTAACAGTAACAGGTTAAGTTTAGCGGCAGAGCCAAATTAAGTGCAGATACAAACGACATCTTTCACGGAATATGAGGGCAGTACAAAAAAAAGTTTTTGCAAAAAGAGTCTGCTGCTAATCTGGAAAGTGATTGTCCTCTCAGCACTGTATTTCGTGCTTTTTTGCTCCTTGCGCAGAACGAATAATTTCGCCTCGAGGGAGTAGAAAATGATCACAGCCTAATTTAGCCTCCAAGTACCTCATCAAGAAAGCTCCCCACAATGAATCCGCAAAAAGAAAACCAATCCAGAGAGCAAACAGCCGGTGGCATAAAAACTGGAGGTAACGGCAGGAAAAGTAATCTAGCAAGTAACGCCAATATATCGCGTTTGTATAGGATAAGGTACATGATCGTTAAAGGCCATTTGCTCTTGCACAACAGTGTCGAGGAATTTCAGTATGCTCACATAGTATGGTCACGCGCTCCATTTGTAGGGAAGTGCCTGAAGAAAGAGAGATGTAAATAACCAAAGAAAACGGCAAGAAGGTTAACTAGACGGCAATATCCTATTTGAGGAAGGAGATTGGGTGTTTAGGTAGAGATGTGGTGGAAGAATAACTAAATAATTGCCGTCAAAAAATAAGATCTACAATAATATAATTAGGGGTAAATCTAAATTTTGATAATAGGGAAAAAACTTATTGGATAACTTATTTGTGACTTCATCTTCTTATTGCAGTACGCAACTTGCTTTCTCCTTTGTACGGTGATGATGTTGTGGATTTGTAAATATCTTCACTGGGTTTAACACTCCCAGGCACCCCATATCCCAGTAGGCTACATTTGTTTAGTTGATATGTGTAGATAAACTGCACATTATGCTCGCAGCTCTTTGGCCGAAAGGCTTTTCAGGCTCGGTGAGTTATGAAGATCTGTATAGGAGTAGTAGTCCTATACTCGCGGACAACTTCTATTGGCTATGAAGCGAGATTTACGTAAGCGGAGCTTCTGCAAATGACTGTACTCGTACGCAATGTAGACCGGGCGCGCTCGGCACCGATTTTGGTTTCGCCAACCTGGCACAACCTCTTTAGTGAAGGCAGATACAATTAACTCGGCGGGAATCAATGTTTATTCACATCTGATATGTACCAAGTTCTGAACAGTGAGCATCGCTACCTGCGTCGGAGCTTCCATGCAGCCGTATGGCGTCAGTGAGGGATTGGACGCGCAACTGACGCTGGCGTTGTTAGAGCCGGCGCAGCCGTCAGCCCCTTCGCTCACTCGTTTGTAAATGTCGAAGGTTGCGGTTTCCAAATGGGCTCGCTTGGTTTCCGCGCAGACGCTGCAAACAATTTTTTTTTGTATGTGCTTTAACAGTCTTTTGTTGCTGAGGTTGGTCAACGGTCTCTCAGGGGAGTTGATTGCTGGGACAGCAAGCGACAAACACCCACCAGAAGACACGGGCGCCATTTCGCGTTTGATGAATGTGCAGCATGTGCGACGGTTTCGGGTGAGCAAAAACTAGAAAGAGTAAACTAAAAATGCAATAACGTACCATTAGCTGACTGGTGAAGGTTACGTATCGTTTCCAACTAGGTGCTGTAAAAAAAACAAAAATAACCTTGTTTTCAATTTCCCGCGTAAGAAAACGTCAACAAACCTTCGGGAATACTTCCTGCAGCGGTGAAAGAGGTGCGCTAAGTTTCTGTGGCCTTCGCTTAACAGCCAAGAAAAGTTGTCCGCGACTATGGCTAGGCATTATTCCAACCTTACCCTAAAAATAATTGTACAGGTGATAGCACGAGGTAAATGAAGCAACGGTGTTTCTAATATTTAAGCGATATCTTTTTTTTCTGTAAATTTTCAGGCCCTTTATTGAGAGCGCTTGGCGGCTGCAAAACGTGATATCCTGCGTAAAAGTTATAACCCTATGTAAATTTAAATGTGAAATCTCCTGTCTTTTCGACGTCGTTATTAGTAGCGACGTCGTCAATGCCTTCGACGTTGTTTTCTACCAGCCATCTCATACTCGGTGCCCCTTCCATTGCGCGTATGGGCCATGTTTGACGGTCATTATCATAATTGTCACGGAAGCCATCGACATTTTTTTTAATGAGCATGACGACGGAGAAATACACGTGAACACACGGATATTTTGTCGACAACTTATGCGAGATGTACCTAATGTTATCCTTTTCAGCTAAAGTATTGCTTGTTATGGCCTCCGAAATATAACCACAAATGCAACTACTCCTGGAGTATCTGTGGAGCGCAAAACATTATACTAATTCTCTAGTGATGCTGTTCCGCAATAGCGCCGTAGTTTGTGTGCCCGGCTCACTAGTGTACATCACAGTATCGACAAGAGTTTGAATCTCAGCAGAGGTGATTAGGGTCGAGTTCACTCCATGGCAATAGTGAAGCACCGGATGAGGGCCTGGCCTGATGGGGGCAAGGGTCATCGTCAGTATAATTGAACGTACGAGCACGGCAAAGTGAATTTCTAGCACTTAAAAGCTATCGGAGAAAAAGAACTGAAGACTACAGCCTCAAAAATAATCCAAGTGCTTTTTCTGCGAGCCGTTTCATTTTAACGTACACCTTCAGACAGTTAACACTGATGGCCGCCTCAATTTCAATTTCTTTTCTTTTTTCTTTTCTTTTTTTGAAATTTAAGACAAACTACTTCAAGGTCATTATCTTGATCAGTCGGGGTGGCGGGAATCGTAAAGACCAGGGCAAGGCTCATTAACTTTGTAATAATATCGTACAAAAAGCGCTGCTTTCAATCGGAAATTATTTTCATTGTAGCTTTCAGAACTTTTTTTTTGGGAAACTGAATCATGAACCAAAGTTGAAAGGTAGAAAACACGGAATATCTCTCAACAAAACTCAAGGTGAAGACAGAAATTATCGACGGTTTCAGGGGTGGTCGTCATCAGAGGCACAAGGACAGGGCGCGAGCAATGCATATGATAAAATTGCGACGAGCGGAACGTGATAGAACGAACTAACTTGAAAGCACGCGAAGACAGAAGCCATGCATCGCAACCACTGGAGCGTTGTCAGAAGCTCGTTCGATCCATCTTACTCGCGCCATCAGATCCCTCCTTTGTCGAGGTACCCTTGCAGCGCGTGCTGAACTTCCCCCCTAAGTTATTCGCCGCCCGAGAGGAGCTTACCGGGTTAATCTATTAATCTTTTTGCGTGAACTTTGCGGCAGTTTTCATTGAAACGCGTCTGCGCAGAATCTAATCTATTGGTCGGCCTCGTGTACCAGGCAACACCCCTTAATTTATAGTTGTAGGTTTCCGCCACTCCCAGAGAAATAAAGGCTGTACAAACACCGTCTTCTTCAATACTAAATTGAAATAAAGCTTTCATTTTTTTACGCAAGAGCTCTTGTGTGCTTCAACCCTTAAAATTGTTTCCGATGAAAAGAAAGACTAGCTTTTATAGCAAGAGCACGTGCCAGTGGCTCTATACATATAGAACTCATTTATCAAGAAATTCATGCCTTTTTTTTATTATTCTAAGAGCAGCTGAACACAAGAACCTGAAGCAAGTCACCGCTATGACAACAGCTCGAAAGTAACGTACTTTATTCTGGCCATTTGAATAAAGCGATGACACACTGTCTCCCAGATCCCAATTTGCTTGCGTTGAATGAAAGCACTGAGTTTTTCAAACAACAGTATTCAAAGACACAACTTAAAAAATAAACATTTTGAAGAAAGGTCTCTAGAGTTTATAAATTTCTAAAACACTAGCATTGCGTGGCAAATGCAAAGAATAGCAAGGTGTCACTAAAGTAAAGGAGCGTCGCGTTCTGCCCCTTGTTACAGCAACGATTTTTCAAATTTATTTGTTTCTCACTGGAGACCAAGAACTAGTTCAAACAGGACAGATACGGTAGGCAAGATAAACGCGCAAACATAAAAGATAACACAGGAAAACATTACGCAAAATGGAAACATCGCACCAATTAAAAGTACGTATTAAGGCTTTAGGTCATAGAAAAGTGGTTAAGATCACTTAGTCTGTTCCATTCTAATACAGTACGTGGAAAAAATTAAAACTGAAAAGTATCAGTTTTAGCAAAGTACGGGGTTAAAGAAATGGCGGGATGATGTCGTGCATCTCCAGTGCACAGAGGAGATAAATATGCATGCGGGTCAAAGGCTAACCTATGATAAAGAAGTAGGTAAAGAAAGCTCAGACGGTTCTTTTTTCGTTGTATTTCAAGTTTTTCAATGTTGTTAGCAGCCTGTAATAAACAAACCTAGCAGACTGTAATATTACATTTTGAATAAACAAACCTAACAGCTTTTCTTTGCACAGGTTCAAGATTCTTTTTTTATGTTAGCTTCAGTCAAGAGGTCTCATGCAACATGGGAGTATTCTGGTTTAGGTCTGATATACGTAATGTAACTGAGTAGTTTGATGTTAGTAGGAGAGTTTCTAAGCTTATGTTTTAGCAAATACACCTTACGGAAGGCGGCAGACCATGTGCTGTTCCAAGACAAGTCGTTAGTTATTGTTACGCCGAGATATTTGTAGTTGGTTACCTGTCGTAATGATGTTAAGCCAAGGTTATACTTAAAATCAAGAGGTGTTTTTGTACGAGTCATTTTTCCTTGTTGATAAGTTTTGACAGTTTCGCGAATTCTTTCTGATCTCTTGAGTTCGACACTTTCATGTTTTGTTGATTCTTTATTAGGTCCTATGTTACTTAGGAGAGATTACCTACTGGTTGCTTTGATGTCTCACCTCTCACTTCAATTGCTGCTTCTGTAGCCAGCCTAGGTAGGGTTTCATTCACAACCTCTGTGTCACCATCATCTCTCTGTTCTAAAGCTACACATTTATTTCGAAGCACCAGCCTGAATTTATCTGCTTTTACCCTTACTCCGTCTGGATTGGCCAGTTTCTTCTTTACTATTTTCATACTTTCTCTCTTCATATTCAGTGAAATCCCAGACTTGACTAACCTGTGATCACTGCACTTTACCCTACCTAACAGTTCTACATCCTGCACTATGCTGGGATCGGCAAAGAATATGAAATCCATCTCAGTTCTTGTTTCTCCATTAAGGCTAAACCCCATTAGCGCGATTTTGTGCGCGACAGCGACGAGCGACGGGTTCGCGCGACGGATCGGGCCGTCGCTTGAACAGATAGCTTGGTCTTGTCGCGCGATCGCTCGGTTTTGCAAATCTAGAATTCGTCGCTCGTCGCCCGGAAGTGCTATGAGCGACTAGCCGATAGCGCAAAGCCGGAACTGGATGTACACAACTCCGGTACTTCTGATTGTCGCACGGAACGAGCAAACGATTGAATTTTTATACGTGCAAGGATAAGAACCTACTGCAAGACTTTCAGAAATATTTTATGCTGCTTTTTGCAGTAAAATACATCAACTTAAGTTAATAAAGCACGCGTCACGCTAGTTTCGGCGCCTATATTGCTGCCCTCAGACCCGCAACACTGGGGAGACGTCGCTCCAAGTCATCGCTAGCATGGGGTGCAACTTGTAGGCGACGAGCGAACGCGACAGCCATCTCCATCGCGTCGCTTGTCGCTGTCGCGTGCAAGATCGCTTGCATGGGGTTTATACTTTAGGGCTTTTCCAGGTCCACTTCCTGTTGCTACACTTCCTGAAGTAGGTATTATTATTCGGAGATAAACAGTTTATTGTGCGTTTAGAGCCATACCGTGTTCATCACACCAATTTAACACGTTATTAAGACTTAAATTCAAATTCTCTTGATCATTCGTACAAGTAAGTTGACGAAAGAGCACAGAATCATCCGCGAACAGTCTTATTTGAGTTCCTGGTAGCACTACGCTAACAATGTCATCTATATTAAGTAAAAACAACAATTGCCTCAGAACACTGTCCTGGGCACACCGGATGTCGCAGGAAATTAAACTAAATTATGGGGTTTTACGTGCCAAAACCACTTTCTGATTATGGGGCACACCGTAGTGAAGGACTCCGGGAATTCGACCATCTGTGATTCTTTAACGTGCACCTAAATCTAAACACCACGAGTGTTTTTGCATTTCGCCCCTATGGAAATGCGGCCGCCATGGCCGGGATTCGACACCGTGAGCTTTTGCTCAGCAGCCCAACACCATAGCCACTGAGCAACCACGGCGGGTGATGTTATAGGAAAAAAGCTCGAATTGTTCCCATCAACTGAAACAAACGGCACGATCTGTCAGTTAGTCTTCAATCCATGCAATAAATATATCAGGTGGATTTATGCCCTTAAGTCTCGTAATTAGATTCTGGTGAATAACTTTGTTAAATGCCTTGCTAAAATCAAGGAATATGCCATCCATTTGTCCATTCTTATCCAGAGTTCATGCAAAAGAATGACCCACTGTGACTAACTGAGTTATGGTTGAATAACCTTAACTCAGTGGCGTATGCTCATCGGGCAGCTCGGGCCTATGTTTTTGCTTTTTTCGCCATGAAACTTTATCATTCAAACCATGGTCCCAGACATAAGGCACGTTGTTGATATATATTTTATCAAATGCTAGTGAAACCTTATCTTTTCTTTCACGGTTTTATTTCGCACTAGTCCACAATTGCTTTCTGTTGTCACGAATTCTTTGCGAAAAATATTCACTGATAGAAAAATTCGTACCATTTAGTTTAAAGCCATTTTTTGAGTATTGCAGATTTACTTCTTGAATCTAACAGTTTAAGAATGACAGGTCTCGTCGAATGAGGTTGTCGCTTGCCTAGTCTATGTATGCGCTCGATTTGAACGCAGTCAAGTTCAATAATATCCTGAAAAATGCCTTTAATTACTGCAGTTTCAAGTGCTGTGTTTGTTTGATTAACTTTTTCTGGAAGCCCGTGAACTATCAAGCTTGAGCGTCTAGCACGATTTTCTAAGTCATCTATTTTAGCTTCAAGTGCTTGAAGTGCGTTTCGCATGCAGCTAATCTGCTCTTGAAACGACGTTCCTCTTTCTTCGAAAGCGGTAATTGTATCTAATTTCTTCTCGATGTCTACCAGACGGGTTTCCTTGATTTCTCTAATATCTGATGCAGTTTCCTTAAGGTGCTTCGTGATTTCAGTCAATTCTGGGCCCGGATTTCGTTTTATATTACCTCCAAGCAATAATTTCTTGAGTGAATAAGTGAGTGCATTATACATAGCACGCAGCCGAGGGCACGCCAGCATCAAAAGAAAAGGGTCATCGGAACGAAAGCATTTATTAGAATGCCTTCTTACCTGCACAATGGAATTAAACCGGTTTTCAGCCGTCCGCATGTTTCCGATACTGCCGTGCCCTGTGGCCATAAAGTAAGCTTGAGGTCCTTTTATATTCGGCCAGCACGGTGTCGCTGCCTTTGGTGGGTGCTGCGCAGCGCTCCAGGCACATTGACATGTGCCGAGGCAGTTAATTGAGATGAAGCGCACTGGTAGCAGCCATGAGCGGTTCCGAGCAACTTCATACTGGATCTTGCAGAAGGCCAAAGATCACAACTGATGCCGAATTCTGTATGGAGGTTCATGCCTTGGGCATCTCACTTACAGTTTACTGGATGTTGTTATGGCGAATAAAAATAAAGAAATTGACTTCTCTAATTCGCACTGTAAGACCCCGTATAACAAGAAAGTCGGTATATGCAAAATATACAAGTCAGTGCTACACGAACATGGTGCTCAACGAGGACAGTATGCAATAACAGTTACCAACCCAGTTCCTATGTGTTTGCTGCAACATGAAATGCTATCAGTTTGCTTTCATTTTTCAGACTCTATCCGGTTTTCTTGACTCAATTTAGGCATCGGCAGAACAATCCGAACGCCGACGTGAAACTCGAGACGCCACTGCCTATCAATGATGGTTTGGTATTAGGGTATCTGCTCAACAATGATCTTGGAACATTGAGAACTGGCTAACTTCCCAGTCTTTCCGTCTATTTTTTACTCACTAAAGAGTCTGTGATGGCATATGCGTTGCTTTACAATTTCGAGTCACACCTAGAACTATTTTTTGGCTGTGCGTCAAAACTCAATGTCGATGACAACTGTGAATAGGTGCCAATGATCTGTTAACCCTCGAAACGTTTTAGAAAGCTTATTCAAACTGTAGCTGCTGATCTCTCGCACAAGAGTTGTAACAAAAAAAAGATACATGCAAGAACAGAGATACAGACACGCAGCTTTAAACGTCAAGTGAGAAGGAAGGAATATAATGAAATGTAATGGTAACTCCAAGCATAACTACAAAACGCAGCAGGTGGAATGATGCTCCTCAAAACAAATACTGTTGCATTTGGGCTCCCAAACTGTCACCGTATGAATTCATCAGGAATCAAAACCACAAGACTGAAATGCCAACGAAAGTATTTCGTGCACGACGTGAATTCAAACATGCAGAAGTGCTATTTTATGGTAACAGCAAGGGATCTTGTTCAAAGCTGAGCGCATGCATCCCTTCTATAGGGTAATGCATGCTGGTTGAAATGTCACAATGCATATAAAGGAGACATACCAACGATGCTCTCGGCCTTTGCTTCGACGAGTAGCTCAGTCTTATGATGCCGGGTATGTAAACCCAGCATCAACGTTTTGTAACGTTACGTCACGTTACATCGCCTTACATCAGGTCTTTTTGCAAAGTGGCCCTGGTAGGTGAATGGGTGAACGGAAAAACAATGCCCAACAATATTTAGAATAAGCAGATTGAAATGCCTGAATATATAAGATGCAAATTCTGAGCACGAAATAATTTGAATTCTCACAATTATGTACTAAAACTGGCAGATAAATTACATCACGCCATTTCGCTAAAGATGAGTGGTCGTACTTTCCGGAAATGAAAATTTACGGGGATATGATTTAAGTTAAGAGAACGTCGAAAGCCCGTGCATAGGTCGTATATAACCGCACAAATATAAAGGTGAGTTGCAATCCTCAGCGGATTATAAGCCAACCATGGAGTAACTGAAGGCGGGTTGAAGACAAGAGAGAGAAAAAGCAAGGACAGGAAAGGCAGGGAGGTCAACCAGAAGAGCACCTGGCTTGCTACCATACACTGAGGGTGGCGGAAAGGCGAATACTGGTATACAACTTATGAAGGAATCGACGTGGGATTGAATGAAAGCATTCCGCTAACAGCAAAATAAAGAAAGAAACCTTGGAAGAATTATTCACGGAAATAAAGACACCGATATCAGTTTCTTCAAATTAACATCGCTTCGTAGTAAATGACTCATAGCTGGAGGGAGTCTGAGCCCGCTGTTTTTTGCAAATATTATTTGTTTCTTAAGCGACATGTTTTGGTCGTTCCATGCAGCAGCTTTAGTTAAGCATTTTGAGCAGAAATAAGTGACTGACAGTACAGGAATCATAGGCCGTGGTTCAAGCATGTAAGCAAGCAAGCACATGCACAAGGAAAAGAAAGGCCGTCGCTTAAGGAGCATTCATTGTCCCAGCGAGAATGGACGGCGAGCATTACTACCTGAAAAGCAGAGATAATTCTTCGCAGATAATTACGCAGAAAATGTCACTTGCGTGGCCGTTAAAATGGCGCTAGGCGTCAGAAGACACCTCGTATAACTTAAAACACGAATAAGCCAAGATAAATAACATTTGGCGTTAATAATCTTGACAGGAACGTTCTCAGTCAATGACGTGAAATAACGCTCGAGAATATTTGTCAGCCTGTTTGCTCAATGTGAGAATAGAACAAAACTTACTTTCTCTTCTCATGTCACCTCCAGCCGAAAACTTACGAGGTTTTGATGACTTTCTGATGACTGGAAATGTCACAGCGAGCAAGGGGGAAATGAATATATGAGAATAGAAATTCGTGGAAAAATATATGCAAGTTGAAATAAAGGCGTCTCTATAGAAAATAACGAGAAATGTATTTGCGAAAAAAAAATGCACTCGCGTTGGGTGGTGGGGCATTGTTCTTCAGGAGCGATACCGTCGCGTGCGAAATCGATAGCGCAACCCCGCCATGTCTCCCTCCATCACTCTGCCCCTCCCATCGCCCACCCACTTTTCCGAATTTAGCTCAGTAGGAACCACCTAGCCCACCGTAAGAGTCTCCTTTTCGCATTAGCCGCTCCGCTGACCCAAAGTGGCGCTGTTCTGAACACGTGCTCTGCGAGAGACGGCACTCTGGGTTTGAATTGCAAATGCGAGGTATAGAAATGCCGCGGAACAGAGACTGTTGAACCGAAGAGGCTTGCGCTACCGGGAAAATGGAGGCTTCCGTGCGCGATACGAGGAGGTGCTATTGTAGAACCGTAGAAGCCACTCTAAAGAAGAGGCACTAGGGACTAGCATGCATCAGCAAGTCTCGTGAAACGATTAAGAAACGACTTCCTTATGGAATGACAGGGATAGCAGAAACATAGGCTTGACTGAAGGCGGGCTTGCTGGAACAATCAGTCGTGATGAGGATTATAAGGGAATAAATCAACACGGGACATTGCGTGTGCTTATGGCAAATGTCCTTCCATTCTAATCGGATCATTGAAAAAGGAAATAGGCAAATTAAGAGATAAGCTGCGCTGTGCAATGTAGGATAGGTGCAGCGTACGAAAGTAAAGATACGATTACAAATACAACTGCCTTTAGAGAACCTTGTGTACTGTCTACGCTTGTAAGGCTAAGTTCCGAGAAAAAGGCCAGTAAAGTCACGTAGTCATGGTAAAACAATCTATTTGCTATAATTCACAGGTTAGGCTTTCCTGCACAGGTATTTAGAACACGACAATGTCCATACTATAGCTTTCTGGCTATCTTCTGTGAAATTACAACACACGCAATTTATGCACCTTCACAACAGTATTTTTACATCCTACCTACTACACGTATCAAACACGCAATCTTTCGATGATGGAAGACACGTTTACGATCGAAGAGTGCAGTAGACTACATTTACGACTCTAGCAAGATGTCGCGATAACTGATGCATCGAAACGAGTGGTAAACTTCCGAGGAGGCGGCTAAAACTCTGGACAATAAGCATAGTTTCTAATAAACATTGTATGCTTCATTAACGAAAATTCCAGACAAACGCACTTATTTTGGTGACTTAATGCGAAAGACTAAAATGTCTGAGATGTGCGACGCCAGAAATGTCGCCACGGATCGGCCCCTGAAGGTGCGGTTCAGCAACTGACCATCAGCACGCACACAAGAACGACAATGCGAACAGTTTTGGGAATGCATTTGCATCGCCAATTCCGAATCCGATCCGGGTGCCCTACAAAAACAGCATTCTGAGTCTTCTGTGAACTCACGCATGAAATTCGTGTAGATTCATTCGAAGGTTGACTGACGTGCTAGATTCCAAAACCACACTTTCTTCTTACATCAGGTGAGTTTTTTTTTTTTTTTGAGAAAGCAGCGTAAACTCGTTTCAGTAGAGAAATTAGCTGGTCTTCAAAATTGTCCAGCCCAAAAGGTTCCGTAATGCCTGCATTACTGTTTGGTGTTGGTGCCAGCGCGACTAGCAAATGTTGATATATCTTGACTAGACCATTAGTGACTGGCTGAATGATATAGTTGTACATACGAGAAAGAAGCCATGACAACGCAGAGACTTTATGGGAACTTAAGAAACATAACTACATTCAACAAACCTGCGGCCAATGGAGCGCATTATGCCACTACTCGTACGATTAAGAAATTTCTGGACGTAAATGTTACGTTATTCACTGCTTACCGCGTCCATGATTCGAACACTCTGGTTTATTGCAAGTGGTGATATTTATATCCGAACGTGTTTGCTTTGACAGAGGATTAATCTACTCCGACTAGAGGACGACTCTGGAGATGTGAACATAATTCCACTCGGGGTCATGTCTGTATTGAAGGTCACTACGGCAGTTAAATACCTTGACCACTGTCGAGCGGTCGATGGGAAACGCTCATTGTTTTTTGTATCTAAGCTGTGCCAAAAACATGTTGAGGCCATCAGATTTGACGACCGGGCAAAGCATGCGCATGATTGCCGTTTTTTGGGTGGGGGGGATTCCGAACATACAATACATATTTCATGGAGGTGGGCTACGCACCTTACTTCCTACATAAAATCAAGAAGTGGTCGTCCACTGCTTGCATTCACTGTAACAACGAGGATGTGTCTGGTAAACATATGCTCATCGGGTACTCGCAATTCAAAGACGCAATAAGCCTTGCGCAGCCACTTGAAACGGCTGGGAAAGCGTCTTTCGTTGATAAGCAAGGTTCTTGGATGCTTGTCATGCAGAGACAAACACACGCCATCGAAGCACTTCTTCATTTTAAAGAGATAAAAACATCATTACGTAGTTTCTTTGAAAGACGGCTGATTGCAAGTGTGCTCTGAATCTGTCTGTGTACGGTCTCACATTAATTTTCCTATCTCCATTGGTGCAATGTGTACTGCTAGTGTTATACAAGGTGTGTTTGCAATGATGTACTTCATTTAGGGCTGTGTTCAAGGTTATTTCTTCACTTTTGCGTGGAATTAAGTTTGCAGATAGTGGCTTTAGAGATAGCAAATGTTCCGGTAATGCGCGCTGTGACTGGATGTACGTAATTTGCTGGCACATCGCGCCCTTACTATGCCTAAAGTAAAGTAGCCTGTGTTGTGTGTCTTATTAATCTGCTATATTGGTTCCCTTTCTGCCATTTGTTTTATTGTTTTTCTGTATTCTTCTTCTTTTTTTTTTGTCTCTGGAATTCAATCCTGAATAGTGGGAAGTAGGAACTTCGGTGGCCGATTTTTCCGCGATCTTATCATTAATAAACAGCAACAACATTTGCTCTACGTTATGTTTCCAGCAAACCCAACATAGTTGATCATCTGCTTCCTCTTGCCAACGCACTGCCATCCTTTGTGTGAGAAATCTTGTTGGAATATGGAAATTTATTCTCATCAAATACGTGTTGCTGTTGTTGTTACATATACCTGCTCCTCATGAAATGATCCCACGTGGCGGGTGTTTTGACAATAACACCAAAACATTTTACTAACACCCAATAAGGGATAAACGCATGAGAATTCCTGCGACCAGAGTATGCGCCGTTATCTAAATTCACTACTCGAGACGCGACGTCAGTTCAGGCGAAGTCTGTCGCTAGCACGCCATGCCGTACGGCTCACTGCATAACAAAGCAGCAACCCCCCAAAAATAGACAACAGCTATAATCACTTGATGATGCCTTTGGTATCCTATGCGAGACAAAAAAGACAAAGCTTTGGACAACTAAGGTGCAGGAGAAAGTGATACTCTGCTCTTAGGACATCCCAAGGCGCTGATCCACTAACGCGCATTCTTTGCAAAGGATCATCACCGGTGACCCCAGTGTCGACCCACCTCTGCAAGACAAGTGCAGTGTGGTCACTGCTCACTGGAGGGAACGTATGGACATTATAACAAGGATGCATCGCTGCGAGACAACAGATTACCCATCTAGCAGTCATTCAAGCGGGAAGCAAGGCAAATGCATTTGTACGAACTTGTAGGGCAAAGTGTACACGCAAATAGTTATCCAGTATCACATTTGTAGAAATATTACTGGAGAACAAACCACTTCCTCCAGTATCACCTCTAGCTAAAGCTTTGGTGAACGGAAATTCGCATACACGTTAGCATACAAGCTTCGCTTCTGGCTGAAGAATAGGAGCGGAAATCATAAAGCTCTTAGTTCGTAAGTGCTTCTTCCCATTGGTCGACCTCCTTCGTTAATACAACGTACGACGTCACAAATGGCTAGCGTTTGTTCCGACTAACACTTTTAGCCTATAAATTCGTTTACGGATACGACTCAGATTAGTTGCTTAAGAATACATGAAATTGGACGTAGAGCAACTTCATGTAAGTGAACACAACACTATACGTTTGATAACGACTTCTTCAAATGTTGGCGTCAAAATTCTGTACGTTATCTGAATGCAGATCGGTATACTTTTCCTTCCTTGCCGTACTTTATGACTTATCTCGTTGCCCAGACTTTTTACAACTGCTTGTTAATTCGTGTTACGTAGTTTCGATCTTGATTCACAAATCAACATCTCAGTTACGTAACATCTTATGTACCATTGATAATCGACACAAATTACGACATCGACAAGTTATTGCAGATAAAGGAGTCATCGAAGTGCAAAGTAGTTGCCAGGGGTGAGACGTCAACACCAGTTACTTGAGCTCTGACAACCAACGGCTCAGCTGTCGCAGACTTCCTTGGTCCCTAAATGACCCATCGACACGCGCTCCCCATACGCAACACTGGCTAAACCTAGTAGGAGGGAACGGCTCATACTCGCTGAAGCCCCTTTTGCTTGTGATGTCACCGCAAATTTTTCTCCGCCCACAGGGGAAACTCGTTGCATGGAAATATTTGCGCACGATAATGACAACCTTTCTACCGGTACACGCGTCCTAGTTTCCCAACGAGGGCATTTTGCTAAGCCGATGGGAGAGCCACTGAGGCCTGTCAGTGGCTCTCCCATCTCTGGCTCTCGCCCGCGAACGTGGCTCTCGCCACGTGGCTCTCGCCACGCCGTTCAGTGGCTCTCGCCACGCCGTTCAGTGGCTCTCGCCCGTCAACGACGCAGTGTGCACGCAATGCGACGTGCTGGTATGAAAAGAAAGCTTTGCCATTATTTGTCCCACCGTCGTTATCGACATCTGGCACTCTTAAAGTCGTTGAAGGCTTAAACACCAGTCATAGTCCTTATTTTAAAGAAAACAACAGAACATCGTTCTAATAATGATTGTACTGGTGCGACGAGACCAGGGCATGAGAAAGTGACGCAATACAAAGTACTTACCAGCGTGTTGTCACCTGCTTTTCTGTGTAATAGTACCGTCGTGCTGCTTGATTCGTAACCACGGGCCAACTTCCCTAGAAAGAAAGAGATAGCCTTTGTAGGCAAACTATATTGTCAAGGTATACAGTTTAGGTATACCATACGCAAGGAATAATGCATGATAAGAGATGAAAGAGAACGAGAGAAAAGGAAAACGTACACAGACACACATACGACCGCACACAATAACGCTATAGTACCCCCTATTAGGACAGTTTACCCTCTCTCATTGAGGCCTGCATCCCATGCAAACGCTTAAAGCGTGTTGGTAGCTAGCAATTAGAAGGCAAAAGAACCCTATGATCCAAGGACATCTCGTAGATGAAGGCACGGGTCGCTCGCATGTGAAAACGTGCCTTACTTGGAGCTTTTAAAATGTGTGTAAATGCAAATCACATGATCCAAGTCCTTGTCAATACTCCATTTCACACGAAAACGCGCTGGGCAATTTTAAATTGGCACTTCTTCGTGTGTGTCCCTTTCAAACATGATTTAGACACGTAAGATTGTGCCCATCACGCGTCATATGAAAAACGATGGTTGGGGTTACCGCAATTATGGGCCCTCTATTGGCCACTAGAATAACAACGAAGACTGGCCGTCCATCGCCGTGCAACAGATAGGACACGAATCGCTCCATCACGTCTTGCGAATGCGTTTAGAATCACCTGGGGCCATTTCGAGCAGCACGGTAAGGTGTGACGTTGCTGGCAGTGCCAGCTGGAGGTTAAACGTTCTAAAACAACACAATGTGGCAAGCTACAGATATCAAAGCATCTATCGAAACACTTAATGTAGCTGATTAATTGGTCTTGTAGGCTTATAGGGACTTAAGGGATTCCGGAAGCGGCTACAAATTACTGAACGAGACACAAGCGGCATGCTGCCAGCGTGGCTGTAAAAAGACAAAGAAACCAACTAGACGTGCCCTCACGCTCCGCCCAATCGGCTTCGTAGCGGAACTTGGGCAGCGTTCTACGTTCCGCTGCCGGTGTGAGCGTCGCGTGCACGCAAATTCGTGTTTCCGTAAATGCTTAGAATGCACCGACTGCTCCGGTGTGTACCGTACAAAATGTGCTAAAAGTGTCTGATATATTGGAGGTTATTTGTACACGACCGGTTGTTCGTTCTTATCGATTTGTTTGCTACGCTAATTGATTAAGTCGTGTGGTTTACCATCCCGAAGCGACATAGGCACTCTGAGAGACACCACATAGTGGGTGGCTGCAGAATAATATTTAACACAAGCGATTCTACTTAACGTACGAGCACGCGCATTCTTTTTTTCCACATTTCACTCCTACCAAAGTGCGACTGCCACGCCCGGCAATTGAACGGGCGACCTTGTCGTCATCATACATCAAAGAAATTGAGCCACAGCTGCAGGTATTCGCTAGTTTCACAGAATTGGCAGTGAAGCATAACCGTACGTATCTATATCTCTATGTACATTTTACAGTGTTTTTCGTATTTTTTCCCACTCTGTCGAGGGACTGTGAATTGCAATGTAATTTTGGTGACTAAACATTTTCTTTAGCTTAACGTCCAGAAAATGCTCTGTTGGTTATAAGAGGCGCCGTTAGCGGAGGGCTCAGGATTAAGTTTGACCCCTTGGGGTTCTTCAACATTCACGCAATCCACGGCGCACGTGTAGTATTGCGTACCGCAACCGCCGGAGTGCGGCCACCGTGGCTGGTATCGAACCTTTGACCTCATGCCCAGCGGCGCAACACCATAGCCACTGAGCTACCTTGGCGGGGGCTTGCTGTCACTGTTCACATAATTCAGCAGTGTGCAATTCATCACTAAATGGCGTGTTGGAAAATTGGCTGATATTAGGGTTCGAAACAGAGTGCAAAAACGGCAGGCACACTGAAGCGAGACATATATGCGGCACTTATATAGTCATGAGTGAACCTGTGGAACGTACTGTTTGACACGGAAATATCTACTCGACGTAAATGTTTCTCTCTCATTGGCACCTGCGAAAAGTGCTTGTCACTGTGACAGCTCTTCGCTGGGGCAAAAATTTTACCGAAGTCCAGAGAAACGGGAGTCTGTTGGATAAGAAGGAATAGCTGCATCGAAAAGTAGGAAAGAAGAATTGAACTTTTTGTCAAGGGTGCAAGTATTCAGCGACAACACAAATGCAAAGATACTATGGAAAATTATCTTGAGCTCAGGAATCTAATAAAGCAGCCTAGTCTTGGGCTGAAGGAAAAAAAAAGTTGAAAAGCAAGAGAAAGACGAAGAAAGCTTGACAAGAAACACTGACTTGAATTTGCGACGTATCTGGTGGAATAAGTATGATTGCTACAGTAAGATATATTTGTACGCAGTAATGACATATTTCCTTCTATAATTAAATTCATTTTCTTTGTCCTATAGGAAAATGAACATGCAGTCGTGTTGTTTCCAACGTCTAAAATGGTCGTAGAGGAATACCTTTCACAGCTTGCCACGTCACCACCGATAGCATTAGCTATCACACTCAGCTTCCCACACCGACCGGACTCCCTTGCTTTATTCTTTATCCTAGCCTTCTGAATCTGTGAGATACGTAATCAATTTAGGGAACAGTCAGTCTTTCTCGCTCAACGATTCCTGGGTGAGAGGCGTGATGCGAATTAGAGTGCCTGAAAGTTCGTCGTTATGTTGAGAAGGAGGTATAAAACCGAGGCAAGCAAGTAGAGGTTGAGTGATACAAGGAACTTTTGCCTATAGACGCGGAAGAGAGGTCACCATGAAGTAGACATGATGTGCTTTGATAAAGCAAAGGAATAGGAGAGAAAAACGATAACAATTAAATACATAGAATATGGCTTAAAATACAGGTACACGACAGGTAAATGGGGTAGCTGCAATTGAATTGCGATGCTACTTAGTTATTCAAGTGATGCGCGGATAGCTCTAAATTGATTTAGCACGCGTCTGAGGCCTTATTAAGACCATCCTCTGACTGAATGGTTCTCTGGCACTTCCGCCTTTCCAAAGATTCAGCAGACACCTACGGCATTTCACATATTCATTTCAGCAATCTCACACGCATAACAATCTGGAATGCCCTAACATTCCGTAATCATGTGTATCGCCTCATATAGTCACACCTGCGAAAATAAACGACATGCGCATTTGCAATGAATGTCCAGAGACATTTGAAAGGTGGTATTAGAACCAAGCTTATGGGTATATCGGGGCTGAGATTCTAATGCACAGTACTTTCCCCTTGTGTTGTGCGTAGGATGAGAGAGTTCGCAGACAATGTAGTGAAAGACAACGAAACCAGTAAATGTCGGAGATTGTAATGCTCAACAAATAACTATTCGGAGTATTATAGTCATACTAGTAACCGACTCAAGTAAATCCCTGGGAGTTATGTATCCATGTGTTTCATGTCTTATGTAATGCCCTTATGTAATGCTCTGGGGCCTTTAAGGTGGAAATAAATGAAATGAAATGTCTTATATCCGGAAAATACCTTTCTTTAGTTGCACAATAATTGCAGTAAAAACACTGATAGTTCCCCATGTTTCTTTTTATTTTACCATATTTGCTGCCGTATCTCGTCTACTCCCTGATCTTGCATCTCTCATAACTCAGAAAAAAAATGAAAACCAGACAACATGAAGAGATGTTGTGACCAGCGAGTTGAACTTTTACGCAATCGCTGTTCGCAAAGTCACGATAACGTTTTATAGTAATTAAAGTATCTCTTCAGAAGGGTTAGCTTTCTGAAAATTCTAGTTTTGACAGCTCCCCGCAATAAAGTACTCAAGAAGGAGAAACATATCTTCGGTGATAACTATGGCTAATGGTAATGCACAGCTTTTCTCGCATTCTTCTGCTTATGTCATAAAGCACACTCCAGAGAAATGGCACAACATATCCAACCTTACGGCGTTTTCCCACATCATCCACCCTCTGTGTGTAATTAATAGTGCAACATATCCAACCTTACGGCATTTTTCCACATCATCCACCCTATATGTGTAATTAATAATGCTGATTAATCATAGCTTCACGACGCAGAAAAATTTTCGAGTTCATAATTTTCCTCCGTACGGGAAAATCACCCTTCGCTGAACCGGTGCAACCACTCCGGCTGCTAAATTATAGATCCGCAGGCGGTCGTGCACGGAGAAAGAAACTTGCGGATTTCGAGGTAATTTGAAGCAAACACCACACGAACTGAAATCACACAGCAATAGCAGAGTCGGAACAGTGCATGACGGTTCAAACTGCCTCTTTCAGCCTTGTTTCATACATTCATATCGCAAGTATTTAATGGTTGCGCTCTAGGAAATGTGTCCGGATAAAAATACCCAGGTCTTTATTTTACTAGCAACATGTCAAGGTCTCATCATTCAAATAATGCTTGCAACAAAGCACTGAAAAAGCTGGCTTACTCACAGCGTACTTCGCGCACAGTTCCCTTAAATACTAAATTAGTCACTTTCAAATTAGTTATCCGGCCAATTCTGGAGTATGCCTGTGTGTTATACCATCTATGTAAAAAAAATGGCTGTGGCTTAGCTAAGGTTAAGCCCAGGATGCGAAGCATACTAGCCTTTATTTTAGTTGTTGAACCACTGTTTAGCCTGGTGAACTGCTGTTGCTTGGCTATATTTGGTTCGGCTAGATGAAGAAACAACTCATGCGTTACTCTGCTTCGCCTTCAAGAGTGGAACGCGACAGCGTTCCCGTCGACCCGCCAAGGGGTGTAAGACAATGGGATACGGTGCAGCGACTACGCGCCCCGCATTGGACGCGGTGAGCGTCGGGCAACGCAGCGTTCGGCGCGGCAACGAAATGTGCGCCTGAGCAAGCGACGCACGCCTGAGCCTTAGAAACAGCTCGTTTCTAAGGCAACACCGCATTAACTAGAGGCGCTTTTGTACCGCTTTGACGCATCGTACTCGTGGCTCAGTGGTAGCGTCTCCGTCTCACACTCCGGAGACCCTGGTTCGATACCCACCCAGCCCATCTTGCAAGAGTTGAGCCAAAGCCACCTAGAAAATCAGTCTCTGTAGCACGCCGCAACCTTCGCTTCTCATTACAACGAGCAGCTCTGTCTCCAGGAGGCATCTCACCTCGTGAGTGTCTAGCAGAGGCAAGCGCAGCTGCTTATATACCGCCGCGACGCCGCGAGCGACGGCGCGAGTAGGAGCCCCGTTTCTCCTCTGTCGTGACGTCACGGTGTCACGTGGTATTGAAGGCGACACCGCCGCACCTGAGGAGCTGGGCTGAGCTCTAGTAATATGCTTCGCATAAAATAATCACCGTCCCTTCCAGTCCGTGCAGATCGCTGAACAGCGAAGCGGCGTTTGTTACACCGCGTGTTACACCGAATGTTATACCATGCAAGTCAAACTTCCCAAGCAGTCTATATTGTAAACCCTTTATTTAACCATTCTTTCACCTCGTTTTCGCTTTTGCATGCTTCGCGTGGTGAGCATGCTTTAGGAGCGCTGCCATTTAAACTCGGCACCTCTGGCACGCAGCTCGGCGTTGGCCCTACGACGACGAGCGCGTTCACGAGCCAACTACCGCTTACGATCGCGGTAGGCAGCTTTTTCCTCAGGAGTGTACGCACTACCCGTGGTCTTTCCTTAGTTGTAACTAGGATGGAATGTGCGGAACCACTAATCCAAAGCTCCATATATTGGGCGCAAGTTCCACCACTTGAGGTGCAGGCGCTGCAATTGGTTTGACGATTGTTTTGACGATTGACAAGGCTGCCGGTACTTCTTGCTGGCGCAAGAAGAACCAGAAGCTACGCGCTTTTATAGTATTGCGTTTCCATCGCTGGGTGCTCTTTGTTGGCCACAAACCGTAAACATGATTTTGTTTTCGCGGCAGGGCGGAATCAGTTGTAGATAAATTCGATGCCGATCTGCCTCGATCACCGGAAACGCACCGTGTGACAACCGTATAAGATTCGCGTATAAGATAGCATTCTCGCAGGGGGAAAGGGGTCATCCCAATTTCTTTGCCCCCTGTTGAGCTCTTTTCTTTCTCTCCTTCTAGGTCACGTGACCCCTATTTAGTGAAGTCCGACAATGACGACACAGGGTCCGCATAAATAAATTTGCTGTAAAAAAAAGACTGTAAGGGTTTATCTATATATACCATTGTTATGATCGCAACTTTTCCCCGTCTTTTAAGCTTTCTGCGTGAAATCTATCTGCTTTCAGCACCCGTCTCTACGTGGGATCCCTAAAGCTTTTAAACACCCATTGCACACAAAGTGCAATTATTTCACCTAACTTTTCTTCTCTTCACATACTTCAAATTCGCGGTGCCTTCCTCATCTAGAAGGTATCATCGTCTTAGCATTATACAGTATTGGTCACGAACTGACGCGCTTCAGCATAGTTTCTTACCTCTAAATACCGAACATAGAAACTTTCAGCGTGGATCCAATCTTTCTCCTCCATTGGGCAATTTCCTGCTGTACCTTGAGTGTTATTGACCTTTGTGTTTCTTTTTCTCTATAGTGCTGTGTATATCTGTATGGTTTGTAAGCTGCACAATTATTCAGTTCCCTTCCTGCCATAATCCTAACAAGGACTGCAGTATGTAAGGATAAATGAATGAATAAATAAATAAATAAATAAATAAATAAATAAATAAATAAATAAATAAATAAATAAATAAATATACTACGCCACTACATGGTCTTTCACCGCGAGTTTCACATCGTACTTCCATTTCATCTTGAGCCCACTTTCATGAATGAAGCATGAAACAATCGATGATGCTCGATCACCGAAATAAATCTATCATCGTGTGTGCCATTACGTCGCGCTAAGATAAATGCTGAAACAACTATGAAATTTCGTTTTCCTTTCCGATGGCACAATCTACATTCTACATGTACGTATTCACAACTGAAAGCATATGCCGTCATTACAGGCTTTTGCATCTAACTTTTCAGCACAGGATGTTTCGTTGGATGTCGTTGCGATCAATACTCATTAATATTTGTCGGCCACGTGCGCCGATGAAGTTCCTCGGGGCGGCAGCATCGGTCAACCGTGATATCGGCCCTGAGCTCATCGACTGCACATTGGCGGGTTCATCGTGAAACGTGGACGCACTTTCGCAGTACATAGCCCGAACCTGTCATTGGCCCCCTTCGTCGATCGGGTATACCTGCACTGCGGCTAATTCATTCCTCGTGTATAATTCCTCTCCTGCACTCTATGTCGTCTCTGAGAGAGATAGAGAGAGAGTATAATTAAGTAGCGTTGGAAATCCCAGGCGACCAGATCCAGCCCACGTGGCAGTGAGTAGTACCTGAACAAACCCCCATAAATATTCCGCAATCGTTTTACTGTTTATTATTATCGTAAGTTAATGGGGCTGGAGTGAGAGGGGGTGGATGAAGTGCTCTGCGATAAAATATCGAATTGAATTGTGGAGTTTTACGTGCCATAACCGCAATTTCGTAACGACGCATGCCTTAGTGGGGTTCCTCGGGGTACTTTTGACCACCAGGGGATATTTAGCCTATCCCCAATCCACGGTACACGGGCGTTTTTGCATTTCGCCCCCCTCGAAATGAGGCCGCCGCTGCCTGTATTTGATCCCACGATCTCGTGCTTAGCAGCGCAACACCACAGCCGCTAAGCCACCACTGCGGGTGTGATAAAATATTGAACAGGGCCTACTGTAGAGTGAAGCATGCAGGCATCGCCAACCTAGAAATATCCTATGCTCACGGAGTATTTAACTTTAATTAACTTCTCACTTAACACTTGAAGGAACCCCTCTCGGTATGCAGATCTATTGGCTTTCGTCATTTTCTTGTTAGATTTGTGCTTCACTCGGGCTATGGCATCATGATTTCTTTATGTCCCGAATAAACTGCAGTAAAAATCGAATCCGTCAACAATTTATTTTTTGTAGGTATGAAAATAAGTAAATTAATATTATTAAAATTATTATTTGTTTTGAACACATATACACATATACACAGGTATTAGGAAAGGGAAAGCGAGGGGCAGGCTGGCAACTGCCACCGGAAGGGGCACAACGCCTGCCTACTCTTCTGAAGGGAGGTGACAGCAACACAGAAATAGAAGATAGGAAGGAGGGGAGGAAAAAGGAAAGAGGAAAGGAGAGCAACAGGACACTGCAACAGGACAAATCTAAAGACTTAAGTAGAACTCTGCAGCCGGAATTAAAGTGACGCCCCGTCGAACAGCCTCCACAATTATCAACCACATCCATGGCTAGTTCGCTATGCGGCTAATTGTGTTTTCCACGATGAGACGCCAAGTAAAGCTGCACGTAATCACCGTTTCACCGTTAGTCGGTTCACGATATACACTATAAGGTGTTTGAACCCGCCACCTCCCATCTTCGAAGGAAGAAGCGTTAGGGTACAGTACTGATCACACACAGTAGGGCCGGTCACTGAAGGTCACGCTACTACAGAAGGTTCAATGTTCATGCTACAAACGTGAACCTAAGTGAGTTAGTTCTATAAAGGTTAGTAGGGCGCGATGGGCCTGATCACGTTTAGATGCACAGCCACTGGGGTATAAACATTCCTCGAGTAAATAAACTGCATGCAATAATGCAAGAGCGTGAATCTGCTCACTGTTCCGCTAGAGTTCATGTCCGAAGGAAAGAACTACAAAAAAACAGCGCAATACATGAGCAGCATTCGAGAGAAGAAAATATTATATTAAACGAGCAAGCGACGAAGCTAGGGAGTTTGCTTTTGAATGGAGCCAAAATATGTCCGGATCGCTGCCCTCGAAAGGGACCTACTAGTAATCTCATGCTATCGCTTCCCAATAATGTAGCGTGCAGTAGCTCGGTAAAATGCGTGCGCCGAAAGCCTTTCAACGTAGAAAAACTCGAAGGAACGAAGCTCAAACCAAATGCGCCATTTTTCTTTGGCCCGGAGAAATGCGTGTACAGCGGATAGAAAGACCTCTCTGAGAGACACAACCAGCCGTCCGTGAAAAAAACACGCACCGCTACCGCACAAAATGCCACGGCGACGGCATGAATGGAAAGTGTCCTGAAAGAAGCACGAAATGTATGTGGGTGGGGTGTAAGGATACGAAATTCACGTGGGATATATTATAGCGGGCTGCATGGAGTAAGACGATCTTCCCATTTCCAAGTTTCAATGGGACAAGAAATAAAATGCATAACCAGCTTTTCCTTAATGTAGACGACTCGCACGCTCGATGCAGGCAAGAATCGCTGTTCGGAGGTTGGAGCCACTATGTCCGTAGTCTGGCAAAACACGCTCGTTCTTTGACCGCAAAACTGAGATATCGTATCGTTCTGCAATGACTATATTTTATGTTAGTCATGGCCGCGGGCTATAGGAATGTGTTTTCTCCCCGGCTAAAGAAAGCCGCTCAATATTAACTATAGGTGACAATCGTGAGTTTTACTCAAAATGCTGTCACAGTCTGAGTAGAAACATTTGTAAAATGATTCACAATTTTATGAAGGTTATTTGCATATTATGTAGAAAACGACCATTACCTAACCAAATAATATTAGTACAACTGCTGTTATTATTCAGCGAAGTCTATTGCGTACGTGGTTGCATGAGTGAGACAACTTTCTTTTCTGAATAAGCAAGAAAAGTCTGATCCGTGTTGTCGGTCGAGGGACATTGGCATGGTGGTTTAGACAGAGCGACAGCCTCTCTCTGCTGCAGAAGCAGGTACATGAGCTACATACGTGGCAGTGAACATTAACTCCCGCGTGAACTTGCTTCACCAGGAGTTGCGCACTGACGCGTATAAGACGGTGAATATTAAAATTAAATTATGGGGTTTTACGGTGCCAAAACCGCTTTCTAACTATGAGGCACGCCGTAGTGGAAGACTCCGAAAATTTCGACCACCTGACGTTCTATAACATGCACCTAAATCTGAGTACATGGATGCTTTCGCACTTCGCCCCCATCGAAATGCGGCCGCCATGGACGGGATTCGATCCAGTGGCCTCGTGCTCAGCAGCCCAACACCATAGCTACTGAGAAACCATGGTGGGTGCGGCGAATATGCAGTTGGATATGAGCGTGTTCAACGCTTTCTTTAATACTGCTGCCGCTACTTTTAATCCTCCACTTGAATTGAAGTGTTCCACTATTAAGGTACATTTTACTGATATACTGAGATTATATAGCTAACGAAATATCTATGTACACTCTGGAGTGTGTTCTCGTGCAATAGAAATGGCATGTAACAGCAGATTAACCACTAGAACCACATCTCCAGCAACTTTCGAAGGAAAATCACCAACCACGTCTAGCGTTCGACGGCTTACATTTAAAGCCAACGCAGTGAAGGGGCGACATTCTTGTGGAAATAAGGGCGGACCCGTAGGGTTCTTTACACAAGAGGTAACTGCTTCCCAGGGTCCAGTGACTCGAAGCTCTTCCATTGTTGATGCTCAAAGTTGGTTTACACGAAGCCTGATTTTCTTCTTTGTGAGGCTGGCCGCTTTTACGCATTTACAAACGCTTATTTACTCGTAAACGTGATGGATAACAGCATCGCATGCCATCTTTGCTGATGTGACAAAACTGAACATATCCTGCACCACTGTCCATCCTACGACTGTCAAGATGTGCTTCACCTTATAGTTTAAACTCCCGAGAGGACAGAAATCTTTCTGTAAGATCCAGCGACTCTGGGCTAAGGGCACTAATATGCACGAGACCCGCGCTCTTCTTGAAGGCAACTGAACTATGCAGTCGCTTTTGACTATACGTGAGTGAACCACCTCAGTCTGCAAGCACGTGTACACTGACTTTCCTTGTCCCGTCTCTTCTTTTCCAGCTGTCCCCTTTCTTATATGTAGGTGAGCCTACCGGGTGCGAGTATGGCTGAATTTCCTTCTCTTTCTCTGTTACGCCCCTTTCATACTCTCGTGATTTCAGCCCTGGTGCACTATGTTGGACAAATCAATGATGTAAGGTAGGGCTAAATAAATTAGTCTAAATTAATAGAACACGTTAAACCTAACCAGCTAACGCTAGATAACTAGAACCTTATATTTCATCCGTATTTGAAAAATAGCTTAATTGCGTTCTTTCAGTCTTTATATATTGCTTATGGTCTCTTTCATGTTTAGCGAATGGACAGTAACTGAAAATTCACATTCAGGTGTTACTACACGTACGAGGCCGTACGAGGTGTTTCGTTTTAGAATAATGTGTTCAAGTTTCATTTGCCCATAACAAAATAAGGTGCGCTACAGCGTCCCAGAATTCTGCTCGGGCTTGATCGCGCAACGCCCGCACACTGCGTTCGTAGGTGAACCACCTCTGCCGTCTTATATCGGAACATCAGGATCCTATTTTATGACAGTGGCATTTGCACCCATCGCAAGAAACAGTGGAGAAATAAAACAGCCCTTGATTACGATGCTCCCTAATGCGAAATTCGAGCACAGCTTTATACGTGTTTTCATTTCACGATATATTGGCTGGCGTGGACAATCTCTCTCGTGCGGCAATGCGAACGGAGAGAAGTGTGGCGTGACTGGCTCGCTGATTGGGAGATGGCGAGATGCAGCACGTGGGTGACGCGTGGGCGCGATTCACAGCAGCCGCCGCAGACAGTCCTCCGCTCCTGCAGCACTTTGTTTCCATATATTGTATCCATGGCATCATCGGTGCGCAGAAGACAAGCCCTACTCTGGCGCTTTCTCGTAGCCATCTCCGCCGCAGAGGCGACGCGTCTTGCGCGGCGCCACGCTTTTCTTCTCACGCTTTCGCCATAACTTCCTCCTCTGCTTACCGTTTCATGGTTACGCTGCACCCTCCTCCTCCACTTTCCTCCTCGCACATTCCTGGCTGTCCCCATGTCTCATCCCCTGCTGCCACCGCATTTGCTCTTTCATCCTTCGCTGCGCTCGCTCGCTCAGTCATGAAGGACGCCGACGCCGACGCTTGCCGCAGGAACGGGCGCCTAAAAGCTGCGTTCTAAAAAGAACTGAACGTTGCAATGAACGTGATTGCTACTTCCTAAATTTAAGTTATAAAATGGACAGGTTGCATTAGAGAGCCGAAAACTTACAGGAAAACCTACAAGACAAGTACATTATGAGAAAAGTGCATTTCGTTGAAGGTAGATTTTTAATAAACAAATTATTACAGATTGAGTTAGTTTGACTATTCCGACCATGATAGAGAAAAGAAACGAAGCTAAATTAGTTTACCTTCTGGAACTATCTTACAAACAACGAACAAAGCTTGCAACACTGAAAAGAAAGACTCCTATAAATCACAGATCCGCGGCTTGCTGAGTTCAAATTCTCACCTCTGCATTCTTAGCTACCGATGGAATCAGCGGTGTTGTTTCTCATCGTGTGAGAGCGAAATGCAACATGCGCTACTGAAATTGAAATAACGCGCAAGTTTACCTGAGGTACAGCCATAGCTGCAGGAGTAGTTATTCTGTCAACAACGTGGCAGAATGATGGCGAAGAAAAT
This sequence comes from Dermacentor albipictus, assembly GCF_038994185.2. NCBI lineage: Eukaryota > Metazoa > Arthropoda > Arachnida > Ixodida > Ixodidae > Dermacentor > Dermacentor albipictus. The sequence goes on along the minus strand of NC_091824.1, from coordinate 150,094,764 downwards.
GCCATAAGATGCTAATGGCGAATCAGTTAAGCTTCCACGCTCGGCATTTATCGACACGTGAAATTGGAGAGGTGGTTGCCTCTCACCTCGTCCTCCTTACCGCACCCTACATTAAGAGGGCCAAATTTGCTGAAATTTAGGCGCCAGTCCCTTCGCTATGCAACAATGTGCTTCCAAATTACAGTTGGCATCTCAGAGAGCATTACTGATTGCCAGCCTAAACTGTAGGCCCCTTCTCAACGCGATGTGTTGATTGGTATACTGCCACTATTCTGTGCTTTTTTTGGCACATTGCTTCTTGATGCTGAAATCTCCCACGTGGATTGTAGATTAAGGCACACCTAGTCTATGACGTTGGCAAAGTACATTGTGAGGCTTCTTGCAAAATATGCATCGGTTTGTGATTACATCGTCTAAGACTAAACTCTGCAAAACAGTTTGATAATAATGACATTTCCACGCTGAGAATACCGCGGGGTGTGCAACGGCTTTCCTGCCTTAAGAAGGCAGTGTTGAAACTTTCCGTGTGCTTTGCCAATAGGGATTTAATTAGGAGAGTTGCTGGATGGGGAGAAGCACCATACTTTATTGAAACTTATGAAAAAGATAAGTTAAATTCTGTAGTGATACGTGTCAAGACCGCGATTTGATTATGAGGCATGCTGTAGTTTCGGACTTTGGATTAATTTTGACAATCTGGGTTTCTTTAACGCGTACTAAAGGCAAAATTCACGAGATGGGGACTTGCTCAGCAAGACTAACTGACTGAAATCTGTGACTAGAATAAATAAAATAACCTAATTTCAACTTACCTCTCTTACAAGGGAGCTGGGCTAGGCAAACAGAAGTGTGTACGCGTTAGCTGCAGGTCTTTCTTTCAGATCAGGCGCAAATTGCGGCCGTGGTGAAAAGGAACAACAGAGGTGTCTATACAAATTGGTGAAGGACGAGTAACGTTTCTTTCAAAAACACACATCGCAGCGCTACAAGCTTGCTACCATGACAACGCACTAATTAAGCTTTAACGGCTTAGGAATGGTGTACAGGAAGAAACACTCACCGAAAATTAACGAATGTTATACATATATATATATATATATATATATATATATATATATATATATATATATATATATATATATATATATATATATATATATATATATATATATATATATATATATATATATTCACTAGCGCCATCGTATACTCCAGAGCAGATTGCGTTGGTTCAGTTATTACGTACTGCAGCTTTCGCGGCACGCGTGCAGTCTAATTATGACGGGGCAGCCTCCCTACACGCGGCATAAGCGTTACTTCGGCTGACGTTCCAGTACAGCACGTGCGTCTTGCGCGTGGGCGATAGCATGAAAACAGTGGTAATCATGACAATAGTGACAAAAGAATCACCGAACAAGTCGAGAACGACATAGGGTTAACGGAGGAGGCAAGAGCGCTTCTCCGCCTACTTCCCTCTTGTGTTGCCTCTGTTTGCACGATTTTTTGACGCGAAGTTTGAGTTGCTGCTGCCGGATTGCTAATGCGGGTTCATCAAAGGTTGCAATAGCAGACTGTCAGACCTAGCAAGAAAAAAAAATAAAATAAAATAGTGAAACCCAACTTTACCACGTGCGTGCAGTAGTAGCTTCCCGCAGACCGCTCTCCCTCTCTCTTTCTCTATCAACATTTTTGCTAACAAGTACGTCATAATTTTAAATCATTGACTGTAATTACAACTTTTATTATTACACAGCAACAGTGTTCCGAACCTAAGCTGACCTCGAAACACTGTAGCAGCTGCGTCGATGTCACTCCCTTCCTAGGTAGGCGCAGCGTTATGCTTCCATAATCAGGGTGCAGAGAATCCCTCGTGTTCGCTATTCAGCGCATCACAGGTTTTTAATTACGCGCCTGTGTTAATTGGGGCCGCTCACCAGAGCAGGCGATACGCAGGCTGTAATATCGTGCAGGTCCAAGGTATCATCAGGACTGATATGCGGCCGGTATACTTTTGGAAGCCGGAAGTTCGTGAAATGGCGACATGAGGAGCGCGAAGCAGCGCACATGAAGGACAGCATAAGGAAATAGGCCTCACCATAAGCGAACCGCTATCGTCCGTGAAACTTCGCGAACCTAATGTGGACGTACCACTGTCGACACTGATGAAGGATTTGGCGCAAACCCATTTCGCATTCACAGCAGGTATACGCGTAACTAAAGCAGTGAGGAGTGTCTCGCAATACATAGGTAGGACCACTTTCAATTGCTGCGTTGCGTAGTCATCACCATCACATTGCTTTCGATGGGCGGGTAACTGCCACTTCCTTCGCGCTTACAATATGTTGCAAAGTTTTCAAGCACACAATAGAGTCTTAATGCAACAAATGTGCTTAAATACGAATTTTAATTGTTTTGCTGATGAAAACAAGTGTAAGTTTCACTCGAACAACCATCATCAGGGTTCTATACGACAGTTTGTTGTTCTGTCGTTCATTTATTTGCCTGTAGCTTTTTGCGCATAACACGAGAACAAAGAAGTGGGTGAGACACACGAGCGCGCTCGTGCGCTCGTGTGTCTCAGCCTGTTCGTTGTTCTCGTCTTGTGCGCAAGAAGCTGCTTTCATGTCCTGCTGTCTCTTGTGTCTCAGCCTCTTCTTAGTCCTCGTCTGTTGCATTCTGCTGCATTCATGTACTTCTGTGCTCATGCGTTTCAGTGTCTTCTTTGTTTTCATCTTCTGCGCAAAAAGCTGCATTCACGTCACACTGTCTCGTAGGTTTCAGCCTCTTCTTTACCTGATTTTGTGCCTAAAAATCTGCATTCATGTCTTACTGTGCTCGTGTGCCTTAGCCTCCTCCTTGTCCTCGTCTTGTGTGCAAAAAGCTGCATTCATGTTCTACTGCCTTGTGTGTCTCAGCCTCCTATTTGTCATCGTCTTGTGCTCAAACAGCTGCGTTCATATCCTACTCTGCGCTCCTGTGTCTCAGCATCTTCTTACTCCTCGTATTGTGCGCAAAAACCTGCATTCATGTCCTACTGTGCTCGTGTGGTATAAAGGTCCTAAACAGGGATAAGGTACCTCAGAAAGGCTGGCCAGCGTTTCGATAGGCGGACCTATCTTCGTCAAAGGCGGCCTCGTCATCCTCGGCATGTTAGTCGTAAAGGGTTAGTACACTGACGTCACGTTTGGTTGTCGGTGGCGGCTGGTTGTAAAGGGAGGGAGAGACTTCAAAGAGAATGAGCGATGTCGCCTGACGTCTGTGAGCGTGGTTTCTAAGACGAGGGGAGAAGAGCGGGAGAGTGGTAAGGCGGGGCGAAAAGAAAATAAAGAAAAGGAGAGAGAGATAAAAAAGAAGACACCAAGAGGGGAAAAAGAGAACAAGAAAAGAAAAGGAAGGGCATGGGGGGGGGGGGTGGAAGCGAGAGGTTAGGGAGCATACAGGAGTGTCGTTGGCGGCATGTTTCTGTGGCTTTAGAAGAGCTGGTCAGGTGGTCAGTGCGCGAGTAACACAAAAGACACCCCCCCCCCCCCCATCTAAAAAAAAGAACACCACGAGTTGAAAGAGTGACTTGAGTAACACAGCAGCAAAATTTTTAAGGAGTTAAGATGAAGATACGGAGTCTGGGGTGCAGTGCATGGGGTAACTGGAAGGCAGCGGCATGCTTTTTTGAGGGACGTTAGCCTCAGTAGCTCAACGTAAGTGTCGTTACGGCTCTATACAAAAATGGCGATACCCTGTGTGGCCGAGGCGCCGAAAAAGTTATCCTGGTGTCTGGGACTTTGGAATGTGTTGGTGAGTGTGTTTAAAAAACTATATAATAAACAACAGACCAAAAAGGGGAGAACGGAGACCGGAATTACAAATAGGAGAATGACGTGAGCAGAAGCGGGCGGGGCATGTCTACTTGGGAAAAAGGGGTCGTACAGTTGGTATAAACGTAAAAACATGAAAGACTATATTAAATGGAGAAATAGGTGAGGTTAAGAATTAAGGTTAGCAGGTGTCAAAATGTGTTTTGTGCATTAGTTGATGAGATGACAATTTCAGATTTAAGTTACCGCTTTTAATGATTCCAAGTTGCCAGGTGCCAAAATAATTACCGTTGGGCGTAGGCAATTAAACTTGTGTATGAGGTATGATTCCGTATATTTTCTTTCGCTAGGTCAACAGAAATTTGTTTTTGGAAGAAATGGATGCGCTTCGCAGACGATCACAGGAAGAATACAGGACAGGCGCAAACAACTGAGGTTTATTCGAGGGAAACACTTAAGTATAAGTTCATGCCAGCGCAGGCACATGAGGGTATCAGCAGCAGATAAGAGGACAAAAAACACAAAAATCAGAAAAAGAAACAAAGGTGTGATTAAGCTAATCATATTATCTAGAAAACGTTCCTCCCTATTGTAAAGTGTGATCGATGTGTCACTGTTGCGTGCTTGTCCCTTCTTTTTTATATAACATGGATCTAGAAGTTCCCTTGCTCTTTCGTTACTGCACTTACGCAGTATCTTAACCTGGTTGAGCAGAGGCCTGCGTTTATGATCTAGACAATCCATAGGTAAATGACGTGGCTCCCGGTTTTTAATAGACCTTTCCTGTTCACGGATTCGCACGTTGAAACAACAGCCCATCTGGCCTATGTAGGTTTTGCCACATGTCAGAGGAATCTGATAAATAATCCCAACTTGGCAATCTTCATGGGAGTTCTTGTGTTTCACGCCACAGCTACCTTGCTTCTTTCTGGCGTGAAGTCTCCCAATGCGGGTGCGAAGGTGACTCAGCTTGCAGGGAGCCGGGAAAACGAGTGCGCCACCGTGCTTAGTTGCTATCTTCTTCAGATTGTGTGCAGTTCTATAAGCATAAGGGATTACGCCTGGCTTGGAAGCTTTGTTGGTTATATCAGTGTTTACTCTTTGAGGCGCTTTTAGCCTCTTTTCGAGCGTTTCAACAACTGCCAGCACAACCACATGAGGGAAGCCAGCCTCTTTCAGCCTAGAAATTTGCATGTCAAAGCTGGCCTGCATGGCATGTGTACATAACTTTTCCAGATATTGCCGATAATCTGTTTATCAATGGTCCTATTGGTGATTTTAGAGTGAGCTGAATCATACGGTAACAGTTGCTTTTGTGTGTGAGCGCCGAAACAACAACAAACGTGCTCATTACCAAATGTAAGCTTGAGGTCAAGGAACTGCAGAATGTTGTTGACAGGGAGCTCATGTGTAGAGGTTAGACCTAAGGCATTATGCCTGAAGAGATTTAAAATGGCTGCAATGACATCGTCATACAAAGAATCATTTCATTCCTTCAGAAGCACAAGAAAATTGTCAACATACCTAAATACATGTACTACTTTGTCTTTGTCAAGTACACCAAACAAGGTGCGGTCAAAACTCGATAAAAAAAATATAGCATAAAACTGGTGCTACGCATGACCCAATACACACTCCCAGTCGCCACGAGAATGTTTGGTTGTCAAAGGTGATAAAAGTAGCACCGAGATAAAATTCCAAAAGAGCCAGGAAACTGTCTACCGAGATGCCTGCTGAGTTTTGGAAACCTATGACGCCATTAGCGTCAATGCAGCTGCGCACTGATTCAAAAAGTGGCTGCAAATTTGTTTGCAGTGTGTAGAGCCTTGCTTTGTCGAATATATGACCATTTTCATTGAAATGGCTGGCTACTGCTTTAGGTAAATTGCGTTTTGTATCCGCGCTGTGACCGTTGAGTCTTGTATGAATTTTTTGTCCAGTCTCACCTATGTATTGTTTGCTACAAGCGTCACATTCTATACAGTAGACTACGTTGCTTGATGTGCAGGTGAGACTCTAAGTTACCTTGTGTGAGTAATTCGACGCTGTACTTTTTACTGTAATAGTTTATTGAATATGTTTGCATGTAGAGTACCTAGGGCGGCCACAGGGACCGGTTCCCAACTTCGTCTTTGTCTTTAGTTTGGCATGTGCAAGAATAGTCTTAAAATTAGTGTTGCGTTTCTAAGCTACTCTGGGTGGGTCGGGAAGATCTTATTAAGTTTCTGGTTGCTGGTGAGAATTGAGTTGTACTTGCTGAGGATGTTGTTCAAGTTTGGGAGTGCGTTTCAGAATTTAGTAGTAAGAAGAGGCATTGTTGTTCTTGTGATCCTCGTGAGGGGCTTGAGCACCTTGGCTCGGTCATGTGTGGTTGCACGCATTTTGAAGGGCACTGTTCGGGTGGTTCCTGTTTGATAGGGTTTCTTTAAGGCGATCGAGTCTGTCTATGTAGTCTTGGTTTTTGAAAACCTTCTTTGTTCTCGTCTTCTGCGCAAAAAGCAGCATTCATGTTCTACTGTGCTCGTGTATCTGAGCCTCTTCTTTGTCCCCGTCTTGTGCGCAAAAAGCTGCATTCTTGTCCTACTGCCTCGTGTGTCTCAGCCTCTTCTTTGTCCTAGTATTTTGCGCAAAAAGCTGCATTCATGTTCTGCCAACATGCCTAAACAGTCACCTTAGTGTATTTATATGCCCTAAAACAGAAAAAAAGCATTCTCTAGTGTGAAGGTTAGAGTTAGCAGCGTAACTGTAACTGCAACTGTAACTATAAGAGTTACATATTTGGCCCCCTTATTGACTTGCATGGCTCCGCACTACGCATCTGTTCTTGTGCTAGCAACGTCCCTAGACCAAGTGCTAAAAATATATCATCCTAGCCCCGAATTCAGTTAACTAGACAGCAAGCCAGTGCCGCCCAATGATTTCCAGGGAGTACATGCTTTGCTCTGATCCACATCTTTCGGCCTCATAACGACGTGTATGACAGTCTATAGGCACGTACGACGATACATTTCTGTTGCATGTCAGGCTAAAGCATGCGTCCATAATGGTTCAATCCAGCAGTTTACATAGCGACACGTTGTAATTTATAAAGGGAGACGTAATACTTCTGAGGAAAGGCATTCAAAAGCCAGGAATATGGTCATTAGCATAGAAATAGTACGTTTACAGGCATGATTGTCGTCCTTTTCCAGGAAACTAAACTGCGGCGAAGGGAGGCATGGGGATTTAAACTCAGTGAAAGAAGTTGTAGGTTTCAGTGTGCCCTAAATACTCCCAGGAGAAAATGCAATCACCTCGATTCCGTTGCAATGATGTGTGTTGGTTCGTATAGCATACCGACTGATACAACCAGCACTATATGGCCCATGCTGCGCAATAAGATTGTGTGTTGATAGCCAAAAACGTACGACAAATTGTTCAACATCTTCGCATTGAAGTTCACTGCTTGAATGACAAACAGAAAAAAGACGGACAACTATCTTGCCTGAACGTGTACCGTTTTTCTATCCATTTTGCGTCGGCTGAAATAGCAATCCTGATGCAGTGACACAATGCGAAAGCGTAAGTAGAGGTCTCGTACAGTAGTGTAAAAACAAGATGTCACGTTTGCAGCCATTTTATTTCCTTCTGGGTAAGTTACTGCTGCATTATTTACGTGGCGCGTAATAGAAACGTTCAAGAAGGTCAGAAGATATAGTGTGTAATTGCACCGTTCACGTAAAAAATGACTTCTTTTTCTTTGCTGTTGTTGTTAGTAGGGTTAAGATCTCACAGTGCAGAACATGGTCAGAACGAAAGCAAATTGTATTGATAGAGCGTTGCAAAATACGTATGATCAGGAGCCGTATTAAGGCGGCGATAGCGGATTTTCATGTCAAAACAACAGAGACAGAAGCCCTGCCCCCAAGAACGTAGCCTAACAACAATACTACATCCGCCGTTTACGTCAGAAATATAGAAAAATACAAATAAAGGAAAGGCAGGGAGGTCAACCTGACGAGCGTGCGACTTGTCACCCTGCACTGAGGGTAAGGAAAACCGGGAGTCAGGATTATGATGTAAAAAAATACGACCAGGGAGGTAAAGTAGAGAAACTGTACACTCTGTAGACAATAGCAATATAAGTACATGCTGTTTCTTTATTCATCCGTTCAGGGGACTGCCTTTAGTGTAGCTTACAGATAACCCCATATTGCTTACAAGTGAAAAAAAATAGAAAGTTTGAAAAACGTTACATGCCGAAATGCGGTGTGAGCTACTTTCCAGAAAAATAAAAAAGAATGAATACTGCCTTTATTACTCAAGATCAATCGAACATCAGCGGTCCACAGTAATGAAAGTTTAGGATATAGTCCTCGTTCAAGAACTTGGACTTTCGGCGGAGATTGAGTGAAATGTCTTCACACGCGAAAAAATAGCTTTGTGTTTTGATGAAATTCCCACCGAACTCAAGGACCAAATGGCCTAATTACCGAGACACTGCGCTTTCATTGTCCAAATCTCTTGCTCCTCATTCCTATGCCGGAGCGCGTTCCTCGGCTCCGCAATGTTCCTGGTGCAAGAACTGCCAATTTAACTAAGATCTGCGTGTCGCATAGCAATTTACTAAACATCGGTACATTTTTTTCAAAGTATGGATTTTCGCCTGCATGCGAGGGAAGGGCGCGGGTCACCAAGTGCATTCAAAGCTTGTTGTGAACTCCAGACCTCAGCGCTATTCCCCCAAAATAATAAATAAAGGTGGTTAGGGGGGCTTAAAGCTTCTTCAGCTTAAAGTGCAAACTTTCATCATCGCTCATGTAGTTAGCCACAGCTACGAGTATGTCGAATTAGCAAAGGTAACACCAGTCAACAAAACACTATACGCACGATTTCTCCTACACACATGTGAACATGAATCACGTTTTGCCTGTTCCGCTATCCCCCCCAAAATAGGCAACCGAAAGTAGCTGTAATGTTGCTCCACTCATGTTGCTGTTGTCTTCGGCCCTGCTCCACAGAACAGCGCCCTCAACAACGTTCTATGAGATACCGCCCCAGTGATGTTTTGCCGCGGGGTTGAACATTATCTGGCATGCACGGGACCAACTGCGTGCCAGAGGTCATTTGTGGAATGGCTTGAGTAAAACAACACTGCCCAAACTTGTTTCTTGTCCTGTTTGCGAGTTTTCTCTCGTCGCTTCAGGGTGCTCTTTATCATTTCGTTGCGGCTTGAGTTCTGCCAGTGTAATAGGTGTTCCAGAGGCTGCTGTTCTGACGACGCGGCATGTACATTTTTTTATGGCGCAGGAGATACATGGATGGCTCTTGCGACGGTCAAAGCTGCTCAGCTGAGCATGTTTGCTTTCCTTTCTAAGCTGTGAACGATGTCAATGTTGTTTTTGCGATTCTGGCACGTACGCACTCGTCGAGCTGAAGCATCATCAGGAAAATATTAATAAAATTGCTACAAATAGCTTTTGTTTTTGCTCTAGTTTCTTTCTTTCTTGAAGAATACAAGTCTTTTATGAACACATACTTGTACGCCGTAAATTTTGCATTGAAAAGGTGTCCTTAATGGCGTTTTGTGTTAAGTTAAGGTTCTCTCAACAACAGTATGCACTTAGAAACGCATAAAAAAGTGAGTTCTTTAACAGATATCTAAGTTGCTGATTTTTAAATTACTAATATGAACTTAAAAGATAGGTTGAAACCATTATTGGCGCCGGATACTCCTTTTCGCAGGGCAAGCAAAACTAAAAGCACAAAAACATATACGCTATCGATAGCCAAATAGCCCGAACATTTGCAGTTCTAGCCACGAAAGAAACTAAAGGGACACTATGGCAGACACAAACAGTTTCATAAGCAAGTGAAACTGCACAAAAGAGTCTGAAAACACGCACATAAGTTCATTCAATATCTACACAATCCTTTGAATCATGTTGCAAGTAATAGTTTTACATCTCATGCAGAGGGCGCGAAGTGTGATAGAAAACAGTGCTTCCATATTCATTTGTATTCCGCTGTCGTTACTCAGTCTAATCACCTAATTGCCGGCATGTCATAAATTTTTCATACGAAGCGCTAGATGGATGCTAATGACTAAGAGCATACTAAAGAATGGGTCGCCTTCGCGTGTAACCACATAAGAGTAATATAATGCAATAAAACTTGGCGGTCATTATCTTCCACGAGACATTCGCATTAAGTGTAGTATCTGCAGTAGGAGGACGATAACCTTGCCCTTCTTCTGGTATAGGTTTCTTGAATTAATCTTCGATGCCAGAGAGGCTTTTTCATCCCAACTTTTACTTGCTGCTTGAGCTTGATGACGCCTCTCTCCGACGCACCAGTTACCACTTCCACTTCGGAGATTACCGCTATGAAGTTATATACAAAAAGAGTTAGAGGAAACACTGGCGCTAGTGTCTAGTGGAGCAGGCAAGGACGATAGTTCAGACAAGTACATGAGTTTGCTTAAACCTCGTCCTTGTAGCTTCAAATCTTTTTGTAGCATTGCAAATGAATCATTTTCAACAAACTACTGAGTCGTAAACAGCACAATTCACAGTTAATTTGCATGTGTGCAAAGAGTTTATCGCAGCTAAGCTTGGAAAAGTAGGATTACTACAAAATTTAAGAGTTATAACGCAAATAAAGCGTAACAAATAAAGCCACAAGCATGAAGATCACACAAATCGATGTAATAACCGCCATTCCTATAGTAGCTGAACAGCCTCTGCATCAGAGCTCCGTCTGTTAATTTTACTGCTGTACTGTACGATTGCCGGCTTCTTGCGAGGCATCTTGGTGACTGATGCTATGGGCTACTTGTATAGCGGGCGCCGAGAGAGATGCAACTGGTGCTGCGATATAAGACCTTATGTCATCCTTATCTCCATGCCCGTGACTCCAGACAGATGAGCGATGATAAAAAAAAATCCATGCAAACTAATGCGTGCGCTCACAGAATATATATTTCCTCTTGCTTCATAGAGAGCGATGGGCCAGTTGGCGAGCCGTGATATTGGTGAAGCACCGCACCTAAAACCCACACGTTCACACACACATTAACAAGGACGAACACAGCGCTGCACTGCAACTACTACTTTTCTCGAGCAAGCGCCTATGTACGTCCTCTTTCATGTGTGCGTGAATGGGTCAGTAAAACGTGGTCTACAATTCAAGTCGCAATTTAAACCAGTCTTCATGGTGACAGGTGTCAGCAACCTTTGTCCACTCCCTTAGCTCCGCATTCGAGTATGTTTGATTACTGCGAGCGATACGTGCATTTTATCTTCTTCCTATCTTCTTCTGTTTCTATTCCCTCCTTGCTCAAGAATGGGATGTCCTAATGCCCGTCTCGATGGCAGTTGCTTCTCGGCTCCGAGCATACTTCCTTCCTTTTGCATTATGTGTGTATATTTTTCATATTACATAATAATAACAATTACATTAATAATATTAGCGATAACAGCACGCGGATCTGTAAGCAGTGCTCTACGGCATTCAGTGAGGGCAGATTTATGCTTCGTCATTTTATATGAGCTAATCGGTTGAATTGTGCACAATCTAAACATTTAATTTTGAACAGCCTGCATTTAGCAGAAGTCAGTCCCAGTTTTAGAATAGTAAGTTGTATGGCTACTTGGTTTGACATAGCTTTTGCAAAATAAAAAAAATATATATAAACATTCTTTTACAATCCAACGTTCCAGGTGGTTTGTCTCTGAAAATATATTTAGTTTCAAGTGAGCGTGTTTCCTGCCCACGTGTCATTTTTCCGCAACGCTTCTCGCTCCCCTTTGCAAATATCACTCCCAGTGACCCAAAACATATGAAGCGAAAATAAAAATTGTAGAGGGGAAAGTAAGAAAGAAATGTGATGCCAAAGGGGAGGGGTTAACCGAAAAACAGACATGGAGTTTGCTACCCTACATTGGAGAAGGCGTAAAGGCAGAGAGAAAGACGAAAACAAAAAGCACGCGCACTAGACAAAGTTAGTGAAAAACAGAGATTGTGAATGTGCCAGTATACAGGTAGTGCCACTATATTAATTAAGTAGCGCCAGAGTATTCTCGAACCGAAATTGTAATTTAGTCAGTGAACTGCATGTGTTGCGAAAAATCACGCAAACATGTTTTCTTCTCCCAATCAAAGGATTGGTTCTCATATTGCGGGACGCGAAAAGACCCATAGCCACCGCTGCACTGTAGTACAGCACCCTGAGGAGCCGCCACCTCTGATGGTCCTCCGGGGGCAACAAAACTCGCCTAATTAAACAGCGCGTGCATCATTAACGACACCTTTGCAGTAATGAAACTACGCGGCTCGTAGGCATACGTGTGTAGTAACCCGCTCGACCATTGCGGACCGTACAACGCGCGCTAGCCAGCACATTCCAGGAGGGCAGCGAGGCAATTTTCTGGCTGAAGCGAGGAGGACCGCATTCCCGGTAAATATGCTCTTTGGGGGAAGCCTAAAAGAGGGAACGCGGAAGTGGCAGGCATTGCTACTCTCGTCGGCGAATCACATGGCAATGGGCGTAATTTAAAAGGAGCTAATATATTTATTGCTCCAGAAACGTCAGCTCACTTGTACGCGCTGTATACTTTGCGATACTGACCTCGTGCTACGACTAAAATTGCGTTTCATGAAGTGCGAGGGACCGATCAAGAAGACGCCTAATGGCATTCATGCGAAAGGAATGCTCGTTGCTCTTACTGGAGAAAATCCCTGTAGCTGGTCATTCGTTAGGCTTGATTCAAGACAGTGCACTAACCGTACCATATCATTCATCAACCATGTCATCAACCATCTCAAGTGCCCATATGTATATGCATTTTGATCGCAAATTAAGTGACGTTCGTTTCTATAAAGTACTTAAAAATACGCTACGAGAGCGCCTTCCCCGCCCTAGCTGTACGCCGTGTGGTGACCTCTCTGACTCATTGTATCAGAGAACAGAAAATAAGGGAAACATGCGCCAGTCATCACCGCAGGCGTTGTTGGCCTATAGTGACGGGAGCTTGCCAAACAGAAGGCCGTGGTGCGCTTCCATGAGATATGATAGAACAGTCTGCGTGAAGAAACAGACAGAGGCATCAAATTCACCTATGGTTTTGTCTTTCGCCAGGGGCATGAGCTGTACTCCTTGTAGGATGCATAATGCATAAGAAATGGTCATCATCGCTGTCGCGGTCATCATTTGGTGCCTATATAGTGTTCGAATAAAAGTGAGCACTCTCATCATGCATCCGTATTTGCCGGCACTTTCTATTTGTTTTCTTTTTCTTTTACGCGAGGCCTTCTTTGCATCATCCTTGGACTGTTGCATTCCTGCGGCTGCCGCTGCTTCTGCCGTGTGTCAGGCCGCGTAGGCAGGTGGTTAAGAACGTGTATATACATGGCAGGAGCGTAACAGGCAGGAAATGCTATGTAAGGAACTCGTTTGGCTTTTAATGCGTAAGTACTTCTTCGCGAGCTCCCAAGCCCTGCCACGCGAAAAGTACAATGCCTTGCATATGTACAAAAATACGTAATTTGCAAAGTTAAGACAGGTAATCGTTCTTACAGTGTAAATGTAGACGATTTGTAGCTTTTAAGCGACAAGGAACAAGTTCAAGGGAAAAATTAAATAAAGAAAAAATACCTTTAGCGATTCATGGGGCTCCTTAGAACAAGTATGTAGAAGTCAAGAGTTCGGGTGGGCCAACTGCAATTTGGGATGGACCATCTTGAAATGTCGGGTTGGGTTATTATGAAATTTGGAGGTGAGCCAACTGAAATTTGGGTGTGGGCCAACTCGAAATTAGGGTGTGGCCAACTTAAATTCAGGGCTGGGGCAACTTGAAATTTGCAAGTGGGTCAACTTGAAATTTGTGGGTTGTGGGGCCAATTTAAAATGTGGGGTCGGGCAACCTAAATTATGGGATAGGACAACTAAAAATTTGGGGGTGGGTCAACTTGAAATTGAAAACTTGAAACACTTGAAAACACTTGAACAACTTGAAAAGTTGTTCAACCCCCTATATGAACAACTTGAAATTTGAGGGTGGCCAACTTGAAATTTTGGGTTCTTACCAAGGTGCAGTCAGAATGAAGGTGAAAACGTCCATGGACCAGGAATGTGCGCCTAACACAGGTTTACGAGAGCGACAGTGAGGGTGATATGTTGTCGCGGTGATGCACTCTCCCTCACGCAACGCTTCCTGCGCTGCTGCGGCAGCTGGTGGGCCCTTTTGATCGCTCTGCCCGTCGAGACGTGCGCTGACTCAGCGTTCCGACTCAGCTGGTACGATTGCACTGACGAGGCCGGATGCGGAGAGAAAATCTGACAATTATCTACTAAATCCTAAGCATTCTTTAACACCGGAAAGTAATGGGTAGATGCGCATAAGCTAGGAAACGCATCTGAGCACAACTAAGCAAGAACGAAGTCACAGCCGAAAAACGATCCTTATGCAATAGTAGACAGTAGTTCTCAGAACTTCCGTAGCTTCTACCATGGCGTTGCCACAATGCCCCTAAGCGTTAGCAGAATACCCTCTAGACTGCCGTATTTATCCGTGACCATACGCAAAAACATTCTAGAAACACCAGCGATTACCTTTGTATTAACTCGCAACAGTCTAGAGCGGAGGCAGATAGAATGGTAGGGAGGAGGTAGAGAGAGGAGGCAGGGCATGGATAAAACTTATGCGTTGTCACGCAACGATTAAATAACAGCCTTTGCACTCTTTGTTCGCAACTCGCATAAAGGGGGGGGGGGGGATGAGCGCTGGTGACAAAAAAAAAAAGGCAACGTAAGAAGGCAACGCTATGGGAATAGTTACGGACAAACTGGATAAATTTAAATTCAAGGTGCCCTATGGTACGCTTATACTATTTCTGAAAAATAAACACCATGCAGATTTGTCAAACAACTGACGTAGAGCATGCAGATGCAAAGTCGCATTAAAGCACCACAGCGGCTAGACGACACGAAAGCGACCGCCCATCAAATGAGCACTTAATTCCGTAGCCGCTGCGGTAGCTTTGCGTCTGTAGAGTTACTCGAACACGCAGGTTCGATCCCCATTGCGATAGCCACATTATTACAGAAAAGAAATGCAAAATCGCTTGTGTACTCAGATTTAGGTGCTCGCTAAGTAATCCCAGGTTGTCAAAATTAAAACAAGAATCTTCCACTGTCGAGCGACCAATAGTCGAACTATGGGTTTTGTAAAGCACCATAATTTATTTAACCTTGTTCCGCGTTTTAGATATCATTCCGAGTCGGGAAGAACGCGATAGCCTCCGCAGTATCGCTCGTCATATTCCCTTAGATTTCAAAATATAGACCACCGATGCACTTATTTTCGATGAGAACACGTAGGACATATTGAGCAAACAGCTGTGGGCAGTGAAGCCGTATTTTCGCCACCATGAGTTGCACCATTTGAGGCAATGACAGTGGTAAACTTCTCGCAGGTCACAAATAATGGCGCACAACAACGCCTAAGTCAAACACATATCGCTGTGCGTTCTGTGTACTACGTAGACCAATACAAGTGGTGAACACCAATACCGTTTAACATCAACTTACCACTCTAATATTACGCTAGACGCTGATAAACATTCACCTTAAACGACTCCGCCAATCACCGTCAATCAACGCAAAGAGGACAGAAAGTTTCGCTGACATCGATTTCTAAAGTGCGTGTCTCTTTATCTTTACGCACAAGCGTAGCTGCCCAGCTCTTCAAATCGGCGGTGTTTCTCTGACGCCGCGAAGCATCCTATACCGCACTAAAGCTGGTCTTCTATCACCAACAAGGTACATACCTTGAATTGGACTTTGTCCTGTATTCTTTATAAAGTTATTCCTCGGAGTTTTGCAATTGACAGCCTTTAAACAGATGCCATAAAACAAAACAGGAACGGTGCATGCCTTCTATGTTATATTTTCTCAGACTAAATTATTATAAGTGCGAAATGATACAAGAGTTTTAGACTTGGCCACCCAAGCGGCTTCGGGACCAAAGAAAATTGTGGGCTGCAAGTGCGCATGCGCAGAATCCAAGCCAGTCAGTCTTGGGTCTTAAAACAGCGCACCCAGCTTCTAGTACTAAAACAGTAATCACGTTTATTATATCTTATTCTTTGCACCTTTTGCTCCAAAATGCATTCTGTTTGTTTTCGCTTGTAAGAAAAGCTTTTCTTCCTTTTTTGCTTTCAAGCGCCTTTTTTATTTTTTTTCACTGCGGCATCCTGAGCGCTCGACTCAACGCTGTCTGCGTTTGGCCCAGTTCTCAAACACAATGCTGCTCCTTTAAGTCCAAGAGCAGCTTACGCATCACGGCTTGGGAAACCGGAGTATTGGGTCCTCAATTCTAAAACTCTCTAATAAGAAAAGATTGGCCTACGCAAGAAGCACGTTTCTACGAGAAAGCTCGACATCGTTCATAGCGTTTTGCTTAGACGCCGCAGTGCTCATTGCGCATGTTTGAGGCGTTTCTTCTTTGCATGTGTAGCAGTGGCGCGTTTTCTATGGCACACCAGGCGCTGCACCATCAAGATCAATGTGGCACCCGCTTTGCCGCCCTTTCCATTAGTGCTTCGACGTTGCAGTGCTCGCTGCGCATGTTCGCGGCGTCTCTTCGCGTGTCTAGCACTTGCGCTTTCCCTGTGGAGCAACGGGCGCCACACCGTCGAGATCAATGTTGCATCCGCGACCTCCTTCGCACCCTTTCAGTTAGTGCCTTCGACGCCGTAGTGCTCACTGTGCATATTCGCAGCATCCATATGCTTTCGAGCAACCCAGGTTCATGAAGTAAAACATGAGTAACGTTTTTTTCGTTTTTTTTTTATCATTGCACTTTGTTTTCACGGCGGTGTGAAGTCTCTATTCCCTTTTAGTGCTTTAGATGACTTTATGACGCGTCATGCTGTTTTCTTTCAGTAACGTCGGAGATTGCTAGCATACTTGCGCGATAATGACCACGCGTTTGCTTTGATCATGTGCTAGATGTACTACAGGAAAGACAAGGTGTCATTGTCGAGGCGTCTGTTTAAAATCAATAAATGATCACCACGAAGGCACGATATTGAAACCACAGATCTGAAAATTTCCTTGCAGAAAGCTTACACGAACTCCTAAGTGACTTATTTCAACTTCGATCCTGAATTTCTATTTACTTATGCACGTGTTAAATGCTGACAAAGAGGAAGTGCACGTGCGAGCATGCACGTGTGCGTCATTTTGCTACCTCAAGTCTATCTGCTCGGAAATGCAACAATATGGCTCCGTATACAGTGCCATGACAGCCTGTCAGAAAGCATATCAGGTGTGTAGTAGTTTGCCGAAGTGAAGCTATGGCCCAGCTGGTGCTGCTTTACCAAAGTTTCTCGATACATCAAACAGAGATCACAAGAAATTGACGCCCACAGTGCTGACACTCAGCGTGTGTCAATAAACACCTAACGCTATATATACCAGTGTCTATTTTTTGTAGTCCGCGTGTCTGTTTGCCTTGGAAACTTTGGTAAGTATTTTCCTGCTGTACATTCGATGACTTTTCTTAGTCTTTTCAGAAGAATATGCACTGAAAGAAAAAAATCTATCGTTACCAAGCGCAGTACGCCGTTCTGGTAATGGCCGACCCCGATGGGCGTTAAATTTTCTAACATGTGACGGCGTCAGAGGAGAGGCTACAGCACTCATATTCCATATATACAGTCTTGCGGCATGTGTTTGCTCTAACCGCTGTGGAAGGCAATGCCATCTCTCATACTTCTTTGCTTCCCTAGCATTGGTGTTAGACTTCCTGGCTTCCTGTAACATTCATACAGAGCGCCGCCGCACTTTCAACGCTCACTGACTTATCCATGTTGCAGCGTAGCACGAAGACGTCCCTTTTAGCCGGTTGTACGTACATACTGGTTGCAGCTTATTCAGGTATGCACGCTCAGGAAAACGCCGTCTGCTCGGGATCGCAACTTCGTTCCGTTTAGCACTAAGACTCGGAAAATAAGATAAAAAGAAAAGCTTTTAGACGCATCTTAACTGTAAGTGTGGCAATATTTGCTCCGCATCTCCTAGCCATGTTTCCTTCAAGAGGTGCGACGTCGCGGCAGTTGTGCTCGTGCGTGCGAAGCTGTTTACTGCCTTGTTCGTGCATCATTCATCTCACCGCGAGCAAATGTGCCTCACCCACGCCCGCCTAATGCAGTATGTAGGGACACGCACCCTCCGAGTCTTGCTGAGACGCTATAGCAACGCTACTATACTGACGCTGAACGTAGAAAACCCGTAGTCGCTGGAACTCCTCTTCGGCGTAAATATTTGCACTGACCAAACCTATACCGACGAATTCTTGCAAGGGCGCAAAACAGGAAGAGACATTGCAGAAGTTGTCTCAAGTGCATGTAAGGAAGTTGGACGCGAAGATGTAGACCCGTCGTTTTTATACAAGTGTCACTCGTCGGTACCACGTCTCGCCATGCTGGAAACACACCGGCGAGATGGATCCGGGAAGTTCTCAAGCGCTCTCTTCATGATAAGTTATATGTATGCTGTATTCAGACATGGAAGCGGTTTATTATGAACTTCAGACGTCGACTCTTGTGTGCTTCGCGTTTGTCGCGTCACTAAATAAATGCATCTCCTGGCCCTTTGAAGTTCAGCTGATTTCAGTTCCCCTTTTAGCACTCGGAGATCAGATGACGTGTGACATTCTTTGAATAAATTTTTATCACAAAAAACAACTGCGCAATAGCCACACGAAACTTGCCACCATGTGAATAGGTTGGCACAATATCCGTTTCAAGAGAAGTAAAATATTTTGAACATTGTAACTGGAGCACCACACACTTTTCGTCTTTCACCTGTACGCCGCGGGCTAGGGAATTACATATGATCTACAGTAAATTGAAGAGTGTGCTTTCTTTACTCCACTTGAATGAGATGCCCCTGGTCACGAAAAACAACATAACAATCTTCGCTATCTCTGTGGAATACACTGAGAGTACATATCGAAAAAGGTGCGCTCATTATCTTATCTAGACTGACTTCATTCAGTGTGAGTTGATATGGTGCACACGTTATGGTTGTGAAGTAGGAGCTTAGACACGCCGATTATTTTCAGGACAAAGCGAGAATGCAGAAACAAAGCCATATTTTGAATATTTAAAGTCAGTGTAAAACCAGCAGCTACTGTGCCAACTTAATGTGGAACCAGCCGTTTGGTCTATACCGGGAGCACAAGACAAATAGAGTTCCGCTTCCTAACGTCGCACCTTTATAGCTAGGAAACAAAACGCATTACCTGGCAGCGCCGCGCACTCGTGGAGAAGTGTGCACATTGTCCGTGCCTTGAGGTTGTGGCAGTGTAACCGGCGACGTCCACGTGCACTGTTATACTGTGAGATTTACCCTTATGGTGCGCATTAAGCGTGACTAGCGAAGACAGCAGTATAACATGGTCGGGAACGCTCTTGAAGGAGGCTCTAGGACTTACTTGAAACAGAGCCTGAACGTAGTTTTCCAGCTTTTCAAGTTTCTAGGCAAAAATGCTTGGAGAGAGAGAGAGAGAGACAAAGAGGAGGAAAGACAGGGAGGTTAGCCAGTGTAAGTACTGGCTGGCTACCCTGTGCTGGGGAAAGGGGTAAAGGGAGTAAAAGGAGAAAGAAGAAGAAGAGGAGAAAAAAAAATTAAGGAAATTCACGCAGTACCGCGATACTACGCAATACAACACTCAAAGGCGATCGCACAATTCGCAAGTCCTTAGATACTTCAGCAAAGCCTTTAAGGCCTTGAGTGCGGAAGCCCGTCTGGACCAGTGTCCTAGAGCCTTCTCCTCTGTAAAGGGGCGATAAAAATGCTTGGAGAATCTGTGCGTGCAATATGGGAATTGCACAGGGCGCTCTTTCTGGCTTCATTGAGGTACAGCCTACCCGTACTGACCAAAACTTGCAGGTTAAGTCGTTGTGCTCTACGTGGTATTAAAGCTCACGCTTACGAATTTTGCCTTGGTTTGAATAAATTTACCACATTAGGTACTTTACCCGAGCCCGTTCTTCACACCTTGCAACACTACCATCAGATAGGCCGCAAGCATGATTTTCTGATACGATTTATGATTATTGACACCAGTGTTCTATCAGCCTTGACCGCAACCCTTTCCCCCCAATTAAGCCGCCCACACCTCCTTGGTGTTAGGTTCGACCTGCAGTACACTTTACCATACCAGCTCAGATTCTTTTTCTGATTACCATAGCAATAATCAGAAAAAAACGTCTGAGCTGTCACCTCGTGCTCTTAAACAACTATCTCTACTCCTTTTGCATGAGAGGTAAATGAGCCACGTACATATTTACTCTGACGAATCAGCAGCTCGCCAGTGTTGGTCCGGGGTTGTCGTTCTTCCGGCGAGAGCCACCACCGTCAGTTTCATGCGGTTCCACCCAACGTCAACGGCTGCGGCACTTGTGGCTCTTCCCGCTGCAGGTAATCTCGCAAGCGAAAAACAACCTCATAGATAGTCCACATTTAGTGACTCAAAGGCAGCACTTAATGCTTTGCTATCAGCCCTGAGGCGTGGACGACACCAACAGCTGCTTTCGAAATTAGAGAACGAATTCACATCTTAGCCGGGAAAGGACACCAAGTGACCTTTCAGTGGTTCCCAAGTCACTGCGGTGTCATACGTAACGAACACGTCGATAACGCGGCTCGGTTGCCGCTTCAAGGCAGCAGACGAATCGATACTATTACCAAGGACAGACGGAGCTAGAAAACTTCGAATGTTCGCACTACCTATCACGTTCTACGCGTAGAACCCCTCAAGTTTTCAAGTGATCCAATTTCACTACCTGAACTCTTCTTTTCATCTTAAAATCCCAGCAGCGCTCGGCCGACGAGCTTTGTCTCTGCCCCTGTTTTGTCGAATATGGTTAGGAGTATAGCTCCTACGATGTGTTTGTTTTCCGAATCGGTAGAGCCCTCAACGCCTCGTGTGATAGCTGTGGTAGCGCGTAGACTCTTCAACTCGTTCTGTGCAACTGTCCTCACTACAATTTACAATCACTCGCGATCGCTATAGCGTGCGTGATTTGATCAAAGGGCCTTAACGGAGGAAATCATTTCAGAGTGCTGAGCTCACTCGCCATTGCAGCTGACGGCGATGAAGGCACCATTGCAGTTTCTAAGTTCAACACACCTGTACAATCAGCTGTAGCTTGACTCAGTATTCAAAGTACTACAAGGGCTACCGTGCACTGATTGTATGTCTGTGCTTGCTTTCTCTCTCTCTCCATTTTCTTAGCTCTTTACAACCGCCTACCCTCTCTCCCCAGTGTAAGTTAACAAACAAAATTTTCTTTTCTGGTTAAGCTCCTGTCCTTTTCTCTTTCTTATCTCTCTCTCTCTCTCTCTCTCTCTCTCTCTCTATGAAGATTCCGGATCGACCCATGCAATACTCTAGTGGGCTGCTTGTCCTGTTGGAAAGCACTTAAAGGGCAACGAACATGGCTCAAAGCGGGATCTTCCAAGCTGTGCACTCGGAGATGGCGTTTTTAGATCGCCGTTACTCAGGACCATGTCTAATTTAGGGGGGGGGGGGGGGGGCAGGGGCGTTATATTTCGGAGTACTTCCACTTCTCCTCCGCAAAATTTCAGTATTATCATTTGCTCGACTTTTCAGCACAACCAGGTCTAAGTAAAAGTGTAATGTGTACGTAAAACATTCATGCACTAAAATTAGACTACCAACAATTGACGTGGTACAGTGCAAATTTTATTAAAAATATATGTGCGCAATGCCCTGCAAAGTTGTTTAGAGCAAGCTTCCGAAGACACTCGTACTTGTTTCAGATACATTAAGGGGCAAGCTTAACCTTGTGATCCTAGCGATTTTTACCCTTTGAACTATCCATTAATCCCCTGAACGGGCAGTATGTGCAATCTAGATATAAAAGCAGCAACCTTTAGTCCCTGCAATGATTGACTCCATTGTTAGCTACGTTTTAGGTCATAAAAAAAATGGGTGAAGTCAGCAGAAGGCTATTTCTTTCAAATATACTGAAAAATTAGATGAATACGTGGCGGGAAATTCACGCTGAATATGTTTACCCTCCTCCTAAGTCTGCGCAGACATACTAACTAAGCATATGTCCTGACACACAACAGATGTCTGCACCGCCGATTTAAAGAAAGGGAGAGAGAAAAAAAAACAAGAAAGGAAACTTCAATCATCGCTGCAGACTTACCAAAATAGCATCAAACCGAAAAGAGGGTTCGACAAGTTGCGAACAGCTTCTATTGATCAGAAAATGAACGTGAGAGAAAACACTACAGGGACAGTGCAGAGTCAGACGTTTTTAAACCTCCACTTCACGCGGTAAATCGAAATAGAAACAAGGAGAAAATGTGGAACCCGAAGCGTGTCCCCTATTCGCCACCCCCGAGAAAAAAAGCGCTGCCGACAGCACAGGTAATTCTTTAAAGCTATTCGTGAAATACTTCCACAACATTCACCAAAGTGAGAATAAATTTAAATTATAGGAGAAAAAGAAGGTGCAAGTCCGAAAGAAATACGTTACAGTGAGCTCAGTGCGTGTGCGCCCTGGTTAAAGGGCCCCTGACCACATCCCATAGCAAATTTTGGTTATACGCTGGAAGTTGTTACGTGTCCTTTAGGGAACGTTCTGTCGCAAACATTTTTCCAATCGGCTTATTAATAGCGAGATAGAAATATTTCAGTGTCGCAAACCCATGATCGCAGGAGGCGAGCTTCACCGCAAAATTTGATGGTCTCTCTACTTGCCCCGTCTAGCCTCCGCAAGCGAAATTTCTTCCCTGCGTTCTGCCATACTAGACTTCGAGGATCGCGTGACTTATACGTCACGAACCCCATCTTGATTTTTTTTGTCCATAGAAAGCTGTCCAACTCTGGGAAATTTATCACTTAGAGATGGAGGAAGGAAAAAAATCAGACGTGAAAAACCACTGCTCCAATGCCCCAATGACCAACACGCGGAAATGCCGATATGACCTGTATTTTCGTCTCATTCATCGCAAAAATTACTTTCGCACTGGTAGGCTAAGTGTGATTTATGATCATACTGCAGCACAGTATGATCATATGATCGTATGATCAGTATGATGGAACGCACCTCACCAAGTGAACGACAGGGCTTGTTAACGCGACACTGCTACTGCGCTATTGCCATTCGTACCTCTAACTGTGCTGTCGATTTATGTGCACTTCGAGTGAAATATTTATTCATTGAATCGAATTAAATGTTATCCTAAAACGAACCTTTACCAGTGCACTTGAAAAACGATGGAGCAACTCCTGTGGCACCGGAAGAACTTGCGAGAACTCCCGGACAGCTCCAAGAGGCTACCCTACGGTATGTACGAGCAAGCACAGTTCCAAACAAGCACGTACCACAGAGCACTAATAAGCACGAGCAAGTACTTACTCCCAGAAAGATGAAAAGCTGGCAAAGTGCAGTCAGGCGCTGTTTCAAATAGGTACCCCAGCCACCTTCAAGAGCCTTCCCTAGTATGTTGCACAGGTATCTTTTCTTGTCACGCCCAATACGCACCCAAATGGTAAATCACACAATGTAAGAGCGCAAGCGGACGTCGCCCGTAGCGCAGTCGCAATCTCAAAGCACGGAGAAGGCGCGTACTTCTCCCAGAGTGCGTGGGGGTGCCACGCAATGCGTTTTGCTCGATAGCTCAAGGTACGACGTTAGAGAGCGGAGCTCCATTTGTCTTGTGCTCCCTGTTCAGACAGAACGGCTCGTTCCGCTTAAGTTGGTGCAGCAGCTGTAGTTTTCTTCTCCTCTCCATTCTGCACTTTTTCTGACGTGCTGTCCATTCATTGGCAAGCAGAACATGCAAAACACGACCGGTTAGCGCACCTTACATGCTGGGGTCTGCCCTCAGCTCTCCTTTACTTCTAGTGCTGCTATTTGCGCATTCACTTCACGAACCCACAAATCTCCGAAAATGTACGTAAAGCTGAACGCGAAACCTGGCGTAGCGACAGATACCCTCAGTTCCATGACTCGAAGTCTATCCCTTATTTGCGCAGCGTCTGGATCTGAGAATGCAATAAATCCTGCGTTCAAGCTGTCTCCCTGTGGTCATTTGATGAATCGGGCGAATAGCGCCTTGTGTTGACGTAGCCACTACCGTGCACATAGCCCTTCGATCCTCGTCTCGTGTTTCGCTGACAGGACCACGGGTGTCACGCAAGCCCAACGAAAACATCACGTCTCCACAGATTAGGCACGTGGGTCCTTGTACGGGTGCCTTTATTTCTCTTAGTTTGCATGCGCGTCTCGCGTCTACCCGAGGGCTCGCTGGAAGCAGGTACCAGACCGCAGTATATATATGGAAACAAGTGTCTCTGGCCTCATCTCAATGGGGCCCCACAAGCGCAATGTAAGCAATGCTGCGTGTGCTTGTCTCCGTATGTGTGAGGCCGTGATTGAATTCGGTGAGAGATCTGTGACGCTGAGTGCCGTCCAGGACGTTGAGTGCCTTCCAGGATTGGTCAATGCACATAAAGGAGTTGCATTACTCGCCAAAAGGCACGTGGGTGAAATTTGTGCATGTATACCGGGCGGCGTACTTCGGTCTGTGAGCTGTGCCTCACTAAGCCTTTCGTCATCAGCGTACTTGCGGTCAGTTTTCCTCGTATGTAATTATATTAGTCGTCTTCAGATTGCTGTTGCTTTATTGAAAGGGAGGGAATGAGCGGCAACAGCTTTTAGTGCAACAAGAGAAGAAACGTTGTTTTTTATTCTTTTTACTGAGGACAAGCACGCAGAATGCTCTCGACAGAAATACTGCTCGCAAGAAGCAGGTCAACCGCATTAATTATAACCGTCCCTATCGTTATCAGTCTTTCTTTATTGTCGTTCATAGAATTCTAGGAGAGAAGAAAGGGAACCGAGGGGTTCGATTTTGTTAATCATGACCACATGAAGCCAACAGACAATGAAGCGAAGGAAAGCATCGCGAAAATTAATGTGATTGAAATTGGAATGTGGAAAATAATGAAGAAAGAGAACTTCCGCATTGCGCGTGCGTTGAACTACCTATTCTGCTACGGTGACGGCTATCAATTCGTCCTTTAACTTCGGTATTAATGTTTACTAGATCTAGTCCCAGGAGCGTTAGCCGGCACTCAGAGTTATGGTGGGCGGATATAGACCCCCCTTTATCGCCCGATGGCATCACGTAAAACATGAAGCCATGGTGGCAGCATCGATGGCACCACATGGATTCAGAAAGCTCAGCAAACAGGCAGGGTCACCATCTTGACGGCTATGTGTCAGTGAATACAGCCTTTTAGTGTTTCTCATAATGACCGCGATTATACTGAAAAACACAGACACATTTATTAGCCTTACGCTACAACGATTTAGAATGAATTATGAGCTATACGTAAATCACTTGGGAGTGAAACGCTTATAATTTAGAAACTGCGGTTTTTAGTGCGTCTCAAATGGAATCTCAACATAGTAGAGAGCGTTGCTAATGCCGAGCGCTGAAACATCTCTGAAAGGTACAAGCAAAAATACTATGATAGGGTTTTACGTGCCAAAACCGCGATATTATTGTGAGGCACGCAGAAGTGGGGGACTCCTGAAATTTGAACCACCTGGGGTCCTTTAACGTATGCTTAAGTATAAATACACGGGTGTTTTCGCATTTCGCCCCCATTGAAATGCGGCCGCCATGGCCTGATTTGATCCAGTGACCTCGTAGTTAGCAGCCCAACACCATAGCCACTAAGCAACCACGGCGGATTAACCCGGAGATAATCCTTGCCACAAAGATAGCGCTTGGCTGAATGCGAGCAAATTCTTGTTCTCTCTTGTCTAATAATCAATCAGTCAAATTATTCAAAAGCTTTTATTAAAGTGCCCAGGAACAACCTAGAGTGTCTTGGTGCTCCCACACTCGGCAAAACAATGCGCAGGAAAAATTGTCCACGCCCACACCCACATGCACACACACACACGCGCGCACACACACATAAAACAATAATATAGCGACCACAGATTTTAACAGAGCGTAAAATGCGTACACGAAGAGAATACAAAGCAAAAATGAAGAAACAGAAAACGGATTATAGAATGACGGAACAAATAACAGACATGAGAGATTTTGTTTAGTTATTTAAATTCCTCTGCAACTCCTTTGAGGAAATTATTAAAGTTATGCATGAAGGCATCCAGGTACTCTGAGTGGGCGTTATATGTCGCCTGCACTATAGATAGAAGGTCACAAAAACCTGAAGGAGGAAAGGCGCGCTGTTTCTTCGTGCCTTTCTGCAGAATTTAAAAGCGCACTTTAGAAAGCAAGTGCGAGCATAATAATAATAATAATAATAATAATAATAATAATAATAATAATAATAATAATAATAATAATAATAATAATAATAATAATAATAATAATAATAATAATAATAATAATAATAATAATAATAATAATAATAATAATAATAATAATAATAATAATAATAATAATAATAATAATAATAATAAGAGGAACTGAGTATCATATTGTCATTAATTTTTGTGCCGTTGTTAGCCATGACACTGCTATCCATTTGAAGGCATGTCAGTAAAGCGCTGTCAGAGACGTGAAATACTTCTTTTTTGCTTCCACCGCAACCATCGAATTTCTTGCAACGAAAATTATCTCTACCTCTTCTTCACGACAACTACGTGTTTTCTACCTCCCTTCGGGGCTTTATAGACGATGCCACTTAACAGAGTGGAATACTCGCCTTGAAGAAAAATCTGACTTCGCATCGACGCTGCGGCGAACTTGGACTTGAGTATCAGATGTATATAGATAGGTGGGTATATAGTAGCAATACTTGCGTATTTATTATTTACGCTTGCAACTGCAGACGGTAAGCTCTGTGATCCACGAAGTGCCTTGCGCTCACCATGAGCATCCATCGGCACGAACAGCTTGTTATCCCTGCAGCGGTGCGGTTCCTTGCGCAACTCGCATGTCTCTCTAACACGGAATCAATGACCTGGAGAGCTGCCTCATTAGCAGCGCTGAATGGAAACAACGCGCAATTTGCTGACGTCGTATATTTGTTGACGTTGGCAAGAATTTCAGGGAATTATTATTCTTTTTTTTAGGCTTAGCTATCGTTAATACTTCATTTATGCTTTAGGAAGCTTGTCAGCATTTTCGTGTACGTACACTAGTGGCGACACAGCACATTGTTTTAATCATTTCTAGCTCCGCAAGTCATATCTTCCACCCAGACAAACACATGCTGACCTTTCGAAAACCATCTGATCAATTCGGTTTCAGCATCACTTTGTGAACCCGCAGTGACATAAAGAACGCCTTATTATGGTTACACGCTTAAGAATGAACAGTTTGTGGTGCCTTCAAACTTTCCTAATTCATAATGTTCACTAGCATGGACTTTTGTTCGCCAATCCCTTCAAAGGTGTGGGTTCGCAAGCAAACGCAAGACTAAGCAAGTCATTATAGAACTGTTTCAGGGGGACGAAAACAAGGAAGAAAGGACAGGAAAGGAGGTCAAAGGGCGCCCGTCCGGTTTGCTACCCTACACAAAGAGAAGGGGTTCAGGAATGAAGAGAAAAATAGGAAAGGGAGGGAGACATTAGTAGTGCGAGCATATGGGCCTATCCGTCACGCCTGCAATCGGTCACTGAGCCACCTGATTTCAGAAACTGTGGTAATCCCCGCGTTCCTTTGTAAGCCTCTGATGCATGGGACAATGATCCAACAATCCGTCTCTGATAATGAGCTTCGATCTAACTTGCTTAAGGCAGTTCGTTCAACATCATAACGATGACAAAAACGCAAAAAGTGTTCCATAATCTATCCACAATAACTGACTTTTGACGTTTCGTATACTACAGCTCCCCCCCCCCCCTACTGTCTGCACTACTTCAATTTCCTCCTCGTCTTTGTATGGTTTGCTTAGTCGAAGCCTGTGTTTAATAGAAGCAAGGAATCAGTCGGTAGTTTACTGAAGATCACTTATTAGTGAATACACAGGAGCTGATACCTTAGTAGATGGGTCTAAGGTCTAAAAATTATCGAACTCCTTGTTAAGCGAACTTGTGACCATTTGTGCATCTGCACAGAATTTTGTTTAGAAAGTTTAATTCGCTCCACGTGCTCACCAATGCGGTGAGTCTGTGACAACCCCAAAAGAATAGCTCTGCTGGCATATTTTTGAAGGATTTCGCATAACGTAAAGGAGCAAAATGTGCTAATGCTGTTTTTTATTTTGTTTTACGCACTACGCAAGCACTACAAACGTGAATCTAATGTAAAATCAGCAATAAATCAGCTGACGAAAGACAAGGCTACAAGATGCGGACAGATTACTGACTTAAGTATGATTACTAAGTTTGCGGGCTGCGAATAAAAAACACCACCTCAACGAAATTTCACTTTGGCTAAATTCGTTACGAGTAAATTGTTATGAGAGATGATACACCCTGTCTACATGTGTCCACTCAAGCATGTCGTCTTCACGCATACTGCCGAAGAGCTCGCGTGTCTATTTGAGCTAAATAACTACTGGGAAACCTGGCGGCTTGTTTTCCCTTTACGCCAGTGTCTTTTATTCTCAGATCTCACAAACACTTACGCTAAGAGCTTGGAAAACGAAAGTTTCAATTATGTTCCTGGGCCCTGCCTGTGAACGATGCTGAAATGCGCTCTTCTAGATTCGTAGCGCTATGCTTGAAAAGAAAACTGCGATATCATCACTTCAGCTGACCAACCAAACATGTTATCGAGTGGAATTGTTGATAGATAATAATTTGGCAGCATATATATATATATATACATATATATATATATATATATATATATATATATATATATATATATATATATATATATATATATATATATATATATATATATATATATATATATATATATATATATATATATATATATATATACCGCCGAACTAATCTTGGCAAGCCGTCAAGATGTCCTTTATAGTTGTTTTTCTTTTCTGTTTTTAGCAGCATTTAAGCAGCCCATAAGCAGACCTGGTGCGCACCTGAGGGTGACGCTATCGCGTAAATATCAGCACGCCGGGTTCTAGACTTCATGGTGCTCCGCGGGTGCCGGCCGCACCACGGCGTCATCACACGGGTATATAGTTACGCCTTGAGTACCAAGTACGCCGATCAGAGCATGTGGTAGTCCTAACATATCGGCGGTGAGAACCGGCACCCCGGTATCAACGCACCACCGAAGCGTGGCCTCCATGATCCTACATTTGCATTATTGCAATAGCGAAAATTGTGCCAAGGAGACGCGGGTCCGGTCATGCGTCACTTCCGGCGAGTGGTATTGGCTGTATTTTTTCTTTTTCTTTTCGGTTCTAGTATCAAAAACGGCAGTTCATGGGAGCTTTTCATGACGCTTCAGCTCGTATTTCAAAAGTCAAATATTGCGTGGCGGTTTCTCTGTGACTTCATTACCTTCATCTAAACATTTTGCGCTGAGCAATATTTTGTTGTAGTCGGTCTTTACCGCATTTAGCTAGTTTACTTAACTCTGAAACCCTGTGTAAATATTGCACAACCGCTACTACTTCCTCGTCACCAGTTCACATCACAGCACTGGTGTGTTTAAGTAACTTCTTTAACAGCCATTTTTGGACAGGCTCGCCAATGATGCGACCTTTCCCGGGCGACCGTGAACAAATACGTGTTGAGACATATATGCATACGATAACCCGCAACATAAAGGTGTGACGCAATTTCACTTGTGCTCGCAAAATTATTTGAATCAATATGTTCACTTTGTTTGTTAAACGACACTCTTTGGTGGCCGCAGCACTCGAGCGTCTGTACTCATCATTCCTCTCCAACCCCTCTGTTTATCCGCATTCCAAACGAAGAATACAAAGAAGACTGAACAAAATTAAATTACTCCATTTACTCTTCCGTCAGAATTGTGTTATGTACATTTCTAAATTGGCCATTTTTTATGGTGTCATTCAACGTTGCTAGAAGCGGTAAGAGCTGACAATGCAAAATGAGCTAACCTTGCATAGAGTGCAAGGAAAGTACTTTGCCGAAATTTCGGGAACGCCACTACCCTTCCATTTCCAACATGTTTTCATTTAACCTGCGCGAGGAAAATTGCTTCCCGGGCATCCATTGAGTTTAAACTGATCTCAATCCAATCAACTGGATGCATCATTCTTCAATTCACCGATTTGTTGTAATATACTAGTTTTGCTAAGTCCGCATCGCGGAAACGCCTTCTCAGCAGTTCTCCGGACCAATTTCCTCCCGAGGCACTCGCGGTTCCGGTCTGGCGCACTCTAAACAATGGAATTCGCTTAAGAGTTACGGGGAAGAAACTCTCAGCACAGCCTGAAAATTCGATGTTCGGCCCAGATAGCGTACCGGTTGATTTCTCGACTGAACAGCTATACAGGTCAAGGTTGCGACACTGTGCAATATTCTCCTGCCCTCTCCGAAAGTAAAAGCGCTCTCCCCGTTTACGCCAATGCCCTTTAATCTCACAGCGCAGAAACACTCACGCTAAGGGACGGGGAAAGGAACGTTTCAGTTATTTTCTAGTTGCCCCCTGTGAACGATGCTGGTAAGGACGAAATAAGGTAACGGGATGCAGTATTTGAGACGACGCTCATACGCGCACTCCTACATTGATTTTGCTGTGCCTTGGGAAGAACACTATGGAATACTTTTTCGAAAAACCTTAGTTCAGCTGAACAACCAAACACGTTATCGAGTGCAATTTCACGCTTTCTTTTTCAAGCATATCCAAAATTGGGTCTAATGTGGTGAGTGAAATTTGACACCTACTGTTTCTCTTCAGAAGCTGATGAAAATTATAAATGAAGATTTTGATTGCGATAAATATAGACAAACATTATGGGGTTTTACGTGCCAAAACCACTTTCTGATTATGAGGCACGCCGTAGTGGAGGACTCCGGGAATTTCGACCACCTGGGGTTATTTAACGTGCACCTAAATCTAACTACACGGGTGTTTTCGCATTTCACCCCATTGAAATGCGGTCGCCGTGGCCGGGATTCGATCCCGCGAGCTCATGCTCAGCAGCCCAACACCATAGCCACTGAGCCACCACGGCGGGTGGAATAAATATATACAGACGAAGAAGATGAAGAGTCAATATGGTACTTACTAGTTAATGAAATAAATGGTGTTTATATCAAGTTTAAGCATGTCAGGTCATAACAGTGACCTCTTTATGGACCAGAGCTATATATCACAGTGCACGTAATCTATGAGCCCATTGGTGGCTTTCAAATAATATTCACAAAATAATATCTCATTCGGAACAAAAAAGTATTGAAAGAAAGAAACTGTCAGAAAAAAAAGAAAAGAACAACGTAGGTGCAAACTTATCTGTTTCAGCAATTGAACATTGATGTCTGTTGTTTCGTTTTGGATGTTATTAAAACGTATAACTGAATATTTACAAAATCACTTGTGCGCCCAAATCACGTTTAAACGCTTTACAATAATACGGTAACCGTTTATAGATTTGAATGTATTTCACAGTGCACAGAATCTATGAAACAGCTGGTAGCACTCAAGTAATATACATAAAACTGAAGTACCAGCCTCTGCATTCGTCACAATAGGAAGCGATCACGGCGCTGCTAAGCTTTCTGTGTGTACTTGACCTGCGTTAACGGCTCTTACGTCTGGTATATGCCTAAAGTGCGTTAGGCGTGCACAGGTACCTTTACAAAGTGGCAACACCAGTTAATACTTATATTTGACCACTTAAGGCCATTGAGGCTAGCGATTGGCAGAGTCTGAAGAGCCAACTTTTGCTGCAACACCCGTGAGCCATGTCGGTTCTCGTGGTTTGAAAAACGTGCAACGTATTTCTCTCACTGTCAACTTGTTTTCCACAACTCGTGTTGTTAATTTAGTTGGACTGTGAAGTATTGAAAACCATATCGGGTTTTATAGGTGACGTTCAGGTGGAGCGGTTGCCGGAAACTGTTGCAAAACTAGATTTGCCTTCGGTAGGCAACACCCTTTCTCCTTCTCTTCCGTTAGCTTATAGTCACAGGTGGTAACTCAGTATTAACACAGTAGTTTAGACGCTGCTTCAACACAGTACTCCTCCCAGCACGCCTAACGCATGGAATCTTTGATAGAACCACCACAGGAGGAGGAGGAAATAAACAGAGAAGGCAGGGATGTCAACCAAAAATGCGTCTGGTTGGTCACCCCACTGTGGGGAAAGAGAAAAAGGGAATAGAAGGATAAGATAGAGAGAGGAAGGCAGAGGGAGGGAAGCCGCGGTGAGCTCGTGCACGCACGCGGAGGGCTTATCGAGTCGAAGACGTTCACTTAACCCAGTCACCCTCAAGAAAGACAAAAGATAGAAGCACCGGCGCTTATGTATCTCTTACAAGACGGAGGAGAACGTTGCAGAAAGGCGCCAAACTATTTCCAATACTTGGCACGCGAATCGCCGTTTGCAACAGCTGTTGTAAAGTTCGATGATACCATTGCACTCGCTATTAGCTTCGTTTATTGGATGTACCGAAGTTACGCCGATAAGTCTAGATGCACGGGACCAGTAACGCAAAGCATCGGGCCGAAAACAATATACTACCGATATGCCTGCACAGAAGTTAAAAGAAAACAAAAGACACTGTTTGCAACGCTGCGAAGCTCTCCCAAATAAACCAACTCACGGAAAGCGAAAATGTTGGTACGAAAGAAAATGACCATTACACGCAGGTGGCACCGGGTGTGTGCTCCCGTCGGAGCTTTCGTGCCAGCAAAAAAGAGCCGATCTTTTGTTATTTAGCGCCCGCCTCAGTGTCATTACCACTGCAGCTGTGAACAACGCCATGCGGTGAGAAAGACGTGCATCGCGTTAGTCGGTGCAGTCGGTTGCGCTCGCTAAGCTTTCCGGGTAACTACATGTACACGAATACGTCAATATGTCAGTTGTGCCTGTGCAACACAACCGTAACGGTGCTTGCGGGAAGGAACGTTTGTTGAGATGAGGCGGCCGGAGGAACATGCCCTCCTGGTGAACGCAAAAGAAAAAGTAACTAAGATGTTCAGTCAAACGTCCTTTGGCAATTATACTGTGAACATGACCCTGATCTATGATTTTTTTTGTTCATCTACTTATCTGGAGAGTGCTATGCTCACACAAAAAAGTACGTATAATGAGTAGGGAAGCACAGACTCTGATCTTGTATGAAAAATGTCGCATCACTGTGCCGTACGTTACGCACAAATCACGATGTTTTAGTTAAACGCAATGTGTCGACTAAAGATAATCATTGAACTGCGCATTAAACTCTCACTGCCACGTGTACATAGGAGCAGCTGTCACAAGGAAGTGTTCCCCAGATCGCCGATTAGTATTGGAAAGTAAGCGAGAAGCAGAGCCAGAGATGTCTTACCTGGAAGTTTGGATAGCACTGAGGTATTTCTATCTCTACAGCTATAACATACGCAGAACATAGACTACACGTTATTCCGAATTCTAGTCTACTCTATGTGGTTTCAGGAGTCTTGGCGAAACGGATGAGCATGAGGCCCAGATTGAGCTGTCTCGTACTATTTGCTAACTTTCCTATCCGCTCTAATTCGGAAGTGGCTTCTCATAAAAAAAAGGCGGCATCTGTGTCTGGCGGACTTGTTTCTTGTGATCACTCGTTTTGTCTTCCAATTGTAGGACACAACAAACGTAGCTACCTCAGCTCAATCCTCACCTGTATACTGGGTTCAAAAACATATTCATGTCATCTTCCTCGTGGTCCTTCCTAGCGTAAACTCACACATAAAAATAATAGTAATAGTCGAGTTGTTTGTTGCATTGCTTCTGTCTCCTATCGTTATTGGCTGTTGGGTGAGACAGACTGTGATCGACATCGGAAAAACAGGTCAGTGTACTTGCTGTACACTGCAACTTGTTCTTTATGGCGATGACCGCACGTTGTTCATTATATTGGCCCCTTGCTATATTCCGCGTGAAACAGACTAGTCAGTTCACTGAAGGACACAAAAGAACCGCGAATCGGGCACATTTCTGAACACTTCTATAGTGGCTGTGGCTTGCAGATCTTCAGCATCTGGTTTATCAAACATGCAAACTATGAAGTGGCCAGAATAGTGAGGGTCAACAAATATTGTCAATTTAGCTTGATATTGCTTACCAGATTCTGGAAGTATACGGGATCAGTTGAAATTTCCGTCTTCAATTATTGCTTCAGTGTGTTCATTTTCTAGAAATGGTGAGATTCATGTTTCTCCTATATGACCTTTTTACACAAACCATAAATATCCGCGGTACCACTAGACACTGCACAAGTCGCATCAATTTGTGCGGGAAACCATCCTTAGGAAGCCATCATTAGGAAGCCATGCTGAATATATTGTTCCTAAATACCTCCCTAAACTCGAAAAATAAAGCCTGCCCATTTTCCATACTATTGATAGCTCTAGTCCTCACGTATTCGTACACGGCAAGTAATATTGTCTATACGGCAATCGGCGCACACCAAAGCAACAGTTAGGTTGATTTTACTATTCGAACTACTGGCTTTATGCATTCATGACATGCATTTGAGAAGGCAGGATTTTGATCTAGAAGTAGATGAAGATCTAGGTCTGTTCTAGATATAGAACACAGTATTCGTAACATTTAAAAAAAACAAGCTTATAAAAATCTTTTAGAGCATGAATATGTTGTAATATTGTTGTAATAAAATGAATATTCATGTTAAAAAATTATTGTATTCTGCACGGGAACCAATCAATGTTTTTGTCGGTTTTACAGATTAATACGAAAATGTTTTTGCAAGGGCAATTCATGAATACCCCCGCATCAACTAAAACAAATACTAAGAAATTTAATATAGGGACTGTACGGGGTGTAAGGTCCTACTCCATCGGCTCTTTAAGAGTCAAATATTCCTGATACTTCCCTCGCTTCAGCGTTTTTCTGCCTTTAGCGCTTTTATTATTGCTTGACCTGTGAACAGGAGTAGCCATCGCTATGGAGGCGCCTGCCTCTTGTTTAGTTACATATCAAGAAAATAAATAAAAAGAGAAATGCTTTAGTACATATCTGAACTCTTTACATTGTATTTGGCCTGCGCTTATAATTTTTACCCGGCTAGCTATACAATGTCATTAGCATGATTTTTCAACACACAATCGACTGAAATTTAAAAGTGACATTTTTAGGCTGCGCTTTTAGGTGGTGCACTTTAGAATGTATATTCAGCTTTCTTGCCCATTGCCGTGACACTTATAGTTGTCATGCAGTGATTTTCTAACCTGAACGCTGTATGTTTAATGCTTGCTATATCCCGCAATCTTCTTGTTTGATCTTGAATATTCTTAAGTGATCCACGTCAGCTGCATAGGCGACAACATCGACGATTGGCCTAGCTGCAGGACTAATTTTCTTCCCGAAATGCCCAAGACTGAAGTTCCATATTCCTAGAAAATTTATTCTAAAAAATGACACCAGTTCTACCTGAAATAAAAAGAAAATGTAAGAAATAAGTAGCTGTGCCCCTGTAGGCACTGGCACATAATTTTGACTTTTTCTGACTCATTCAACCAAGAGTTTTATTTATGTTTATTTTTATAAGAAAATATGCACTGCAGTAAACGAATGACCACTAAGGTTGTGGATGCTAGTTTGCTTACTTGCGAAATGCGATAGCTGGCTGTAGTCGCTACTTATCAGTTAAGTCACTTGAAGTGGTATCTCGAAAGCTTATAGCTTCTGCAAATTTTGTATCAATTTTCACAGAGGAAGCCTCGCTATTGCATTGAATAAGAACATATCCTGCTTATACCCTTGGACGGGTATTCAAGACGGAACGTACCAAATCTCAGCTCTGTACTTTGCTCGATGCAGCAGCAGACATTGAACACTTTCTGAGGTAGTGGCCAAGCTAACGTGTTGAAAAGGACACCCTTCTTGAGAGATTACAAAAGAAAATCCTCCCACATGCATCTTTGCAAACTACTATTTCCGGACGGATCCGCTGTAGTACGAAAGGGGGTTTCACGCCTTCTTCTGACACTTTTATGAGGAACTGTTCTGTTGTACAAACGGTAAAGACTCCAGTGACAGTGAAAGAGACACTGAGCACCTTCTGGCCTCGATTGCTATGATAACACCGCCTGTAGATGTAACACACCACCACCACTACCACATATCATTTTATGACAAGAAATGTGAATGAATAATGCACGCTAATACTCAATGTTTTGTTAGTGGCGAAAATTTATACTTCGTCTTAACGGAGTACGGTCGTAGACTCTGAACAAAACTGTAGTTCTTCATTAGTCATCTGTCTCAAACGCAAGCAGTTATAGGTGAAGAATTTCACAAATTTCGTGTTAAGCTGTGTTGGGGCCCTTGCACAATGAAGCTTGCACTCAAGCTTCTCGTTCCTCTGGCCCTTCGCTTAACTCCAAAACTCGTGCGACGTTGCGTGTATAGCTTGCCATGGGCTCATGCGCAGTGGAATGGGAGGCCGTAATTAATTGATATTTTTGTAGTATTACCAGCACGTCATAAGTGCACCTTCTACACCTCATCTTGTACTGAAGGTGAACGCTTATGGCTTGTAGACGTTTGTATTGCAGTGTAATACAAATGTAGCACAGTTGACTGCATCTGGCGGCGCGCCGCTGATGCTTGCCGCAATGACTTTGTGCGTATGCAACACGTTCAACGCATCAGTCACTTAGCTTAGGTAAAGATCGTATCACCTACATCAATGAGTGAGCGTTAAAAAATAATATGAAAGTGGCCTTAGGAGGGAGCGTGGGAATATAGCAGAAGAGCTGATATGAATGTGAAGTTGAAATGTATTGATGCCAGTTTTCGCGAGCTCATATGGCCTCACACATAGCTGCATACTTGCGCACGGCATGTGTATGTGCTTGTGATTGCGCAACCCACATCTGGTGAAAATACGCGTGAACGATGTCACCATATTGCTGACAGCAATATATCTACGCGCACGTCATGGTTTCACCATTATCTGTCAAACGAAGTGGGTCAATAGCTTATGTTTTTACCAGGTTCTGTAAGCGGCACTCGCGATGGTAGCTCAATGGCTACCGCGTTTCGCTGCCAAGTATGATGTCCCTGCTTCAATCCCGGCTGCGGCAGGCGCATTCCGACCGGGGCGGAACTGAAAAACGCTAGCGTACAGTGATTCGCACGCGGGTAAAGAACTCCAAATGATCAAAATTGTTCCGATATCTCGCATTAAGGCGTCCCTTATAACCCACTGTGGCGTTCCGGGAAAGGCAAACTCCGCCATTTATATTAAACTTCTCAATGCCAACCACGCTTCCTGGGACTCACGTGATTGGAACGTCAGAAGCGTTACCAGCAACCCTATATTACCACTCGCGATATCTCCTTCCACGCGCTCGGTAGCTGGCATACATTTTTCTAGCTCTGTACAGTTCTACTTCCATTGCAGCTCCTTCTGCCGACGGCTAACTTACACACTTTCGTGTAACTGTAATGCAGTACCTCCTATCTTCTGACTCTGTAATTGCCCGCAGATATAAAGAAAAAAGTAAATGGCATAACTTATACAGCAGTACTTTGGAGCCACGATGTGTTTTCGTTTTCTCATGTGTTGTTATCGTTTCACCTCATCCTCCTCTCTGATCGCCGTACGCTTTAATGGTGGCACAGGCCATAGTAATCACCAACATCTGGCTTCGTGATCCATTCCATCGTTTCATTCCAATTTCGAGCGCTAAAGAAGCTTGCGGGCTTGAAAGCGGATTACAGAAAGCAATTAGCGGGAGCGCTGTCCTCGTGCGTGCGACCGCTTGTGTTCCGGTGATTACACGTGGTCGTTTGTCATCAGAACGCCCAGCTTGCCCTTCGGGATGCTTTGTACAAGCGAAATGCATTTGTGGAAGCCCGCGGCTTTCTGAAGCCTGTTTTATGGCTGCTCTAACACGACAGAGGGTAACAGAGAGCCAGAGCAAGATACAGAAACTAAAAAAAAACGCGAATAACCGCGG
Source organism: Dermacentor albipictus (assembly GCF_038994185.2). NCBI lineage: Eukaryota > Metazoa > Arthropoda > Arachnida > Ixodida > Ixodidae > Dermacentor > Dermacentor albipictus. The sequence goes on along the minus strand of NC_091824.1, from coordinate 150,056,859 downwards.
TACTGGGCACTATAGTCTGTAAACTCGTGGTGATCCGCAAAATTGCGCCAACTTGCCGGACGCAAACTAGGAAGTGCATTCATTATACAGAACAATAATTCTTTTATAATGGTTTGGAGATTATAGCTTTATTTTTTCCATGTATACAACCTGAGAGAACAATAGGATGTGCTGGTTCAGTTAACGGTGGAAGTTAGGGCCATCTGCTTCGAATTCAAGCTGCGCAGGTCGGTTCTGAACGTGAAGCTGAAATGACGCAGTTAAGTTGGTGCGGGTTTCTATTTTTCTATTGTAGTAAAGCAATGCATAATGCACAGTATGTGCCCAGAATAGCAAATCCGACTGCTCATTTGCGTCATACTGGACATACGGGCGTCCTTTGTCGGAGGAAAAGTTCCTGAAACACTGGTCGGAACTGTCCACAGCAAAGGATGCTTTGAAATTGTTGTTGCGCTTCTTGCGGAGGACTGGTTTCATAGAGACAGACTTTACGCAATGGAGTGTTCTCCTTTCCTTTTTGTCTTTTATTTTTGCTCTTCCTTCCTGATTTCCTTTTTCTGTAATATATCTTTTCTATTATCCTTTATTCGCCTTACGGCCTTTCACCGGCACAGGATAGCCAGCCGGTCTGAGAACTGGCTAACCTCCCTTTCTCTCCATCAATTTCCCCTCCTCCTCCTCCTCCTCCTCCTACGGGCGTTATATTATTAGGTATAGGATGTCGTGTTGGTGGACAACGTCACAAATCACCTACGACTAATACTGTAAGAAAGATACGGGCACCTTTAGAAAAGTAGGCTCCCCTACAGAACATAGCAAGGTGGCTGGCTGGGCTAGCTGGTAATCTAAATTAAAAGTGACAAGCACGAACAAAGCGCGTACACTACAGAGCGGTAGGGGGCGGCATTCTTAGAGTCTGTCGTGAGGCCCCGTGGACCGCAATAACCTTAATAGCGCAAGTAAGGCCTTCAACACGGATGTTCTTTCGGAGCATTGGCCTAAAGCTTTTAGTTCTGAAAGCGGACGATTGTCGAATTGGTCCAGTACTCTGCACATCACTTGTCTCTCAAACTGTATCGCTCTGTTCCTCTTTTTATCCCCCTTTACCCTTCCCCCTGCGCAGGGTAGCCAACCGGAACTACCTCTGGTTAACCTCCCTGCCTTTCTCTGCATTACATTCTCTCTATATACATTAAAAGTGAACAGCGCAAAGGCAAGGCGGTGACCAGCACTTCCCTAGACTCATTTTCATCCTCATGTCCTGATTGCTCTGGTCAAGTTTCACGCACAGAAGCATCAGCCAGCCTGTCGGAGGCACTTTATTGCTACTCAGCACTTTCCCACCGAATGCCAGATAAGTTGAAAGAAACATTGGTTAGGCGAATATTGAGGAGAAATAGAAATAACAAATTCTACTTACTACATTATCGTAGCCGAACTCAAAATATAGCTAGGTGCCTGAATACCGTGAATAGTATTCCAAAGTAGTACGAAGGGCCCACTGCAGCCCTCAAATTACCTGTATCCTAGTCACCTGTTGCAAAAAACAGAGCTGTCATTGTTCTCTTCGAGCGTGCTCTGCGAGTAAAACATTTGTTTGATTCGCATAGAGATAACGCCTGTTTCAGCAAATTAGGCGCTTCGAGCGCTCACGTCGTTGCGGTGGAGAAAACCGTTACAACTACAATGATCTTGTAGCGTATGCGGCTGATTCCGCTTTGCCTAACTGAATTCTTAGAATAAATGAGTTTGGCCTTCACGGCATTCGTCAGTGTGACATTTATTGAATCTATCCTTGTAAGTCACTAGCAGTCCCAGCAAGTTTGGCCCAGGCTTGCACACAAAACGCCCTTTGTACAAAAGCGTAGAGAGAGGGAAAAAACACTTTTCGAATGAGCTCTCCGGTCGTGCTTCATTTTCAAATATATGTAGACTCTGATTTACTCGCTGGGCGCGATGTTTTATGGCTGAGCCATAAGATCATTTCCCTGCCCAACGGCAACTTCGTTGGCTGCATGGACCCCGACTTAGCAACAGTGGTAGTCAGCGGGGAGATTAACCTCGTGAAACTTGAGACGTCCTGTAACATCGCAACAATCCCCAGTACATCCACGTGTATACAGACGGTTCGTGTACTCAAAATTTATCAACTTCAGCATTCGTGATTCCACATTCGGCGTAAGAGCAAACATTTAAGTTATCCCGAGAGACATCTTCCACCGTGGCAAAACTGTTTGCAATCCTGTGCCCTTTGTGTATCCTAACATCATAAAAGAATTCGCAAAAACTGATTATCTTTAGCGATTTGAAAGCCGCTCTCACTACAAAGCAATAAGAAAAATTCTTTGAACGCTTTGCTATTGTATGAGGCGCTCCAAAAACATACTAAAGCAAGCGCAATGAATCACGTAATTGCATTTCAGTGGATACCCGGGCGCTGCAATATTTTTAGTTACACTGTAGCGGACGCAGCTGCGAATCGGGTGCACAATAACGCAGAGGTAATCAATCTTCCACTTTTGCGTAGTGAACTGCGTCTGCTTCTGAGACAGATTTCCTGTCGTCTCAGTAGAACTACCTGGTTTGATCAGTAATCTAAGAACTTGGAGTTATAATTTATAGACCTGTGTATAAACCTATCGATTTCAGAAAATCTAAGAGAAAACAGAAAACTTCAAACAATGGCGCACCGCCGGCGGCTTGGTACTGCATTTACGAGACACTTCTTATACAAGATAAAACGTGCCTCTAGTCCGCACTGTTCTTGTGGCCATCCAGACGAAGATATGAATCATCTCCTCCTCGAGTGCACCAAATACGATCCACAACAAAGAATATTGCAAGTAAATTTGTTGCTTTTAGACATAAGACCATTTACTCTAAAAATTACTACTTAGTCCAGGACCAACTGCGGGTATTCAGAAAAGAGCACTTCATACTTTGAAGAAGTTTTTCGAGGATGCCAACATTTTGGGGAAATATTAGGTTTCAGTTGACCCTAATAAGCTAAGTGAGTGATAAAAACGTTGTTTTGGGTTAAAAATTGATATATGTGGTGACTGTAACTTTTACGCAATGTGTAACTGTGTTCTGTGCTTCCAGTGTAATTATATGTGTTGTATGCATCGGCTATTAAAACTAACTGCCTTTACTTATGCGAATGTGTACTGAACTCATGCACAAAACTTTGTGATTCATGTACTGTTAGACTGTACTGTTTTTATTCATCTGGTGTTCTACTGAGTGTCATAATTTGTGTCATTATTCTCAATTTTTGCGTATATTTGTTTCCTCTGCTAAGTGACAAGGAGTAGCCGGTGCTGCCATAAAGGCGCCAACCTCTCCTAATATTGAGAAGTCGACTTGTTTATGCTTTTCTGGTGAGCATTTGTCATCGTCTAACAAATGTTATTGCTCAGCGCGGGACGCGCCTGAATGTATCGGAAGTTTCTGCAATGTTATCGATGGTTCTATCCGCTGTCTGTTGTCACCGAACCATGTGTAATCTCATCGCATGTATGAGCGACGCGAATGGTGTAGAACATTCTGGAAAACACACGCGCACCAGTGATGTTACTCTGGAACGTTCAATGGCTCGTGTACAAGAGCCGACGCGCATAACCGGCAGATCATGGATTTCGACGGTCGCCGACTGTGTTCGCCGCTATCGTTGTTCTTTGAGTGTAGCCTGCTTTCTGATTTCAATAAAAAAAAAGGTTAACCAGACGTGCGTCCGCTTCTTTAGCCTGCACTAGAGAAGGCGGTATAGGGACGAAAAGAGAGAGGGGAAGAGAAGGAAAAGCTTCGGTTGCATAAACACGTGAACAGGCGCATCAAGTCTATAAATACTCGCAGAGACATGTGGTCTTGCGATTTTGGAGTAATTTTCTCGTTGCTGCCTGCTCCAGCTACGTGCGCGGCCGTGGTTCAAGGATCTCTTTACTAAAATCCCTGACGCTTACTCAAGGCATGCAAGCAATATGAATGCAGTGCGTACTGCATGAAACCGTACATAGCGGACTTTCTTAGTGACACTACACGTATTCGTTTTTCTGGAGGCGAGCGCTTGCCTTCGTACGTGTGGCGCAGTGGTATAGCTTTGGCAGCGAAAGCATAAAGCGCGCGAAACTGAGAGTGGTATAAATTTCAGTTGACCTCTTCTGTAAACATCCCTCCGACACAAGCGACATCCTTTCCGCCGCTCCTCACAGTCTTTTTTTTTTATTATTTCACAGAGGATGGCCGGGAGAATATGAATCGCTAAACGCGCTCGGACAGGAAGGAAAGCTGGCACATCGGTAAGCAAAATAAAATAATCCTATAAAGCTAAGAGAAGCAGAAATGAAGACTAAGGGGCTCCCTATAGTTCGGCGGTGGCTAATTGGTGAAGACGGTGACAATAGCTAAAGAGTAAACAACAAATGCAAGCAAGCCATCAGACTCCATTTATGTCTTGCGCTGCTAGGCTGGCTTATTCAATTAGGGATGCGGCACGCCAGCTACTACGAACTGAATAAAAAGATAGTCACTGTCCCTACACTAACAAGGAGTTTGGTGCTCAAACTCTGGAGCTGCTGTCTATAGCCGGTGGAACAGGCTCATACAACATTATCTGAAAAGAAATATTTCAGCTTTTATAAATGCATTATGATATATTAGTGTAATCGCAATAAGACCTTATCTCATGCGGATCTTAGGTAGAAACATTGGAACTGGTAAAACGACCCTTCACGCCGGCTACGAGATATTTTTCCGAGTGGTATCTTGACTACCCTACTTGAATGTTACCTTAATATTACTAGTAAAGAAAACATTAAATGAGAAAGTGTTTGAGAAATAATAGTTTACATTTCCTTACATTGCGCTTTTACTATCCTGTTAGTAAGGCTTTTCTACTACACATTTGCATGGAGTCTGATTTTGCCGGACATTACACACCTCCTTGAACACAACCTTATTTGTTAGTGGCTGCATTCACATTAAATAAAAAAGAAGCTTTATTTGATTGTAACTACGATGGCTTTACGACACTTTCAGTCGTGTTTTATACGTATATATGGCACGGTGTTCAACGCACTCATATCTTTAAAGAATGACAGCGTGAGATCGTTGGCAACTATGGTAACTTAAATTAACTTGTATTTTATGCTAAGATACTTGCGAGACCATGATTTTCACGGTCAGTATGCCCACTCAATTACTGAGCAGAAGCAGCATCAGTATGATTTGGTCACGATAACCTGTGATTGCATAATAAATATATACCGTGACATATAAAAGTTAGTTGGGGCTTCTGTTCAAGTATGAAGCAAATATTTTTGTCTTTAAAATTCTAGTGCTCCTTCACAATAATCTTACTCTCATCGTTAAATTCTACATTCTATCTTCATTTCTTCTCTTCAAGTTGATGGGAGTTTTGCTATAAACCTCAAAAACGAACAGCCATTCTAGTCTGCATCGATGGCTCGCGAAAGTATAAATTAAACTGAGAAGAATGAAAGTGAACAAATGTAACTGCATTTTCCTCATATATGTAGGCAGTGTTCTTGCAAGTAGTGTTGCATCAAATACTAGCTGCAGGGAAAGCACATAGGACTATTGTTCTTTACTGTTGCTTTGTGAGTTCAGAAGTAAATTCCCGTAGCATGTGTGCAGAAACTTCCCCTTTCTCTATCCCCAGTGTAGGGTAGCAAACCGGGTGCTTTTCTGGTTGACCTCCCTGCCTTTCCTGTCCTTGCTTTCTCTCTCTTTTTCATAAACAGGCGCATAATAAAAGTGCACCTGCCCTAATGCCCGTCATCCCGCCGACCCTCTTCCCTGTTCAAGAATGAACAGGTGAGAGAATAATGCTTAAAATACCTCTCAGTCAGAGCTTACGGACGTTCCCTGGGAGCGCAGGCTGCGCTTACAATAAAAGCTGAATCGGGCGTAAATGGGGAAAAAGGAGGTCTGAAGCAGCTAGCGCTAACAAGCGGGCTTGAGATGAGTTAGGAATTCCGAACCATTCCAGCCTAATCGGATAGTCCCCCAGAAGGCATAAAGAGCCACTCGCCATTAGCATACGATGAGAGTTGGCTACTCACCACAAATTGACCGTGCACTACAAAGCTGGCTTTGGCAAGTTTCCTGAAGGCGGATTTTTTTTTCAACTACCGGAGCTGAACGGTTTCGTTGATGAGCAGTGCATCTTATACTGCATTAGAACAAGATGAAAACACTTGGAGCATGGGCAGTGTTGTTATACGATTCGGAATATTAAGCGTCCGTCTTTTCATAGAGGCGGTATAGAACAATGGACTTGAAAATTCACACGTGAGTCATATGATGGTTTACTATTTACGCAGTACATGACGGCTTCATATTAAGCAGCATATTATTATACTGATTATAAGCCAGCTCAGGTAAGCCACATGCGCTTTTGTAACATTCGTAAAGATAAAAAAAAATGTGGCCATATCGCGCAAAAAGCCAAGCGTTGATTGTGATAGCAAATCATTAGACAGCTATCGAATGATTAATAGCTTTATCGACTCTATAAATTGCCGTAATCATTCGCTTACTAACTAAATTAGCTACAACGGTGGCACACGCGCACAGGCAAACATGAACATATCTCACTCAATGTGCACGGACATTCGTTGCCAGAGCGCTGGCTTGGCGAAGAATGGCTGCAGCGGCGAGCGAACGCTTAGTGCTGCCTTTAGCTTCCACGCGTCTCATGAACTGGAGATTGCGCCACCTCGAACACTAGGCGCGAGAGAACACAGCGCACACGAAGCCATCTCTGCTCTTGTAGCCTTTGTGCCCACTGCAGATAACTACCTCGAAGATAGGGTGCGGACGCGGCAGCTCCACTTGCGGCAATGGCCGGGCTAGCGTGCTGTCATTGAGTGCCTAATGCGACCTCGTCAAGATTTATTTGCGGGGCTTTTTAAATGTTGGTACTGATTTCGCTTAACATAAGTTGAAGCCTACCTAGCTGTTAGAACGTAAGACATATCTTATGCGTCTCACGACGGTCAGTAACTTTTCAACCACCCAAATATCTTCGTAGCGCATCGCAGCCACCGACGACTGCCTGCTGAGTCCATGTTTTACACAGAAACGCAGGTATGCCTAATCGATTATTGCGTTTAGCGTCCCCAAGCTGCACAGTGCGTTATGCGAAGCGCCGAAGTGGAGTGCAACGGTTCCTTTTTGGTCTCAATGTGTTTTCCAGTGAATCTGCTTGCCTTTAGCTAGCCGGAATTGTTTCTGGCGTGCTCGTCTGCCCCTACCCCCAAGAAAAAAAAAGCACGGAAGCTGGAAAACAGGCTTGTGTTTGAGTTCCCGTGTAACAGAAAGTCCGATGTTATCATGTCTGTGTGTTTTGTGCACGTCTTACTTTACGAATTTCTACCAAGTTTTGCTTTGGGAAATTCAATTAGTTCGATAACGCACTTGGGCCAAGCAGAGAGAACAAAAACAAGCAGTAGATGGAAGGCTTTGTGTTTCAGTTCGCGCGTAATGTTTCCTCGTATATTCGAATTACAATCCCAATATCATGTCTACCTGTTGGGTGTAAGTTGAGCTTTACGAATTTTCTGAAGCATATTATTGTGAGGAATTCAACTAGTTCAATAATAAACTTGCGCTAGGCGGAGGGCCTAAAAGATTTAGGATGTATGCTATGCCAACAGTGCCGCCACGTATACATATAGCGGCCACGGCCATTCATACAAGACCTGAAACGGCAGCTGGAAAAGGGCTTTGTCTTTCAGTTTGCGCGTAGCAGATTTATGTTTTCTCATATATTCCAATAACAAACAGAAGATATCATGTCTGAAGCTTGTGTGTGAGTCGCACTTTACGCATTTACTGACGCAATTTACGTTTAAGCATTAATTTAGTTCAAGAATACGCTTAGCGGACGGCCTAGAAAAATTAGGATGTACGCTGCACTTCTGCACATTTGCGGCCGCGGGTGATGTATGTCGCTAGTGGTGGTGGTATTTGTTTAAGATCCGCACCAGCTTTGCTCTAAATCCACTTTCACAGGGTGTAACGGAGGTGGATGTATATATATTGTTTTATAGTACATGCCAAGCACGATACACGAGCGATCGTTCTCGCATTTCGCCCCCATCGAAATGTGGCTGTCATGACCGTGATTTTCACGACGACTTCGAGCTCAGCAGTGCCATAGCATTGCCACTTGGCTAACGCGGTGCCTCCGCACACATGACATGCATGTACAAGTATCGGACGACTCAGGGGGAACAGTTTTGCTAATAACTACAAAAATTCTCATATCTGCGAAGACCTGCCTAAACAGCCAAGAATGATGATACAACTGCTGACCAGATGATGTGTGCATCACCAACTAAGGTGATGTGCGTACATAGTTGGCAAGTATGCCGTGCAAGAATACCGAGTTCGGCGCGCGGCCTAGATTCACCTGGATTTGCACTACAGTTATTGGAACGAAAGTGGCTCGAAAACCAAAAAAAAAAAGAAGTTAAGGAGCAGCCGCGCATACCTGCCCGCGCATATTGCTACAGGGGAATGTAGCGCATTCCTATCTACACTTTCACAGACATTTCATGTTACAGTACAGCAAGAATTTACGTACAAAGATAAGCTAATGTGTTCAAGATACAAATGCAGAAAATTTTTCATAGTGCCCTTGAAGGCCACAGGACCTTCTACGCAGGCAATGGGTGGGAGCAGGTGGTTCCAATCTGTTGTACTTTTCGGCAAGAAAAAGTGCAGAAATAGATTTGTCCTGGAGCAGGTTAGTTTGTTCGACACAATCAGAAAACATGAAAGGGAATTTCGCCACGTACAAGACGTCAGTGAGAAAATTCAAATTCATTGTCACTGTGCTTCGAAACGTCGAATAATAATATTTGGGGTTTTACGTGCCGAAACCACTTTCTGATTATGAGGCACGCCGTAGTGGAGGACTCCGGAAATTTTGACCACCTGGGGTTCTTTAACGTGCACCTAAATCTAAGCACACCGGCGTTTTCGCATTTCGCCCCCATCGAAATGCGGCCGCCGTTGCCGGGATTCGATCCCGCGACCTTGTGCTCAGCAGCCCAACACCATAGCCACTGAGCAACCACGGCGGGTTTCGAAGCGTCGAGTAATGCGGCTTCGCTGTGCCATCTGCTGGTCCCGTGGTTACATGAGGTGGTAGATCAGTTTCCTCCAAAAGGCCTCGGTTCCGAATTCAGTCCCCCGGAACTGGATAACTCCGAAGCCGCTTTTCTGAGAAACCCCTGAGGGTTTACTGCTGCTGTGTCTATGACAATATTCACTTTCATGAAAGTGCCTCCACCAGCTGATCTCTGTAGCTGATTTGCCAGCGGGCAAAAATTAAATGATATCTGAAGTCTCTGAGAGTAGTGATACAGCCAGAACACAGAAATGAAGGCTTACCTTTAGTAGTGGGGCTCAAATTACCGCATACGCAGACGAAGTAGACAGGACAAACGCCCCTGCCAAATGTTTCATTAAGCCTACGGAAGTTCGCTATATAGTTCACGAGATAACTCGAAGGCATGCGCACAATCGATAAAATCATCTGTTGTTCTGTGCATGTATGTTTTCAAGTTATCTTGTGAATAATATAGGGAATTTCGAATGCTTTCAACAAAATATTTGGCAACGGCACTCATCCTGTTCACTTCGTCTGCATATGTGTTAAATTGCGAAACTCTTCTAAAATTAAATAACTCGTGTCACAGCCATGACTGCAAGGAACCGGGCGCGCCGCTCCGTGGCCGCCGAGGCACTCACGCGCCGGCGTGCGCAAATGGCGGACGCCCCGGTCGGACTGTTATTTGTGGAGACGCTGGAAAAAATGGGTTCCTTTGGGTTTTCGCATAACAGAATTATGTTTTCTCGTGTAGTCAAATTAAGATCTGACACCTATCCTGTCTGTATGTTGTGTGTGTGTCGTAGTTTACAATTTTTCTACGTATTTTAGCTTGAGAAACTTACTTAGTTCAGTAAATGTCTTGCGTCACATAGATAACCCGGGTATGGGTGGTTCGAAAATTCTTTTGCCGAAACGACGTCCGATGCTGTATGCTGGATGCCGACGTGGGACGGCGGATGCAGGATTTTCTGCGACACGGGCTCCTTAACGCTTTCAGATTAAAATCTCCACTCTGTTGTATTGTTATTCTGTTTTCTGAATTGAAATAAAACATGCCATACACCTCTGTGTACATGCAGGTATGATTCTCAAAGCCATCTCATGCTTGGTCACGTTCTTGTTGGGCTCGGATGTTCACAAGCTTGATGAGCTAACTAAACTGAAGATTTTGAAGCAAGGCTAGCGTGATCATAGCTTACGACTTTATACGCCACTCACTGCACACATCCCACATAAAATCAGAGTACACTATTTATTTTCTCTAGAGCAAGTAACTGCATGAAGTTAGGCAAGATCGCAAGATAATAATGTGAACGCACCTGCTCGCAGAAGCTCGCCTTGCTGCGATGCACTTCGCCGTCCTTGGATTAGCGTAGTCAGTGACGATCTACCCGAATACAAACCACTCAGGCGGAGCAAATGACGGTGCTCACGCAGGCAGATCCGCATCCAGCAAGTGAAAACACGGACGCGCTCTAATGGTACGAATATTCGCAGTTGCAAGGTATCGCGCCGTGCTTGAACTATATTCACGAACAACTTTCTGTGGCTATGAAGGTGACGCCACAAAGGCAAAGTGTGCACAAGCGAGAGCGCTTCTGAAAAGAGTCCCCCGTTTCCCTCGACGGTATTTTAAGCTGGAGAAGAGAAAACATAAACACCTTATTAGCAGCAACAGTTAAATAAAACAAAGCACTCCACGGAAGTTCAGTAATATGGAAAATTGGCCGAGTTGGTGAATAATTATCAAGAACAAGACAACAACAATTAACAATACAATTAACAAGAATACAAGACACTAGCAGCGACTGTCGTGTATTGTGTCTTGGCTATGTGCTTGTCAGTGCGCTGCTTCACCAACACGGTACGATGGCTTTTCTTTTCCACGTCTAGGCAAACGCGAAACCGCAGCACGGGCAAGCTGCGCCGATTTAGCGTATATTCAGAGCAACTAAAAGCAGTGTCAAACGCTGGCGGGCTACTTGGCGCGCGGGTAACACATGTGCAGAAGCACCGTCCCTATAGGTTTCCCTTCATAGCACCAGAAAGTTGTTCGCAATTATAGATGCTGCTTTGTGCGATCAGCCGCGAGAAACACGTGAGTGCACGGGCGCCGATAGTAGTTTTGACGGATTCGCGCAAAAGATCATCATCATCATCATCATCATCATCATCATCATCATCACCATCATCATCATCATCATCATCATCATCAGCCTGGTTACGCCAGGCTGCACTGCAGGGCAAAGGCCTGCAGTGGGCGTAACCAGGATGATTATGATGATGATGATGATGATGGTGATGATGACGATGATCGCGCAAAGAATACCCGTATGCAGGTCATAAACTGGCCCATGCACGGAATAAGATGATACATCACTGCACTATCTAGCGGCATTCTTGACAGGAATGCACATCTGTCGTGGCGCCGCATTAAAATTACTCTGATCCCGAAGCGCGCCAGAAGATCGCACCTGTCCGAAAAACGATTCTCTATGAAATACGCAGCATCGTTAACAAAAGAAAGCCCACAGAGGCAACGGGCGTTCATCGGAAAAAGCCGAAAAGGCGAGTGACAGATCACAAGGCAGCAATGTCTACGTACTAACTGCACTCAAGGAGCGGTTCGAGCTGCGGGGCTACCTTGAGGTTCTCGAATAAAACTCTCAAGCTTTCCTTCACACAAGGCACGTTTCGAGCGTAAAGTAATTTCTGAAATAAAGAACTGCCCTCAAGGAGCACTTTGAATGGAGGGTCGAGTCGAGGTGCGTTTGTAAATACGGGAGTAGTCTTGTTCGCCGAGCAGCAGCAGTTGAAGCTTGACAGCTAAAACGAGATACGCAGGCCGATGTTACACGTGGATGCCATATCACCTAGTAAATAGCTTCACGCTTCGTATTTTCATTGTTCTGTTTGATTACTTGCGATTATTGCATCCAGTATTTTCTTACATATTGCCTTTTGGTGATGTTTTTTGATACTGTACTATGACGTCACCAGAAATTGTGAAGTAGGTGGAAATCATCGCTGTATACAAGTAACTTTTACCTCACGCGTCAAATCTTGATGTTCAGGTGCCAGATGTCAAATGTCAGATGTCTTGCCTTCCATGCACTCGTAGGCTCCCGCTGCCTTGCCATGACCTCTGAGATCGCGCACACAATCCCCTATCTCGGAGTTCACATCATGTAGTTCCAGTTCTCAAAGCTGCCACCACATGCCACATCAATTTGAACGCCTCAAATAACTGGCTTTTCCTCGTTTATTCTTGCTGGCCTCTATCTGCTCACACAAGGGCAAATGAAAACGGGTAAATGATTCGTTGAACCTTTGGGAGAGATAAGTATTCGGAACAATTTTCTAAAATTCGTTGTGTTATATGACAAAACCCCTATACAATTATGAAGCACGCGGAAACAGGAGATACGATATTAATTTTGACCACATGGGGTTCTTGAACTTGCACCCGATGCACGGTATACAATCATTTTTGCATTTCGCCCACATCGAAATGCGGCTGCCATGGTCGGCAAATGAACCCGCCACCTCGTGCTTAGCATCTCAACGCAATAGCCGCTGAGCCACCATGGTGGAAATAAAAAAAAATATATGCCCTTTTACGCGAAGATCCGTCAGCATAGGCGTCATCGAAAGATGGTACCAAAATGGTCAATGGCGCAGAGTAAAAACATATTAAAAAATGCTAGCATTGACGCCAAGTTTCTCAGGGAGGTTCCTGTAAACAAGTTAAATTAACGACGCGAAACCGAAAATTTAGCCTCTGTGGTGCGAGACAAGCACGCGTCCCTTACGCCACAGCGGCTCCACTGTTCTGGCTGACTGAAGCTGTGAGCTAGTGCGTACGTCATTGGGCACGTGATGGTGCAGCCAATGGGGAGGAGGTGGTGCAACGTCCCGAGAGTATAAAGGGAGCGCACTGCCCCCCCCCCCCCCACGCATCCCTTGCTTATCTAATTTAATCGGTGGTGTGTCTACTGCGATGGACTCTCGACGTCACGTCATAAGTGTATGAAATAAGCCCGTCTGTGGGCAATACATACGCAAACACATACACCGGATCAGCAGTTAGAACTTTAATGCATGTCGAAAACATCACTTGAAAACATGTCACCAAAGCAACTCTAATGCTTTCGCATTGCCGCACGTAAGCAGTCCTAAGTGTCTCTGCAGAATATTTGAAGCTGATGGAATAACACACATAAAACCTGTATTTAATTCTGCATGCGGTGTCAGAGCACCTCTGTGGGCGATTGAGCACAGAGGAGGGCTGCATTTCCCAAAGGCTGTTCGCATGCTTCAATGTGCGCTACAATGGCGCCTCTAAAAGTGGCAATATTTAATGTAAGAAGTAGAAAAATGCACAGAAACCGGTGCTGATCATTTAGACATGAGAAAAATTGAATTGTGGTCTTTCATGTAAAGTCATTCAGTTTTATTCCCCACTGCCACTTACTTATGTGGCGCTTAGCACGGCGTGAGCCGGAATCCTGTTGTAGAGTCAGACCATATTTCCGGTATCGGAGTCACAGTGGAATAGCATTAAAAATTTAAAACTGACATCAAAAGCAGCACATACTGGGTCGTGCCAGGAAAAGACGACTGCTGAAATTCACCGACGGAATACATAACAGCTTGCCAGAAACTGACCCGTCATGATGGCGATGCTTCGAATGAGTACGTAGGACCTGGGAAAAAAATATTACGACGCAACATGGGGAAAAAAAGCAATGGAAAACGCCGCCATCTTTGTCATCTTCCCCCGCGCGGTCGAGATGCTTGTCAATATAGAAGCGTCCAAGTCAATCGCAAACGCGGCACAGGACCAACATTGGCGCCTTGAACAACGCCACCAAAATGGTTCAGAGAAGCAGCCGCATCTTAAGGACAAAAACTACAACAAAAAAGAAACAAGCAGAACAGAACGCACGGGAAATGGACGCTGGAGTTCAGAGCAACCACCAAGCAGTCAGCGATCCGAAACGATCTCTGTCCTTATATACGGAAGCACTTCGCTGGCCGGCGCATTCAAAGGAAGCGGAAAGGGCTGCCGCCTTCCACCGGCGGCATCCGAAGACAAATGCATTCTTTTCAACGGAGACGTCGCTCCACAATCGATGTACCGAAAGGACCGCGCAGAAAAGAGGAGAGAGTGCATAAGACCCTGACAGCTGAAGGCAGTGTGAGCGAGGGGAGCGGCAATGGCGCAAGGCAAAGAGGGGCTTTATAGCATACGCGAAACTATAGTAAAAAACGCTGCTCTATATGAAGAGTTTGTTTACTACTTTGGACAGAGAAACCGGAAATCTAATTTAGGACAAAAGCAAGACTTTCACAGTTGCTTTTCTTGCAGGGACTTCTTGCTATTTGTAGGTTGCCGAAAAAAATGCCAGAAAGCAAACGTTCTACGCCGACATCGCGTCAGCAGCCCGTTTCGATTCGCATGTAGTGAGACTGCTTTTGAACGGCTATACAAACAGATAAGGTCCAGCGTTATGAGAATCGAAACGTTCGAGCGTCTGTTGGCAAATGTATTGCGATGTGCTTGACCGGAAACATAGAGAACACACAACAGTGTAGTAAGTATAGAAGAGGTATAAAAATATATATATAAATATTCTGTTGGAGAACGGAGAGAGGGTGCTGTATCGCTGGTATAATGCATTTTCAAACATCCATATCGCCACCGCGCGTGGGCTGTCAACAGGGACTCGATGGGTCCACTCGCATTTGCACTCTCGGAAAGATGCGCTCTTAGAACGACGCGCTCCCGGGCATTGATTTGCGCCTTACTTTATCTAGGCTTACATGGTCGCTGGCTTTCCGCTGCGCATGAGAGTGGGACATTCGTCATCGATGCTTTCTGGATGGTTTTCCGCGCTGCGGTGTTTATCTCGCACCTCGGACAGAGCAAGCCGCAGGCCATGGCTTTACATCCTTGCGTTTCCCGCAGATGTGGCGCTTCACATCAAGCGGACCAGAGCTAACAACCTCCTCAAGGAAAGTAGACGCGCTCAAGCGCTGACCTTCTTTCTGTGCCAACTAGCACGGCCACTCATTTTCTCAGAATAGTACTTGTTTTATGCGAAGCATATTACGAGAGCTCAACCCAGCTCCTCAGGCGCGGCGGTGTCGCCATGAAACCACGTGACACCGTGACGTCACGACAGAGGAGAAGTGGCTTTGGCTCAACTCTTGCAAGACGGGCTGGGTGGGAATCGAACCAGGGTCTCCGGAGTGTGGGACGGAGACGCTACCACTGAGCCACGAGTACGATGCTTCAAAGCGGTACAAAAGCGCCTCTAGTGAATGCGGTGTTGCCTTAGAAACGAGCTGTTTCTAAGGCGTGCGTCTCTTGCTCAGGCGCACATTTCGTTGCCGCGCCGAACGCTGCTTTGCTCGACGCTCACCGCGTCCAATGCGGGGCGCGTAGTCGCTGCCCTGTAGCCCATTGTCTTACACCCCTTGGCGGGTCGACGGCAACGCTGTCGCGTTCCACTCTTGAAGGCGAAGCAGTAATGCATGAGTTGTTTCTTCGTCTAGCCGAACCAAATATAGCCAAGCAACAGCAGTTCACCGGGCTAAACAGTGGTTCAACAACTAAAATAAAGGCTAGTATGCTTCGCATCCTGGGCTTAACCTTACCTAAGCCACAGCCATTTTTTGTTTAAAAATCAAAGTATGATAGGTAATTGCCTGTTTTGGTTTTCTCTAGGGATGGCGTGTGCCCTATTATTTGACAGTGGAAGGTGGTGAGCGTATGGATTTACGTAGGTGTAACCACCTTTGATGTTGTAGTGTCATTTGTAATGACTAACAACTAACATACACTGACAGCTACTGAAGGCCAAACCACACGTACGCTAGCGGCGCACTGGCATGCGCAGATAGTGCGGGGCAAACCATACGCCTCCAAGCGTGGCTCGAACACGGATGTCTGTTGAAGACAGATATCAATAATTAATGCTTTACTGCATTGCGCGTTCAGGCGCCCGCCTACGCAGCTACGGCGTGCTACAATCAACATCAAGTGACGCAGATTTAGGTCATGCGAGAACATTGCGTTTTGAGCTGATCTAACGACTCCCAAAAGAAAACAACTGCATTTATTAATGTTTAAGCATTTTGAAGCAGTGTTTATAACCAAGTACGAAACGACGTCTGTCAAAACGGCTATGAGTGAGCACACTGGGCGCGCGCTCACTTTCGTCTCTTGTAGTTTCAAATTGTCATTCTTGAGGAGGCGCCGCAAACGCATGGTACGCGGGAGCGAGCTTGCGTGCATCGGTAAGCTTGCCTGTCATCTGGGTTTAAAGGGGCTCTTATCCACTTTTTACCGAAGAGTAGCAATGCATTCCAAGTTAAAATAGGCAATCTTAGAAGTGCTTTGCCGCAAAAAGCACTTCAATGCGTTCAGCAGAAGCGGAGTTATTGACAAACACGCCCTCCGCTGTGTATACGCGCCTTCTTCAATGCCTTGCACTGCGAAGGCCACAGCGGAGCAGGGCATGCCCACAACGCTCCGCCTACAGAACGTCACAGGGGCGCGCAGTACGAATTTAATTTCTGATGCTAACGTAAGCGCGACTAGCTCCGATTTTGGTGTCTACGACGCGCCAAACATAAGCCGAGCGGGCTTCTTCTCACTGAGCTGTACTAAGATCAGCCAGCGGACTCGTCGCGGCACCCCCGGGCGGCCGCGGCATCTACGCTATGTAGCAGACTGCAGCTACATGGAACTGTAGTGCAGGGCTTGAGTACGTGCTTTCGCACATATGCTCCAGTCTGACCATGCTACTTGGTGCGGACTCGCTTTTTCCTTCACCAGCTTCAGCGACAGATAGTAGTCACATCCTCCTTGCGCATTTGGAAGCGCTATCGATGTTCTGTCAAGGCATCTAACCAGGAGCAGCCAGGGTTGAGCGCGCGTTGGCAAGCCTGCGTGTAGTCCGATCTTACGTTTCGCGTGGTTCGACGCTAGTTGAGAGTGTAAACTAGCCTAAATTAGCAAGACCCGACAGCTACAACATCGATAAGCAAAGGGGCTAAAATTTAATTCCTACGCTTGCGACTGCTGCCGAATGTGAGCAGACGATAGTCGACTTCTTCCGGAAGTACGTCATAATTATCGAAATTCTAAAGCAGATTTTCACTTACCTTAGCCAGTTTATTAAACTTCGTCATTAAATGTACACAGTAACAGTAGTAAGAAGCGCACTGATCCAAATATCCTTCTTGTTTGATGTCAGCTGTTGGACAATAGCAGCCACGTATGGGTATGCGCTATATTAGTATATAAAGCATCAAGAAAATAGTGAGCAGCTGGCTTCTGTTGAAAAAAGCGCGTTTTAGAGAAAGGTCACTTCGCGCTCCGCTTGCGAGTTCCCCGCGCCGCGCATGGCTGCAGAACTTGGCTGGTGTTCACAGGAGCATATGCTATCCGCCGGCTGTGTTTATTCACCAAGCCCAAGGGGTAGTTCCCTCTAAACCTCAGCGCTACGTCATGACTGAAGTAGGTATGGTTCAATGGCGGCATATACAGCCACTGCAATACAGAGACTATATGTTGTCGCGAAAGGCAAAGACTAAGGGCACATTCACACCGGCGACTTGAGGAGGTCGCGCGACCAAGTTGGTCGCTTTGCGACAAGTCGCAAATGGTCGCAAACGGTCGCCTTTCTCGAAAAGCGACCATTTTGGGTGAGTCGCTCTCTGCGCGATTTTTCAGTCGCGCGACCGTGGTCGCAAAACTGATAAACCAATCAGCGGCGCACTGGAAGTGATCTTTCGTGTGTCTACATCCCGCCTCCTCCGGCGTCGCATTCAAATTCCGCGTAGATTCCGAGAGTTCTTGCTGAGAAGGATAATTTCCGGGATCGCGACTTGCCGGTCGCGCTCAGCCGGGCTTGCCGGTGTTAACATCAGTCGCCTTCGGTCGCTTTTTGATTGCGAGTCGCAAACGGTCGCGCGACCTCCTCAAGTCGCCGGTGTGAATGTGCCCTAAGGGAAAGTGACCAGTATTAGTGTAGGCTAGTCGTTTCTGTATCTATATGTGGCTGTTTCTCATTTAAGAAATGAAAAACAATACCCTATTAGCGTACAAAGCCGCACCGAGTTATGCAGACATTGATGACTATGGGCAGGCTTCGTCGTTTCTTAGCGTACGTCTGCAATTTAGACAGCATATCTGGTTGTTACATGTCCTGTTCGCGTGCAATGCCCAATATCTAATGCGGAGCAAGTCTCATAATGCCTTGAGGACTTCGCTAAGCTATTAACAAAAGAACAAAACCAGAAGTTGAAGTGAAATTGGAAGGGTTCCAGAAAAAGATGCATCTAAAAGTCTAGGCAAGCATACAACGTGTTGAAAACAATACCTGCGTCTTCATTAAACCATAGCACTCGTTAGAAATTTTGAAAGTTTCAAGAAAACGGCAAAAAGTGCCGTTAGAGACGCCGCGGGAACATCCAAGATCTGCAAATAATTACTCTAGAAAAACGAAAACTCTTTCAAGTTCCAGAGAGATAGGAAAGTGTTTATAGATGCTTATGATCGCGGGAAAACCTATCCTCAGGGCCTTCCCAAGAGATCTGGCAGCGGATTTAGTGAGCCTATTCCAGTAAATGAAAAGTGCTGCTTGGATAAATTAACTTCGAAAACTATATATATATAGAAGTTCGTATGAAATAGGAGGAGGACCAGCTTACACTCCAGAATGATATTTCAAAACTCAACGAGCTTTCCTTACGGTATGCAAAGAATGCGAAAAAAATGGCGAAAAAGATATTTTTATTTGTTCCAGCAGGAGTTTCATTCAATGTTGACAGAAATACTTTACGACTCACCAACAAGAGGCTTTCAACATGCACGTCTGGAGAAGACGATGTTGTTTAAAGGACTGAGAATAGTGCGTACGGAAATACTGCGCTTATCTACACGGTATTAAAGACGGAGTAACGCGTTTCTCAAAATTCTAAAATAGGCGCACAGGCAAGCGCGGCATTCGCCAGCCCAGAATGCAAGGTTAATCCCTCCTGCGTCAAACAGCTTAACGAAGCAATCTGCATGGATGCTCGATATACTTTTGGAATGTCGGCACTGCCAGTAGCTGAAAATCCCCAAATATTTCTGTTGACGAATCTGACTCATGGAAACCATAACTGCAAGCAACCAGCAAGCGGGGAGAACATAACTCCGTAGTAAATATTGCTTAAACTTTTCGTTTTCAGGAAAACTGCATAGAATAAAATGATGGCGATCTTTCTTTTTTTTTTGTCAATATCGTGCGCCCATCAAATGTGTTGTTGTCACATGGTAAAACATAAGAAAAATAGAGTTCTAACTGGCATTAGCGATGAAAACACTTCACCACGTACAAGAAAAAATATACTTTATTACCACAACTTACAGCCGAGAGATCTCGAACGCTTCATGAAGAGCAATTCTTGTAGCTATACAAATAACTTTTTTTTCTCAGTTACGCTCTAGCGACGGCTATAAACGCTGATGTGTAGAGACTTTATCGACGTACTGACCCGCGAGCGGGTCGTTCTCAAAGCAAACAGAAAAGCGATACAGTGGCACATGCATGATATACAAAACAATTTTACACACGATCGATACATACTTAAGGCAAACGTCGTCTGGAATAGTCTGCGCAAGGTGTTATAATGGAGGAAATACAATAGAATGATCATTTTTCGTCCTTTTGCTGTCACACTCCTAAAAACACAGCATAGCAGGTTCACCGTGCTAAGGGTGTTTCGTTTTTTTTTTATTAATGACGCCATATATTCAGAAACGCAAGTTCAATCGCACGAGACGCGTGAAGTTGCACGAATGCTGGATATATAATAACATAGAAAAAATGACACATATCGATAACCTTGCGGCGTTGGAGTCCTCACATGAATGATGGTTCTTATATATGATTGCAGTAGCGTTGCGTGCATGATGAAGCAGTATTTAGGGTTGCCGCGGGTGATGTGCAAGAGTACGGAAGGCTGCAAGATTAGAGAGTCTGTGTCAACTAGCAAAATTGACTAAGTGCTAGTTGCAAGTTAAGCAGCTCAGTTAAAAAGACGGAGACAATTTACTTTTATGGAATGATGAACGTTGTACTTTGTTTCCTTATTCTCCTTGAGCAGTTGCTAGAGATAGCTTTTCGCAGCGCTGCTGCACTGGTGTATCTGTAGAGTACTGTGCTTTGCTTCTTGACCAGCAGGAAATGCTGGAGGCTGCTATGAAGATACCTGATGGTCGGTCAGTGAGAGGAATATAAAGGAGCATATTAAACATTTGATAACATTACGTAGCTTAGAATGTTAAATTTGTTGAATGCAATCTAAGAAAACCAGGTTTTCTAATATTGAATCGCAAAGAGCTCGTATTTGGTGGCACAAACAATGTGTATTGAGTGTCACGCTGTTCAAAAGGAAAATGGCCAGAAGAGCAACAATTTCATGTTAATGCCACTAACGCAGATATTGTCTTACTTCTCGAAAGATAAGCGGTCAATAGAAGCTTCCATATCTGGTGACTGAATCTGTATTAAAAGTGCTACAAGCAAGCGTTTTCGGCAAACGTTTATCACGTAGGTCTAAGGGAGCACCATCAGAAGCAGAATAACAATGAAGAAAAAGCTGAGTGTACTTCCTCTCTAACGAACAAGACCTGAATATAATGTCTCGATTTTCATTAGGACAAACTTACCGACCTATCAAAAACCAAGGCGAGAAATAACAGCATTTCTTACGCAAATTGAGGACATTTCTCACATAAACTATGGGACCGGTTCATGACAGAAAATTATGAGCACAAGTTACTTTTCTTCCCTCACCTCAGAACATTAAGGCAGCGTAAAAGCGTCAGTATATATTCACAACATCATTTGTAGAGACAAGAGCGCAGCTTTTGGCATTCATCCCCAGAGTATAGATGTGGCTGCAAATACTGTGCAAACCAAAACTTCACTTCTGACAGAAGAAAGACAGAGGATAATATCAAGACAAACAAAGGGCTCGGCATTTGGTGCCCCAATGACTACAAAAGCTTGTTTTATAATCTATTATTCTTCCATCTTATCAGTCACGCGCACATGCACACACACACATTATTGGACATCACAAATAGCAGTACACTCACGAATGATCTAAAAAAATTAATAAGCTGTTTTGTGTTGTAAAAGCCTGTGCGCGAAACATCTCCACTGGTTGACGATATACACAGTTCACTACACTGTATGTACAATGAGAGCTGGAAATATGTTTATAGTAGAGGAGGATAAATTGCTGTTCAAATTATTGTGTTATTTTTAACATGCTATTGCGCACTTTATGCTTTCATGCAAGTACAATATTTATTCACCATTACCAAACTGAATGCACAATCGTTGCATTGCCTTAAATTAAATGAACATGAAGGAAAACATTTCAATTTTTCATCTCTTTCACACCATGACATGCTAAGGTGGTAAGAATTTGTAAGTCGTTGGCAAAGTTCCACATACGACAAGTACCCTTACATAGCAAATGACATTGTCTGGCCTTGTGTAGACAGCGCAGACTTCCGGGCATTTTACGGCCCTCTTGTCTAATAATGCCTATGGTAAAGAACTTTTCTAACTATAATGTGTAATCAATTCGCCATGGCTACTACGCACTGATGCGCCTAAAGAACAGCTAATGAGTTTAAAACTTGACGATACGATGTAAACGAAACCCTTGTTATAACAAAATCCCTTTTTTCGCCGTTTTCGTGATCTCGACCACAGTGCATGTGATTTAGACTGCACTGTTCGAAGTACAACAGCACCGGACTCTGCTTAGTGCAAACTACGAAGCTTGATATCCGTACTAGACTGCTCGGTGCAGCATGTGCGATGACGTTTTACGTTTTTCTTGGCCGACCTGCCAAGGTAAAGAGCTCTGTGAAGGTCACCCCGCCAGGTGGTTGGAGTTCTTCTGGACTAATTGCGCCACGTGATAATAACCGAAAAAAAAAACAAGGCAGTTGTTCACGGGTCTCATCAAAATTTCGTCACTGTGATGCCGCCCACTATTTCAGTGCGGCTTTTTTTTAAACTTACGTATTACAGGATGTAGGGCACCGCCCATGGAGCCCTCGCACGCTTACTACCTTGTTGGTGCATGCACACCCCAGTCGTGGGGATGCGTAAAAGACGAAGCCTTCGCACCTGAAGGGCAGTTGTCTGGCCGGGTGCACGGTACTCGAGTTCCGTGAGTAAATATTGGCGTTTGAACCTAGGACCCTGTATGTATTGCTGCGCGCTGCGGACGGGGTACAGCAAGCGATAGCGGCAAAGCTCATGTGCCTATTAGTCTTTACACCGGACTTGCTACGAATTTCCTATAGTACATCGACTTCAAAAACTTATAGGATGAAAACGCTCATAACAAAGCCGATACCTGTACTGATGCTATTACTCTAAAACTGGTTTACTGTAGGTCTGTTTTTACTCGTGTAAGTTTTTATGTGTTGCATAGTGCTTTGCAATTGAAAAATAATTTTTCAGACATATTCAGATACTGAACCATGAATACTTTTCACCACGCCGTGACTCCGAAGTTGGCACCTCCTTTAGAAGAGCTTCTGGTACGCGATGACATTTGTTAGCACTCGCATATACAGTAGTGTCATATGATCCCACGATATCAAATAAGAGCTCATTTGAACATTCCAGAGAATTGGATATGCTGGTTGCGTGGCGAGTGAGTTTAGGCTGAAAGGACTAAGCTTAATCGTACGTACTACTGTATTCCCCCCCCCCCCAAAAAAAGAACAAGTTCATTTCGACGACGTGAGACTCTAAAGAGGCTAACGAGAATTTGCACCCCTGCATCAGTAATACTCTTTCACAAAAATTCAGTCATAGAATACTCACACACAAATGTGCTCTTTAAGTACGCTCGCAATACAAGTCCTTACAGATATATTTGTTTCCTATATCATGCATTTTCTTATATTAAAGTACGCGACATGTGGCCGTACGGCACTTAGGCTTGTGCACCAAAAGAAGTAAAGAAACGACTGTTGCTATTTACATTTACATTGTTGATTAAGGTCTTGCCTCGCTACATCTCCTCAATACAAATACAGGCGGCTTACGTAAAGCTGCCCTGTGGCTTTTAACGTAGCCCACAAACACACATACAAACACACACTCATAGGCAAAACAGACGCGCATTTCCACACGACACAACAGTATAGGCATACAAAATATGGCTCTGAACTCAGACACGTCGCAAACGGGGACGGAATCTCGTCTCCGGTTACACAGGAGTGAGCTGGGCAGTGCAAGCTTCATCCGTAACTCGGTGCCACCGTCTGCGAGCCACTCGCTAGACGACATGGCTTGCGCAACGTTGCTGAACTTGTACAGCGCAGACGGGATGCGTGCAACGCGTGAGACAGGATTGACGCCATCAAAGGACCGCAATCGATAAGTCGTGCTCTCTGTTCAGCAAGGGCAACGTGTGGATATGAGAGGTTCCGCCTGACAATCGCACCTCATTCTGCAGTAAGTGCGATCAGAGGCAAATTCATGGCCTGAAATATTCTGACACTGACCCCAGATATAGAAGGTGCTAGAACTACCAAGCACCATGCAGAATGAATCACTTCACCTATTCCCGTAAGAAGAGACTAACCTGCTGAGATGCCAAAGTAGGTTAACCTAACGGCAATTCGAAAGCATGAAATTGTCTCTAAATAATTTTTTTTTGCGTCGCCTTAAGCACCTAGCTTCTATTTTACATAAATATAGGCCAGCGAAGTCGAAAGCGTTCGCGCGAAGCTTGCGCAATCACAAGGAAAATACAACGATTCCGCAAAGCAGAACATAGCTTGCAGCAGCCTTGTTGAGAGCAACGCTATTGCCCGCATCGAAAGGAAACTAGGACTGATTTTCAACTTGCGACTAGCCGAGCACGCAAGCAATGAGAGAAACATACCATAATCTTGTTCCACTTACTAGAACCAATATAGCTTTATGTGGCGCGACGTACGTCACCCACAGCGGCACAACCAACGAATAGTCCGGTTACGGGAAGTGCCGGGCGTATAGAGTCACTGCGGCAATTGTGCCCTCATTTTGGTTTGCTTGTGAAGTCTCGAGCCCTCTGTTTGCATTTCAGAGTTGGTTCGGAAGCGTTTCATTAACCTTAATAAACTCAGCTAAGAAATAGGTGTTGCCCATTTTTATATGTGGCTGGTCGCGGCAACGCTTTTCTATGTTATGTTCCAAGCGACAGCACAGAAGACCACACGGAAAACTATTTGGTCTGCGCTAGGCACTGCACAGAGAACTCCGACTATCATAGCGGCATGTGCAACACAAGCAACGGCTGGGACAACAGTACTTCGCAAAGAGACACCAGCATCCTTTCTTTAACTAAGTAACAAAACATGGCAAACTGACGTCGTTACATTTCATGGTCAGTGAGTCTAGCACGCGCGGCACCCTCCCTGAAGCAGTCGCACGTCGCTCTGTCGGTTAGTCTTTGGGCACGTCCTGCACCAGGTGGACCTTGCGTCCAGTGGTGATTTAGAGTGACACGTGCTCCGATGAGAGCTGCTGTGCGCCGTTGGCTTGGAACTGCAGCTCGGCATACTCTGTGCGCTCCGGCGCTGGCCTGCTGCCATTCTGGGTGGCCGCCGCTGGAAGGTCAAGGCTGGCATACACGATGCTTCCGTCGGATGCTCGCGGAGGGGGCTCGGGTCGGCCGTTCTGCGATCCATTCTGCACAGGTGGCGGTAAGAGACATGATGCAGATATATGCGCAAGCAGAGGGAAAAATCTACAGAAATGATTTTCCTTTCCCGTTTGTATCGCGACACTGTGCTGCTGCAGCGACCTCCGTATTTAATTTCTGCACTAAAGCAACGCTCGAGAAGAAATAATAATACTCCGGTCATACGGGACACCTTCGATCGCGATCGAGCTTGATCGGGATTAAATATCTTGATCGGAGCTTCATCGCGGTTGGCTCCCCAACTTAGGCAGCTAGCACAAACGAGCCAAACGTGATCGAAAGTGCCCGTGCCAGAAATGTATAAAACAATTTGGCACGTTTAATTTTTAATACAGAGACAAGTAACTATTTGCAAAAGCTGACATCCTCAGTTAGGGAAAGTGCAGCTCACCCGCAAGGTAATGTGCATGGATGCCGCAAATCTATTACGCATACCAGACAAATATGGCATCTGCGGATATAACACCGAGCGAAACATAGCGACAGCTATGGTAGAAGTGAAAGTCGAGCTAGTTATTACTCATACACATGGATAATTATGGCTGATGCACCGAATAATGTAGGGGAGAGGAAGAAAATGTGAACGAAGTTGCGTTTTCAAAACAGATGAGCGCTTTTTCCCTTTTCTTTTTCTATCCTGGCACTTGGCTTTGTCTTCCTCTTTCACGCATGAGTAATTACAAGTATTTAGTACGTCAGGTTTAGATTACATATGCCCATGTATGAGTTCTTTTGCAAAAAGCTTTACATTTGCGAGTAGGCCATCATGCACGCTTTGCCAGTTTTGTCTACATCTTGCGGCACACCGATCGAAAGGGTTCCTTGAAATATGCATGCCCCGTTCAAGGCCACAGTGAGGGCTACATATAATGTACGTGGTTCTACACACCTTGACGTTTTCGTACTGGGTTGAGTCCTTGGAAGAGCCGTTGTTCTTGGATGTAGGTGTGTAGAGTGCGTCGGGTGGGATGGCCACGTGACCTCCTCCTCCTCCTGGCTGTTTCTTGGACAGAGGCGTGCCTTGCGAGTTTGTGCTGCCCACATCACTGCGAAAGAAGTTAACAAATAGTGAAGCGGCATTTCCTGCAAGTATTCATACAGTAAGCGACCTGCGGAGGAAATGCGTGGTGTTAAGTATACAATTAAAAATTAAACGTTAAAAGCTATAGAAAGTAGAGAAGGTAGAAAGGAAAGTTCGAAAGGAAATGACTAGTCGGTACTATTGTTATTTCTTTGATTTCTCACACATTCAAGACTTCTAAAATGAGAACTTTACTATTATATTGATTTCTTTTATCTTGAGACGACATGATTGAATATAAAATTCATCAGCAAAGGAGTTGCACAAAGAGTCTGATGAGAAATAAGACTGCAGCAAATCATTTGTAGGCCTAATTAATGCCGATTGAATTCCTAAATGGCAGATACCAGTTTCCACACACCAGCTTTTCTTTATTTTCAGAGTATTATTTGAGTTTGAAGGAGCATGGCAAATGAAAATACGTTACTACAAAAGCGACCCGACACCTCCATCATCGGCTGTGTGGTTAAAGTGAACGTGGAAAACGACGTTGAGAAACGTGTTTTTCCTGCTATTTTAATTTTTGCCCTTCCTTCAGTTCAACTTTAACCTGATGGAACTGAAGGGTTTCAAATGGTCCGAAACTGGCTTTTTTTTTTTTTGCAGTTTATGTTCAAGAGCTGCACTCTTCCCTGCTTTGTGTGGCAGAGATTACCAATTTTGTACGAAAGTAGCCGCACCTCCGCTCCGAAAGAACTTGCACAATGGCACTCTTTACGAACTTTCAATGGCAGACGTTCGTATCACACTTGGAACTTCGAGGCACACTTCATAAGTCGTGCTGAAACTGTTTTTACATTTTGAGAGAAACTCGGGACCTCAAGAAAAAAAATTCTCTAAACGCAACCACCCAATCACGAACATCCACATTCCATTTGTGAGTGCTATAGCTTCGTTGCTGAAGCCCTGCCTCTCTTCACATCGCTGCAAGGAAACTCACGTGCACATACTAGGAACTTCATCACCAAGCCGAGCTTATTACGGCCAGCGAGCTCCGTGAAAAAAAGAAAAGAAGAAACACTTTACAGCAAGCGCAAACTTTTAGAGCGACCTGCGGGAATCACAATGCACTAGTCTATAGGGAATAAAGAAAGTAATTTAGACGTAACGTACGGGAATGCGCGAAGTGCTTCCAGAGCTGAGTCGGCAACAATGCAGGATTGTGTTGAATTGGGTGTCAAAGGAGGTTTACGTTTTTGTCCTAGTTTCAGACAGCTTAAACTTTAATGTGAACTCTTTGACGACTTAGCACTGAACAGGCATCAATCTGTGACTTTACTATAACAGGAAAAAGTCCAAGTCGTGAATCGCCAATGCTTCTGTGCTGATGAAAATACCGACAGCGCTCATTTAATTGGCGAGATTATATTTTTCAAGGCAAAAATAGCAGCGTTTTGCTCTGGTGTGCAAATTTTAGCACTCATATTGAAACAAAATAAACACAACTGGACTTGAATGACCTGTCAGGTTCACCAGCGCATTTCCAGAAAAGCAAAACGTATGATAGAAAGATCGCGGTGCATGGCACGCTCCTTGTTGTATCTGAGAGGGCTTTCCAGAGAAAGATAGGTTCGGGTTTCCTGTGCGAAACTTTCGCAGCTACCGTCACTTCCTACGGCCTTCGTCACGGCTACCATGCACCACACATTTGTTGAACGTGACGTTAGACGCGGCATTGAACGGGCAGCCGCTTGGAACTGCTACTTCCTTTACACTGCAAAGCAACACCAATGATTCCCTTTATATAAGACTCTTTATTACTGAGTTTAAGCACCATATAACCAGTAACTCAGAAAAAATGCTTTCATGAATACATTGAAAGGACAATCGGGTAATTGGGTAGTTTCTCACAACGCACCTCAATACCTATTTACTTCCATCATTGGCCGAATATTACAGTTGATATCGCCAACGTGACCTCCAAATTTCACTGCGCTAGCTTTAACGGTTCTTTTATTGAATATAGCGAACGTTCGGAATGCTTATTCTCCACAGCACCTCAATTCGTAAAATTGTTTCGCTGCCAAATGAATGAAGCGCACGTTGACGCACTAAAGCGGCTTATTCGCTTTTTTTTTATTTGAGCGTACTGCTAGCCTCACATTTCAGGCTGTTGCAGGCACTGATACAGGATACATACAGGATACGAGTTTCCGGCGCTTCCTTTCCTTCCTAATTAAGAAAGCACAAGGAAGATCTGGTCCCTCGTGTGGTGATTTATCTAGTAAATATCCCTGAATGACGAAGTTTATTAAATTTATTTTGTGGATGCTTGACGCAAGGCGCCCAATATGGGAAGTAACATAATGGAAGGATTTTGAACTGACCTTTCTCCGTCTGGCGAAAACTTATGCCGACCTGAAAGTAGATAAAGAAGAATAAACAAAGCATCATAAGATGTGTGACTCACGTGGTAAAAGTATCCAAACAAGCAAACAAAGTCACGAACAGGAACAAAAGCACGGGAAGCAAGCAGTGCGTGCTGTGGAACACACGGCCTATCGATTGCGCAGTCACCATGTCTCACAGTTAAATCAAAACTTCAGATGAGTGTACAATGGCTGAAAGAAACAAGTCAGCCTCTGGAACAAAGATGATTATACGGCCTGTGAAATAAGTTAGAAGCATCCCTAGTTTATCAACAGTGTGGCTACCACGAATATCTTTGTGTGGTAGCCAAGGTTATCGCAATATAACTGGCGTTCGCCTTGAGTGAAGTAACCTTGTCAAAACGTTTACTTCATGCTGTGGGTTATCTTGTTGGCTCACCGTTGGTTAGTCCATCTACATCTCACTCTAACCGCTTTGTATTATTTAAACGGGATAAAGTGCAATTTCCCGCTCATGTGCCCAACTGCAAACTTCATATATTGTGATTTGAAGCTCCGCATAAAATTACAAAATGCCAAAAGTAATTGAAAGGTGATATGTATTGCAGAAGGAATCGTCTGGCTAAACATGCAAGTAATTTCCAGTGTCACGTCTTTAAACTGCAATGTTCAACATGAGTTCACAGCGCATGTGCATGCAGAGCGCCAAGCTAAGTTTCTTTTGCACTAAACTCATATATATATATATATATATATATATATATATATATATATATATATATATATATATAAAGTATTATTATTAAGGTTTGACTCTGTATGAAAATAGGGACATGAGCAAGTCCAAATGACGAACAGTGACAGTGACAAGAACTTTATTGGAGTGTCCTGAGGAATTCGATTGGGGAAACCGAAGGCTCCCCGATCAAGTTGGTGGCTCCACCCATGACGGGACAGGGAGGTGGTGACTCTCCGCGACGTCGCGGGCCCTCTGGACGGCCTGTAGTTGGTTTGTGAAATCCGAGCTCTTCAGCAAGGCGTCCCACTTAGACTTGTTATGAAAGTCGGAGCCCGCGTTGTACGGGCACAGCCATAGCATGTGTTTCGGGGAGCAGCACGCGTGACCGTATTTGGAGCACGATTGCGGGAAGTTCGGGTCTATCCAACTAAGTGCTCTCGGGGTGAGGTAGGATCTCGTCTGTAAAAGCCTGAAAGTAACAGCCTGAGCCCTGTTCAGTTTCGGGCTGGGGGGAGGCAATTTTCTGCTGCTGTGTCTGTAATGTGATGTAATTTCATGAAAAGTCGTAAGATTATCTTTGAAGGGGCAATCCTGTGGGAGAGCCGGACCATTAGCTCGGGCGCGGTTCGTGAATTCACGCGCCAGGCAGTTGGCCCACTCGTTAGGGTTGCAACCCGCTTGGTTCGTTACATCGTTCATGTGCGCCGAGAACCACGCTAATGTATGACCTCCAATGTATTCTCGCGTAGTAATACGAAAGGATCTGTTGACGATGTCGGCTGCTTGTTTACAAACTAGAGCGAACGAGAAAGCCCTGACCGCCGTGCGCGAGTCGGAGAAAATGGACGCCGTGCCTTTTGCGGCTTGAAGAGCCAAGGCTATCGCGGTTTCCTCCGCCTCGTTCGCGTGTTTGGCGTAAATTGATGCGGCGCTGATAAGTGTTCCGCGCGCGTCAGCGACCGTGATTGCAAACCTGTCTTCGCTGCCATATTTGGCGGCGTCGACGAAGAATGCATCTGCCCCATAAGGATCGATTCGTCGAAGGATGGTTCTAGCCCGCGCTCTTCTGCGACCTTCGTTATAAATTGGGTGGATGTTCCTCGGCACGGGCTCAACCGTTATACCTTCACGGGCTAATTTAGACAGGGGGTGTCAGGAATAACAAAAACCTAACTATGGTAACTACGAGCAGTGCAAGGAAAGATGGCATGGTATTTTTGAACCTTGTGTCACAATTACTCTTAATCAACTTATGAAAGACTTATGAGAGTTAGTTGCCACAACAAAAAACTGTGGGATCCACGCGTGTGGCTAACGTTACCAGGTTCCATTCACCTCACCCATGTCTAAGCTGTTTAACTTTTTGGTAACATGCCTTGGAACGCAGTAGGCACTAGAGTGTGGCCTCTTGAAAGCTTCACAGTATATATGTAGCTCGACAGATGACATGAATTGGTACCTCTTCATTTATAGCAGCGACAAACACCGTCGACCAATCCTTGACGGGCACTGCATCAATTAGGATTATACATAAAAGTATTCGTGTTCTCCTGCACGATAACTCCATCTCAAGTTAAAAGCTAACAAAACACTTGTAGTACGCACGTGGCATACGACCTGAAGTATGTCTTGGATATTAAACAATATATTGCATCAAACATCGTCATTATTATATTCTAAGAAGCGTAGAATCAGCTTTCTTTACGAAATCTACAGCGTAAATTGACATGAAAGAGTAGCATCACTGCACAGTGAGCACCTTCCAGAACTGTTCCTCGTTGTTACTTCACACGTCGGGACGATAAGCGTATTCCCATGCTCTCTCATGCATCTTCGTCAGTCACGTTCAGTGCGTGAAATCTCTTTACAGTGTGAAAATTGATCTGCAGAGCAGTAAGCCCGTCCACCTAAAACGTATATTAACCTGGTCAGAGAAAATTAAGCGCAGTACGATAGTGAGAAGTTGGTTTAGCTGGTTGAGCATCAACATTCGGGTGATTTACAAAGTTTTGAAGTGGAGCGCACACAAAAGCTGTTATTGCTTAGTAAGGAACTTGAAAGGCTACCCAACGAAGCAGGCGTTGCTCTGAAATAATGAATAGAGCAGGAAAGTCACAATGCAAGGCGTACTACTGTAGATCCTAACTTGCATATCGTCAGCATCTTCGAATCGTGCAGTTCCAAAAATAACACAACAGCGACATTCAAGAAGAGGATGCTTCAACTGGAAAGCCCGTAGAACATGCTCTAAGTGATGCGGACAATTTATTCATCTTTGAAATAATATGATTTTCATTGCGTTTAATATTGTTTCAAAAAATGAACACAATACGCCCTTAACAAATTCAGACAGTTTTAAACACACATAATCACTGCCGTCATTTTGGGTGCACACCACTGTTTCTCGAACCTCTCCCTGAACATGTTTATCTCATTATG
This sequence comes from Dermacentor albipictus, assembly GCF_038994185.2. Lineage (NCBI taxonomy): Eukaryota > Metazoa > Arthropoda > Arachnida > Ixodida > Ixodidae > Dermacentor > Dermacentor albipictus. Next base: position 150,025,333 of record NC_091824.1, on the reverse strand, counting down.
TCTTTTATTCCTAAGTTACCATAGAGAGTTTGTACAGTTAAGATGCGGAATTTTGCTGATGCTTCTTCGGTTAATTCTGAGTATTAGTTCGCCTTTTACGATCAAACTTTCTAGTTGGAAGTCAGTGCCTACTTTTATACCTCTGTCTTGCTGTGTATGGTCTTGGCACAGAAAACATGCAACAAAACTTGCAAAGTGCTCTCAGAATGAATACTAACTGACCAGTTCATGTGAGTGTCATAAATCGTACAGCCTAATTCTGTGCGACCAAGAATGCACAACCACTATCACACTCAAGCTGGTGCAGCAATGGTGCGTAGTCCAGACGGTTATTTTATCATAATTAAACCACGATTCATGCGTCACGACCAAATATCACTTCCCTAAAGATACCGGTCGCACGTTAGCGGTGGACTTGTGTCTTAAGTTTCTTCTGCAAGTGCTGAAGCCAGTTTCGAACTGTATGCATCCGATGCTTACTTACAATTCATGCTAGTGTTGCGCTTAGAAACTGTGGCCTCTCCAAAAAAGGCATATTGATTCCCGGATACGCAACTGCTCTCCTTACGGCCCAAACTACTATGGTGTCAGTACTCTGAACTTTTCTTTGCCGCCATTGACAGAATTTTCAAGAGAAATTATATAGCTACCCATTGAGTCAAGCTTATGTCACTAAATGTCACAGTCATTCCAGGCGTACTTCAGTAGCCGCGAGAAGAGAATTCGTTCCATGCTCCGGAAAGACTCCAGATATTTCTTAAATCGCTACGACCATGTTTGACCAATCGCATTGGAAGGAACGAAGGGAAGGTGACAAAGGCGAGGAACGACAGGGAGGTTAGGCAGTGTAAGCACCCGCTGGCTAAAGTGTGCTGGGGAAAGGCCTAAAGGGAATAAAAGTTGAAAGACAAAGAAGAGGAAACAAATGGAAACCAGAAAATTCACACAGTAACGCGATACTACGCGCTGCAACATTCAAAGGCAGTCGCACAATTAGCATGTCCTTAAATACTTCAGCAAACCCCTTAAGGCTTTGAGTGCCGAAGCCCGTCTGGACCAGTGTCCTAGAGCCTTTTCCTCTGTAAAGAGGCCATTGTCCAGTTTGTCGAGCTCGGTCACGAGCACTTTTCGTGGCACTTTGTAACGGGGACAGTCACAAAGGAGGTGCTCAATCGTCTCCTCGCAGCCGCAGGTGTCACAAGTAGGGCTGTTGGCCATTCCAATGCGGAATGAAAAGGAGCTCGTGAATGCCACGCCAAGCCACAGGCGGCACAGAAGTGTTGCTTCCGCTCGTGGTAACATTGGTGGTAGACGGAGTTGCTGACGTGGATCCAATCTGTGGAAACGTCCGTTCTTGAATCCACTGGTGTTCCACAGATTCTGCGTAAGCTCGCGGGCGAGGGAGTGAAGACTTGTGGCTGCATCTGTTCGTGACAGTGGCACTGGTATAACATAGGCACCATCGTGGGGCGATCGGGCGGCGTCATCCGCACTGTGATTTTCCGAAAGTCGGCAGTGACCCGGTATCCACTGGTAGGTGATGTTGTGCCCCTTGTTGGTTGTGTGATGGTGGAGTAGTCGGATGTCTGCGACTAGTTGCACATTTGGTCCGTGGTTGAAAGGGGACATCAGACAATGGAGAGCTGCCTTTGAGTCGATGGACCATGAATGTGGTGATTTGTGAACAATAAACTCCAGAGCAGCACGGATAGCTGCAAGTTCTCCAGCCGTCGATGATGTAATGTGAGATGTTTTGAACTTGAGGGTGACAGACTCTGCGGGAATCACCACTGGTACAGCTGAACTTTTAGAGGAGACAGAACCATCCGTGTAAACGTGGATGCGTCCTTTGTGCTTATCATGTAGGAATGAAAGCATGGTTTGTTTGAGGGCGAAAGTTGACATCTCCGTTTTCTTTTTGATACCGGGAAAAACAAGAAGAGCCTGCAGTGGATGGAGACAACACAGCGGTAGACATGGTCGTGCTGCAGGCGTGAAGTTTGACGGTAAAGTTTCACGGTTGGCGGCAATAATCTTGCTAAACACTGAGTGAGGTCGAGCGGCAGGAACGGAAGCGAGATGATGCGATGGAAGTCGGGTGAAGTGCCTGATATCCATCCTTAAAGCGTCGACTTTAAGATACGTATTGATGGGGTGGTCATACGCGATGGCTATTGTTGCTGCCGTGGATGCACATCTGGGAAGACCAAGGCAAATTCGCAGAGCTTGAGCTTGTACAGACTGGAGGGCACGGAGGTTGGTCTTACCGGTCCAACCTAGTACAGGTAAGCTGTAGCGCAGGAGACCGAAGAACAGTGCGTTATAGAGTTGGAGCATCACACTCACAGACGCACCCCATGACTTTCCTGCAAGAAATTTGAGCACGTAGGTTATCATGACTAATGTCCTTTTTAGGTAGGAGATATGAGGACTCCAGGAAAGGTCTCGACCTGTTATCACTTCTAAATAGCGGTGCGTCTTCTCGCGGGCAATCGGCTGTGCATTAATTCTGATAACGTACGGTTTCATTGCTTTGCGCGTGAAAGCGACTATAGATCACTTCTCGGAGGACACCTCCAGCCTCGCACTCGAAGATAACTTAATGTTACTGTGGTCGTTTTTTGAAGTCTGGCGCGCACCTGGGGACGCGTCGCTCCTGATGACTAAATGCATATATCGTCTGCATAGGTCGACACATGGACGGATTGCGGAAGGGTATGATCAGGTCGATGAGCACGAGGTTAAATAGACTGGGGCTCAAGACTCCGCCTTGTGGTACGCCGCGGTAGGTGTTGTGTTGTGATGACGCACCATCCTCTGTTTGCACAAAGAATGACCTGTCCTTCAAGAAGCTGGATATCCATCGAAAAACAAGGCCGCCTAGGCCGACATCGCCCAAGGCATCCAGGATGGCTTGATGGGTTACATTGTCATAAGTGCCTTTAACATCTAGATACATCGCCGCTGACAGCCTCCTCAGGCTTTTTTACGTGCTGGACAGACGAGACAAGATCTATAACGTTTTCTACAGAAGAGCGTCCGCATCGAAAGCCTGCCATAGCGTCACGGTATAACTTGTAGTGTTCTAGATACCACTGTAGACGCGTCAGCACCATCCTCTCCATCCCATTTCCTGGACAACTGGCCAGAGCAATGGAAGGATAAGACGCCACGCCTAGGGGTGATTTACCTGGTTTGATCAGAGGCACAAGGCGGCTGGACTTGGAACTTCTCCTTCACACCATGAATTATTGTACACGTCTAGAAGTGCATGCCGGGCTGTTTGACCGAGGTTTCCAAGAGCTGCGTATATGTCACCCCGTCAGGCCCAGGCAATGGAAAACGCCAGCACGCTGCCAACGCGGCCTGCAACTACTTATGGAAAACATTGTCCATACGAGAATCCTGCGAGATTGGAACATCATGGGGATCACGTGTAGCGAACGGTGGCGGTAGACCAGCAACCTTGAAACAGAAGTCCTCCGCTACGTCGATCTCTCTGCGACCTTGGCAGAGAGCCAGGCATTCGAAGGGGTGGCGTTATTGCGGCGATGTTCGAAGACCACGCACTGTTCTCCATATATGTGGCAGGGGTTTATGCGGATCAAGGGAATCACAGAAGGTTTTCCATCTTAGAGACTGCAGGGAGTTGATCCGACACTGGATCTTCTTCTGTATGCGTCTCGCCTCCCTTAGGTCATAGATTGACTTGGTGCGCCTGTACCTTCGTTCTGCGAGACGGCGGATTGCTCGAAGCCGCTCCAATTCTGCTTCGAATTCAGAAAAGTTAGGAATAGGCCTAAAAGATCTTGTGGCTTCTTGAGCAGCGGCGTTAATTAGGGTCTCGATGTTGCCAGGTAGACAGTCCTGGATCTCTTGGCAATTCTTCTCCATGAGCAACGCGTATTTAGGCCAGTCGATGTGATGAAGAACTGTAGTCGAGTGTGACTTGCGTATGCCGTCGATCTTAACATATGTTGGAACGTGGTCACTCCCATGCGTTTCGTTGTCCGTGAACTATGTCACACTGGCGCTGAGGCATCTTGAAACAATAGTCATCATGAAAGAACCAGGGAGCAAGAAAACCCCCAGAAATATTTTGTTATATGAAGAACCTTCTCAAAGTCTAAAAAATCTTGCGTGATTAGTTTCTCAAGTGGATGCCCCGGCAAGCGAACGTGACCCTGACCAAAACTTTCTTCCACTGTAGTTTACATGGTGAACATGTTACATTACATAAATCAATTTCTTTTTTGTGTGTGTGTGTTCAGGCTGCAGCGTAATCTACTACATGTAAGCGGCATTTTGACTAATCTTTGTATGAACAAAATAAAAAAACAAAACGCAGAATCAGCCGACCGTTTGTTTTTAGCGTACCCTTCGCAGTTTGTTCCTCGACGGCATAAAAGTGTCTTTGAATGATGCTTAAAAGCGGCCTGCGTGCCATGCCCAGTATAGGTATATTCCACTCCCTGCTTTCTAGACTATACAAGCAAGTTGTTCAAGCTCACTAAGTCACACATGAAGGCTGGGTAATCATTCTCAGTGTCTGTCTCGAACATGCGTTGAGGTTTGCTATTACTAAAAGGTGTCACATACTGAAAAACCTGCAGAAAAACTGCACTAGAAGGTTGTAGCATGCATGGTTGCGCGGTGCTAAGCTCTTTCTTATCTAAATTCGAGATATTTTACTGGAAAACAATACTGCGTTGCCAAAATAATAGGTGTATATATATATATATATATATATATATATATACATATAAGTGCATCAGCAATAGAGGTTACATGCACCGCGTAACCCAAATATCTATAACGTCCCATGATGTACACATTGAAAGATAGAGACGATGGACAATATCCATTAACTTTCTTTATTTGTAGCCGAACAAAGAATATCAAAGTGTTCCTAGACATATTACAGCCACACAAGCTTCGCCTGCAAAATACTCAGTAGGGCCGAAAGAACAATTTACGTCTGCCAAAACTCAAGTGACATGGAGCCGTGATAATAAACTTGCCGCGATGGTGTGTCAAGCACTCCAACCAACTACTCTAATAAGCCTTCATGAACCACACCAGATGGTTGTTAAAGTGTGAGAGGTCACACTGCGTTATTTGCGAGCACACATTTGGAGGCAGACTTCGATATCTTCAAGTGTATAACACATTTTTCGCAAGTGGGACGAGAGAAGTCAATTTTACCTGCACAATGCATATTATTTCTGAGTGAAGCAAAAGCTCTGACGTGAACAACTCAATACATCGACACGCTTTCCCACTCAGATATAGTCCGCTTTTTTGTCAACAATTACAATATAAACAACATGAGGAACAATGCACAAGATAACGCTTACAAAGTCCGTCCAACAAAGACATGCTGTAATTAACGTTATATTTCGGGAGCTTAAATAAAAAAGACGCCTCTACTTACCAATGAAAATATGGCAGCTCTGAAATACATTCACAACGCCAGCGTATACACGTGTATCACGTGTAAACAGTAGTGACTGCGCATAGGGCAACGACGAAGTCACCTTTCAATATTGCCCGCCTTCATGAGCGTCAACAGGAAAAGCTGTATTATATTGGAAGAATTCCGAAGTTTCCACGAAAAACATTGATGTTTAACAAAGTTCCGTTGGTTTCTTCGCAGTTTCCAAACAACCGAAAGCTGACACAGATACACACAGAAGTAACACTAACATTCAATGGCAGTTACACTTCGCAAGGTGGTGTGTTAGGCAACCGCGTCAAAATTTGCTTTTAAGAGGATCCAACAAAAATACGTTAACATTCCGGCAAACATTGAAGTGTATGTGGAAAAGCGCGCCAGGGCACGTTAAATCCAAGGCGTTAGATGCGCAGCGAGCAGCCATGGTTACAAAACTTGGCATCGTGGAGTGCAATTGTTGTTGCTACAAGAACTAACGCATAAGCAATAAATCTTTACAAATCGACAGCTTCACAGCCATCTCTTTTTTATTTATTCAAATTCGCCAGAATTGTATTTGTAAGATCAGACGCTCAGCTTGATCCCGTGTATTACCGTGAAAAGGGAAAGTGCTGCAGTTGACTGCAGTTCAGATAAACGAAATAAAAAACATTTTTTATTGCATTAGAAAACATTCTTCCTAATGTTTCTCGCGACGTGCTAGAATGAACCTTTTCCGTACACGACCTACACAAGTTCAGAATTTCTGTCATTTGTTAAGGTCTTGGGTACAACCGGGACTGCTTGTGGTAGAGCGCCTTTGATGTAATCAAAGCAAGATCTGCTGAGACTGTCGAGAAAACAACACCCGCAAGTCACTTCACTTTGAAAATAGCGATGGGTTGGTTCCTTATTATCCACTAATTCCGCGCGTTTACATACCTTGCGCGCGCTTCATAACTGAAATAGAATACTTAATTGTCAAACACATTCAACACTTATCCGATAACTTGCCACGCGACCAAAGGTTGATTGAAGAACCACACAACAAAGCTGGGAAAGTGCACACACACTGTCCTTTGATCAGATAAGAATTAAAACATTTAAATGCTTTTATTACTCATTGGCGGCATCTTGTCAGTTCTTCAGCCTACGGTGAGCAGCAATGGCTTCTTGACATTTACTTACCAACCTTACCAACCATGCCCGTCGATAGCCATGTGACTGAAAAATGCGAGCACACGGATAGAATGACGAGAGGACGAGACGCGAATGCTCTATAAACAGCGCTCCTGCGACCATAAGACCCACATCATTTCGGTCGAGAAATCCACGGACATCATGCATCTTCCTTTTTTTTTTTTCTGGTTGCCATGTCTGAATAGTTCGTTAGATGCCTTGAACACACATCGTAGGTGGACCTAAAGCGGGTCGCTTCTTGTTCCCAGTTCCCGATATCTTCTGGGCACATACTCTTGCGAAGCCTTTCACACCTCCGAAACGAGTGCCACTTCACGAGTGCGCAGGGTGACTGTACGTGTTTACCAACACAACTTCCGATTCACTAACGCAAGGACACAGCGTCTTGAAGATGGCGTAAATCTAGCACTTCTCAAAGCGCGCAACTTGCGTTTCTTGTGTAGAAGCGTGCTGCGTGCACTCTCGCCGCCATTTCCCGGATGCACACGTCAGTGGTGCACAGCGGGGTGAGTCAACATTGCGCATGAGGACAAAGCTCGGCACTGAACTTTCGCCATTCGCAGCGTTCTCGCACGTCTTCTTTCTACAAGTTGTTTCCCATGTGGGCTTTGCAGTTGTCGACGTGCTGCAGATGCTGCAGGTGTTCCAGCTTCTTGCTACTAGGCTTCGTGCCTGCAATGACAAAAGAAACATCGTAAATTTGACGCCAACAGTAGAGTTTGTTTTCTATGTGGAAGCAACATCTGATTTGCTGGACAGCAGCTAAGGCGAAACAAGAATTTAGAGGCTATCTGTCTCATCTTTCAGTCCTCCTTCCCCCTTTTCCACTGCAGGGCAGCCAACCGAGCTCGCCGTGGTTAAACTTCATGTGTTCCCCCCCCCCCCCCCCTTATGACTCTTTCTCTCTTCACTTAATCTCTTTCACTTTCTTGTTTCCTGACACATGAGGTCGCTTTAGTCCAATATTTGCGTGAGCTTACAGACGTTCTTATAACAGCACATGTGACAAACCTTGTGCAGATCTGGATTCTTGCAATCTCGCTTTGTCCCGTTTTCCAAATCTCCTACATCATACGACACTATTATAATACACTCTGCTTGCGTTCAATATCACAACCGCAAATCAGTTCCTTAGTAAGATTGCGGAATTCATGGTAAGTACCCAGTGTGGGATAAATTTGTATATTTCAATGGTGACTAAGAGATCAAGGGTCCTATTCACAATGTTCGTAGTTCATAACTGCTCTTTGCTGTTGGCTCGCACCTTTCGCGAATACTACGCCTGTCATAATTATTGACTTGCATATGAGCTCACAAATAGTTCTCGTGCAAATCCTTTTTTGTTGCAAATACAGGCCCAGTTTTGCGGAAGCCCGCAAGGGGGAGGTAGGCTCATCAAATGAAATATTGCCATCCCCGTGGCTGTAGCATGACGCGAAAGCTCTAGAAAGAAAGCGTCCTATTAAAAGAACAAATTTGTTCTCGTATGGCATGTCCGTATTTGTATGCCTGTATGGTACAAAAGAAACCCGTCTGGGTTTTCTTTGTGTCTTCGTGCCATACAGTAGAGTGGATGACATTCCTCCTTCATTGATGGCTTCACTTTTCCACACCTTCCTTTTTTGGCTCGAAACATTATCCCTTATCACTAAACGTCTCCGCCAGTCACAATCCCCCACCCCCAAAAAATAAACAACAAAGATTCGAAGGTGTTCGTTTGTAATAACTGCTTGTAAATCGTATGCGGTGCGAATACGTCTGGATTATGATGGTCACGTCTTTCTCGCACTGCATGACAATTTTTTTAGTACGATTTCCCCTCTGTAAATTTTTATTTGCCAGAAATATCATACTGTAATAATCGAACGTACAAGAAGACCAAAAATTCCTCAAAAGAAAACCTGCTTGAAGTATCCTGCCCCTGTAGTATTTATATTTACAGCGAGCTACCAGTCTCCCGTGCTTGAAAGTTAGGCTAGCAATACTTCTCAAAATGTCAAACAATAGAGGCTGAAGCTCCGTATTACAGCTCTTTCTCTCTCTCAGAATTCGTTTGAGACAACGCATGTCCTGCTCTTCAGCTTTGCGTTTCACACCTATGATCAATATTAAAGCAGTTGAAAAGCAGCTAATGTGCGCTTCTTTCATTATTGTAGCCATTACCGCGGCAGCCATTTCAGGAAAGCAAATTTTTGAATGTGAACGACGAGTGACCAGTGACGTGGCAGTCTTACTGAGTGGTTGCCAGTTGAAATTTTAACATGAAGGCACATGCCACGGAAGAAGACATTAGATCACGCCACCGGAAAACACACACAAAAATTATTGCCGTAAGCGAATGTTACGGAACAAAGTAAATAAAACAATGCAGAATACGCAAAATAAACAAAAGAAATCACACTCACCTGCCGCTGTGGATGAACAAAAACAAAACTCGTGCATAAAAGGTATCGTCCGTGGGACTTCAGGCGAAGAAACGTGCGTGATCTAAATCGTTTCCTTCTCATCCCGAGGTGAATGTCACGCGACAGGAAAATGGCACAGGCAAAATAAACAAAATAACAAAAAGAAAGAGATGCACAAATTACGTGCAGTGAGAAGTAGTCATCCTGTGGCAGTTTTAATGGGTACACGTGATGTAAACTGAAAACCGACCAAACTGCAAGCGCATAATGAGGAACATGCAAGAGAAAAGGTGCAGATCGGACATAAAGATAACGAAACAAAACCGCCTGCCACAGAGACACATGTACACATAGTCTAAACATGCGTATACACAGAGCGGGCGCTTCGTGCAGAATGGCTTGGGTTTGTTAAAATACTAATAATTTATCAAATAGTAAAGAACACGCTTATTTGCTCTGCTTCGATGATTCGAAATTTGCGAATGCAGCAGAAATATTAGGCTGATAAATGTGTGCATTAACGTATCCTTGCCATTCTATGTAATAAATACTTCGTTGCTTTGGTATATGCTCTAATGGACGACAAATAAGTATCTGCGTAGCAGTGTAATGACGCACGAAGCTAACAGTAATAGTCTAGGACCGGAAACTTCCACTACAAGACGGTTATCGGGACTCGGCGATACAATCGGCGCGTAATTTGTTCTCATAAAATGCGGGCTTAAAAGTGCCGTTTGATCACCTAGAAGCCATGAAACTCGTGGTGGTGTTAAAATTTTTTTCCACCCTTTCATCTCACCGCTTGTCTAACCCACATGTGTTGGCGTAAACAAATCTCGAAGAAAAGACTGCAATCTAACCTGCACTTGTGCTCCTTTTTTCGAAGAACTATTGCGCAAGATTTAAGCATACAGGGGGTTTCAACGGACACTTTCAAAAATCTTTAAAGGTTGTCTGTGGCAGATATTACAATTTTAGTTCATGAACTGGTTGGTCTATTCGAAGCGGCGGAGAATACTTGCACAAGAAATTGAGACGGAAAATCGAGTAATTAAAAAAAGCACTAATTAAGTTTTAGCTAATTCCATTATGGGCCATTTTGCAATTTGCAAATTATAGCCGTGGAGTGCGCAAGGCGGATCCACTTGGAATGAACTTCCAAGATGACACCAGTTTCGATATTTAAATTCCCGAACTTTGCGGAGAAATCTATTGGTGTTCCAGTTGATTTGTTAACAAAACGTCGTTTCATGCAGTGAAGCCCACAAGTAAACGAAACGCCAATGCATTTCTCCGCAAAGTTCGGGAATTTATATCTCGAAACTGGTGCCGTCTTAAGAATTCGTTCAAGTGGATCCGCCTTGCGAAGTCCACTGCTAGAATTTGTAAATTGCAATATGGGTCATAAGATAATTACATAAAAAGTTAATTAATGAATTCTTGTAAATTCGTCGAATTTGCATTTCAATTTTTTGTGCAAGTAGTGTCCGCCGCTTTGAGTAGACCGGCTCATAAACTAGAATTGAGCTAAGTGCCACAGGCAAGTTTTAAAAAATTTTGAAAGTGTTCGTTGAAACACCCTGTATATCGCAGGAATAGTTCACGCCTATACACTAAATGCTGATTACCATTCAACCACGAAGCAGCGTAGCGCACCTACCGTGATTACCGATTCTCATCAGAAAAACTAAGAGAGTGGCGAGTTTGGCGCATATTAGTTCTATGTTACAGTTCATTTATGGTGGCGATGAGCGCACTACCTGAACAAAGGACGGAAGAACTACAGAAGTGCTTGTCCTCGTTTCTGTCTTGGTTCTGCTGGCCTTCTGTCGCGTAGTTCTCTGGTCGCTATCATAACACACGAAATAATTGCGAAATACTCCATGTACCTCACCTTTCTGTGGACAAGGACACCGGTTTACCCAACGAATGCATTCAAACGTAATATTCTCAGCTACATGGACAAGGAAGTTATAGGGATGCTAATATCTGCACTGAAAGCGACAAATGTCTGCTTCTTTTTTCATCAAGAGCGCAGCATTCACGCGACTCGGGCGCATATTTATCTTGGAAATACCTATCACGCATGAGAGTGCCTTAAATGCTTCAATAAATATGAATTCAATTCCAAGCATGAACCTGAGGCAGCGATGCGCTTCGCGCTTTTTACGAATGCAATAAGAATCGTATTGCTGTCTCCCTGCAGCAAGTATTTCGGTACCCAGCGCATTGCGGGCATACAATCCGTACCCGAAAATGGCATATCGAACGTCACGGTCTTTTTCATACGCGGCGTCGCACGAGGGGAAGCAAGAGCCAGTGTCGGAGTCGACGATGATATTACTAGGCGCGTTTCCGATGCCTCGAGAGAAATTCTGGCAAAGTGTGTCATAGTATACCCGTTTGAGCGATGCCTCGCGTGGCACACACCATTGCGGCTCGTCGAATCGGACCGACATCTTTTGCTTCCACTTGCTAGCGCAGAGTGTAAAAGCCTTGGTATTAAAGCACGACCCATCACGCAGCCAGCAGCGACACAGCGAAACGAGTTGGCGTGAGGGCTAATATGTGGGCCTTTCATTCATTGCATGGCGGCAGCGTCAGTGCGAAGAAGACTGACGGAAATAGAACCAGGACATTCGCTGACACTAAACAAATATTCTATTGAGAAGAGAATGCTAGTATAAATCGAAATGAAAACACGGCGTGTGAAAAGAATGATAGCATCCTTATCGCAACTGCGTACCGGAAAACGTTGGACTCGTGGCACACGGCCACGCATTGGTTAGATATTCAAATTCTTTGTTGTTGAGATCGATGGAGGCGTGACTTACAAAACTGTTCCCTTTCCTTCAAATATGGAAGATTACAATGACTTTGTGAGCCAGCTGGCCATGAAGGGGCAAAATGGTCGTGTCACAACAGACGAGAGTGCAGACACACATAAGGCAACACGAGGCGAGATGGGAACGGTTCGAGGCAGAGAGGTCTGCGCATTTCCTGCTTCTACTTAGGAGGACTGTTCAACATACTCGAGTGTAGACATGTTCCATTTCACTCAAAAAAGGGTCCATGTATTTACACTTGTCATGTCGTAGTATTAAACAATAATAGTTCCTGTATACAGAAAAAGCAACATCTATTAGAGAAATATTAAGAAAATAGCATAAAGCAAGTGGTATTTGTTACTGGTTAAAATTGTCTTAAATTGTTTCTGAGCAAGCACGAACGTACTCATCTGTTTGTCCTATTAATGATAATTGAAATATCATAGCTTCAGTTAGCCAGTTATTGGTTGTTATGCAGTAGTCTGATATAGTTGCTTACCTTTTAATAAAGCGCTTTTATTTTTGCGCATTTCTTTCGTTATTTATTTTTTTATTTTTTGAGCAATCACCAGGGTTCTTTACAGTTATCCGACTGACGCGTTTTGCATTTTAGAAAGGAAACAGGTGCTTTCCTGGCTATCCAATAAATAACGTGTAAAAATGCCATTTTTATCGATACCACACTTCGGGTTTCATTATTGCGAGAAATGGAAGCACGTTCTGCTTAACGAATTTTGTGCAAGTCGAAAGAGAAAACACGTCGTCTACCGCGTAAGCGAATTCAGACAGACACGAAACTCGTTGCCATGGTACTATACTCTGAACGCCGTATTGGTTTCTCTCTCTCTCTCTCTCTTGTGTTTCAATAGGCGTGAAAGTTCAGGAATGTTGAAGTTGCTCACACGATGAACTCATCGCTTTCTGGGCTCTAATTTCCCCTACCTACGGTACTTGCGAAATTAAACTCAGAGCTTTTGTTTCACCGCAAAGCTGCATATAGCTACCATGCGGCGGTGGTCGACATCCGTGCTTCTACGCATCGCATCGACACGAAAAAATTTTCGTCTCCTTTTTCTCGCGAATGCTATGTAGCTATCAATGTAATGCACATGTCTTGGAAAACATCATACTGAAATTGGCCTCTAAGACGACTATATCATTACGCCGAGTTTCATTTACTTATAAAAATTAGTTCACAGTGAAGTTGTAAAGGTTATAGAACTCACATCTGCTGTAAAAACACGGCCGTCTATAGAGAGTATGGTTACGGAAAATGGCTGTAACTCTTCTTTTATAAAGACTATCGCGAAACAAATTATATGACAACTAGTCGCTACAACGACTCTAGCATTACAGCGAGTTTCATCTACTTTTCTTAATTACGTAGTTCACAGTGAATTTGTAAATATTCTGGGATTCCCGTCTGCTATCGATACACGGGCTTCTACGGGAGGGAAACGGACAGCCTCATGTTTGTCCGCTAGAATAAAGCTCTAGTCTTTCCAAGTTTCATTCAGCTAATTAAATAGAAAGTATGCTCAGTCGCAAATTACAAACAAACGTGTTTTGTTTCGTACATTCCTTTGACTGCACCCTGGTCAACGTACATCGTAATTCGCATTGAGGCTCGGTTCAACGGTCACCTGTGTCCTATACACGGTGTTATCACCAGTGGGCGTTTTGTGTTGTGGTTACGGTATAGACTCTTAGGCGACCTTATAATAATAATAATAATAATAATAATAATAATAATAATAATAATAATAATAATAATAATAATAATAATAATAATAATAATAATAATAATAATAATAATAATAATAATAATAATAATAATAATAATAATAATAATAATAATAATAATAATAATAATAATAATAATAATAATAATAATAATAATACCTATGCATGCACAGATGCGTCGATTGCAGTAAAAAACACACCACAGCTTCCCTCTTCGTCATCCTTCACAAAGTGGAAGGCCTGATGAATTTTTTTGGCAATATATACGGCATAATTAGAAAGTTTTGTTTATTTAACACGCAGCGCCTTGTCTGTTCAGAGAGACAGAGAGCGTAGTTAAGGAAAAGCCGTGACGTCTGCCTAAGGTGACATACGCGATATAGAGTTTTCGAGCTCTATGTAGGAATAATGGTTACCAAGGAGAAATATACGCGAGGGAATCACGGCACAATAAAAAGATAAACCGCGCTGCGTTTTTACTGTCTCCCTTCATTGAGTAAACACTGGTCATCTTGCTGCTCCAACCATGATCATTTCTTTCTGTAGAAGGCGCTCAGGAGTTATCAGCGGCTACTGTGGTTTGTCTTCGCTCCAATCTTATTTTACACCTTCTTCCCATTTCCACTAGACAAACGATAATGCCCTTTATTTATCCCCTGAGTACGCACCTAAGCACTTTTTTTAATCTTGTTTTTTTCATCTTCGTACTTCTCTCTTTACATTTACATTGAAGTTCTGCCCTGTCGTCTAGTGTTGCCAGAAATATAGAAACCCCTAAACATATATCTTCGCTTGTACAGGTTTATTTCTCTCAACAGAATACCACGACGAATGTCTCAGCCTAGCTCAAGAAAAATTAAGAAAAACCTTTCAACATTGCAAATGACACAGCTACATGTCCTTCAACTCATTTTGTTCTTAATTTTCGCTTGGAAAAATTGCCATCTGTCGCCGGTTAAAATTTCAGGCAGAAAAGAAACACTTACGTCTGAAGCACATCTTCTCTGACCTCACGAGGTACACAAACAGGGTTAGGAAGACAATCAGGAAGACGACGCCTCCTACGGCAATAGCAATGACCAGTGTCATTGCCAGTGGTTCTGGAAAAGGAAAAGAGGTCCAGGGATTAGAAAACCCTGTAAGAAATGTCAGTTAAGCTGTGTCAAATTGAGCGTGGAAACAATCCTTTCGGAATAAATCGGCAATTCGTTCCATATTCGAGCAGACACGGGAGACATAGTTAGACCGTGGTACAGCTGATGCAGCGTGATCGCGCAGCTGTGAACGAGATCGTCTGGCTTCGTCGGGGCATAACAAGCCCTGTAAAGGCTTGGTACGAGCTACAAAATATAAATTTACAATTTTTTTCAGTCATAGCTCAATAATACCTTGAAAACACTGATGCAAAATTTAACAATCTTTTTTTAACTAGCCGTAGTGGTTCTCCATAAAACGCCCGTGTTAGAGCGCTCCTATTAAGATTTGACATCTGCATTTTATATATTCCACACAACAGATAGAATAACGGAAGAAGCGACCACTACTGAGAACTGAGCCATAATATGTTCTATGCCTCTGCTATAGAAGTAACACAGAGCGCGTTATGAATTTGGCTCTGCTGTATTACGTCCAATGATAGTCAACAAAACCCGCCGTAGTAGCTTAGTGGCGAAAGTTTTGGGCTGCTAAGCACGAGGTCGTGAGATCAAATCCCAGCCGCAGCGGCAGCATTTCGATGGGGGTGAAATGTGAAAACAGCCATGCACTTAGATTTATGGGCACGCTAAAGAACCCCAGATGGTCCACATTTCCAGAGTCCCCCACTACGGCGTGCCTCGCAATCGGATCGTGCTTTTGACACGTAAAACCCACCAATTTCTTCAGTTCGCAACAAAAGGCACAGCATCGTTGAACGCCTACCGTTGGGCTAGCCTTTTCGCCATAAGTTTCACACGGTGAAAGAGAGACTCTAGGCCAGATGTGGCTCTACGTAGACCACAACTCGCTCTTACAAATACTATTTCTTGATGGTATGCAATAAGTTCTCGCTCACAAGCCTCACGTTGGATACATACAACCGCAAAAAAAGACGGTGACAGGAAAGAATCCAAAAGATTGTCACGTTCCTGAAAAGGTAATGCTATCAAGCAAGTGCTGCACATTTTTCAACTGACATTTGGAAAGATTTTTAGGCCAATCCTCCTGTGGATGCTTAGCAATATTGACAGTTGCTCATCCGCAAAATGCGAATTCCCATGCACTTCTACTCTTTTTCAATCACTACTCATCTTTACGGTATCTGGAGGGCATCAACACACAAAGCATGGGCTAGAGACCCATCGCTTAACGTGATCGCATACGCACCCTTGACTTCTAAGGCCACCGAGTATGAAGCCTTGCCCTTCCCGTTGTCCACAAACAGCGTGAACTTTCGGGAGTCGTCGCTCTCGACCTTCTGAATGAGCAGACGAGACTCGTAACAGTCCTCCTGCTCTTCGTCCTGGACCAAAAATAAGTACGGATAAGTAAGCGAAGCAGCCAACGTTTCTTTTCAAGAACCGAACTAAATGCAGCAGCAACCACGTTTAGAGGGCACAGCATTCTCGCGTCTCGGCTGCGCCACCATACACACTACGTGATGCAGCAACGGCGCTAAACTTTTCAGTTTCTACCAATATCGTAAGCAGTGAAAGATTGTGAATGAATTGCGCTCGTGCCCTCTTGTTGCCTGCTATAATTAAAACTGAGGGCCAAGCTAAGCGTTTATCAATTTCGTTTGGAAATGCACGCGTTTTGGTGCATCCATTGAATACAACGTCAGCGTGTGAACGGTGGCGTAACTGCACTCCGTGCAATTCGATGGCATATTCTCAAGGCTTCGCATTTTTCTAAATGCGCAATATAACAGATAAAGTATATGCACGTTACTGCAGCTAAACCTTAGAAACAGCGGACTTTGCACAATTTAAGAAGATCGCCAATTTGAAGAGATAAGTGACTGCGCCAGTTCACAACAGACGCTAGAAACTAGCAATCAATAAGTCATTGATTGCCATTGTTATGAGCAGAGATAGGCTGCTGTTGGGTTGTGGACTTGCTTTTGAACGTCTAACATGTCTTCATCAGCCTCAGGAGATATTACAGGATATATGTACATATTAGATCACGCAGTCAAAATTTAATAAACCCGTAACTAGTACACCATTTCCTCTACCATTTTCATAATGTAGGTAGGACCGGCGAGACAGTTCGATCGAGTGTAGGCTAATCACGCAAAAACGACGGATGATGCGGAAATAAAAATAAGGATTCGTTATGCAAAATAGAAGTGAGGCGTGCAGACAGGACACACGAGTAGAGAAGTGGACAACACGAACGCCGACGTTCGGCGTTCGTGTTGTCCACTTCTCTACTCTTGTGTCCTGTCTGCACGCCTCACTTCTATTCTGCATAATGAATCCTTAGCAACTAGCTCAGCTTTGTTGCCGTTCTAAAAATAAGGAAGTACTTTAAACTGGGGAATTATAAAATCAGGAAGAAGCTCATTGGTGTTTCTGCTAAATCAATGCAGCATTATATGCTGAATCAATTATTCTTGTACTCACCATAAGCTAGCTAAATATGAGCTCTCCCCAATTCCTCGAAATATCGGCCCCAAAATATGAGCGTTGCTTTTTCCATGGTACTTGCAAAAAATAGGAAGAACCTTGAAAGCTGAGTATACCTGCATAGGTACAGGACATCTTAAGGCTATTCGTCACTGAAAGAAAAACACGCCTTGCAGCCGAAGTACGTGTGACATAACAAAATGTAACTTGTATATTGGTGCTTTTTGGTTGGAAATTCAACAGACTAGATTTTAATATATTGCCAGTTTCTTGGGGCCCTCTTTCGAAAGACCAGTGCAATGATGAATTACTCATGGCTGGTGGAAAAGCTCGTCGGATGACTTCTGTGTGCAAGCAGAACGCGAAGAAGCTCTGAGCTTCTGAGAACTCACTTCAAGTCTCGTTGATTTGAATTATTTGGACGAAAAACCATCTTCAAGCGCCGCAGTTCCAAGCAATCCACTGGCACAACAAAAGAAAAATGAACTGCTGAGCCTGCTTGGGCATGTATGCAGTGGGCGGAGAAGTGATGTCCATCAGCCGGTAACAAAACTTCTTGCTTTCAAATTTGTATTTACAGTAGAATGTGTGCACGTTGTTGTTGTTTTACTGTTTACGAAGAACACGCTCTCGGGCTGGAACACATATTAATGTCCCGCTATAACGAGAAAATAATGTAAACACCGCTTGCTTTACGGTTAAAAATAACAAAGATCCCAAACATGTTTGGCACTTTAACGGTCCGGAACACCAGCTGGGGAATAAAGAGATTCAAATCTAGCTAACAAGGAGGGTGCGATTTATATATGCAGTATTTCCTTCTTCCTAGAGGAGACGTGGATTGGGAAGCTGCACGGATGGAAAAAAAGAAAATAACGCGTCAATGATTCGTGCAAATATGATTCGTCTTCATCCCACCTTTCATGGTTTTAGGCTCCGTGAGTTCGGGAAATTCGTGGAAAGGTGGCTCCAGCTCCCGCGACAGAGGTACTAGATTAGAGAGCCGCTTGCAAACATTTCATAGTTTCTCCTGCTCATGCACCGAGATTTGTTGTTGCTGATGTACATCCATTTATTATTAAAATGATAGCTTCCGGTTCTGAAATATTTTTTATGCGAAGCATATTACGAGAGCACAACCCAGCTCCTAAGGCGCGGCGGTGTTGCCTTCAATGACCTTCAATGACCCCATGCCATACCACGTGACACCGTGACGTCACGACAGAGGAGATACGGGGCTCCAACTCGCGCCGTCGCTCGCGGCGTCGCGGCGGTATATAAGCAGCTGCACTTGCCTCTGCAAGGCATTTTCTAGGTGGCTTTGATCGGACGCGGTGAGCGTTGAGCAACGCAGCGTTCGGCGCGACAACGAAATTTCTAGGTGGCTTTGGCTCAACTCTTGCAAGATGGGCTGGGTGGGAATCGAACCAGGGTCTCCGGAGTGTGAGACGGAGACGCTACCACTGAGCCACGAGTACGATGCTTCAAAGCGGTACAAAAGCGCCTCTAGTGAATGCGGTGTTGCCTTAGAAACGAGCTGTTCTCGTGCGTCGCTTGCTCAGGCGCACATTTCGCTGCCGCGCCGAACGCTGCGTTGCTCGACGCTCACCGCGTCCAATGCGGGGCGCATAGTCGCTGCGCCGTAGCCCATTGTCTTACACCCCTTGGCGGGTCGACGGGAACGCTGTCGCGTTCCACTCTTGAAGGCGAAGCAGAGTAACGCATGCGTTGTTTCTTCGTCTAGCCGAACCAAATATAGCCAAGCAACAGCAGTTCACTAGGCTAAACAGTGGTTCAATAACTAAAATAAAGGCTAGTATGCTTCGCATCCTGGGCTTAACCCTAGCTAAGCCACAGCCATTTTTTTCATTCCCAGGTCGACTTACTAGAACTTCTATACTTGTGCCTTTTTTGGAGCCAAAAGTAATACTTCGTGATCATTTATTCTTAAAATGGGGCCCTGAAATAGTTTTCTAACAAATGAAAGAATGGCCTCACTATTGAAGTACGTCGTCCCACAAATCTCACGCCGCAATAATTTTTTTTTTTTCATTTCTTCAACTACAGATGGAATTACCGCACCGATACCCGGCTTTCTCTATCATTTCGTCGCCGCTAGCGCGCTGGAAGTTACACAGCGGAGAAGCCAAGGGGGATAGCCCCGGCCAAAACTTGAGTGTCGCGGCGGGAAAAGGCTCGTCGTGGCCCCACGTGGCGGCCACGGCACGAATCGATGCCCTACGGTACGCAGCACGCCGCTGCCATGTCGGAGGCCATGCGCAACAGACGCAGCTACGCGAAGTGCCAAGAAGAACTTTTTTTTTTTATGCGAAGCATATTACGAGAGCTCAACCCAGCTCTTCAGGCGCGGCGGTGTCGCCTTCAGTACTACCTGACACCGTGACGTCACGACAGAGGAGAAACGGGGCTCCGACTCGCGCCGTCGCTCGCGGTGTCGCCTCCCGCATCGGACGCGGTGAGCGTCGAGCAACGCAGCGTTCAGCGCGACAACGAAATGTGCGCCTGAGCAAGCGCCGCACGCCTGAGCCGACGCCGACGACACCGGCTTTCTGCGACACGAGCTCCTTAACGCTGTCGCGTTAAAATAAAGGCTAGTATGCTTCGCATCCTGGGCTTAACCTTAGCTAAGCCACCGCCATTTTTTTTTTGATATCGCAGACATATATGTATTTACTCGTTTAACGTAAAATTATCGATTGCGCGTTAATGTTCTCGCGATCCCGGAATGAGCCAATAGCGTTAGTGGACTACCTGCTTTCAATGAAGACATTGCGGACGTCGTCGTCTCCCTTAAAACCCACCTGCGCTAAAGATTCCTCTCAAGGCTAATAGAACCGAACACGACCTCTTAAGCTGACGTTTTACAAGAAGCTGGATAGACATAATGGTGGTTATATTCGTCAAGTACCTGTGAAGCATACCGAAGCAAAATTTTATGTACGGTTGAAGCGTCTCTCATTTTATGTGGTAACAGACAGTTAAGGTTAGGGTCCACATTTAATTAGCGGTTAAAATATAACTGCTTTGGTGGTTTTATAACAAACTCTTCCATCCGAGTTGTCCTTTGCGACTACAAAAACTGCCGAAAGCTTATTTCATAAGAGCGGCAAGTACTTGCCTGTACCCTGCATTCCAAAAGTTTAATGCGAGAAAATTATATGCCCCATTGCGCGAAAATCCGTTGGCGTCGGCGGGACCGAAAGATGGTGCGAAAAATGGCCGACGGCGCAAAGAGCAAAAGCACGTGAAAGAACGCTCAGATTCACGTCGAATTTGTCGGGTAGAATTAATGGCTTTGAAAAGAAAATGTGGTAAATTTCCTTCTAGGTGACAATTGAACACGCCCCTGCGGGGCGCGAGACGAACACACTTTTCAGACGCGTTGGCGGCTCCACGGTTCTGCCTGGCTAAAGGTGTGCCTAGTGCGTGCGTCACTGGTCATGTGACGGCGCAGTCAACGAAGAGGAGGTGGTGCCACATCAGGAGTCTGTAACATGAGCGCGTTCGTGGTGCTACGCGCGCGAGGTCTACAAACGACAATGCTTTCGCACTCCCACACGTAAGCAGTTTTCAGTGTCTTTGTCTAATTATTTTATTTTATTTGACCCTTTATTGCTTAAAGTATGCCCTTCCGTAATTTATAATATAGAATACAGAAGTTTTGCTGCAATTGCTGTTTATGAAAAATATCTGAACATTTATTTCTCGACTATGGCATTTGTGTATCCAATAGCGGTAGGATGTGTTTCTCGCTATAATTTCGTCAATCGTAAGGCGCTAAACAAAGTTATTATTTCAACAAAATTTCGCTTCTTTTCGACAGAACTAAGTTTTAAAATATTCTCGCTGACTATTGCTTGTTGAGGGATAGCGCTGGCAGATTTATTCGATGCGTATATATCAACCTCAACACGTCAAGCACGGACAGCATTGGGCTTGTGTTTTACATTTTGAACACCACTTTTGAACAGGTGGCTCATGCGTCACGACTTATGAACCATACGTGGGAACTCTTTCGTGCGTGCTCTTTTGTATTGCCATGGCTTTGTTCATCCCAAGGCGTTCCTCTGTTTACTGCACGCTAAAGCGAATGAGTAGCCGGCGCATCTACAAGGCGTCAACATCTTTTAACTTCAGTTACTTACAAAACGATCAAAGGCAAAGAAGCTTTCTCTTATAGCAGGGACAATAAAACGACTGTGCTCCTCACCGATAGGAGGGGCTCTGCCACGAAGCGTCCGAGGGCGCTGCCCGTCTTTAGCTTGTAGGAGCCCCAGCCCCAGAAGGTCTCCACGGGCTTGGGGTCGGCGCAGAACACCACCGTGATCGCCACGTCTTCCTCCTTGCTGGCAACCACCACGGGACGGGTCTTCATGCTTTCCGCCATTATCTGCGGAGGGCCTGCGATGCATGCGGCAAGACAACAAAGGAGACGGGGAGGGGGTGGGGGTGAGATATCACAAATCACGCACACCACTCACAAAGATGCGCGGCGATAAATTATAACTTTGTTTATACCACTGTATGCGACCTGCGCACCGCCAATAAATGCGGTTAGAAGTATACTCCGTATGTATGTTCTTTCCTTTTCTGTGTCCTCGTCTTTCGCTTGGTGCTTGATTCTCAGAACTCGTGACTTATTAATAATAACAGATAGGGCAACTGTTAGCAATGGAGTCACCAGCGGCACTTTTGTCCTTTAACTCATCAGGCTTGAGTGAGTTGTTTGAAATATATAATTTCTTCGCTACTCTTTAAGTTTCAAATCTGTGTATCCCGTTACCTAATGCCGCGGAAACCGCGAAACAACAAAATATAACGCGCTCCACTGTTCTTCCTCCAGCATGGCAGTATACGTCTCTTCAACTACACTAACAGTGTTATGTTCTTGGCGTCAGATTGCACGGAATTCTGTAACCTGTCTTTTTGCACTGAATCCTTTTATTCTGGATTAGCCAAAATGTTTCTAACCGCAGCTGTCTTACATAAGTAATAACAAAGCGGACGCCTACGGGAGACTGTCGATCTTGGGTACGCTGGAGCAGTGGCACACTGGGCAAGATGTTTCCCAGAAGTCGATAAGAAGCTAGGCTGCCCGGAATGACTGATAAGGAATTATTTGGAGGCTACTCGCTGCACGGAAGCCGCGGAAAACGACGAAAATGGAACGCGCGCTGAGCATGCCTCGTTAAGTGCAGCTGATGCACAAGGAGGCGAATGGAACTGGAGAGTGCGTCGTCGCCTATCGAGCCGCGTTCTATATGCAAAGTATATGCTACGACGCCAGCCTGAGCTCTAGCACAGTGTTCGATGGATCGTTGTTTTCCGACACGAGAAACAAAAATGCAGCCGAGAGAGGTTCCGCTAGGCAATGGCCCTTAGTGCGATCGATGGAGTCACGAAGGGAAACTGTGGGACAGCAGTTGCGGTATTATATTAGGTCCTATACCGGTACCGTTTCCGACCACAACATGTACGTTGTGTGGCAATTTTCTGCGCTGGCCCAACAACTGCAATTTTCATTCAATCGTGTTCGATCGCATACGGTCATAAACAACACATAGGGATAACAGATAAAGAACACATACGACAAAACAGCACGCTGAATGGCACCTTTGGGCACTTCACCTTGGCGAAGAGTAGTGCTCATGAAACCTATACTGAATACAAAGTTCAGGCGAAAGTATACCTTTGTTGAAATGAAATGAAATGAAATTACTTTTTACTTCTATCAGTCAGTCGTTGCGCATAGTACCTAAATAGTGTTCCTTGAAATTCCACCGCTTTGTTGTCTTCCTAGAGCGAAATGCAAGTAAGCATGTGCGCTCCTCCCCTTCCCCTGCCCCTTTATTTTTTTATTTTTATGTTTTTACTTAAAGCATGAATCAGGACCTCGCTACAGTTCGTATCTCACTTCTTTCTTTCTCTAGAACTTGACGAGCGTGCATGAACGAGCGTGCACGAATACTGCACCCAAATATCAATGTTCCATTTATTATTGCTTGTAAGGGAGCTACGCTTGTGACGAAGTTCAGCTAAAATACTACATACACTTCATTCTATTCTCTTTGGTGGGAAAGCTGCAGCTGTGGTTAGACTAACAGCGAAAGCCCAACATGGTCCGAATATGCTTATATACCGTGTGTTCAAGCTAGCGTTAGAGAAGGTGTTGAGCAAAAAAAAAAAAAGATTAGAAGAAACATTCTGCAAGATAAATTTATAGGACGAATTTTAATAAGGTGGTCAGAGGTGTGACAACCGAATTCTTTAAGTCTTAAGATCGTATCTTGTGCCATGGTTTTTATCAGTTTGTTTTTTTGTGAAACAGCTTGGCTAACGCTAGCTGGGACACCCTATATGTGCCCATTTCGCAACTTCTAAGTTTGATTTCTCGCCTAACTTTCCATGCTCTACATACAGCGAATACAATTGGTGGCATTTTGGAAAATACTCTGATTGGTCAACCACAGAGCTGCCAGCCAGCGTGTCCCAATGCGGTATCACACAACAATCGAATTAAGGCGAGTTCTTTCCTTACTAACGATGCTTGACGAAAGGACTAAAGTATATTTCGTCTTCTTCAAGGGCAGCCTACCATGCAAGAGTAAGCGACGTGTGGCGACATGAACCTGAATTTACAATTGTGGATACACTGACCACGGGTAGCGACGATGGTTTGCCACCATTTACCGCAGCTTTTGCGGATAACCGAATGCCCAGGTATACAAGCACTTTCTGGATACAAGCATATATACGCGCTCAATCTGCGGGTCTGACCTCGAATATCGATGCGCACTTCCTGCGACTGGACGCGATACGGCTGGTTCTTGACCACGTTGCTCGCTTCGCAGCGGTAGATTCCCTGGTGGCTGTAGCTGGCGTTGGCCAACGTTAGCGTTGCGTTGCGGCCACGGATGTTCCACACGTTGGGATCTCGGCCGTTCTGCTGCAGCCATGTAATCCTGGTTGAGAGAAAAGGAAAAGACTCAGTGTAGACAATCACCGGTCACAGAGTTTCTGCCACATGCCCGCATTCTTAAAGAAATTGAACCGACTAATGAAAAAGAAAGGCAAGACTTATGCATCTACAAAAAAAGAGAAAAATAATGCACGTGGGTATTTGTCACTTTTTACTTTGAATATCTGTATAACGGTCATCAAAAGCGATCACACACAAGCTTACGCATAAGTTTAAGCTAGCTGCCAAATGCACATATTAACGTGATAACGAAATGTGTCGGTTACGTTGAGCGTGGATATCGGTGATGTCAGTTGCAGCTGAGAAATTTCGTAAACACTACCGTCAGAATTAAATTAAATAACTGATAAAGTCACGCTCGAGCAGTGCATAGGGCGAGAAGTTTCATTGAAGTCGCACACAAGCTATTCTACATCGAATTATTTAACGAGCAGTTGTGGCCCCAGCTTGCCACGCGGGAGCTGCGTGAAAACGGCAAAACTAGGATGCGCGCTGTTCATGTCTCGGTCGGTGCCGCTGGCACACAATGTTCAGCTCTCAATATCAGTGTTCTTTCTAGGAAGACTACAAAATAACACTATTTCACAACTCTACACATAAACGTAATAAGTTCACGACAAAAGAAGCGTATTTGTGCGTTAGTGGGCATCCGCACCATTAATTCAAAGTCTGCGAACTGCACCTGATCAAGCCGAATTGTAAAATGAGTCGACTGGTGTTGTAGCAGTGGCGCAACGACTAGTGCTATCGGGGGGCAGGCGTCAACTTGGTCTTAAGTAAAAACGATCAGCGCGAAAAAACGCTCACTTGGGCACGGGGTTTCCTTCCGCAACACAGTGCAACGTCATGACGTCGTCCACGTTGAAAGTGGCCGGCGACGAAGGGTCCACTTGGATGATCTTCGGCCTGTCTGCTCGCCAAATCACAGAGAAAAAATAATTAGGAACACATTTTTTTCAGTTATCCAAACAACTGATGCTCATACTGATTAACGATATTTTACGTACAAGAGCAACATGGTTATTGTGAGATAAGGCGTATGTAAGCCATAATCTAGAATTTACTTATATTATGGAACTAGGGCGTGCAATAAAGAAACCATTACAAATGCTTGATGGCTTATCGTTTGGCGTTGCGAAGAATTTAATGGCAAGTAAATATCTGCATCGTCCAAATGGAGGCATCACGACGGCAATATGGAAAACAAGAACGCAGCGTCTGGGTTTGTGGTCAAAATGTTTGCGCCTTGGTCCTTACTCTCTTCTATCTTTCTATTTCTTTACTTCTATCTCTCTCTCTCGCTTTCTTCTTGATGTTGCACTTCGACTTCTAAGCACAAAATATTACAAGTCAACTTTTTTTGTACCTCAAAAAAGAATCAATATTCAGACGAATTACATGTAATCAGCGGTTACCTAGCTTTGATAAAAAGAAAAATAAATATCAGGTAAGGCAGCCGCGAACATTTTTGCCAAACTTTTGGAGGCCCTCCCTAATGCGGAAACACGAACGCCAGATGGCGTGACCACACACGGAGCTTAGGCGTATATCAAGCCTAATGAGATATGCTGGGGAGAGAGGGGGAAAAAAGGAGCACAGGTCATAGTATAACGATATTCAAAGCGGGCCGGAACGAGCCTACGGGCATCACTTTTGCGTGGATGCTTCTACTTTTCTATTGTATATTTCCGATAGAATGATGCTGTGCATCCAGGCTGGTGCGCAAAAAGTCTGAGATATACAGTTCAGACTGCCTTATTTGCACACTGAGAGGTATACGTTTATGCGGTCTGTTAGGCACACTTCTTAGGATGAAAATAGCTCGAATACTGAACTTACAGGAGAAAAAGGTCACGGTGTTGCAACCACGTTTGCGAAAATACGCTCAGGAACATGTCCAAGAGCTAGAACACTGTCGTATGACTCTTTTAAATGTTTCGTGTTGGTGCAAACTGTCATGACTGTAAATGTCCACGCATTATATTTCTTTCTAAGTTTGCTATATTTCTTTTAAATGAGCTGCATTAGAACATCCATTGTAAACCAGATTATCATTAATGTTTGTATCTCTTTCTCTATAAATGAGATGCTCCTTCTTTTCTTTAGTAAAGGTCGCCTTATTAAAGACAAAATAACTCAATTTAGGAATTATCAGATTTAATTGTGTGTTTAAGAGTAAGGGTACAGAGCACGTAAAATTCATTTTACAGGCTAGGGTCCAATAGTCCGAAGACTGTAGTGGGACCCATTATGAAAAGTACATAGCTTTAAAAATGCACGGGTAAGTAACAAGAGAGAAGTCCACGCCATTATTGAACGGCGTAGAATACTCCCACATTTAAAAGAAAGAAAAGTCAGCAAACGAATAACAATTCCCTGTAGTAAGCGACGTGATCCGCTATCAACATAGTTTAGGAAACGTGGTTTAGTTATCCGTCGTAAAAAACTCCACAATTTCGTACGCTCCAGAAGGAAAATGGTCACATGCTTAAGTGCACGATGAAATGTTGCTCCAGGAGCGCACAACACAGTATAACGCGTTATAGTGTTTACGCGATTAGAGCACATATATGCAACAATATGCCAATGAGATGCTTTTCACATTATCACCAGAAACTTGGAAATCACTGCACAAATGTTGTACTTTGCAACCTACAGCATGTGATAGAGGTGATTCCCACTAACAACGTCTTGACTAAGATAGTTTGCAACCGAAGCCCATTTAGAACTTTGGATAGTCAGAATGATTCAATTGTTTTGCAATCCAACATATGTAAGGCAATTTGACTGACTCAGCCCGGCAATTGTGTTTAAAATAACATAGGCGTTCAAAGAGAAAAAAAGGGTGCCAAGTACTATAGCTGCCAAACACTCTGAAGTATCAAGTGCGCGAAGCGAGGACAAAGAGCCGAAGGAGTGAAGGGAACAGTACTTACACTTGACATTGACGGTGACCTGTATCTCGGCGCTCTCTCCAAAGTCGTTCTTGGCCGAGCAGCTGTAGACGCCGGAGTCTGTGCGCTGAATGGAGCTGAAATGAATGCTGTGGCTGATGTCGTAGATGCTCGACTGGCCTGACTTGCGCCACAGGATGTTCGCCGGCGGGTTGGCGTCCGCCACGCAATTAAGCGTCAGCGAGCCGCCCTCTTCGACCTCTTCGCGAGGATGGCCCTCGTACTTGATCTCGGGAGGGTCTGCGCAAACAGGGACAGGGCGGTTGTTACTCAACAGGGTGTCTACCAAGTTGACATTTCCAAATTCCCTGAGTTTTCCAAGTTTTCCCTGAGTGCCTTTGCAGAATTCCCTGAGTGATGCAGAACTATGTTTTACGTCAAGACGAGCTGAAACCATATCGCCCGATGTTGTCACTCTCTAGTAAGCATATGAAGAAAAAAATTTAAAAAATACTTAATGCAATTTGAATACTAAGGAGTAGTGTTTATGTTATTAAAAAAAGCGAATAGAAGAGAGGGGTTAGTAAAATGCACAGCAAATAAAATGTCTTCGAAAAAAGTTGCAAATCCAGTCGGCCATTCTCAAATACGAATAAAAAAGGAGATGCATACAAAAGCAAATGTTTTCGAATATGAGCTATTCCTATCAACTGATAGCAAGCTCAGTGGTATGAGGCCCGAACTTGTCACAACTGAGGTTCTCTTTCAACAGCTCGTAAGTCAACCTCAACTGTCTTGATATACTCTCAGCCCACGCATGACGCCTCAGTGTTGTGTTTCACTGCTTTAAACAGTTTATTATAGTTTGGATGAGGGACACTTGAATCTCATCATCAGCCAACACTTTGTTTTCTGAGCTCAAGCTCCTTCAAAACGGCGGCAGCAAGCTTCCTTTCACGTTCATTCCTCAATGCGTAGGTCCTTTCTGTTCTTGTACTCCTTTCGCCACTAAATCACCCCACGGACCATTCGAAGCATCTTCTTGGTCATTTGCACAGTCCACGTCCGTGTTTTCGACCTCCTTAGGTGCCGCGAAATCGTCGGAAAAATCAGCCAGTTGGAAAAAAATAAATGCATGTCATTTACTGCCCTTAAGGGCTCAAACCGCCACAGAGACATTCGAAAACGCTCTGAAAACGCCTGTCGGGTACACTTATTAAGCATATCGGCGCTCGTACTGTGACAGGAAATAACGGGTACACGCGTGTGTAATTAAAGAATACATACTGTGCCCCGTGGCAATAGCTCCTTCCCACGCTTATGCTTCACTGCAATACTTTTGCGTGTGCTTCACCAAGTAACATTTCTTTACAAAGGTGAAGCTAACTTTCGGAAACCGGCATTATGCAATTCACCGTGCTTTCCAAGCTTCTAAGCCAATCGCGAGGATCGCAAAGACGGAGTCCGTGCCATGGCTGACAGCAGCGAATTCTTTCAATAAAAACACGGTACCCAACGTAAAGAAGCTTCATAGCGAACGTCGAAGCAGCTAGGCCTAGCGTTGCCGCAGTGGTGGCTACGGCTGCCAACGGATCTGCGTGCGAGAGCGCCGGTTTGAAGCGGCGAGGTAATCAAAATGATAGCAGTGGTGGCTTTGATTAATGCCGTTTTGGACCTGCGGTCACGGCAAAACATCCAGAAAATCGGACGCCGAAGAGTTCTTGTGTCCGAAATTTCAGACGTTCTGATACATTGACTCCATGGGGCACGTGGTGGCGCCGCGAAGCCGTCTAAATTATCGGGAATCCGGAAAGTCGGTCGTTGGCTGTACGCTGGCAACTCCTCCAGCCGACGACAGGTCGTCAAAAACGATTCATCACGATTTCTGTCTGTTACTCAAGCCAGCATTACCGCGACTTTCGACCCTTTCAATAAAATTACAGCTAATTTTCCCTGATGTAGGCGAAAATTCCCTGAGGTTTCCCTGAGTTTTTCCAGACTACTCAAGACCCCTGAGAATTCCCGGTTTTCTCGGTTTTCCCGGTTGGTGGAGACCCTGCTCAAGCATCGTCCCGTAAGCCAGAGCACCTTGAACATGTTCAGAAATCACATTGCTTTTGTCGGACTCCTTGCTGGCTATATGTGTCAGTTCGAGAAAAAAGGAAACCCCTCCTTCAAAGGTTTGTGAGCTGGGTGATTTGACAAGGTGCCATAGTGAAAAAAGAGTGCGAGCGGAAGAGGGACTCAAAAAAAAAAAGAACAACTACACGAGTGCTTACTTGCAACTAGTTTTCTTTAATTATATGAGTAGTAATGAAATAGTCACAGATTTGAAGAAATAAAACGAAGGACACCGACCAACATAGAAGTGCTAAAGAAATGAAAAAATGAAAAAAAATGAAAATACATGAAAAGAATGAAAAAATGAAAAAAAAAGCACTTTAGCACTTCTATGTTTGTCGGTGTCCTTCGTTTTATTTCTTCAATGCTTCATCCCGACAAGACGGGCTTCCGTCGAACCCTCGATTTCAGTCACAGAACATATACTAACGTGATAGTCCGTGAAAACAGATCAGATTGAAGCTTAACAATAAGGAACTATTTAACAAAGACAAAGGGTTGTCAAGAGAGCAAATTCATTATGACAGAGTTTTTTACTTCTTTACGCTTATCCCGCGATCGTGTTCTTTTTCACTATGGCGCCCTTGCTTCAAAAAAAAATGCAGTCACTTTTTGAAAATCGCTCAAGGAGCTGTCTAACTGTGATGCAGCATTTTTCTCGCGAAGAGCAGGACAATGTAAATACAGGATAAGCGGAATGCACGCATAATATGCATAAGTATCAGGTATTTAGGAGATCAGGATGCATGCACATACCCCAGCACGCAGTGCATATTTGCATATCTTAACCAACTAAACTGATCGCAATGTGCAGCTGGTACTGGCCATCTTTCGTTTTCCCACAAAATCACATTTGTTCTGTGGTTTGGTTTTTGGTCGTACGTTTGGTCCCATGCTTCTACGAAAAACGAAAGGAAGAGCTGCGCGCGACAAAGATTTCGTGGCCATCAGGCAGAAAAATGCCCGTTGCGCCTTGTTCGTGGGCGCGCGACAATGGGGGAATGCAGAAAGAGGATCTTCTTTCCGCTGTGCTGCCGCGAATCAACCCTGGGGCGCGCGTGATATGGAGCTCCCGTTTCCGTGTAAGGCCCGCGGAAATGCGCATATGCGACACCCTGGACGCTTTTGCGTTTCGCTCTTTACATATGCCATTCGCGTTTCGCACGCCTTCTTCAGGGCGACTCGTCTCTCACATTTCCCTCGTAACCAAAGAAAGACTGAGCGTCTGACTAGAGCCGAGATAAGGTGGAACTGCTCGCGTATGTAGTCACCCGCCTTCCCTCCTTCCCCCCTCCAAAAAAGTATCCTATGACATCGGGCCATTGCGTATCGTACACACATAAATAACCACGGGATAAATGCCGGTAAACACGACAAACCGTTTCACTTGAGTGCGAATCAATCACAAGGAGCTCTTGCTTCTCTTCTGCGTCTTATGCTGCCTATCAAATGATACGCACAGTACACACAGTTCGCGGGTAAGGAAGCTTCCAAAAGTGCTCTGGCCGAAGTTGGTGAAAGAGAAGGATGCCGGACATCCCCGACGTTCTATTTTCCTAGCGATCATTGCCGTTGTTTTTCTCCATGCTCGGCCTCGTCACCGAGACTGCTACACGGTCTCATGCACCCCCAACCCACGTCAGTTACTTAATTACGAGCAGAATGTTCGAACGCTGCCTATAGGCTTGCCTTAGCACTGAGAACAACAAGTAGAATCTGGTGTCCGTAGAGTAAAACACATTAGTAGCTCACGATCCACTCTGCAAAACTCAGATAGCGCTTATTAAGAAGTACTTTTCAAGCAATAAGGTTTTGCAAGAAATAATACCCAGAAGAAAGAATTCGTTTTCCTTTCAATAAAGTACTGCAAGCAACTTGTCCCATGCTTTACTGTGGTCCACGCAGATGCCGGTGGCAGATCACAAGGACAACAACAAGTGTAATTAGCCGAGGTTTCCTGCGCTGCGAATAGGCAAGTTTTATAAAAGAAATACCCTATTCACGTTACATATTTTATATGCAAGAAGTGAGGAGTAGGGATGGTGCATCAGATGCAAAATAGCTTTAGAGTAACAATGATATTTTCGCAACATTAGATCCTGCTGATTAATTACTCCACATTCAGATGAAAGAAGGCATAGTTTAGAAAGCTACTACAATAAGATTAAAATTAGATTTGTGGATTATTATTCTACTGCAATAGGAGTAAGTAGAAAATTAAGAAGAACATCTATTTACAAAGTATGCCTATTACTGACAAGACTTCATAACTCATGCACCATTTTCTGCAAGTTCATGATGAAACATCTTGAAACCATGGTTGACCGTAATCTGAAGCTTTAATGAAATTTTCGTTAAGATGTCACGCAAACTCAGAGAAGGTGTTCTCTGCGGAGCAAACCACTATAATATACAAAACAAAAGTTATTTCTGTGAATCAGCAATTTTGGTAATATGCAAAGGCAAATTACGGCCTTGCAATGGCTAAGCAATTCTAACATGGCGCGACCACGGCATTGCCGAAGTGCAGGCTTCGTTCAATTTCTTCCTCGCAGAAATTGTGTTCTCACGGAAATAAATACGCTTAACATCTTTTCTGATATAAATGTATTTTTTAAGCATAACATGCGACAGACTAGCCTTGTTGGAGCAGTTACTTGGTCAAGTAAAGGACCGTTACTACACTACAGATCTTACTAGGAATCTATCCTCTACTTTAATCCAGTTAAACACATCAAAGCAACATACGCTAGAGAGAAATCTTAGAATAATACAATATTAGACGAATGAAGGGGAGTGGCGATAACTTCCCTAAACCATTCATTCATTTATCTCATACGGAGACCATGTATTCTCCGTCAGAAGTTTCAAGCGAAAAACAAGCATTCGCATTGTCTTGAAAGGACTTGTTTTCTGAGGGCATCAAAAGATTTTAAGATCTACAGCGGTCGGAACATCTCATTGACTCGCTTGCGTGACTAACCTCCTTCTACTCTTACTACTCTTTCAACGTGTTTCGTTTTAGCGGGACATTGTTAGAAATGGCAGGTAGCTTTAACTAGGCTTGCCCCCCATAATAACGTACTCTTTTCAACAGGAGAAACGTCGCACCGAGGAAAGTTAAATTGCGACTAGGCAGAAACCCAAAGTAAAAATTTCCTTTTGATGCCCGTCAAGACGCTAAGAAAAAATAAAGTCCGCGTGAAGCAGAAATACCAGCTACATGTCCCATCTTAATGAGCTTGTACATAACCATCAGCAAGCTTCTCCCGCTGCACTGCAATAATATCCACGGCAAAAAAGAAAAGAAAAGATAAAAATCTTGCTCATAAGAAAGGATAGGAAGAAGACAAATAGAAACGGGCATGGACGTATGATCTTGGTAACAACAGAGGAACAGTGTCCTGTGCGCAGGTCTTGCAAGTGACAAGTGCACGAGCGAAAGCAATACAAAGGAGGCGACATAAAAGTAAGAATCAAGAAAATAAATATTATTTGCAGTGTGTAGGAGAGAAACGCGACGCTCGCGCGTCAGCTAAAGTATAGCGAGCGTGGAGGCGTCAGCCTGGGCCGCCTGCGTTTCGGGGAAGTACCATTAATTAGGCGGTGCCAAGCGAAGTACCGTTGAAGCCAGCAAGTCCAGCAAAATAAACGGGAGGCTCTCATCTTGCGTCCTGTCAACAAGCCGCAATCTCTTCTCTAGTGCGCGCACGCGGGCCTCCAGGACAAAGAGTGAGACGAAGAAGGTTCAGAAGAGTGAACCGAGAATTAAAAAAGCAGCGCGCGGTCTGCCCTATAGCATACTAAGGCAAGCCCTTGATTCCTTCCAAAGCTTCCACATGAGGCTCCGTTTGTGACAATGGAACGCTGCCGCCTCACGATATACTCGTAGTTCAGTGCGGCTGCGAAACTAGCCGTGGTGGGGTTGTAAGTAACGCGAGGCTTGCTCTCCGCTGTTCAGAAGCATACTCCTAAAAATTGCATGCGCGCGCTATCAGACGTTAGACATATTCACCTATGTTTCTTTTTTTTCTGTTTGACAGATGCCAAGGTAACGACAGATGCAGAGCTACCGACAGCATGGTTACGATTGCACGGAAAAGAAGGAATGGCGTCATTGGAACGACGAAAGATGGTGTGACGATTGCGGCATTACGATAGAATGACGACGAGCGTATGACAACGACCGTATGACCAGGACGGTATGGCAAGGATTGGATGACGAAGCTTGAACTACGACGACGCCATGACGAGAATCAGATGACGAAGCTGGAATGACGAAATGGCCACCACAGCATCACGACGACGCCGTGACATCGACTGCTTAAACCGGGCTGTATGATGATGGCGCAATGATGATTCCCAAATGATGATAACAATATAACGAAGATGGCATGAGGGGAATGGGAAGATGGCGACTGTATGACGACAATGACCTGGAATGGCATGACGATAAGTGCCTAACGAGAATGGGATGATGAAATTAAATGAAGACGAAACGACCACGACGACCTCACGACGATATTATGACAACGAATACGTGTCGACGACTGTATGACGACGGTGAAATGGCCACGATGGCACGCCAACCATGGCGCATCAGTGATTAGAATACGACAGTATGATTACGGTGAAACGACGAAGAAGGAATGACGTTGATTGAGAGAGGATTGGTGCAATCGGTAAGTTTCGCCGCCCGTGATACACTGCCGCGAATCGAGCTTTGCGTCCCGTCGCGAAAAGTTCCTCTCTTGTCCCGTGCGCTTCCTCCAATGAAAGCAGCTTCTAGTTCTTCATTCGCCATTTCCGTTCACATTTCTTGCTGCGGACAGCCCCAATGGCACGAAACTCAGCCAAGAGCTCAGAAAAGCGAACACTTTCAAACCGCTGCGAGAACACGCGTGTGAAAAAGATTTGTCGTCTGTTATGAGCTGTCCACTCGTGTGTGCGTGCGCGTGTGCGTGTGCACACGTGCATGTATATCTGCGTGCGTGTGTGTGGGCGTTGGCATGTGGTTTACTGGAGCCCGCGCATGCGCCAGGAACTTTAAGTAAGAGAAATCAATGAAATTTATCAGCCTCGTGTGAGGTCGTAAAAATAAAAAATATAGAGATGCTATCATTGCAAATACCTGCAGTTATGTTGCCTGGCCAGGTTAACAAGCCTTTGTTATCCTGAAGTGAACAGCTTAGCAAAGAATTCTGGAACTCTAGAAAGTTTTGTGCACTTGATGATATTATCGTCAATTTCACCCTTTCTCGCAGTTATGATGCGCTGACATGCCGCTCAGTCAACGCTCACGCGATGTCATTAAAAAAGTAAGAGGTTCAGTGCCAACCTGGTACTGAATCCCCGTGGGGCTAGCACGTCAGTTTTGCGCCACACAATAACCGTAGTCCTATCAGGCGCTAAATTCGTACCGTAGCGCATTTGTTTTGCCAGTCCCAAGCAAGAAAACACTTGCCTCAAGATTAGAAAACAGCCCACGCACAGCTTCAGTGTCGACGTAATGTGACGCCACCATCAAAACTATATTTCCGAAAGACGTTCCACATTGTCAAAAGCTTAATACCCAGTAGCAAACGAAGTCCAGGTATAATATGACGAAACAGCAGCCACGGGAAATTGAAGCGAGATCAGCTGAAGCTACACGACAGGCATGGCGAGCTACGATACAAATGACATCCAACGCGCAAGAGAAACAAAGAGACAAGGCAAAGTGAATATGTAAAGAAATGTACGGATTTGGTAATAAGAGCAGACGTGCACATGCCTTCCAGTAGAATGTAAGAAGAGCAGGCGTATCGCGAAACCGCACCCCCACACAGCAGAGGAAAGGTAAGCACAGAAGTTAGCGAAGCAAAGGACAAACGGAGAGACGAACAAAGGAATAATACAGAGTTGCAAGCACGCGTAATCAAGAGTACCATGTTCCTTCTTTTTCCCTACTGGCAACGGGAAATTGAACCAGCCGCCATATTACCGCGTCTCGTTTCTTTTTTCCAGTCTTCTTTCGGACATTGTCTGTGATTGCACACGGCGCAGAGCATGACCATTGTACACCCGTCATCTTGTCTGTTTCTTGATTTCGTGCTCATCAAAAGCACCTCCTGCTTATTGCACATAGGCACCAACTGTTGTGCACCGAAGGCAGCTATGACGGCGGTAGTGTTCCTACACGGACTCCCATGTTAGGCAGAAACATGACTGAACTATGGGATTTCACGTACCGAAGTTTTACAGTGGGCTATGATTCACGGCCTAGGTGAAGGCTCTGGATTAAATTTGACCATCAAGAATTCTCTATTATGCAACCAAGGCACGCTACGCAGCTGTTTATTTATTTAGCCTTCATCACAATGCGGCCGCCATACCGGCGAATTAAACCCATGATCCCTCTCAACAGATTAGCTAATGAGCCACCATAGCGGGTGACCAGGCAGGGACTCTGCTGAAATTCAGCACCATTCTCTGTTTTCCTCAATCTTCTCTATTTCTGCTTGTAATTTTTTTTCTAGCGTTTATTTCTGAGAATTATTTCCAGAGCTCACTAAAGGCAGTTTTGTCAGCGTCTCTTAAGGATCTTTTATGGTGATGAATCACCTTTTTCCCGCTTTGCCGTAATATATTATCTCATCAGGAACACCTTAGACTTCTGTAAACCAAAGGATCAGTCAGGATTTTGTAAAGCCTACTCAACAATAGACCTTATTCACACTATCAATCAGGTGACAGAGAAATGTGCCGAATATAACCAACCCTTATATATAGTTTTCATTGATTACGAAAAAGCGTTTGATTCCGTCGAAACCTGAGCAGTCATGCCGGCATTACGGAATCAGGGTGTAGACGAGCCGTATGTAAAAATACTGAAAAATATCTCTAGCGGCTCCGCAGCCACCATAGTCCTTCATAAAGAAAGCAACAAAATGCAAATAAAGAAGGGCGTCAGGCAGGGAGATACGATCCCTCCAATGCTATTCACAGCGTGTTTACAGGAGGTATTCAGAGACCTGGATTGGGAAGAATTGGGGATAAGAGTTAATGTAGAATACCTTAGTAAGTTGCGATTCGCTGAAGATATTGCCTTGCTTAGTATATCAGGGGACCAATTTCAATGCATGCTCACTGACCTGGAGAGGCAAAGCAGAAGGGTGGGTCTAAAAATTAATCTGCAGAAAACTAAAGTAATGTTTAACAGTCTCGGAAGAGAACATCAGTTTACGATAGGCAGCCAGGCACTGGAAGTGGTAAAGGAATACATCTACTTAGGTAGTGACGGCGGATCCGGATCATGAGACTGAAGTAATTAGAAGAATAAAAATGGTCTGGGGTGCATTTGGCAGGTATACTCAGATCATGAACAGCGGGTTACCATTATTCCTAAAAAAAGTGTATAATAACTGTGTCTTACCAGCACTAGCCTACGGGGCAGAAACCTGGAGGCTTACGAAAAGGGTTCTACTTAAATTGAGGACGACGCAACGAGCTATAGAAAGAAAAATGATGGGTGTAACGTTAAGGGATAAGAAAATAGCAGATTGGGTGAGGGAACAAAGGCTAGTTAATCACATTAGTTGAAATCAAAAAAAAAAAGAAATGAGCATGGGCAGGACATGTAATGAGGAGGGAAAACAACCGATGGTCATTAAGAGTTACGGACAGGATTCCAAAAGAAGGGAAGCGTAGCAGGGGACGGCAGAAAGTTGGGTTGGCGGGTGAGATTAATAAGTTTGCAGGGACAACATGGCCCCGATTAGCACATGACCGGAGTAGTTGGTGTAGTATGGGAGAGTCCTTTGCCCTGCAGTGGGCGTAGCCAGGCTGATTATTATTATTATTATTATTATTATTATTATTATTATTATTATTATTATTATTATTATTATTATTATTATTATTATTATTATTATTATTATTATTATTATTATTATTATTATTATTATTATTATTATCTAATGCAGCAACTTCTTCTTGTCCAACTGATGCGACGACGGTTTCAACAAATCGAGACTGACCAATAATGACATCGTAGTTCCCTGTTGAGGTCATGCATCAAGTTTCTGGTAATTGAAGCTTAATGGTAATAAATCACACAACAGAAAAGTCGGTTCAAACGTCAGATATTGTAATAACCACAAAGGCTCTTCAAGAGATTGTGGCGCTTCAGGCCTCAGCAACATCAAACATTTTGTCACATGTGAAGGTTGCTCAACACAACTTGCCGTTGTCACGCTCTTTTATGCAGTCTACCAAGGGAAACGACCCGCCTTGAAAGGGACGCTTTAAAGCATTATCCAAGTTACCTGACAGAACAATTTCCAGGCACCCGTCCATCAGTGAATTATTCGTTAAGCTAGAAACCGTTGGGCAATCTAAAAACCTAAAGGCATTTGATTTGGCGTCTAGAAGTGACTCACAAAACCATCGGCATCGTTAAGGGTCGTTAGGCGTCGAAGTTCTTTTTTATTTTTTCTGTAGTAGGAAGGAATGTTGAACAGAGTAGGAGCACTATAACATAAAGTTATCCCCAACTTTTCCATTCCAATTGTGCAAACAGCCACCTACGATTGGTCAAAAAATATTCGGGCTAGCCCCTCTTCGCCTGTCTGTCACACGACGTCACGAAAACCTCAACAGCTGCCCATTTGGTATGACGTATATACACTGATTATGCATGAACAGGCCCTATAACAGAAAATAATAATTATTTTTGACTCCGCGCCTTCTCGCTATTAGCCCTCTGCTACTGGTCATAAGTTTTCTGGCTACAGCCGCTTCACCTGTCTGCCACGCGACGTCACAAAACCACAAAAACTCACCGTGTCAGGGTAATGTGTACGCGTTAAGGATGTATTCATATGCCGAACAAAACTGACTTTGTTTGTTTTCCTAATAGCCGGAGGAAAGGAATAGAATATGGCTGCTATCGATAGCTCAGGAACTGGCTACTCGCACCTGCTAGAGAGCATGGGTTTATTTGCGTATAATAAAACCTTTTGCGTAATCATATAACGTTATAGAGCCCTTTTGGCAGGTTTACGAAATCACTCTGCCAACTATCCTTTTCTGAGAATCCACTTTAGCTGCATTCTTAACCTGCCACTGCACGACACCTCAATTTTCGACCAGCCATCGCAAGCTAAGTAAGGGGAAACGGACCAATCGCAGATGTCGGCGTCATCCTCCTCATTCGGTTATCTATTTTCACTGCGCCGGCTCGGCCCTACCGAAACCCTCTCCACTTAATCGTGCTCCTCGCCTCTTGTCAGCAAATCAGATAAGAAAAGCCACTCAATGCAGGCAATTTTGTTTGTTTGGAAAGCAAATACAAGTAACCTCCTATAAACGAGGAAAGCGTTTGATTGGCTGCTCAAATAACGCTGTCGGTCCCCGCCCGATGCTTGCGTCGGCGGTTACGTAAGTTTGACACCAGGAGATTGGAATAAAAATAGATTAGAATAGCTTTACTTGATAGGCCCCTAAGACTAGTAAAATTTTGTGCTAAGAAATTGTGGTCTCAACATGTAGGCATTCTTGTCTGTGAATGTTGATCGTGTATCACCACATAGTATACAAAACATAAAGCCACGCAACCATCTCAAAACCGCGCTACATTTTAGAAAGCACAAGAAATAAATCTTTGAATCTAATGACTACTCTGTTGAGGAAAAATGAGCTTAATTGCAAAATTCAATTTATTTTTTTCAGCATGTAGTAATCAACTTAGGGTTTTGGGTAGAAAAAAATAAAGACCGATCTAGATCGTCAATTGACACTGACTCTTGTATACCTACCAAATAAGTTCTGCTGCAATCTGCAATGAGAAGGTAGATTTATTTAAAACAAATTTCCATACACCTGATAGAAACAAAAAGTTACAAATCAAAGCTGCGCGAATTTATCAGAAAAGAAGCTAAACTTTAATTCCCTAAGAAATCTTTCTTCAAACTTTTTTCTTTTTTCAAATGTGAAATTTTCTTGCTGACTATGCATTTCCTTCGTAGCTTTATGCTAGTGTCGCGCAGGTGACAATTCTCGCTTTAGTGACAAGTGACTTCAGTTACGGAAAGTCTTACTAGGCTTTGGATTTTTGAGAAATACTAAAAAAGTTATGAGAGTCATTTCTTCGTGCACTCGTCACGAAAAGACATAACAATAGGCCGGCGAAGTAAACAGAACTCACTCAAACACATTCCCGAAATATACTTTTTTTTTACTTATGGCTCACTCCGACGCACCAACATTCTACTCAGCCGGGCTCCCTCGTAACAGACTCACGGATCGGCCTGACTCTCAGCGAAACTGAGGAAGCCGACTCACGAGTGAGTTCGGCGATCTGTGGACACTACTGCAATAAGCGGGAGAGACGATGCACTCACACATGACGTCAAGGATGACGCTGGCGTCCCGGTGTCCCGGCCCACCGGACGGGTCCTCGTAGGCGCCGTGGTAGGCGACGCAGCGCAGCTCCCGGCCGTTGTGTTCCTTTACGAAGGTGTAGTCCAGCACGGACAGGGCCTGCCACGTGCCACGCTTCTCCACATCCGTCTGGTTGGTCTGGTTGGCGAGGGTGGTCACATCCTGGCCGTCCAGCTGCCAGCGGAGCGACGCTGGCGGGTTCCCCTTGCGCGACACGCACTGGAACCTCCGCAGGTCGCCCGCCTTGGTCTTGAACTGCCCGGTCAGCGGCTGGGTGCCTTCCTCTAGCCGCGGAGGGTGCGGCTTCTCTGTAATTCGAGAGGCATGCGGCTTGAGGGTTGTACGAGAGACCGTTCAAATATGGAATATTAGTGTTCGCTCAGAAAAGAATATCATTTTGATACTCAGTTGCTACTCATATTGTAGCTTTTGTGTCTTGACAGTGTTTACGTTAAGATAAAAACGCGTGAACACTTTCACCTTATGCATCTCACCGCTTGCATGATGTTACTTGAAAGTGGATGCACAAAGAAATAAAGTCAAAACTGAACTAGCCTGAACCTCCTTCCCGCACTGTGGATGCTACAAAATAACTCATTGGATTTGACTCAATGTAGCTTTTCGTTTTGGTTAAAAAAAAATTATTCGATTTTCTTATGGTCTTTGAAGGGCAACTAATATTCAATTACAACCAGTTTTCCATCCTGGTGATAAAGGAGGAAGATATATTTTACAGTCCAACTACTGACAAATGGCGAATCGATTGCAAAAAATGCAACATTTTATTGTAATTGTTATTTTAATACAGGTTTAACATTGCTGGGGTCGCTGAAAAATAGCAACGCCTTTTACGACAGCGTAAAGGTACCAGAAAGAGCGCAAAGCGAGCATAATTGGTTTAAATAAATACGGCCAGAGATTTGAAATGGTCAATGTGCTATTGCGCGACTTAGCCATTGTTGCGTCTTCACCAGATTTCCTAAATATTGTTAAAACAGGCCGATGCGCCAAAACAATTCAAATTTTGCCCCATAATATGTAAATGCAAATTTGATATAACTTTGACTTGTCCTGACTTTTTGTTTTATTGAAATGAGAATAAAAGAAAGAGAAGTAGTCACCTTATAATGGTGACGGCTACTCCTTTTCTCGTGGCGGAAACAACAATATAAAAAATACGTAGGAAAATAAACAGAAACCACTTCACACGGTCAGAAATCCACAGCACAGTCCTATACGCCCATGAACATAACAGTATAAAAGTCAAGTGCAAGTTACACCACAGTGAGTTCGTAAACAAAGTCACACACACAAACGGCCGTGATTTAGACTTCGATGAGCATACAAACACTTTTTCCCAAATAATTCATGCCTATGATGGCATAAATGCTCTTGTTGTGCTGAAAAAAACCTGAAAAGGAACCGCACGCAGCGTCATTATGCTCATCATATGTCTATGGGGAGGTAGTAATGTTTGATATCAGTGAAAGCAGACTTAAGGAATTTGTAATGCAAAGTCCAACGCAATTTTCCTGATAATCTTATTTACTTGAGAAAGAAGAATTGGCTCAAGTTTCAAGTTTCGACTCCTTAAAAAACGAACGCGTGCTAGGCAATCGTGATTTATTTTGAAATGAGGGGCTTAACAGTGATAATATCAAACTATCCACTAGATGTTTGTGGGTTAGAGGTAGCAGGCCTTGGAATCCAATCAATAAAATATGTGCCCAGGAGCTACAGGTCCAGTTTCAATTGATTTGAAGAAATACATCACATTGGAACATTCCCTGTCGTGCATAGCAATGCTTTCCGATCACGAACTTGTCGAGCCGCTTTAGAAACATCTAATTTCAATAGGGCTAATTTTTACAACACTCTTATCAGCAAGGAAGCGCGGCGCTCAGCATGAGCAACATGAAACGGCATGTTGCTGGCTAAATTGAAGAACCTTGTACAAGAAGGCCTATGGCAGGAAGGAACTAGAACATGTTCATAATTATTGTCTCAATTGTACACATACTAAGACAAAGCCCATTGAACGCCTCAGGAAACGCGTTCTCCGTGTTTGCAAATGTAAAATCCGTGTAATACTTGAAAAAGTGAACGCTTTTCTTTTGCTTTCTACAGCTTAACGCGGACGCACAGCCGCCGTTTTGACGTAGCTCAGAAGGAGACGTGAGCTCCAGAAGTGAATAGCAAATTCCTTTCATGTTTATTGCTTGTTCGACTTTTGCACGCTGCAGTCCTTTAGTTCTACGAAAGGGTTCCTAATTATTCCGCATGACTTGGTTCTCTTCACTATCTTGCCCTGAATCGGTTTCCTGCTGAAGAGCATTCTGTAAGCAACGCGTCATGCGAGTTCTAAACTGAACGCACTCCTGTAGACTTGATCTTTATTATATATATACAACTACACCATACTTTTCTACTTTGAGCGAAGAACGATATGCGGATTCAGCGTAAGCAGTAACTTGACTAAAAGTAAGTTCTTCGGTAGTACCCCGAAATTCGGTGAATTTTTTCATCTTTCAAAATCTGGTTCATCACACAATTGT
This sequence comes from Dermacentor albipictus, assembly GCF_038994185.2. Lineage (NCBI taxonomy): Eukaryota > Metazoa > Arthropoda > Arachnida > Ixodida > Ixodidae > Dermacentor > Dermacentor albipictus. The sequence continues at coordinate 149,983,123 of NC_091824.1, read as the reverse complement.
AATTGTTTTTCAGTATCGTCCTGTAATGTTTTTCCTCAAACAAAAATTATAGGAACAGCCGAACGTACACATATCATACAAGTCTGAGATGAACTAATACACCACCTGCAGAAAGAAATCTAGAGGCCTGCCTGCCGCCCAACAAATGGGCAATATTTTGTGACTCGAAAGCAGCCCTCCAGAGCTTGCAAAGCTTACGACGTGGCAATTATGAACAGCTGGTGTCACAAATCAACGAAACCTGCCATTGCGCATCTGAACGAGGACATGACATCATATTTCAGTGGCTGCCGGGACACTGTGGCATCGTTGGTAATCACCTCGCCGATGACGCTGCCCGACGTGCCCAGGCTGGCTCACCGACACTCCTTATACCTTTATCCAGAGTCGACGCTGCAAGAGAGCTTCGCAGTCTTGCTCGTGCAATCACGTTAGGTTGCTGGCATACACCACAGAACTCTAAGTGTCGTTTACACAGTCTCGACCCATCACTAAAACTTACATTACCAGCGAACCTTCCACGACGTGACGCAACACTGCTGTGTCGGCTGTGGGTAGGAGTAGCATTCACCAACTCCTACAGCTACCGCATTGGAATGGCGGATTCACCAATGTGCGCTAAGTGCAAGTGTGAAGAGACCATCAGTCACCTTCTGTGCCACTGTTCTCGCTTCGATAATCAACGTGAGACTCTCCAGTGTGCATTGAATAGACTGGATGACAGGCCATTCACGGAAGCGAAGATCTTGGGAGCCTGGCCTCACAGCTCATTGGCCCAGAAAGCAGTTAGAGCGCTTTTTCGCTACCTGAAGGCAACGGACTTGAGTGCCCGACTATAGACAACCTACACTTAAGTTCTCTCTCTTTCTCTTTCACTCCCCATTCCCCTCCCCACGCGTAGGGTAGCAAACTGGACTCAGTCTGGTTAACCTCCCTGCCATTCCGTCTTCCCTTCTCTCTCTCTCTCTCTAGAGGCCTGCAGAAATTTTCAGAAAAGCGTTGCCAGACTAGTCATTACTATAAATGGCCATAAATATAGTACTGACAACTTTCATTTCCGCAGCTGCAACATGTGCGATAAGATGAAAAATTAGCAAAAATACGCATATTTCTGCTCAGAGATTAGTATGCCACAATGGGCAGTATCTATTAGTGATTAACACACCATTAAAATTATCCCCCACCTCCATTCATGGGCTGCAGATTAAACGGCGTCATTATTTCCGCTGCACTATCTGAAGAATGAATTGGTTCTGCTGGTATTCTTTAGGTATTTTGGTAGGGGCACTCCCAGTGTTTTGCTTCCCTTGACCTTTTAGCAAAGATTTGAAAGAATTCATGATTTCCTGCAATGGCGGTAGCCTTTGAAGCGCTGCCTTCCATCTGTGTCATTCACACATATGAATACATTAGTATCTTAAGCAAAACAAATATCGTCCTCAAAACTATGCGGTACCCTCCGACCTTATTTTCGCACTGCTTTTCTTTTGCTTATTTGGTCAATGGTGCCGTGAATAAACATAAAAGATGCATGAAAGTTAACATGTAAACTGTACGGTTGATAAACATGAACATTGCACGAGGCTTCCCGCTGATAGGATGAAAGTAAACGCAATAGCATGCATGCATGTAGCAGGTGTACGGGGTGCGGTAAACAGCGCTTGATGAAAGCTTTGCTTCACATAGACTTCTACATTTACTGTGGTGCTCAGTATAAGTTACAACATAGGCATACACCCGTTACTTCTTTCAATATTCTAATAGTGTCAGTTTTCTTGTTAACAGGGTGATACCAGTAATCGGAATGGTGTTAAACAATATTTTTGGTGTGCAGTCGCTGCCATGCTGCCATGGGGACACTATATAGCAGCATGGCAGCTCTTAGACATAAAAAAAGAACAAATTCTTGTGTTGCAACTCATATTGAGCGTAATAGCATTCATCTGCATTCTTTTTCTTTCACACATTCGTTACAGTGCTGTGTTATGTTTTCTTGTGTAGTGAGCAGTATTCAGCATTGGTTAATGGAGTAACAAAAAATATGGTGCAAATTAAAGAACGATGCTTCAGGAGCCCTTGTTAAAGGACCAAAGGCTGGTCATAAATTTGTCCGAACAAATCAGGTAGAAGCACTCAATTCTTACCTCTTACAACGAGCTTCGCGACATTAGAGTTGAGGGGCGCGTCCTGCAGGGAGGCCCTGGTGACCTGGCACTGCCAGGAGCCGTCGTCCTCGTCCAAGTTGACTTTGCGGATGAGCACCGAGCAGTCGCCGTCCTGCGGCTCTCGCTCGAAGTCGTACTTGTCCGGGATCTTGCCCACAGCGTAGCCATTCTTAAGCCACACACACTCGCCTCGTCGATTTCGCACCTGGCACTGCAACCGTACTTCGGTTCCAGGGTTTACCTCCGAGTCCGATGGTGTTTTCTCGAACTCTTGCACGCCGGATACCAGACCTGGAGGAAAAGCAAAAAAGAAAAAGAGACCCGACTGTATTAATGGAGAGTAAGGTGGAAGAGCTGAATGTTTAGAGGTGGCACGGCTACTCTCTCAGAGATGGCCTGTAAAAAGGCCTTAAGTAAGTGACTGATGGACAGATCTTCATATAAAAATAAAATTTCCTTTTATACTTTCTGAGTGAAATACTGTAAGCTTACCGTGAAAGATGGTAAGAAAACACAAAATTCTTCTACGACAACAAAATGAATATTCTTGACCACATAGCCTAAACATCCTCATTTCTCAATCACAAGACATCGACACTTGAGGAAAGGATAGATTATAGAAAACTCACATTAAAATTTTATTAATTCGCTATCTTGTGTCTAGTTTTCAGCATCTGTCTTCGCAAGAGTATGGTAAGGTGCAGCACAGGCTTTGCGCGACAAGAAAGGCTTTGCATTCAGAAAGCTCCCCAGTGCTTCTTTATTTTCAAAATCATTTTTGTACCGGTCTCTCCATCGGCCCCTTATCGCAGTAACACGTACTATTTGCTGACGGCGACATAAGACGGCAACTTCTGCCGTAAAGCAGGTGTCTAAACCTCCCTGTTCAAGACACTATGCAACATCGACTCACTGCCCGCACACGACTTCTTAAAAGGAAAAATTGCCATCCAACCGACTGTAGCACTATGCCACAAAGGAAACCCATAAAGGTTTCTCATGAAGAAAGCGTCGAAGTTGAAGGAAAATTCATCCTGGTGCGGGATTCGAACAGGGGACAAACACCTTGCCGAGGCGGCTGCTCTACCATCTTAGCTAACCAGAGGCTAGCAAATCGAAGAGCGAGGGTGAATTAATCAAGAACTCGAAGCAGTGGAAGACTGAATATCGCAAATCAGTTCTGCAGCAGCCTGCAAGATGGAGGGACAGTTCATGAAAGAGGAAAGCGCCATCCACCTGACTGTGGGGCGTTCTTGAAACGCTAACAAAAGAAGTCACAATAAGGGGGCAAACGATGTCGTAAAGATCTATAAAATTATGCGATACCACCACTAGGGAACGGGCCACTACACAGGCGACGCGAAGGCGGGCTCGGTAGCATACCATTTTAAAATTGAATTCATAAAATCCTGAGATTTCACGTGCCAGAAGCACGAGCTGATTATGAGGCACGCCGTAGTGGGGTACTCCAGGCAAATTTTGACCAACGAGGGATCTGTAACGTACCCCCAACACAAGGAACACGGGCGTTCTTGCATTTCGCCCCTATCAAAATGCGGCCGCCGCCGCCAGTATTTGATCGCGTGACCTCGTGCTTAGGATCCCCACACAATAGCCGCTAAGCAAGCATGGTGCGCAACGTAACATGTCATGAATCCCGCCATACTATGCAGAAAACCCCACAAGCAAGCGCATGCTCCGTGCATTGTGAGCGTAAAGGCAAACTAAATGCTCAATGCTGTTCTAACCATAGAGAATAGAAAACACAAAACGTACGTCCTTTTGTAAAGTAGTTTGCTGGGCCAGTTGGTACATGGTGAACATATAGCGGTTTCCAGGAAGTACGGACGCGAGCACAACAAGTAGAAACGGACAGGACAACGCTGGACTTACAACTTAACTTTATTGTGAATACATTCCACAAATCTCCGCCACGCATGCGTACACACCCACGACGTCGGCATTGATGTGCATTAAAAAACGGCGAATAAAGACATTTTACCCTAATAAAAGGAATAGAGGGCCTGGCAAAAAAAATGTAGGGCCTTATAATAATTATAACAATAATGCAAATATCACGCAAGTGCGCAACATTGCATGATATGTATTGGCCCAGTTTGAGCACATAAAGATACATATAAATACCATGTACGTCGACATTGCCTCCTTTCATGTCGACTTTGGTTCACACGCCTTTCTTTTTTTTTACTTGATACTTGCTTATTTCTATACAAAAGAAGCAGTGTGAGCTTAAACTTTTCCTCCTATATTTATAGATGGCTAGGACACAGACAAAGGAGAATAAACCGGCTCTATGCTGCTACGGAATCAAGAAGTTTTAGTATGTTTTATATGAAGCTGATTTAGAAACCAAATGAAAAATAATACGAGAAAACAATCAGTTCAGCTGCAAATTTCGCTTCATTTCTTTTTTTTTAACAAAGAAATATGTTAAAGGATTTCCATGCTTTCCTTTTTTGGCTCATAGGTTCTTGTGTTTTTCGGTTCTTTCTCGACCTGCTTTTCTACTAGCACCTTTTTGTGAGAGTTGTTTACTCGGCCCTAATTATCACCTCTTTTTCCTCGTTCAGGAAAGCCCTGCTCACGATCTTCAAACTGTGTTTTTTAGGTTTGCTTTAGGTAAGAAATTCCTGGGCTGCATGACTATATTTCTTACCTTCACTTGAAGCTCGTATGGCATGCAGAGTAGGAACAATCAGAAGAAAGCAATTTCGCCTCCAAATTACTTTTTAACTCGAGGAGCCTGTCGAGAAGCTTTAAGCGCTTTTTAATTTTGTGCCGATAACAACATATTGAAAACAGAGCCCTCCTTCTGTTTAGTTTTTACTGGTTTCAAGCACATAATGTGATCGGAAGACAGTGGATAGGCACCTGTTCAATTAATGACGCCGTCTCTATCACCTTATTTTTACAGTTTTGTTCGTCTCCCAAGGTTTCGTCTAGGTTTGTTTCTCACAGTTTAGGCAGGCGCTCCAAGTGTGCCTTCATGTATTTGAACTGCTGTCCGATTGGTTTTTTATGCTTTCGGCTTGGTTTACTGGTGTATGTATATTGTGTTTCCAATAGTCGACATTCACGCTTCCCAATCATTTCATCGACTGCCCAAGCGTCACTGATGTCTTCTCTTTTCGTCTTCGCGAGCTCCATCGCCTCACAGCCAATTAACTCCGACAAACCATTTCTTTTTATTGTGCTGCACATTGACTAAATAATTTACTTCTTTCTTTCTATTCAATTCGTCTGTGTTCTTTCGCCTCGGAAGTTAAGGTCGTCGTTAAGGGCGAACTAATTACGTAGCTTACGGCAGGAAATGAATTAAGGTCCGCTGAGGCTTCCAAACAGAGGGCGTATTCCCGGACGAGCATCAACTCGCGGTGCGAAAGGAGTCACTGCAGAAAAGGTGGTTCCTCCCCGCTAATTAGAAAGAGCGTGCCATGCATTGGCTCTGCTTTGGGGTTTCATTCGCACTCTGCGCAGAGCGAACTAATAACGTGAACGTTGGCTCCAGAGTCGTTTCCATTTTTCAACTAGACAGCTAGAAGGTGCGAACTGCGGTAGTAGGTTCAGGCCTGATGAAGATTCGCGTTGCTAAGAAATACTTTAAGGGTATACAGTACACAAACGCCGCCTCCGGCAACGTTATTCGGAACTGCGTTTGAAATAAGCTTGAGCTTTTTGAACTGAGCAGAATTATACAGCCCCATGACCCAATGACCTTCCTAGCCTTGACTTTTGCAGCTGAAAAATGTGGCGCGTCCTCTCCTTTATGACGAAGCTTTAATTCCGACTAAATTAGGAAGGAAAATGTCCGTTCGGATGTTCGAAACATCCGTTAAAGACGCCCACAAGAAATATTCGTGAAATTTTACTCAAAGAACCATGGGAGTTAGCGCAATATAGTATAGGGGAAACTTGATCATGCCAAGGAAAACTAAGCATAATGTTAAACAGCATCACGTAATCAGGTGTGTTTTAGGAAATTGGCAAATCGCAGTTAGGTATGCTTTAGTTCTCTCACGAGGGTATCGTCAAGAAGCGACCCAGCGTGTCAAATTAAAGCTTGGCACCAAGAAAATGTTTCTTTAAGAAATAATTTAACGAGGTATATTATGTAGGAGTCCCGTAAGAACTTATCAAAGTTTCCCTAAGAGATCCATAACTAAAATCTGTTATGTTTTATACGTTTTGAGCTAGAAGATTACCAAAAGTGCAACTTGGCAAGAACACCTCATCTGTTACAAGGAACATGTTTGGCAAATTTCAAAATTTTAGCTGCTCTGCAGGCAACCTAGGTATTTTAGTTTCGAAATTACCCCCAGAATCTTGACAATTGTTCCTCCGAGCAATAAACCATATTTTAGCATTCCTGCTGTAAGAAAACGGTTCAAATGGATATACAGGAAACCACGTACATTAAAATTTGGCCACTGAATTATACTTTTATATATTAAAATAGGATTTAACTCGGACGGATTACTTATAAGGGGTCGCGCAAGAACCCTGCCAGCACAACAACCGTGGCTCGACGCTGCATACGGAGTAGTGAAGAGTACCACTCTGGTGATTACAGAAAACAGCGGCCATATGCTATAATCGGATACGCTACTCTGCTACATAGACTTAAGCTACACGTTTAACGTAACCAGTGCAGCCTTGTGGTCGTGGAACCCGCCGTGGTTGCTCAGTGGCTATGGTGTTGGGCTGCTGAGCACGAGGTCGCGGGATCGAATCCCGGCCACGGCGGCCGCATTTCGATGGGGGCGAAATGCGAAAACACCCGTGTACTTAGATTTAGGTGCACGGTAAAGAACCCCAAGTGGTCGAAATTTCCGGAGTCCTCCACTACGGCGTGCCTCATAATGAGAAAGTGGTTGTGGCACGTAAAACCCCATAATTTTTTGCGGTCGTGGAGTTAGCTAACTAAACTCTCCCATCTTTCTACTCCCTGCCCCCCCCCCCCTACCTCCCTAGAGCTCTACTATTATTAAAAAACTGTGCAAACGTAAGAAAAACAAACAAATAATAAAGCTGTGACAGCACTGTGTGTTCTTGTTAAGTTGAGGTTCCGTATGCTCATATAAGGCAACGGCACGTTGACGATACGCAATGAAAATGCATGTGAAAAACATGCAGAACTACTCGAAAAGACAATTCCCACGACTAACTAATATACATCCCAACTACAGCCCATGCTGGAGGTAGTCGCGCTCTTCTAGAACGTTTGCAGAGCAGTTACAGGGCACGCTTGCGCTGGAAGTTATTTCATTTCGTTATACATATTTAAAAAAAAAACGCAAGCGGCAGAGCTTATCTGACGATAAATGTAGACGTTAATGTGATAAGCATTGAAGCAATGCGGCTACACACCGTATTGCCAACGCTGAAACGTGTATGCAGCCGGGCTCCACTGTCGCGCTTCTTACTACACACGCTGCGCCATCTAGCGGCGGCGGCGCCATGCGGCGCGGGTTCGACTCTGCCGGGCATCGGAGGAATCTAAGGGACCGTTTTGGTCATTGTAGAGTGGCATATACGCAATGGCAAATACATGCAAACGTTAACACGAAAGAGGCTAATTGAAGATCAGCTCAGACCGAGTGGCACATACTCATTTCTCCAAGATGAGCATGTGGTACATAATTTAAGAGCGGTACATACCCACTGCCCCATGACTGGTACCGAATCTGCACCGGCCGACGACGACGTCAAAGAAGTTCTTTAAACAGTGAAACATTACATAGCGCCACATATCCAGTCGCCCAAGTTGGTGCGAAAGTTCGTTTCAAACCATGTTGCCTCAGCACAGTAGGCCGACGAACTACCCATTCGACCATGGACTACTCATTGACCCTGGTAGGAGAGAAAACTATTAGAGGCATAGCTAGAGAGATATACAGACAGTCAGCCACTATAAAGTGCGTGAAACACCCTAAGAATGCTTATCTTAAAGGATTCTACAGCTGTAAATGCAAGTTCTATATGCAATCTGCAGAAGCACGATAAGGTTACTTATATTTGAGGAGCATTCACAAAGAAATAACAATTCAGAAAAGCAAGACAAGGTGAGGCAAAGGACCATTGGACGACGGAGACATGTTGTGTCGCCGGCAGGCAAGGAAGCAACAAGCACCTGCCATCGCCACTGACTGCAGCCGCTGCCATTCAAAGCGCAGCCGGCTGAAAGATGTTCGACGAACCGGAAAAACGACACGCCACGCCACAACGATTACCACCTAAACCTGCTCGGGGACGGGACAGCGGCGAAATCACTGGCGATGGTAGGAGTAAGCACCGCCGCGACGGGGTACTAAGGTAAACACCAGAAAAAAGGGATACCTACGCCGATAGAACCAAACACACAAGCATGATGAAAACAGAAAAACGGGACCATCTGCACAGGAGTTTGGCAGGTACAACTATTGAAACGAAGGAAAGAGCCTCGAAACAGATGGGATGGGCGTTCAATGTTTTCCACAATCGCTCTTTCCTCAGATATTACTAAGAAGAAGAGGATGTTATATCCTTCTCCTGTCCCCGAGGAAATACTTGCGTTCAGCTAGCAAGCTTCCATGTCGCCGGTATGGAGTGATGTTTGCATCAAGCACTCAAATTTGAACGGCCTGAAAAGTAGCGATACCAGTGACATGATGTGCAGGTGCTAGCTAAGCCTGAATTATTCATTTTAAAAACATTAATTTTGATGGTGTTATAGCACAGAAGAAATAAAATAAGAAATGGAAAAGTTCCTGCTGTAAATGTAAGTGTAACACGCAGCGCGAAGGACTCGTTCAGGATGCCACGTATTTCGAGGTTGTCCGCGTGTCCAGTTCAAGCACAGTATATTTTGCGAGTGCAATGACAAGTTACACCCAAAAATAATTAACGCAAGACCCAAATATGTTAACGAAAATCCAACTACAAAGGAAACAAAAAAAAGCAAAGTATTCAGTAAGCATGCTGTTAAGCAGCGGAGAGTAGCGCTGCTGCTCGCTGGGCATCTCAAGAGCTCCTGGGACAGGCCAGCAGGAACTAGACCGGCTTATCGCACCCAGTCTAATTTGTGTCGCTTAAGTGCATCGTCCGAGAGTGGAAGAATTAGTATGCAAGAGCACGCACGAACGCTCCTCACTCGGTTATTCGCGCCTGATCACACCCTGAGAGGCCCTACGACGTTGTCTGGAAAGCTCGTAATCGCCACTCGAGAAAAGGAGCTTCCGTGTACTCGTTGGTATTTCTTCCTTTTCGTCGTTGCTGTTGAACGCAACGGGTGGTGCCATGAGGCTTTCCGCTATCCGCCGTATACTCGGTCAACTCACGCAGTCTCTGGAGATCTGCACTTTTCTCGGTAAGTCCTTGCGCTGGGACGTGTACAAAAAAATTTAAAAGGAAATTACTCGATAAAAATGTGCTGATGGAAGCTTTGCATGCATAATAACCACGCGCAAGCTTGTGTACTGGTCTCTAACAGACAACGAATATACCATAGTGTATAAACCGATAAGATTGTTTTGCCGCACACATTACCTTTATGCGGCAGAGCAGAAACTACAGGCTACATATCTGTAAAAATGCGCGGTTATTAAATGATGTCCCACACTTGCTCCAGGGTTGCGATGGGCGCACTTTCTGGTACATTTCTTTAATGCATTTCGTTAACAAATTTCTTTAGCGTGCACGGGCGTCTCAGTTCACACTTCGCCGTGGCTCAATGGCTATGACGTTATGCTGCTTAGCAAGGATTCGCGGATTCGTATGCCAACCATAGTAGTCGCGTTTCGGTGGGAGTGGAATATAAAAGCACTTCTGTAGTAATGTCTCGGTGCACGTCAAGGAACCTCGCGTGGTATACATTAATCAACTACGGCGTCTCTGATTGCCCAAGAGGTGATTTTGGACGTAACGCCCCCCCCCCCCCCCCCAATTATCGCCGTTCGCAGGTGTTATCGCATTTACGCTCCATGGAAATGGGCTCAGTACGACGGCATTTAGACAACTAGTCACCAGCGGAATGCACTACGCTGCATAAAAAGTACAAAAAATGGGCAGAAATCTTAACTGCAATGCAAAACAGGGCAAAAAGCAAGAAAAGACGTATAGTATAACGGGTGCGAATGATTTGATAAGCACCCACTTTCAACCACGCAAATGCTGACATAAGAGTAGAGAATTCTGATATTCGCATCTCACTTTGCTTGATTAACGTTTCCATGCCAGAGTGGCAGTGCACGGCTGGAAAATGCTTATTCTTTTATTACGAAATATTCCTGGGTAAAATGTAAGAAAAATGCCTGAAAGACATTGCCGAATTTTATATGATTGAATTATCTGCATAATTTTAACTAGAATAACATTAATTCGAAACACACACAAGGCAACGCTTGACGGTGTTTAGAAATAAATGTATGATGTTTTTGTACATCGCAGTGTTCTTTCACAAAACCTAATTACACATTTTTGGGCGCAAGTAAATTATTCGATTCCAAATGACATCACTGGATCTGAAAAAGTTAACTTGCGCGTCTCGTACGTAGCTCCATTTATTACAGCATGCACGGCCCCTAGGCTGTATATGAGCCCTGGCAGGACACAAATACAGTAAATTCGCTCATTCCGGAAACATTAAGTTAATTCTAGGCGCTAAATTCGAGCTAGCGGGTTAGATGCCGGCCGTGGCCGCCATGTCTCGATGTGAGCAAAATGCAAGAACTCCCATGTACTTACATTTAGTAGCACGTTTAGGTCGAGCGTTAAGAAGAAAAAAGGAGAGGCAGTGTTTCGCAGCGCAGCTTGTGAACTACAGGACACATAATTTACTGCACTGGTTGGATGCGCTCGCTCACCACATCACACAACTGGTCACGTGCAATTAAGCAAATACTTTAGGAGCACTTTGATTCTTTAGTTCTACAGCTTCATATATTTCTTAATGAGACAGAGCGTAAGATAATTAGTACATTCTGGAAGACAATACATCATTACAGTCAGTGTCTACTCAAAAGCGGAAGCATCCAAGGATTTGAAATTGATGGTAAATTCTCAAGCAAGTTAAAAAGAAAAGAAACACGTGATTCAAGCGAACGTAAGGAATAATAGTAGGCGTTAACAAGCAACAAAGAAAGAAAACAATGAACAACGACGATGACACTGGCTGGCGTAGTTCCTGCTCGACACATCAAAGAAGCTCGGCACAAAGGCGCCGCCTACAAAGAGGCCGCGTGGCTATAACGAAGCGTCGATAGTGCGGAAGTCAAAAGAAACGCCTTGAGAAGCCTTCTCATTGGTGCAGGGATACCCACATGCTTGACATGTTGACGTACTAATATGTATAGTCGGTAGCGAGATGTGGACTCTCTCCAATTATGTGGGAGGACTACAGACGTATCTAAGCAAAGAAGACAAAAATATCATAGCGGTCTACGGTGGAAAGTGAACCAGCGGTGCGAAACGATGAGAACAGAAAAACAGAGTAACAGGACGTACGCCAACTACCATATGAAGTTAATGCACAGATAATCTGCGCTTTCAAGCGCAGCTTACAATCACACAATCAAAATATCATGATCCTAGCAACGAGATGGTGCGATCAACGAGAATGGACACCGTTATCTACAAACTAGAATTTCTTTTCGTGAAGAACCAATGAAGGCATGCTGATAAAATTCTCGTTTCTCCCAATGTGATACTCTTTGTTGACCTCACGCTCTATGTTGTCCTTATATTTGCTAATGAAATGGGTTTCACGAAACAATGGAGAACAACCACAATATTCGAAATCTGAGGTCAGCTGACTACCAGAACCATTTCTATAGTTTAGCTTAGGTTGGACTGCCCTGTCATTGAAGCAAAACAAGATTCTGCTTTGGTGCACAGCATCACTCACACACATGCACGCACGCGCATGCGCACAAGTAGTCATTGATATGACCCAATTGAACCAAAATTACCAACCTCGCATGTGTAGATAATGGTACCATGCATAGCATCCCGAATTTCTCTCATTGCAGTGCTTTAAACTCTGCCTGGCAAAGCGCCCGTTTTTCATGGTAACCTTGCCAAAGAAAGAATCCAAATAGCAGCAAATTTACGCCATTTTTCAACATTGCATCACATAAAAATGGGCAGAGGTTTCAGAAAGAGAATAAGAATGACAAGACCCATAAGGTCATTATTGCTCGTTCACGCGATCTGGACAATGAAATCACAGTATACGAAATCACACTGTAGAAATCGAAGTATATGGGTAATGTGCTTTTTCTCAATTCTTTCTAGCTACTTCAGTTTTATAAGCCCGAAGACAGCACATCTTCAAGACTAACTTCAACGCCCACGTGCACAAGCAGTTGCCATTTTCTGCTTTTCCCCTTTCATTGTGGCGTCATAGCGAAAGTTACTTTCATGCATGTTTGCCGCCGTATGAAGTACCCAGAGTTGTAGTTAGACGGTTTCTGTAGAGTTTCATTGCAGCCATCATATGCATACATAAACCCGGTTTTATGAAGCCTCGTTTGTTTGATTTATGTCTTGTATCCCGGTTCTATGAGAAAAGCTTAGTATAAAAAGATGTAGGGAGACGAGTTGGCTGAAAAGAAAGATTTGGTTGAATGTCACATAAAGAAAAGCAATCATCTACGGTTTTACAGCTCGCCATCATCACAGACTGAGAGCCAGCCGCTGCACGGGAAGGATGCACAAGAAAAAACTAAAATGAGCCAAGCTTCTGAAATAAATAAACGGAAGCGAAAAGATAAACGCGGCACGGGCTGTAGGCCTCGCCGTCTTTCAAAACACCTTTTCATCCATCATGCTCACGCCAAGAGCTACAGCGCACGTCAGCGACTTCCATCGTAGCGAGGGGCGCAGGTTCACTTGCATGCATTTCTTTTTCGGTTTGGCTTATTGGCTTCGCGTGATGTGGAACGCCAGGGCTACTTCGTTGCTTTATCCCGGATTCCCGGGCATTTGAATTGAAATACAGCTACGCAGGGTTTCGCGAATAAACTTACTTGTCTCCCATGACGACGACACGTCAATAGCTGCTGTAGTTTCGCAGTTGTCGCACAAAGGTGCGTGCTCTGAACAAGATGTCCCAATCTGGCGTTTTGTCTCTGCTTAAGTAAGCGTTCTTTTTTTCTTTCTGCTTCTTTAAAAGAAAGGTCACGTCAGAGCTTTCCTATTTACATCAGGAATGTAGATAATTACCAGGCTAAACAATCTACTGTGCTCGATGACATCAAGCCCCAATGCCTCATGTATAGCATGCATCTTTAACGCGGCAGCGTTAAGGAGCCAGTGTCGCAGAAATTACGATGTCGGCAAAAAGATTTTAGAACCACGTACACCAAGGCCTTCCATGTGACGCAAAGAATTGACTGAACAAATTGAGCTAAAATACGCGGAAAAATTACAAACTACGACACACACACCACCTACCGACATTATAGCTCTTAGACTGCAATTTGAATATACGAGAAAACATACTTCTGTTAGGCCAAACCTCAGACAAACCCCTTTCTATAGCGTTTCTGCAATTCATAGACCGGAGACGGCGTCCGCTATTTGCGCACGCCGGCGCAGTTGCCGGGAAGAGTGAGAAGCAGTCAGGGATCTTTGAATGCTATCACACTCCACTCCTAAAGGCGAAGCTTAAGCATCCTCCAAATTTTCAGAACATTTTTCAGTGTATCTTTGACTCGGTAACTGTGAGAATATCTTGCTAGAGCAAAAAGAGAAAAATACCCCATCATAGAATACTCCTTTGAATAAATACGCTTCCTTCTACGGCTGCAGCCACAGAAAAAGAAATTATCGAGCGTATAAACCCATGAAATTGGGCCAACAACGGTAATAAACGAAATAATTGGAGAAATCTATTAAAGCATGCAAGATACACGCATGAGCAAACGAAAAGTAAATTTTATCACCTGAAGCTGGTGAAACGAACCAGGTGCAACTCCCCGACAACGCTGCCACTGACCGAAATGTAGCATCAAAGCAGCCACTCATTTCAGTGTATTTGAATCATTATTCTAACGTTTACCAAACAACTGTAAATTTGAGTACCTTTTGAGTACTGCAGAAAGAGGATTTTTATAGAAGGTCACTTACTACGCAAAACTTTTTAAAAAATTCTTAACGAGGCAGACTCGCATCTCACATGCATGGACAGCACTCGAAGCACGGTTCAAGTACCACATGGAAAGTAAGAAAACAAAATAAGAAAACCACGACGAACGATACGCCTTTACATTTTGTTAAAAGATATCTCTATACGAAGCAAATACCAGCTGCAAATGCTACAGCACGTTTGAGGAAGTAATTACGAACAAAAAATTTTTCTCAGCGCTCGAACGTTTAATCGGTTCGCTAAGAAAAAAAAGAAAAAAAAGAAAGGAGAAACCATACAACAAGCACGACTGTAGGAAAAAAGAGTGGTCTCGAAAATCAAGCGGGCTCGCAGAAAAACCGTAGACCTTTTTTCCAGGAGCGATAAATTAAATTTCGAGATTCACTCCCCGCAGCGGTTCGACGTCAGCGGGGCTCTTGATGAATTTCCGGCTGGCTGGTCAGAAACGATATATGGCCACAGTTGAGCGTTAGCCGTGCGAATCCCACAAGCAGAGCGGTGCGACGGACAGCGAAGGAGGAGAGGGCGGCAGCAAGTTGTTCCTAATTATGTGCAGTGCTCCTTGCGTTGAAAAATAAGCATCGGGGTATTACACAACTCACGTGGGTGATGTTTGCAGTATTTGGTAACAGATTTCTCACAATAGTAGCGACGAAAACCGGAATGGGTGATACAATGTAGAAGAGAAAAAAATAAAGAAGTAACACTAGGAACAGCTTAAGAAGCGTCAGGGCAGCAAAGCGTTGATTATCCGGGACAAAAAAGTTCATTCATCCGATACATATCCTTGTGAGCATGCGGCGTAATCAGTAGAAGGGAACGTAGGTTCGTACCAGGACAAGGCTCGGTATTTTACTAGGTACAGTAAAAGCAGCTAAGTACTGATTATAAACACACAAGCGAGAGATAACAACCCTCGATATCAACAACAGCTTGAAAACAACTCCGAAATTAGGTCCTGGGCAACCTATTACCTATTTGCCACGAGTAGCATCACCTTAGAATTCACTTAGAATTAAGCATACGGCTGGTTAGTCACAAAGAAGTGAACTGGTGCGTCATTGCCATTTAATATTTGTGCTGACAAATGTTCATTACTTTACGTTCGAATGACCAAATGGTCGGAGCACCGCAGACCAGTCTTAGCCAAGGCCATGTTCATACCTGTCAACTCTCCTTATTTTCGAATTCGACCAATCCTCCCCATTGTATGAACACGTTCACAAATCTTCCTATAAGCTGCCCCCCTCCCCCCCCCCCCAAAAAAAAAGAAGAAACACCTGCATCACGCAACAAAGCCACATAGTAATTGCCCCTATGCACTATAGTGGCAATTAGATTTAAATCATAGTCATTTGTGTTCAGGCACTCTAGGCCTAACTAGGTTCGCTTCAGATGCAGACATCTATTGACTGCGCGTGTGGCAAATGTATAGCACGTGTTCCTTGTTTATACACGCACGTACGCACGCGCCATCTCCTGTCAGAGTACGAGCACCGAGACATATAACAACTGTACTGGCAGCCATTCAGAGCTGTTTCTCACGTTGCTGTAACAGCCAAAAGAAAATATCAATTTATTATTATTATTATTATTTTGCTGCAAACACAGCAGATAAAGTACATACCTGCAGGGATTCACCTTGCGGCTGCAGTGACGACCTTGGCAAGTGTGTGCGCTTGGTTTACGTACTTGCAGGAGCAAAATTAGCATCAGTTATCAGTTTCTAGAGCTGCCTGAGTCAAGTGCCCACTATGGCTTCCCATAACACGAGCGAAATTAGAAAAGGTGCAAAGAGCATCACGAAAAAGAGCGAGAAGTCCCACTAAAAGTACATATATATTGACTGCAGGGGAGGATACTTTATTCGCAGCGCGTTTTAGAGCAGCACTACGGGGACAAGCAAGTGGGCTCCCACAAAACCGTTTTCTTAGATAAACCGCGGCTCACTGGATGTGAATCAATTTTCACTTCCCGTGCGTAGGCCCATTACAACGATTTGCACGACAAATATAAGGTAATAGCACGAGAAGCAGTATCGTGCAGTGAGCAACAACTGGGCTGCAGCCAACTTCCGATGTGAATCAACGATGCGAAGGCTCGTTTCGGTCTAGTGCACGGGATGTCCGGAACACCGGAGGGAAGATTAGCGCGAAATTGATTAATGCCGCTACTTCGAACGCTGCCTTGATTAGCTGCGCGCTCCTTGCACGACAGCAGTTTCGTGCCAGGAAGGAGTCAAGTACTATCGCGTCAGCGCGGACTACGTTACAGGCAGCGACCTTGCGACGCGTAAATTGATTACACTTTCTTAAACGACTCACTTCTTTTTCGCGTGTTGATTGAAATGTTTGAAGTTCCAGAGTGAAAGTAAGAAACACGGGTTGTGAAAGATGTAGCGAAAGTCTCAAGAAAAGTTATCACCACTTAGAAGCTCTGAGGCCCATTTTTGTGTTTCATTTTAACGGCGCGTGTAGTTGCGTTTGTGTAGCCCTGCTTGAAACGAATTTTAGAGAACAATTTAGACGTTACATTATCTTATGTGAAAGTACTTTTCCGCGTGGTCTGTTGCCAATGTACTTCGGCCTGTACTGATAAAAGTAGTCATTACGCTAGAAGTGATTGCAGCAGCAAGTGCCCGGCAATTATTAGCGTCTGTGGCCGGATGATGACAAACTACACTTACTAATCAAAGGCTTTGTGAATTCCGGCCCAGCATTTATGTTTGGCTGCACTAATCAAACACTGTAAGAGTTTTTATTTATATCGACGCGGCTTCTTCAGCAAGGATCACCGTTTCCAATTTCAGTTCATACTGTCAACATTTTTTAAAGGCAACTGCGTTCACACCATGGTATAAAAGACTAGAAAACGTTGCTGGGCGATTTGGTTCAAGTCTAGGGAGTACATATTATTGCGACATGCGAATAAAGACTTTGTAGGAGGTAGTACTCCCTCCTACAAAGCCTTTGTTTCCACGTCGTGCTAATATGTGCCCCATAGACTGGTATAAAATAGTCGCACACTGTACAAATGATGTGGCTCGACGTGTGTTACCGCACAAGGAAGCGTGTCTTGAGTAATAACCTGTTAAACTATGCATAATATTTTAGTGCTTCGATTTGAGAAAATGCAGATAGGGTGTTGCAAATTTAATCTTACTGATAACGAAGGCCTGGACCAAGCGAAGGAGTTCGGCCTTCTTTAGTCCGCCATGTTTATCGGAGACGCGCCCTAGAAGGCGCAGGGTGTGGTCGACTGTGGTGTGCAGTGTATGCTGGACATATGTGTTGAGGCGGTCGCTTTGAATGTGTAACCCAAGCACCTGGAACCTGTACACTCTAGTAACAGGGACCTGTGTATTGGAAATTTGTTTTTCGGCCCCCCGGTTGGTTGGCAGGAGAAGAAGCTCAGATTCGCTATGATCTGATTTCAGATCGCAGTATCTAAAAGTAAAAATAGAATAAATAAATTTTGGAAGGGATCCTGTGAGAGTCATATCATCTCCATGAACCACGACCGTGTCAAGTTGGCTGCGGCCTAAAGATCGTCTTGAATCTCTTCATCGGAGCCGCCAGTCGTCCAAAGAGTGATGTCGGCGAAGAGCGAAACATTGAGATTAGGAATAGATCAGGATCAGATCAGAATCCACACCCTTTTACGCAAGGTATGTACATTAGTTCTGGGGGTCCCCATGCGGACTTCCGCTGAAAAGTTCATGCTTACTGGCACTTTCAACACACTTATCTGAACTCACAGAAGCCCGCCTCACATCCCAGTATAGTAGACTTTCTAACACCGCAAACGGCCGATACATTCTACGAACTATTTCGATCAGTCCGGCACTTATCATCAAGCGTAAACACGCCATTTCACGTCACATACACGAGAACCTGTACATTCCACCACTTGCACCCTGTGCACATGCACCCTGTGCACCAGATAAAACGCAGGAGGCTGTGAGCAAAAGCTCTCCAAAAGCAATTGTCCCCCTCAAAAGATGTGCTCTATGTTGATGCCGCCGAATGTGGAAATAGAAAGCATTATGCAATATCAGTCATCAACTCTAACGGCCAGGTCGCTGCGGCAGCCTCCAGTTATGTCTCTTCCTCGTAGGACGCGGAGGAGGTGGCCATAGCCCTGGCCCTCACAATCCCAATGTCATCAGCTATCGTTAGCGACTCCAAAACAGCCATACGTAACTTCGGAGCAGGCAGGATCTCTAAGCCAGCCCTTTCCCTCCTCTTGGCCCATCCTTTCCATCATCAAACGGTAGCACTAATCCGGACTACCACGCATGCGGTCCTTGCCGGTAACGAGGCGGATCATACCAATGCCCGAGGATTTACGGTCCGGAAGCAAGTATCAGGTGTGTCGGGCCTCGCTACGTAGGAGGCGCCGTTTACAGCGCGGGATCGGTTTATTACCTACCACGACATCTGCACATACTACCGATTAGACCGTTCAACCTTTCCGCAGCTCATGCGCAAATCCCCCGCGTAGGTCTGAAGTTCTGCGGCGACAGCTGCAGACTCACAAATTTCCGTCCCCTTACCTCCTCCACCGCATTCATCCCTTAATTCACCTTTCTCCCTCTTGTAAACTCTGCGCCTCTCCCAGAGCACACTTAAACAGCATCGTAAAATGAGGGACCTAAGCACCCCTTTACTTCTTTCCTCAAACAATTACTATCTAGTGAGGAGCAGTGGAAGGGTGCCCTGCACAGCTCGAGGCCTGACCTTCAGGACGCCATGGAGTGGACTGAGAGGACAGAGGAGGCTTACTTCAAGAATTTATTCCCCCCCGCCCTCTATCCTATTGTCCCCTTCCTTTTAAAAATAGATAAACAAAGTTTTTCATTCGTTCATTCATTATTCATTCATTGCTTCGACACTCTCTTGTCTAAACCTTATTTTGTCATTTATCTTGATCTTATTTGAATACTGTTCGCGTCTATAAAATCTCTCATTTAACTTCTCCCGACACTTACACAGGTTGCAAGTGTTCATTAAGGTTATTCTGATACTCAAAGTCCATATAGTACCGTCAGCCCAAGCACTACGTACAGATGATTAAACCGCGAAGCTGAAACGTGCGGCCCCGGTGTTTATCACCGGGTAAATCCCGACGCTTCATTAAAGTATTTCTCTATTATTGGTTACATCTTAGTGTTTATTAATTAATTAATTATTGACGACGACGAACGCAGAAGCAGTGTCACGAGCGCGTTCACGCGCTAGCGCCGAGGGGCGTCAACGAGCCAGCTGTCGAAAAAGACGACGACGCTAGAGCTAATCTTGATGATGATTGTTTGTTCTACACGCGAACACGATGCTGGGGAAACTAGCCGTTAACAGCTTCGCTGTAAAAAAAGGACTGCGATATATCTGCATATTAAATGAGTGTAGTTATCGGTGACTCGTCCGAATAAATAAAAAGGTACAGCGTTACGCGCAGCGTTGTATATGAACTTTATTCTAGCATTCGAAGCTGCCATTGCCTTTTTTGTTTGCGTATTTCGTGTCACAAACGCTCTACACCACATACCACGACTTCAACCATTGACCTGAAATGATGTCTGCTGACTACTGGCGTTATTGAATTTTTGAAGTGTCAGAACGTGGACGCAGACCCCAACCATCTTTGCTAACTTCTCAAAACGAATGACTGCGATGTCCAGCTATAGGTCTGTTTCCTTTGATCTACAGCTTTGCTACCCAACTCTGAACTCAGGTACCATGCTGCGAGACGCTGCATATTGGGTATGTCCAATAAAAATTCATACATGAAAGTTTTGAAAGTAATAAAAATGTCTTATAACAGCAAGTACAACACAACAAACATTTACGCGATGCAATACGCAGCCAGTGGAGCGGCTAGGCTTGCAAAGCAGTGATATATCACTGTTTTTCTCTTGGCACCCTCAGTTTCCTACAAGTTGGAAAACAAGTTTGAGTGACTTGATTAATGTATTTCGTTCTATATGTTCCTCGATCGGAGCCTGCTGTCAAAAATTCCGAGACTGTCGACCTTTAGAGACTCAGAAGCACACAAAAGGAGATAACAAAGAAACGTCTCAACGTCATGAATAAAAGTAATTTCTGGCTGCGCAAAAATGTCCTTTGGTTATGGTTATGGTTATGGTTATGGTAACTAAGCACGCTGCTATAGGCCAGGTAGTCCGCATTTTTTAAATTTTGTCGCGCTAGCGAGGACAACACAGCATTGACAACATAGTAACAAACGTGTTGTCTTCTTCAGAGCGATAAAAGTAGTAAAGCGTCATGATTTGTCATAGGTCTAGAGATTATAAAATTCAAAACTATAATCTGTTGCAGACGTATAGTCAGCGTTGTCTTAGCAATGCGAGCGTGCCAATAAGTACACCACGGAGTAGCTAAAAATAGTGATTCTGTAATTTATTACCTGAGCAACGATACTTGGAACAAATTAAGCTGAAGTTATTTACTGTTCCAAACATGTAGATCTTTTAGAAGCACAAAAATGTCGTAAGGCTGTGACTTGGCGTTGCTCCGTCCTTCCGCACTACAGTACCGCGGTACATTGATGATTGCATTCGAGAGCCTTGGCGATGCCAGTTGACAGTAGCACGGCTGATCATCCCCCCCCCCCCCCCCCTTCATATGTGTGCGTATTTTTTACCGTTGAACCCCTATGAACAGTTATACAAGGCCAACCATTCCACTATTTAATCGTTCTTAGGCCAAACAAAAATAGCACTTACAAGACGGAGATTGACCGAGCTATGAAGCGCCTTTATTCCAACAAGAGAACGCGCCAGCCCGTGAAGAAACAGAAGATCAAGGATGACGCGCCATCACCGAAGAAAAGCGAGATGAACTTATGGCTAACATACATATGGAAACGACGAAGTACGGTAATATTGCATACAATACATTTATTTGTCGATATGTACCACCCCCTAAACAAAAAGCTGACTGGTCAGTTATATGAAAGTTATTGTGTGTGGACAGAAGGGTATGATTTGGTGATCGATAGCCATAAGCGGCATGATGAAGCAGTAGCATTTCTGGCGCCTATACATCTGAGAATTCGATTTGGTTGTAAGGCTACGAAGTCTAGTAAGAGTATTTTCTTAACTTTACTATTTATTTTAATTGTTTAAATGAACTTCAATTTTATGAAGAATATACAGTATTCATAATTAGTTATCACCTTCATGATGCGAAACATTAAAAACGCGAGACACAGAAGGTGCATCAAAGGATATACATGGTCAATAGCTTTCTCAGAATTCTTGCGCCAAGTAAGGACCTCGCCGACGAAGCCGCCCGGTCTACCCATCTGGATGCCCGACCAGTTCCAATCCCCTTCTCAAGAACCAACGTTGCAAGACAGCTTCATATTGTGGCTAAAGCTATGACCCACACATACTGGTCTTCTCCCAACCTCCCGAAGTGCCATCTTCGTAGGCTGGATCCATTCTTAAAGCTACAAGCGCCATCAAAAATTTTCTGCTCTGAGGCGACAGTATTGTGCAGCCTCTGGCTCGAAGGCCGAAGACCTACTCATTCCGCATTGGAATGGGGGATACCTGCGTATGTGCGACTCTTGCGGAACCGCAGAGACGATTGACAACATCCTGTGTATATCTCCCACATACGACGTCGAGCGCGAAGTTCTCCGGACAGCAATGAACCAGCTGGACTCCAGACCATTTTTCGTAATTAAGATACTTGGACCATTCGCATCGATGGCACAGTAGGCCATGAAAGCGCTCCTGAAATATCTCAAGTCTACAGGTCTTGGGAACCGTGTGTAGACTCGGTGAGAATCTCCCACTGTGCGCGAAACTGGGCTCCCTCTCTCCTCTCTCTCTCTTCATCCCCATACCCCCGTCTTCAAGCGCAGAGTAGCAAACCAGACGTGCGTCTGGTTAACATCCCTGCCTTTCCTGTCTTCTATTTCTCTCTCTCTTTCTCTCTCTTCCGCCAAGACTAAAACCTTGAGAATATTTCTGAACTTGAAGTTGGAGCTAAGGTACTTTTCCGGCCTGTGAAAAAGCACCACCTGCGTATCGCGCACTATAACGAAGCGCTGCTGGTCTTTCTAGTGTCCATAGGCATTTACGAAAGTTAGCCAATAACTCTATTTTGTATGTATGTACCTGTGAGTGTATGCGCAATTTGTGTGTTTATGTGATAATTGTGTATACCGTCACTATCACCCGGAACCTGGAGTAGCATGGCAGGCAATCTACCAGGGTAATATATCCCCTTTTGTCATTAGGCTTGTATATCTCTTTCTCTTGAGGTTCAGGAAAAAACAAAGGGCGAAGGCGGGAGACGGAAATTCAAGACGATGAGCAAAACGAGAACATGGTGAAAGCTGGAGCCAACGTTTCGACAAGTGGACTTTTCTTCAAGGCGTCATATGCTTTCCTCGCCACAGTATATATAGATGGGATTCTTCTAAAGGGGAGAGGGCTTAAGGCAGGTGGGTGCGGCAACGAGCGAAGTTATGTTGGTGGGGAGGGCGTATGATTGAGGATAAAGGAGTGTTGTGCACAAGCCCAGGGACACGGTCGTCTGTCAGTCACGTGTCAACGGCCATGTGTCAGCCGGCGTGTCTGATGGTCGTGGGCTATCGTGTCTCTGACACTCTGATTGACAGACGGCCGTGTCCCTGGCCTCGTGCACAGCACTCCTTTATTCTCAACTATACATCCTCCCCGTCAATACTCTATGGTTCAAGGAACTAGTTCGTACCACCGTTATTTGAGCATTCATCTAAACTATCACCAATAATATGTGTATTTTTCAATACAATTTTGTATTAGCGCATCTTTGATTTGTTTATTAATTTCCATTGTTATTTATTGCCTATTGCCATTCAATATGGCAAAAAACAATGTCAAGAAGATGAGCAAAACGGGAACAAGGTGAAACAGGAGCCAACGTTTCGACAAGTGGACTTGTCTTCTTGAAGGCGACATATGCTTTCCTCGCCGCAGTATATACAGATGGGGTTCTTTTAAAGGGGAGAGGACTTCAGGCGGGTGGGTGCGGCAACGAGCGAAAGTGTGCCAATTAACTATATTTCTGTGAGCCTTCGTTCATCTCTTTCGCCTTGCAATGTAAGACATTCAGTCGTTATGGCAATGTAAACTGCATGAAATAAGTAACGCATCTCTGCAATTTGAAAGAGCAGAGCGACATACACAAGAACAAAGAAAGCTTTTAAGTTATGACTATGCTCTTGTCCCCTAAACCACCCAGCAAAGGCCGGTGTTTATAAGAATAGCATCTGGACTCAGAAAAAACGTCTGAATTAAGCCTTAACCTTTCATTATTCGTTTATTGATTTTAATAAATTTTCATGTTGTTCTTGCATAAGTGTGTAAGTAATTTGGCAAATGTGTCTTGTGCACGAGAAAAACAGGGGTAAGTTAGCTACCGTCCTCTCTAATATCTTGTTATTGTTCATGATGTATTATTCTATCAATAGTGAAACTATAGTACTAAGTAAGCAAGAACTCTTTAGATCGTTGGTAATTCTAACTACTCAACATTGTTAATCAGCGTTGGAAAAACGAGACATAGGATGAAAAACACGGGAAGACTGCTGGTTAACGACGTTGGGTAGCGATTTGCAATAATTATGATTGAAGGCTAGGAAAGATTATTGGATAGCCGATGCACGCCAATCTCTGAGTTTTGTATTTATCTGCCTAATTAAAAAAATTGTGTGCCTGCAGAGTTTTCAAGCGGTATCAAGGAGAGGAGGTATCGCGAGAGATATCGCGATACTTCGGAGGTATCGCGGATACTTTTCAATGAGGTATCGCGAGATACTTCGGAGAACAACAATACATCTCTTAATTTGCGGTCTTGCGGGTAAGGCTACCTATTGCAGTTTTCAACCTGACCTGGCGCACCAAAGCGAGAGTTTGCAATGCTGACAAAAAACACTAACCACAGCTATTTTGAGGACTGCATGTTACAGCAAATAAACATGCTGAGAATTAGAGCACCAGGACTATTGTCTTAAGCTCTGGTCGTAGGCAGGGAAGTCACTGTGTGAATGCATTTCCCGCACTAATCATAGAGCGCTCAAGGGCAGTAAACAAAAACACACGCAATGAAGCAAACGAAGGGTTTGGTGGGACAAAACCGAAACAGCCGATAGCGGGACTCGTGGGAGCGGTTCCAGCGGAAAGACAACACGGGAAGCAAGCAATGGCAACATGCGATAACAAAACAGGAATGAGGAACGAACGAGACTTCGCAAAAAAAAAAAAACCTTGGCAAGTACAGAAGCAAGTATTTCACGACGCCACATCTTAGCACATGGAAGCATTCTACAGCCGTCATCAGGCGGAAAAAGACGCGGAGGAAGTTCTGCATGCGAAATAATAGCATGGGAACAAGACCCTCGAACAACAGGAAGCGCGTACCTGCGGGGGATGCCGCAGGAACGAAAGCCCAACAGCCTTCTGCGGCCCGATAAGGCGGCAAGCTCTAAACGCACCAGATCGATGAAAAGAAAAGCGCTAGAAAGGCAGTCGGCTGTTTCACGCCGGCTAAAGTGACTTCTGTATGTGAACATCGCACGTGCCCAGAAACAGGAAAGCCACAAAGTGCGGATAATGCGCGGATGTACGAAGCTTGCACTGGCACCATCGTGGCTGCATTGGCAGTACAAGCCGACGAAACGCTGCGACTCACACGCGCAGGGAACTAGCATAAGCTTCTGCGTGGCACAGTTGCATACAGCATCGTTCGGCCGTCCCAACCATTCCATGTGGCCTGGTGATACATGCCAACGGATTATCTGAGCGTGCAGTACTAATAGGAAAGTTTTCAGCCACACTATATTGCCATTACCATTGTAAATGTAAAGGTCTGAAGTATGATAAAACTAATAGTACATTAGACTAGTTGCTTTTGAGTGCTTCAGAGCGCTCTCGAGGTGTAGTTTAGATTCGGCTGGTAGGAATAGAGTGCTCTAAATACATTCGTATGGTTCATTCAGAGATACTTCATTGTTCCTTCAGAGAATCATTCATTAAAACTTCATTCAGAGATAAACTTTATATCTTAACTACTCTTGGTCGGAGTTGTCACTGTCGACAAATGTTTCTGTTATCAGAAATAGAAATCAACATTGGGACAAGCAGAGCGACGTAGACGCCATCCAGGATTAGCCATAGAGCGGCATAAAGTTCCTCGTTTATAACGCAGTGAGGAGTGCTTTCGTATAACTTGCTTACAAAAGGGCGCAATGGTGTAAACTGGAATTGACATATCTTTTTTGTATTGGCTGCAGATAAAGTCAGTAAAAGCGATTTCTGAAGTAGGGCAGTGAGCTCGATAGTTGCGCGGCTTGGCTCGTAAAAGCGTGAATCCAAAGGCTTGTCCGCGGACATAACGCGCACATGCTTCCCACATGTATCCGCTGACACCATGGAAATCACCTTTCTCTTCATTCAAACTGTATGTATCAACTTGTTACACTTGTGGCACTTCGCCTTTACCTGCGTATTACAATGCTTTGTATATCCTCGTGTACAGGTAAAAACCTCAGTTCCATGGTCGGAACCTCTCCGCGAGGCAGACTTTGTCGTTTCTTCGCGACTTCAGTCCTTAGTGATTTTCGGTTATCTCTACGCTGTATACGACACGGGCAAATGTGCTTATTGAACAGAAAATCCAACACGAGTGGTTTCCTCGAGCACAGATGGGTGGAGTGCATTCCCCGGTTAATCAGCGTACAATAAACAAACAAATGAAAATAAAAATAAATATTGTGAAGAGCGAACGAATATCTCATGTACCACAGGTATGGTACCATGCCTGATCAAGATCACTTGCACTGAAAAGGATGAGAGGAAAGATGGGAGAAGCGAGCCACAAAAAAAAAAGGAAGCATGATGTTTTACGTAATCGCAAGTAAGATAATCCCCGTAGTATCTGTGAGATCTGTTTAGAGATACCGATGTGTTCCAGCAGACTTGTTATGGTGCGCGTTCCAGAATATGGCTTCAAGTATGGCACGCTTCTTATGCCTGCGGTACCATGCAAGCACAGACAGTTTGTCATTTAGTAATACTGACTTCTACGCCACGACGTGACGTTTTATATAAAAACAAAGCATGCTACATTTCTTTCAGGGTACGAATATGATACGTATGTGAATAATAGTGCTCACAGAGTGAAATATTACCCAGTTCCGGATCATTCAGTAAGCAGCGACGTGCTGAAAAATGAGTCAGTGATTTATTTATTACACATAAGAAATACCGGCAATAAGCATAGTATGTTGCCTGTTCTCCGCAATTATATTTTGTAAAATAAATCAAGGGTTATGATTTATAAAGTGAAACATCCCAGCTAATGAGCACTCCGCAGCCAAACACGGAAGAGTTAAGGTACATTCTGCTATAATATGCAAGCTAAGTCGTCACCACAACTGTATGCTGTAGATAGCATATTTATTTAAGTGTCATAAAACTGTGCCGTTCAAAACAGCGCTGTGGCAGAGTGCTGGTATTCGCGTCACGGAAAAGAATGAAGGAAAGCGGTAGTAATGGAAGCTTCAAGTATTGTGGTGCCGTTGATCGTGGTGGCTCGTGACTAATAGCAGTTTACCATTACGTTTGCAGAGTAATCGGCGAATAATGGTGTAATACTTGTCAGTATGCGATGCGATGCTATTGACAGGCAGCTATGTGCCTGTCCTTATTAGACCGAATCACAAGAGGAATCAAAAAGGAGGCCATAGGCTGGTTTCTTCGAGCTTTTAAGTTCGAAGACAAAGATTAAACTACCGTCTACATCGGTATTTGAAGTAATCGTAAGATACAACGTGATAAAATTATAGCACGTTCTAAATACCTATGAAAGTAGGCACGAAGACCGGACATTTTTGTTTTCAATTTCCTGGCGCAGCGTCCTTTCATAAAAACACAAAATAATGGAGTGATTCTGAGACTTTTAAGGTCCAAGATTTTTGTTTCTGCTTTTAGAACCCGAATACTTGCTAGAAAAAGAGTTTAGGTACAATATGAGCTTACATGAACGCTATTCCCCATATTTCTTAACATTTATAGCAACTTTATATAAACACACCTTTCTTCAAGTCGTATAGCTCGAAAAATAAGAATAGCCCATCTTCGATCGATTTTTCGGCTGAATATAGTGTTCGCACATTTACTCTACTGAAGTAGCCTTGCCCTACTCTGCTGCAAGAAGACAACGTCATATATCGTAAGCGGAATGCAGCAAAAACACAGAGATAAAAAGAAGGAGAACGATCTGACGAAGGCGCGGAGACGATGATGTTAGGAGTCGCAACTCAGCAAGGCCTAACCTATGCCAACAAGCCGCAAGTGTTTGCACGGCAAGGTAGAACGCTTGCCAGGAAGGCACAGGCCATTTCGAGCAGATGCTACCAGCAGCGCGCACACATCAGCAGGACCCGGGAGAGCATCGCAGGTCTACGCACCCGTCTACCCACGCCAAAGCTGCACATATATCTAAAGGCACATCCTCTAACACCGCCTTGCTGGCCTCGCGTAGCAGTAAATGCGTTCATGCTGGAATGCGGCGCAGAGAGTGGCTTCAGTAATCGCAGGGAATAGCAACCGTAAACGAAGCGCTAGCGTTAGTAGCGTTACGCACAGAGGGCGAAAGGAAATGCGAGAGGCATAGCAAAGCGTGAGATATTCAGGACCGCAATTTCCTGAGTTACACGGTACAGTGTTCGGTGGGTGCCTCCTTGTAAGTACTACAGTCAACTGCTGGTTTATTCGGGTTGGAGTAAGGAATAGTGCTTGAAGTTACTTCCTTCTATCAGAAATCAAGAAGGGGACCGGCATATGGAGTAGCACAATGTGGTATCAAGGTTAAAACACGGATAAGATGCCTGAGAAAGGCTGGTCGACGTTTCGGTAGGAGCACCTCACCTTTCCCGACGATACGTCCTACTATCACAACGTTGGTCAGTAACTAAGAAGCACTTTATCTCTGTTTATATATTGTTTACACCACAGTTCCCTATGTCAGCACCTTATCACACTGTCCAATTAAATGTTTGGTCGAGTTAACTAATCTCTAAAGAGCAGAAGCCGACTGTAAAACTGAAATATCAGAACTGAACACGCGTTTACCGGTGGATCAGCCTTTGGCTACTGTAAGGAGCTGACTATCACGGCTAATTCCCATGCCTAAACCTGCGCTTAAACAACAGACCTTGTGCTGAATTTAATCTGGTCCTGTAACAGCGAAACTGTGGCTCGCATTACTGTGTTGAAAGGCAGGTGACTCACCGCTAATTTTTTCTGCAAAATTACCTGTCTTGTTGAGTCACTTGTAAGTTTTCGATCAACACTGCTTCTGATATGTCGTTTAACCCCAGAGGAAAGGGCCAAGTTTGCCCGAAATGTTCAGTACAATAGACACCAGTTTTCATGACACCAGTGTTCATTTCAAAAACTCTTGATGAAGCCGTTCTTTGGAAATATTAAACTGCACAAACACCCGGTATGGCAAAACGGAAGCATATAAAACTGCGTGGAAGGCAGCATGATTTATCACTTCTCTTGCGTCACATGTGTACAAAATCATAAGCCGAACCTCCAAAGCATTACTGAAAGTGCATGAAGATGAAGAGCCGGGAAAAGCAGCGGAAAACATGTAGCATTTTCATCTTACATGTGCTGAGTGTTTTCGATCCACTTCTGTACCGTGAAATAAAAGCGGGGCTTAGTCAGCCCAGAGTTTTGCTGTTCAAGGAATCGATGCAATGATTCGCATCGTTAGAGAGGTGGACGAAAAAGCATGCTCATAACGAACTTTCTGCTGCACTCCAGTTTCCAAGCCGCCCTCAACCAGTTTCCGTGCGTGACTGATAGGAGAACCATCTGTTTGCCATCGGAGTGTGCCTCCCCTGTCGAACACGATATAAACATCCGCCCTTCGTAGGTTTTGCGTGGCGATTTCCCTTGCTTTTGGCGCATGGTTGTTTATCGGAAGGGAACTCATTCGACCACTTTCCGCCTTACATGAGGCTTAGAGCGAGCCTTCCCGATTGCTTCGCTTCGTGGGAGCACTTCCATGCGGCTTCCAGAAAGAGCCCTACGGTGAGCACGAAAGAGGGCCTACGATCACGAAAGCGACCTTGTTTACCAGAGTGGTCAGTCGGTATTTATCGATTCCGCATTTGTTACTTTCTTTCTGCTCTGTGCACCCTTTTGCTTGGTGCCTCTCTCCTAGATCAGTTTGAGGGATATCATCATTCCAGGTCACCTACTTCAGCAGCATAAAAAGGTTATGCCACGGGCTTTTTTTTTCGGTCCCGTAGCTTCCATTTGAAGGGCGGCGCTTGCCCTGAGTATGCACAATTATGTTTCGTATAAGAACGACCGCTTTCCTGTTCCGCAGATTGCTATTTTTGAAATGCACAACTTAGTGTTGCGCTTTGTTACTCAGAGAAGCAGAAATAATAATTTTTCGTGCTTTTAATTATTTTGATGCATCACTTCAGAAGTTCTTCATTCTTTGAGATGTATGGACCATAGTCAACAGAGTATTACTCATCGCTTTACTAAAATACTACTTCTATTGCATTGTATAGAGGGTCATACTGATGTACTTCTAACTAGCACTCTCAAGATACCGCATTATCTTCACACTCTATCCACCTCTTTCTCTTGAGAATAAGAGTTTTAGAAATATAAAGCTGTTTCCACGACAAATGCGTCACTTTGCAAATCTCAACCTAACGTCAACGAAGAATCCAAACGCAAAAATAGCATCTTGATGTAATACAGTAAGGTTTGCAAGTTATGACTAGATAGCACGCCACTCTCATGCAAGAATCGACGTAAAATTTGACTGCACGTTCAATGTACGTTGAAGGCGGTAATCGCGTGGATAAAATAAGACACAGATAAGAGTGTGGAGACCTGCGACTTCGAACTTTCACGAATGAGTAAGAATAACAGTGAGCCTTCTTTTCGATTGTTTCAATAACAACACTCTAAAATTGTGCAGTTAGAGTACAAGCAAACACCTGCTCTCCTTAGTATACCATTGATCACATGATTGAAACAAATACAAACATGAGCACCCGCTGCCAGGATCTGCCAATCCGCTCTCTGCATATTACCGATCTTAAGAGGCAAGGACATCGACTCCCCGCAATCGCGAACAAGCTGCTTAATATTCAGCCAAGCGTTACATTGCACCACGCGATCACAAGTGAAAATTGTTGGATGTCCTGACAGCAAAGCAAACCCCCTCCCCAAAGATTGCTGGGAACTCTCCATCTGATCTGCGAAATAATACTAGCCTATACCTGCAGTGTCCCTCTCACCAAATCAACAACTAGAGCGTATTCTTTGGGATTATTAAAGAGGAAGAAGCAGACTCACATGACAACGCCCCCAGAAGACTGTTAGAAGAACAGAGCACAAGAAAAAAGAGAAATTGCGAAAATCCCAATCAATATGAAACTGTCTCTACTTCCCAAATGGCTAGCCAGATGGCCAGTGCGGAGAGACTCACTTCCCTAGCGATTGAGCACGCTTGATTGGAGCCGGATTAGAGAACAAAAATGGCTGTGGCTTAGCTAAGGTTAAGCCCAGGATGCGAAGCATACTAGCCTTTATTTTAACGCGACAGCGTTAAGGAGCTCGTGTCGCAGAAAAGCCGGTGTCGTCGGCGTCGGCTCAGGCGTGCGGCGCTTGCTCAGGCGCACATTTCGTTGTCGCGCCGAACGCTGCGTTGCATTCTCTATGTGCGTTGCTCGACGCGCACCGCGTCCGATGCGGGGCGCGACGCCGCGAGCGACGGCGGGAGTTGGAGCGCCGGTTCTCCTCTGTCGTGACGTCACGGTGTCACGTGATTTCATGGTCACCGCCGCGCCTGAGGAGCTGGGTTGAGCCCTCGTAATATGCTTCGCATAAAAATATCCGCGTATAGTGAACCAGAATCACACCACCGCAATCCTGTACTTTTCTTCTTTCCGTCATATGTTTCTTTTCCGGTTTTCCTGAGTAGTATCCAGCCTTCACCAACCAGAATAAAAATAGCTACCATTTCTGGTCTCACGCGCGTCTTTTTTTTTTTCCTTTGACAGGCCGCCAAAAAGAAAGGAACATCTCCTATATTAAATGTCGCTACCCACCCGCAATAATACAAGGCCAGATTCTGACGCTTTAGATAGTCAGAAATAAAAAATAAAGGAGAAAATTTGCGAACTGAACAAGAAAGTTATTGCTCTGGAGAACACAAAGGAAAAATTCGAAGACCAGAGGTGCGGACAGATGAGACCAAAAATAAAAGTCACAGGAGAAATCAAGAACGGCCAGGCACCAGAAGGACTGGTGGAAAAAAAAACGCGGATTGCTGGACGCCGAAGAAGGACATTGGAAGCTGAAATTCAATTGCAAAAAAGAGCTGAATTGAATTTTTTCCCGCTGACTCCTCCCTTCCTGGGACAAGGAGAGTCTCATGGACATGACCTCCATCTTGTGTAAGAGTACAGAGCGCTAAAGGACCGTACCTGCAAAGAAAAAGCATGTTCCACTTTGTTTTAAAAAAATAAGAAAGAGAAGAGCTTTCACTTTTTATCACGCTTGGATACGTACAAGAACGTACAGAAATAGCGAAATATTCGACTGACCCTACACCATTACCGTTTTACTTTCGGTGCTTTGATTCAAGGGATTTTTCCCTTCATTAGATCTCCCGGATCTTTGGCGACCACCTCTCCTTCCGTTTTCTAGATTCCCACTGGAACCGTCGGCGAGTTCGGTCGCAAGTTCTGTGTTCAGTATTTTATTTCAGTGCTCACTGGTCTGAAGGGTTTACTTCTTTTTCGTTTTTTCGCGGAATCGCCTCGACAATTTAAGGTCGGGCACACGCCTGCGACATTTGCAGTTTGCCATGCCGGCGGTAACATGGCTAAGGCGGCATCGCTTCCGAGAGGGCCCAAAGTAAATGTCCCTGCACCCTCAGACGCGTAACGCTGATCTGGTTTTAAAAAACGTGCATTCCGCATTACGTAGAGTCGGTTGCTGTAGCTCGCGACGTGCACGACTGGTTTAGCTATGTTGTTTTTACGCATCGGAAACACACAGTAGACGAAAGACGTGCTTCTACTTCGTCGCTTCCTCTCAGAGTCTCGCAGTGAGTCTTGCTTGAAGTCCCGGATGCACCTAGCGCCGTCGAACAATGCTTCATACGTGTCCGTGTCACGTATGTCTGTGTCACGTCCACCGTCGGTCACATCCCGAATGCAACATTCAAAACAGAATTTCCTCGCAGTGCAATAAAACGCGGGCGAGGCGTGACATAAAGCAAACTGCGAACGGAGCAGGACACGGCCTTTTACGTCAGCTCGTTCCATTTCCTCTTCTCTGTAGGCTATTTCTTTCGCAGTTTATGCATTTCGTGCCTCTTGCTCCCCCTTACTTGTCATCATGAAGTGCTTCACCGTTTAATTTGAATCCAACAAACAGTACAGTAATAATTGCTCTTTGTTGAGTACATACATTCTTACCTAGTCCAAACGCAACGCACTCTAAGCACTCTAGCTGCGACAAAAAAAAAAGAAAGATTGTCAGCGGAAAACGCACGCTGTTTTCTTTTCCAACTTCATACTATTGCAAGTACAACGATCTTGATACAGCGAGCGTCTTGCGGAAACTCTGCCCAACGCCAGAAGTTACGCTGTTCCCCTCACCTAAAGAGAGAGGCTTCATCAGACGTATTCAGGTCATAGCAAGTCGGATGATTAGGTGCTAAGAAAGTGGCAAGCGGCCTCGTCGACCAATAAATTTTTGATGCGTAGCTCAATGCAGGTACACGTGTACGTACAATAGCTGTAGTACGGCGAGCGGTATGTGGACAAAGGAAAATAGAAAAATTTCGAAGCGTGGCAAGGATGCCAATAAAATAAAGTATTTAGGCATTCAGAGAAATCGAGGTGCAACAGCACAGTTTCCTAAAGTTATATGTGTTAACCGTTTATAAATACATATTAGGGAAAATTTCGGTTGAGGTGAAGATGGCCACTACCAGCACAGTGCTTCGTCTGAAGCGAAGTGTTCATTTGTTACTTTTATTACTTTTTTATTGCTCTCTGACAACCAATAACAAATGTTATGTGGACTAGACGGCGCAGTAATCAGATACTGCAATTAAGCGAAAATAACTAAAATCGAGCGTAACACTCCTGTGAGCCCTTTAGCCTGGTAAATCAAAATCCCGTGAATGTTTACTTTCTAGTGGATTTTTATCTTCAATGCTTTGGGGACAGTAGCCACAAATATTACAAATGGTGCAAGTACTACAACAGTGCATAAGCAAGAGGATTGCCCTCACATTTCTCCTTTATCCAAGTTGGATTCTTAATATTATACAGATCACTGCGCACATTACTTTTAAATAAAATCCGTACCATGAATGCAAACGGTAAGTTGAGCGCCAATACCGCCTACCGTTGCTGTCGATTTCCAAAAAAACTATGACTAGCACAAATCCCGACATTGCTTTTATTTTTTCTTTGAAGTTTGCTACAGCTACCACGTAAAATAATAAAAAAATTGGGCATGCGTCAACTGTCACATTATTCCACGGAGGTAATCAAATACGAGTCAGGAAGTTTATCACAGTCAGAAATATGGGAAAAGAACTACGTTTCTCACATTTTTTATGCATTCTATTCTAAACAGCATAAATTCCCAGACCTCCATGGCATGTGATACCGACAACCAGAAAATATCCTGCCTCTTCACTGAATACGAAAAGCTGTTGAATTATTTCTCGGCTTTTGGCGTTATAGCGCCAGTTACTAGTCTCTCGAGGAGAATGCCTGGGACTCGAGCGAATACTTTTAGTTGCTGACAACTAAAAATCGCTGTAGAAATCAAACGGGAACATTAAAACAAAATATTAAAAGTGCTAGCATTGGCGTCGTACCTTGCGGATTACGCAGGCGATATGGCAGAAACACAAAATGCACGAAGGTCATCTCAACGTGTTCGATAACGCTTGAAGTCAAAGAAATAGAATGCAGCAGGCGTTCTTAGCGAATAGCTGAACCACTCACGCGTGCCGAAACACACTGCGCGGGTTGGATCAAAACAGAAAGAAGTGGTCCTTTTCATTCTGTGCGCACGGGTAGTTTTTCGGAGTTCCGAGTGAACAGTAGGGCCTCTCTATATGGTAATGCGGGATGTTTCAAGCATAGCAATGCGCACAAAGCACAGACGTTTCAGAAAGTCTCCGTTCGAGGCGAGCATTTTGGTGAAGCTCCCGCGGATTTCAGCTGCCATCTTGTTTTTAAAGGATCGCAGCCCACTGCTTGAAGTAAGCATTCTATGCCTCGTACTCGATACGTCGATTAGCCTTTTCTTCTATTAGGAAGTGGAGACTTAGTAATCCGGACGGTATTTGTTGGTTCCGAAATAGGAGCGCGCATAGCTCAAATAATGTCTGATGCGGGCATGGAAATGCAGCTTTATGAACTTGATTTCACATGGGAAGGTGATTTTCAAGAACTGCACATCCGAAGGCAATCTTCAAGCACTGATACCCCGGAAGTCGTTCATCAGTTAACACTTTTCGCCCACGTAATCTATAAAATACTCATAAGACTGCGAGCAAAGTTGACTCGTGCCGTCATAAAGCCTTTTCCTAAGCAATGACGAATGGTTAGCAAATGCCTTAACAATCGGCTTCCGGCTTATACTACAAAGCAAACAGCACGGTACTAACCCAAGTGAAAGCTTAAGCCCTGCAGAACAGGAAGGGGTCAACTCGATCATCTCCACCAATAATAGCAAGTCTTGGATGTAGCCGGGCTTATTTCTTTAGCTTTCATTGAAACCGTTATTTTGCTCTTCCTCTTTCGATATATCTGTTTTGCGCTTGTGAATGTGTGCGCGTAACGATGGATTCTATCACTACGTTTAGCGTGTACTTCTGCAGGGACACCCTAGTCGTAACCATATAGGGTTTGTAGTTGTCTTTCTTTGTAGGGTTTCTTTACCAAACGTTTCGTATCTCACAAGTTAATTGTTCTCCGCTATGCTGTGCAACTCCAATCTGTGAGATATACAGCTACAAGTGATACTGGCCGGAAAGCATAAGATATCAATTACCTATATTCAGCAGAATTCTGATCTTCCATGGTTGAAATTTGTTCGCACACCCGATAGAGCATCTGCACCTATGTCCCACCGTTACAAGCAGCTGAATGTCATGATGTTTTCGCGAGATACCGCGAATATGAATCGCCTATTCGCTACGCTATGTTGACTAGCCGTGTGTGCCAAGATACACGTGTACAGATACATGAGTGCAGCCTTCTGTCGGTCCTTGCCGACCGTACTTGAATATCACTTCGCGGGCAGTTGCGCGAAAATTTTCACATGTGCCATCAGTATCACACAGACAACAAGGTAGTTTGGCGCAACAAGGTACATGGCGTCCTAGTTCGTGAATAAATCAAATTTGACTTACAGGGATATGACAAAAAAATAAAGAAGAAAAGAAACTGATTTGCGCCATGGCTTTCTAAAAAAACTCAGTGCCCTTCCACTCTGTGAACAAGGATGACCAGCGAAGTGTGTATGTGGGCCCTTTAATGGCTAACCGCACCTCCGCCGCGAGTCGGCCCGGCATTGCACTATCTTCGGGATCGGCCCGTGTATGGAGAGTTTTTGCTTCCAATAACGACACGAAAATTTCCTTGGACTGCAGAGGTATACAGCTTCGCTGTAATATTGCTGTGGCGGCCATCCGACCTGGCCTATTATTTGTGCCAGTAAACAGCTGGACAACGCACAAACAACAGAAACCGATGCAAACTACATAAGCAAATTTAGTTATGAATGGCTGACGCATAATGTTCAAGGACATCACATGTCGAATTCTGAGCTGAAAACGCTTTAAAACGAAGGAAACGTAGAGAGCAGTGGACGTGTTTGGTAAACGAGGCAGAACATTTGACTTCTTGTGCGCAACACCCTTCTCGTTCAAAGGCAGTTGTCGTTCCCATTTTACCTGTTTTTTGCTGTTTTACCAGTACGCAGCAATTTGAAGGTAGTTTAGCTTAAGCAAAGTTCCTAACCACCACGCAAAAAACCAAACCACCACCGACAGGGTCACCCATTCACGTTCTCAATTGTCACTGTCGACCTCCCTCATTTCTAGCCTAAACAACTATATATTGCTTTGCTCAGCAGCGGCCACCCATGGACACGAAGGCAACAAACAAAACAGACATGAAAGGTGTGCGACGGTCGACGTTGGAGAACAGCCGACGGGGGCTCGCTCGCTAATGCGTCCCGCTTGTACGCTACCCATCGCGACGCACACGAGAATAAACAAACATCGAGACGCCACCACACTGGGAGGCATGCGGCGCTCACAGAGAACGGCTGCGGCCAAATGGACGAGGACGGCGTTTCCACTAATTGCTTTCATTAACCCTGTTTCAATCCCGCGCGCACTTTCGGCGAGCGCGCGGCGCGGCGATGAAGTAAAGCGAGCGACAGGCTCCCGCCGACCGGGCGCCGGTGATTAGTCGTCGCTCCGTGCACCGAAATAGAAAAAAGAACAGCAAAAGAGAGGTAAAGAACAGAGCAACGCTGGGACGCTCCATGGACAGCCACAACAACATCGCGAAATTGAAGAAAATAAAAGAAGTCTGACACGGGGTTGAAGTTGGGCAAAGGCAACAGACACACTTTGCCTGGTTGCGTTGCGCTGCAGTGTGGCAATGCAACCACAAGGAAAGGACATTGTGGCGCGAGGGCTACATCGCCGCGACATCATCCTGCTTTCTCGTTCTGTGCAGTTGTAAATTCATTCGTTGGCGCTTCTTTTCGTTCGTCCTTTTCATTCGCTGCGCCTGTTTAGCGAGAAAGCGAGACGACACGATGATGGCAGACAGGACGAACGTTTTCAATTAACCGTCTTCAAGGCATCTCCTCACAAGAATAAATACATGGCTGTCGGCGACGATCGAAAGCAGCAGAGCGCGCAGCAAATGTACGCGTGCTTGCATCATGCGCGAACCATGTGGTATGTGCGTTGTGCAAGGCAACGGAGATAAGGACTTGCACAGAGGCACGTGGCTAGGGCTAGGAGCCCCCGAGCAAGTATGGATATTTTTACCATGCGCGCATCAGCGAAAGAGACGCTAAGGGCAAAATATTATTGATGCTAAAGCCTGCAATAGTCAATTGCGCGTAAAAGGCTCGCGTCTGTCACCTGCAGCAGCGAAACAGCACCTAAGCTCCCATTGCCATTGGCTTCTACGTCATAGCGCGAGCGCGCCTCGACGGACGCGAGTCGGTGAGAGGGAACACATGTTGCTTCCATAGCGCGCCAGGTTTTGCGTGAAGGGAGAGGGCACCGCCGCGACACCGAATCCCCTCGCTCTCGGAAGCCTGTTTTATCTGCGCGTTTCTTATCCGCGCACGTTCTCGCCTGCATTCTAATTGCGCCTCGGTAAGGCGAAATCGAAACGGGCCAAGCGTCCCGACGCACTTGCTTGACCGCGAGGAGTTCGTAACTCGAAGAACAGCTCAGCGGCGTTCAATCGGACACTAGTGCTTTCGCATTCGCAACTAATAAGAAGTGCTTAGGAGTCCTGGAATTTAGAAATAAAGAAGTCCAATTGTTTTGCAATGAGAAAACACACCACTATTGCTAACGGTCAGGCGTCCACAAATGGCAAACTGTCCTAAATGAGGTAAAGGTGTAGCAATACCTGTCTACATGCAATTAATCATCATCGACTGAAGTTAATAACAGCCACACAGAGGCGGCTTCCTTAGGAAACTGCAAACTAGCAGAAAGCTAAGCTCATCATTGATGCCGAAAGGCGTTCTGTGAACGTGCTTTGAGATCTATGCAGTAAGCAACAAGTTTCGCAATCACAGCATAGTGAAACGAAAGCAAATTTAGATGGACGCTCAAGTTAATTTCTCATTGCCACCCGAATCAAGGTTGACCCACTGACAGGGTGGTTGAATCGGGGGGACCCGACGATCACCACAATGTGTGTATTTGCATTAAGTAATGTTCTCCTTTCTTATAGTTCATACTTAGTTATTCTATTGCTGCCATAAACTAATCAGCAAAATGATTTGAGACACTTTCGGTACGGCTAGGACGGTCCCATCGAAAGCCGGAAAAACACATGAAAGTGACCGTAGTTTAAGGCATATGGCAGCTTCTTTATATTATCGCTACAAATAAATGAAGGCTATACGATAGCGAGATTCTACAAACAGTGCATGTCACTCCTAAAAAGGCATCGTCATGTACTACAATCAAGCTCCCTTACTGACATTTCTTTTTCTCACACATCACTGAAAAAAAAGCTATGTTATTCTGCATTAGAAAGACGTGCCTCTTTAAGGCCTGCGCATTAAAAGATACATGACTCGAAAAGGAAAGCATGGACGGAACTATAGCAATGATGAAAAAGTCGTGAAAAGCAGCAGAGGCAGTGGCAGAACGTTACTGGCAGCATGAAACTAAACTTTACAGTGCTGTCGTCTTCAGCAGTGATGCTGTGCCGGAAGGCGCAGCATCAGTGCTGTTGCATAGGCGCAGGCGCAGTTGCGCAGATGCACGGATGTACAGATGCACAGTTGCACTGATAAGGTGCAGTTGCACAGACGCTGCGCCGGAAGGCGCAGCATCTGTGCAAGTGCACCGAAATTAACATCTCGTGAAGAACGCAAATGGTACTCGCAGTACCCATAACCATTCTCCAAGAGATGATCAGGGACCCCATCATGCATAATGACAGATATGTTTATCGTAAATTTAAGCCACTAAAATTAAAACCAAGTTTCTTTAGTATTTTTCTCAGAAGACGTATTTCTAGGGGCGTCACACAGCTGCGAGTACCTCGCCTCTTCGTTGCTTGCGCCTTTTGATAGAATCTATCATTTTTGAGCCGCTGTTTACCAAGAGAGCGCACTCGATTCATCGCATTTTGCTGGCTGCCGGCTGGACGACGTGTCAACGGCCAAGCCCTCCTGTTTAAAACATCTGTACACCCGTCGTGGCCATTTCTTACGGCTGGCACTCTCCAGCTTTGAAACGCGATGCGGCACATCGCACAATTAGAGAAAGAATATAACCATGGTGCGTAATAACAATAAAAACAAAAGGCAACATTAAAGAAAGCGGCAGCAAGGGGTATCCTTGACGCTTCTTATCTGCACAGTTTGCGCATTTATTTACCAACAGCAAACTAGGAAACTAAACTGCACCGATGAAAACACGGCTAGTTCGACTTCCACGACCCCGTTCTACCCACGTTTAATTATGAAGGTGACACACGGGAAGGAACAGGTCGATGTAAGACACTTCCCTACATCCTCCTCGGGAAGCCTCGCACGTCCCCATGTCTGGAAATCCCAAGAACCCTCGCGTCAGCGCTCATCTCGGCTCAACGCGGCCAACGCTATTGCGACCTACAGAGTAGGCACACGACTTGCGTAAGCGCGCACCGAAAGCGCCGGGCCAGAGTGATTTGCATCCCATGATTCACTCGCGCATGAAGGGGCCTGAGTTGGCTGCGTGCAGTTTCACTTCGCTATTATTATTATTATTATTATTATTATTATTATTATTATTATTATTATTATTATTATTATTATTATTATTTGGCCCTCATATCGTTACCACGTCGAAAATATGATGCTTTGCTTAAGTCAGCGGCTCATCTAAAAGGACGACAAACCTAAGCGAAACTGGGCTTATTGCATGTCTTCAAGCCGGCCACATCGAAGAAATTTTCCGCTCCGAAGGTAAATGACATGTGCCACTGCGGCGTGTCAATCACATTCGTTACGTGCCACGGCATTCGGGATAGAGATCGTGAGTGGGCTTACAAGTAAATCTCATAGCTCATCTCTTTAAAGCAAAATCATGAGCCATTCCACTCTGTGAAGGTTGATGACCAGCGAAGCCATGTAGCCTACGACGCAGAGGTTTTCGATTTTTTATAACATTGGCGTTGATGACGGGATCGCCGCCCGAGGAGCCGAAGGAAAGTGGACACGCCTGACGTTCCGACGGGACCGCCACTACGGGAGAGCGGAAGGAAAGGAAACTAGATGCGCAAGCCCTCGGAACAACGACGAAGAGAAGGCGCTGCGAGCGAAGACATGGCCGACGCGGGTCAAAGTGCAGTATCTGTTCTAGTCAGCTTAATAAATGATATGGGTTCTACTTGGACTCAAGATATTAAGCTTATTTTTGCAAGTTGGCGGAACGCTTGAAGAACGCTTCACCTACGCCGCGGATCGGTCCGGTATTTCGTTATCTTCGGCATCAGCCCACGGCTTTTTCACACGGAGAAGAAAATCTACGGAACCCTAGCCATAAGAAGCTTCCCTGTAAAATCTCTGCTGTTTTCACGTCATATACCTAAACGCTCTTTTATACTTGCGTGCTTTCGTTGTAACTACAAATAAAAATAAATCATCTTACGTTAGCGAAATACCGATTAGAAACAATGTGAAATCTAATCTATGCTCTAAGACATGAAAATGATTGTCAGTCATATTTAGGACATCAAGCTTCACTTGTATTGTAACCTCATTAGCCTATGGCGGCCGGTCCCACAAGTGTTTGTTTATTTTTTTTTAATATCGAATTAAATGTTTCTCCCTCTTTCTCTCACCTAAACGATCGTAAGCCACGCGCCAATGAATCCCAGTAACGAGTAAGGGAAGATGACTTTATTTTAAAACATAATAGTAGAAGTAATAAAAAGTGTGGGCAAATTTGCGATAAGCTTCATAGTTTTACAGGGAATGAAATCCACAGAAACTAAATTCCTAGAATATATTCCTTTTTTAAGTAAGTAATTTTAGTCTTGGAAGCTCGCTGCACTCGAATAAAGACACAAAATGAAAGGGCGCAGCCAAGCGCCCAAACTAAAGAAATACGGGAACCTAGGGACACCCCTGACACGAAGCCCACAATCCCTTTAGTCGAGGTCCACAGCTGCTCGTCCATCTTGACTGCTGAGACTCAAGCTCTCAAACGGCTGACAAAATCTTGCCAGAAAAACAAAATAGCAGTACACTGGGAGACGGAATAGGAGAGAGCACACTGGGCCGATAAGCCTGCCAAACAGAGGAAATGCGAACTTTTCTCAGAGACAGGCATTCTCGCGAAACCGGCGCGATCCGCTTAAGGCGAGGCATCAATAAATCGTCTCGCCCGTCTCCCCCGGGGCAGGGTAATGCGTCGCACACTGGCGTCAGTGCGAAAAGTGTTAGTTGAAACGCGCTAGCTTTTCAGCACTCGCACGAAGAATGACCGTAAGCTTCGAAACTATAGAAAATACAACACACTACCGGAAATCCATGACGACACGGAAGAGCACTAAGGAACCAAGGAAATGTCACGGTAAAACTGCACTCATAAATCTATAGGCCAGAGGAGACTGGAAGACCTGACCTCCACTTGCGATTGGAAGAATAAGGGTGTTTTGTTTTTGCAGAGCACGGAGGTCAATCGATTCTTGATGATTTGCGACAAACGATCACAGCTTTCACAACAGTGGACTTTGTCACCGCAGAGACTTTACGCTTACCTAACCCGCTCGCTTACTCCTCCAGAACAGGGGGGAACCGAATTTTTCGCACGCTAGGCCACTCAAGGAGGTTTATTGGCTTACATGGGGCACCGTTAAACAAACATAGTGCCTGTTTAATATCACTATAAAGCACAATTGTGCGTAAAAATCGATTTTGCTTACGCGTTACAAGACATTCTATAGCACAGGGAACGATATACAACCCTTTCAAGCGCACATTCGGTCCTTCCCCTAATTTTGACTAAACCTTTGCGTACGGACTGTCCATGGCAATCCAACTTACACTAGCTATCGATGGCTAGAAGTGAACAACAGCAATCACGTTTCTACCTCGCCTCAAAACGAGCGCGGGCGACTTCGAGACTATCATGGGACTACCATTAACTATTTTGTTCTTCGAGTACTGAAGATATTTTATTAACACAAAATGTTTCGTGACAGCAGATGGTCACTAATACATCGGGAGGGTTGCTCAAGGTCAGTTAGTCCTTGATTCGAACTCTTATATGCGTTTGGAGTACGTTGGTTTAACACAAATAAAAAAAATTGTAACTTAGAAAATAGATTGGAAGCTTAAAGGAGTTCGAGTTTCAATAGCGGAGCAGGAAACGCAGCTGCACCGTAACACCGAGTGTAATATAGGAGAGCAACACAAAAATACAGTGGCAGGCATACAGCTTCTAGGATCGATTTAGGATTACGCAGGTCGGTGACATACTCTGTCCTTCAGTCTGTTAGCTTCACTTTCGCATTTCTTCAAGGCCCTTCATTAGTCGGTTTCCATTTAGAAAAAGAAAGCGCTGCAAAAGACACAACACATATGACAGGACGTTGGCTACTGTTCTACGTCCCATAGTTTTTCTTATGTGCGACTTTCTGAAGCGACATTTTCCTTGAGCTATAGGGCAGGATAATTTATTTCTGGCGTTCAGCCTCTACAGAGCCATATGCAGTCGGCAAAAGGGCACTGCGTACCCGGTTCCCATGTCGCTTTTGCCAAG
The DNA here is from genome assembly GCF_038994185.2 of Dermacentor albipictus. Classification (NCBI taxonomy): domain Eukaryota; kingdom Metazoa; phylum Arthropoda; class Arachnida; order Ixodida; family Ixodidae; genus Dermacentor; species Dermacentor albipictus. The sequence goes on along the minus strand of NC_091824.1, from coordinate 149,940,179 downwards.
AAATTGTTCACGGCCATCAACAACATTTCGATCAAGCGTTCGATTTACAATGCTAGACGGCGTTGTCAATACCCGCCCAACGCCTCCTCCACACAACCACTTCTTCTTACACTGGTGCTGAGATTCTAGAAACCTCTCAGCGCGTCCGGTGTGGGCGCCTGCACTGGCTATAAACCCGTTGTTTAGCCTATCTGGCTGCGAGAGCACTGATGTGTCTACGTAAGAAAAAAAGAAGAATCAAGATGTGGTCGCATGTATTTGTGTGCGGGGGTGAGGGGCTTGCGTTCTATTGTTTTCTTATGTATGTCAATTAGATATTATGTGCGTTATGAAATGTCAGCCATAAGCGATGTCCAATAAGAGAGGCCAAGAAAGAGCAAAAACAAAACAGAAAAACAAGCACAAAGAGCAAAGACAATGGAGGCTGAAAGCGTTTTCCTTATGACGCATAGCCATGTAGACGTCCTTTTGTACAACATATACATCCCTCAGAAAAGCTTATATTCGTACATGCAAATGTTCAAACTGCGTGAAAAAAAAGGAAATTTATCAGCAAGTAAAACACATGCGCTAGTGCATTGATTTGTTGAATGACACTGTCCAGTAGTTTTCCAGCTTCATTATTTAATTCAATTATGAAGTTTAGACATACAAATCTACACATCTTTTGATGTGTAGTGAATGCTCCTTCCATAGGGGCCAACAAAGAACATTTTTGGTAGGTAACTTAGCAATTTCTTTAGCAATGGAAATACGACAGAAATATGACGCTACTTAAGAAGGAAGTATAGAGTTTTGCCATGCTTTCAACCGCGCCTACCGCATACAGCAGACTACAGTGAGACTATTAGAACCGATTAGAACCACTTATTTTGGGGTCTATAAAGGCTGACGCGTTTCCTTCTGTTCCATCACTCCAAACTTTCAGAAGCTTCCACAGCTGCATCCTCATCATTTTTCGTGAGACACAGGATCATGCAAGGCCATTCTCCTATGATGATGATGATGATGATGATGATGACGACGACGACGACGACGACGACGACGACGACGAAGACGACGACGACGATGATGATGATGATGATGATGATGATGATGATGTGTGTGATGTTTAATGGCGTAGGGGCCAGACCAAATAATGCCATGACATATGGCAACGAATCTTCTATTTTGTAGGAAATGAATTGAACGACAATTGGAAGGAAGGAAAAAGCGGAGAAGGAAAGGCAGGGAGGTTAACCAGTGTAACTCAGCCGGTTTGCTACCCTACACATGAGAGCGGGATGGGGGGGATGATAGATGGGGAGGAGAGAGAAAGAGAGCACATAGCACAGCACACACATAAGGGCCTAAAACAATCCGTCATAAATTGCGTAAAATATATGAGTATTAAAATCATGACAATGGCTAATGATATGTGCTATGAGCATAAAAGGTCCTTGAGGAAGACATGCTATAACAAAACCTATAACATAGCACCAGTGCCTCAAGAGGTTCCTTGAGGTTAAGGACTCACAGGCACGTGCTGTGAAAACAAATTGCATGGCAGCTGCAGCCTACAAGGCGAGGCTGTGGTACAAACACCCATCATCGGCTCAACTCCCACGATCCCCCTTTCCCAGACACGGCTAAGCCGTGCGCGGCGACATGTGGGAGAGGCCAACCTTCCTGTGCGTCGTATTGCAACACACCAAACGCGTGCTGACGCAGACACCCTTGCGGGGAAGGCCATTCGCCAAAGCACGGCAGAAAATATCATTAGTGGTTCCCATTCCTTGCGCACAGTATGACTCAGCAACATAAACAGTCGCGCAAATCGTCTGGTCACACTTTCGCCTGCCATCCGAGAAGCTTAAGATCAGCGGACCTACAAACCACGAAGGCCCAAGGGAGTGTTGGTTCCTGTTGCCTAAACCCTACGACCGACGTTGATCACATAACGCGGATTCTCTGCAAACCGCCATCAGCGCTGATACTGGCAACCGAGTGCACCACTGCGAAATGAAGTGTTTGCGGCCCCTTCATGCCGGAGCGGAGTTATGAAGGCTCAGACTTTTGTTCGAGACCTCATACTTTCTTTTTCTGGAATTACACCACAGCGTACTGCTTCTCATAGCGCATAAGACAGTAAGTAGGTAAAAAGTTTGTTCGCTATCGTAGGCGAGGTGCCACACTATTCACGCATTAACGCTAGATGAAAAGAAACTCCTGTTTATTATTCCGTCCTTCTATAACTGAACTTTCGCGAAATGTACAAATGCTGCATACCAACCGCGACAATTTAGCACTATCTCCCATTGTATCTGATCAAGTCGACGAGAGGTACCACGATTAGAATATCTCTACCCATGTACGGCTAGAGCAGACAGAAGCAAAGACATCACCAACGATTTATCCAGCGCACTAAACCACCAGAGAGCCCATAGGCACGGACCGCCAACACGTAAATTAAGCTTAGCAATGTCGGGGAGAACAGACGTCGCTTGTCACAGTCTATATCGGATGTGGTGACATCGCAACGCTTCATGCTCTGTATTCTACACTCGTGACAGAACATCGTTGCATGCAAATACGCGAGTAATATAGCGAAAACTGTCTCTGTTGTTTATAGCATGCCACAGCGAAAGCCACTCGAAAAGACTAGCACAGTCTTATCGAGCAGCGTTGTGCATGACACACCACATGTGCACCATAATCTAAAAAACGCACATATGGGCTCTGTGATAAATGCTTTCAGCGTCGTTCGTGCCAGCTGGTGCTCGTAAAATGACGCCTGCTTGGGCTATAGTAGGTGACTTGATTGAAAAGGCGGGTTCAGATGGCTATATCTCCTCACCTATATGGTATTGTACCCGCTGTGTCCGTGTCTGCGTTGTACAAACAGCTAATTGCTTTCCGTCTCCATAACGGGATTTGACCCCATAACGGAGCCAATGGCTTCGCGATACAGGCTGACACGCATGAGTCACAGCACGCGCTAATATTTTGTATCTGCCACTGCAAATGGCCTACTAGGTGTCTACGCGCATGGCCTTACATATAAAGTTCATTTGCAAGGCTTTGCTGGACTCATGAGCAGAAAGAAATACGCAGCCATCCTCTCCTTCTAGAAAGACGTAACACTGTGCAGGCGTTACAATCGACACACTACTGTTAGTAGAAGCGAAAGCTCAAGGTGGTTGGGGAGACTTGTGGGACATATGTGCCGTGAACATCCGCTCTCCCGAATCACCAGGAAGAAGATGCAAACTATAAGTAAAAAAAATATTGTTCTCCTAAACAGAATAATCTGCCACAAAAACGAGTTTACGACCGTCGTCAAGGTGAACAAGAAGATGTCACGCAAATAATCAATACGGCGAACATTTCTGGCATGCGGCGTCTAGCAGCCGCAGAAACAATGTACTCAGCTTTCAATCGCAGCTCACGGCACGCCTGCAGCGTGAGCCAACAAGGTTGCCAAGTGCGCCTCCCTATTTCCCGCACTTCCTTTTCTGCCCGCTCTATCCTTTACACACTAAAGATTTGATTAGGATGTGGGCAACTACCACCGAGGTCCTGCGTGCGCGGAGATCCTGAGTCTGTGAGCATGCGGAGAGAACAGAGCCCAACATTTTGCACGTAACACCAGAAACGGGTTGCAGTGCGCCGCGGAGTCTGTTCCTACGAGCGTGCGTTGGAAACCTTCGCAGCCAGTGTTCCTAGACTCCGGGAAGACCGGATGTGCGCGCGGGGTCTTCGGAGAGCAAGGAGTACAGTCCGGTCATGTCCGGCACAGGAGGCGCCGTGATTTCTGGGGTGTGCTAGCCACCCGTTTTGTTTGTTCGCGGCCGCGGCACGCCGAAGAAATACGTCTAGCCGGTGAAAGTGAAGGGCGCCTTGGCTAGCCAGTCGCGTAAATCAACCGTTTGCGTCTGGCCGTGGCTCGCATATTCTGCCCGCTCAGCGTAAGCAACGCCTTCTATATAGCTACGATTTCGTTGACTGATTCGGACACGATAAAAAAAAAAAAGCACGGCATCTGCTTCCGCAGTCGCAGCACGCCAGAGCGGGTGTGGGAGGCCTGACTACGGAGCTGAAACCGCTGAGTTGATAGGGCTGCGTGTGCGCATTTCCCCGTATACTGGATGCTTTCTTGCTTTCACGGTCCCAGCAGTGACGTGTAACAAATTTCTTCTGATAGGCGGCACCCCGTACTTACAGTTTCGTTAGGATGAAACTAAATGCGGTTTACTATGGACAGGAACTCGCCCTACTCCCACTTCCCGCACCCCGCTTCCCCCCCCCCTCCCCTCCCCCAAAAGAAAGAAAGGTCTAATATATAAAATTCCAAGTGTTTTTATATTCATGCAGAGACAAAGATATGTTACAGTTAAATTGCAAGAAAATAATGGATGCTATTCACGATAGACACATCGCATTTCTATCGGGGCAAGCAGCACACGCCACTCCGTTTCCATATAAACATCTTCATTGTATCAGCAGAGCGCGTTTCCAAAAGCAGCGCGTTCAGCTCCCGCTCTGAAGATTATCACGTGACCCTATGAGGAATAACAGCAAATGATTCGGAAATCAACCCGGATCTATTTAATTACGGGAATTCCACCTCACGGTAAGTGTACGCGCGTCATGTGATAACCGCCTAATGAGCGTGCGACCACCGTCAAAGCGAAGCCATCAAAGGCGAGGCGCGCGAGCTAGACGCCCTCCGTGACAGCCGAGACGCGCAAAGCCGCGAAGACGACAGCCGCGAAACTTTGCGAAGGCGCCTCCCTCGGCGCCAAACATGTTATTATTGTTCGTGTGCCTTATAATACACGTCTCGTTGTGGAAGGATTCCCGAGACGAGAGCGCTCCTCTATCAGGCGCATTAGGCAAATGAACTCGGGCGAATTTCCACGAATGTCTGGTGGACGGCGCCGACTTAAAGCTTCTCTTATTAATCACTCCCAGGCTGTCCTCGGTTTTTTAGGGCCTCATTAAGTTTTAAGTCTTGTAACCTCGGCACTAGCGTTAAACGAACATAATACTGCATGGATTAGGGGCATCTATTATAGACGGCTGTGCTTGCTGGGCTTTGATGCCGTAGCATATATCCTTCAGCCCTTAAACTGGTGCAGGTGGTAGTAGACACAATTTTAATTAATTCGCTCTCAACCATTTAAAAGTATTATGTGATGGAAAATGTGACACAGGGAAATACTCTAATGTCACACGAAATAAGAAGCAGTGTCTAAAGATGTGGCAATAAAAAATTCGGCGGAGACACTTAAGACTTCTTACGTGTGAGAATGCGAAAGCAGTATAGTCAGTTTGGTGAAATCTCTTCGGTCGGTTTTTTTTACATGCATTCAAGTTATTTCTGCTGATTCGGTGCGTTTGGTTGCGTATTCGTCGTGCGTCATTTTTGTGTTCCCTTGCTTCTTCTTCTGAGACATACTTCCGTGAGCGACGACGTGTCACGGCTGTCGCTGAGGCAGACGCTTCACAGTCCAACACAGTAGAGACAACCTCGATGAAATCCGAAGAGCAGGTGACGCGCGGGACGCAGCGCGCTCATTTCATACGCTCATGACGTGGCGCCACCTCCTCCCCATTGGCTGCGCCGTAACGTACCCGATGACGCACGCACTAGGACACACCTTTAGTCAGTCAAAACCGTGGAGTCGCCGCGGCGTCGGGGAAGCGTGCTGGCCTCGTATCCCGGAGGCCCGGATTCGATTCCTACCCAGACCGAAATGTAGCAAATTTTGTTTCCCATAGTATTTCTTTACTTCGTTTACAGGAACCTGCCTGAGAACTCTGAACTCAATCCAAGCATTTTTACGGGTTTTTAATTTTTGCACAGTCGGCCACTTTCGGTACTATCGTTCGGTCAGGCCGCTGATGACGACGCCGGATTTTCGCGTAATGGGACATATAATTCTTTCGCATTAATACTCAGTGTGGACAGAGAAGAAACTAAATTTATTTCGCAATAATTAATTGTGACTTGTGATCGCACACAAGTAAAATACATGAAATACACATGATACAAGCGAGAAGGCGTGGAACACAATGCCAAATCAATAATTAAAAGAAGTTTGTCCCTGATATTTTACGCGCCAAAAGCACGACCCGATCATGAGGCATGCAGTTTTGGGGGAGTCCGGATTAATTTTGACCGCCTGAGGTGTTTTGACCTGCCCCTAAATCTGAGTACAAGAGTGTTGTTGCTATCCGCCCCCATCTTCTGGAATCGAACCCGCGACCTGTAGCTACGCAGCGCAACGTTGTAGCCCCTGCGCTAGTGTGATTGATGCATGAAACAGATAGCTGACTCTTCTCAACAAGAACATGCGTTGTTATCATGCCGGCGTCAAACCAGATTCGTCACTTGTTTTGAAAAAATATCCCTCTCCCTCCTTTCTATTCTCCTTTCCCTAGGCGTAGGGTAGCCACCAGAATGTTGACTGGTTAACATCCCTGCCTTCTTTTCTCTGTCCCTCTCTCTGTCTTTCCTTGAAGAAGTTTTCATTCGGGAATCTGTCTAATCGTCGGCTCAAATATCAATGTATTTCTGCGAGCGTGGTTTGGAGTACTTGTACTTGTAGTGCAACATCAGTTATTTACTTTTGCACGTCATTCTGTATTACCTTCTTAGAACGACGTAATGAAACGTCCGTAACTTTTTTTTTTTTCAGGTGTCGGCGCGGCACAGTCTTAGGTGCAACGTGATTGCGCTAGCAAAAAAAATAATTTCTTGCCTATTGAGAACTTGCCCGCCGCGACGGTCCCACGGCCTCCGAGGGGCTGGACATTCAGTTTAATGACCCGCTACTCACATACCAAGAAATCACCTCACACTATCGGAAAGGCAGAATGAAATACCCGCTCCCGCACGCCAAACTCGAGCGCGCGCAGGCGGCCGCGTTTCGAATGCTGCAAACGGACTCGTATCCGTCACGAGGCCTATTAAGCCACTACAATTCAGAAATCCCGGCAAATTGCCCAGACTGCCCAGAACCCTACTGCTCACTCTCGCACATGCTTTGGCAATGTACCGCGTTACCAGAGGGCCCTCTCTCCAGTGAGCCCGAATGGGAAGAAGCCCTCAAAAGCCCGGACCTCAAACTGCAATTCAAGGCCGTCCAGAGGGCCCAAGAACTGGCGGAGCGTCACCACGTTCCCGTCCCGACTTGGGCGTCGCCTACGGTTTCGGCCCAAGGAGCTCGCCGCATGCGATCTCCAACGGCTTAGACCCCTCAGGACCTCAATAAAGTTCTTGACTGACTGATATTGAGAATACCCGTTGGAATCATTAAAAATGTAGACGCAAGTGCACTTCCAAATCCGTTTATAATATTGTTCAGTCATAACTCCATAAAGGACAGCAACAAACTAATTATGGGGTTTTACGTGCCAAAACCACTTTCTGATTATGAGGCACGCCGTACTGAGGGACTCCGGAAATTTCGACCACCTGGGGTTCTTTAACGTGCACCTAAATCTAAGTACACGGGTGTTTTCGCATTTCGCCCCCATAGAAATGCGGCCGCCGTGGCCGGGATTCGATACCGCGACTTCGTGCTCAGCAGCCTAACACCATAACCACTGAGCAACCACGGCGGGTGACAGCAACAAACTACATACTGACTAAGTCGAGGATTGCTTAGGTAGAAGAACTCGACCAATGCTGCTACTCACATTTCAAAGCTATCACAATCTCTAAAGTTTGCGCAAAATTCGCAACAAATGTCGAATACGTGAGCTCATTGTAATTATATATGCATTAATGGGAAGTATTCCGCGGTAATCAATTAGTGTCTGCTATATCTGCATACCTAAAGGACATACCCATACATATTTAACACGGTAGCCGGCAAATGGGTGAACATTTCCAAATTGAAAGGTAATGTCCCTGTAGCCTGAAACCATAGGATAGTCATGCCAGTCTGGGTGATTTTATTTCAAACGGCACTAAATGTCACATGGACTGCGATAAAATCTGTAGAAGCAATTTACATGTATCTACCACACTGTGACACGTATACACTCATGGTATAATACGTATAACACGTGTGTTGCACTACGGGAGCTCAGGGACAAGGCACAACGCTAGCATATAGGAATTCGAAATATAACAACACCACAGAATGCAAACCCTTGCAAGAACAACGCCATGCATCACCACATGACTCCTGCAACATAAAGAGAAAAAGGCTGCCAATTGTAACTTCATAGAGTCAAGAAAGGCTCGAGTCAAGAAAATTTGGAATTCTTGGCAGCTGATGTGCAAATGAAAAAATGGCAAAATTTGAGACCCAGAGAGTAGGAATGTTTGCGAAAGGGGACACCACAGTTGAGCAGTCGAGTTGAAAACATCGCATGCGAGCTTGCAAAGTCTGCAAACGCGTCGAGCTGCGAAGTCATTTGCCAGTGCCAGCTGAAAGCGACGAATTTCGAAGTTCAAAATCATTTACGTATTTTTGTTCATCTTTCCTCCATCAGAGTAGCTAGCTTTATTTCGAATTTTGTTTGTTCTTGAACGTTTTCTTCTGCAGCCAGTAACGGTCTATTTCTCGCTCTGGTTATTTGTTTAGATAATAATAGAATGAAAAAGTACTTTCTACACATATCCCATCAAAGGAATAATGGTTAGAGCACTTTGCTCTCCAATTTCACCAACGAATTATATACGCTCATTCTTTTTTCTTTCTCGTTTCTTTCTCGTTTCTTTCTCGTTTTCTTTTCTTTTCTCGTCGGACTTGCCACCGAATGGTACTAACATGAAGTTCTCAAAGTAGAGAGACAACTTTCCACTTTATCGCTGAAAATGGAAAACGTCTAACGCTCTTATGAGCAAATTTTCTTCTGGCTGCACTTAGAAATTTTAATCTGCTGCTGATATGCAAGCAAGAAATTAGGGAGAGCGGTGTCATACTTTTGTATGTTCCTCCTGTGATTTAGATCACTGCCTTGCTTCTATCTATATCAGCATGTAAGCCAGATTTGCTCAAAGGCAAGCGATGATTAAAACTGCACGGTAACAATCATGTCAAGAAAAATAACGTAAGAAACGAAATTAGGTTACATTGTGGGGAATAATGTCCCGTAAATTGACAGTGGGTTTCATGGGGCATGGGAACCATTTTCGTTACTGGTGGCTTTTTGCCGTAAGAAAAAATAGGAATTTCTTCTTGGGCCATAGCCTATGCATTATTGCATGGAAAAAGCCACAAAAGCCCTTCGGTGCTTCTTGAAAGACACTGGATTGTATGAAAGCTTGTGACCGTGGAGATTCCTGTGCGACTATTACTATTATTTTTATTATTTCCTAACTATTATTTTTTTTCTCTGATCTGCTCACCTTGTCCCCCTCCCAAAGTGTAGGTTGGTCAACCGGGCACGTCATTGGCTAACCTTCCTACCTTGCTAGCCTCCCTCCCTCCCTACCTCTCTCCCTACTCTAGACTGGTTAACATCCCTGCCTTCCTATATTCCTATCTCTCGCTCTCTTTCGCACTTTGTCTCTTTCTATATATCTCTCAACTGGGCGCACTGATAATAAATTCCCAATTTATTGAGAAAAAAATGTAGCATTACAAAGGCAGGTGCGCTTCACCTCATAGCTCTTGTTCCCCAGCACGTAGTCGGACTTACTGAATATGGCAGTGAGATAGCAAAAGATAACCTTCTATAGACGCTTAATTTTCGCCAATACTAACCCAGCCATACGAAGAACCAATACCTCAAGCTCAGAAACCGACATATACAGACCTCAGCAAAAAACATTGCTGTCAATGTGCACCTACGGGTGAAGCGGCACCCGCCGTGTTCACTTTCCTTCCTTTTCCTCCTTTTATTCCTTAACGTCCCCTTCCCCTGTGTAGGGTAGCAAAACAAAAGCGTGGCTACTAGACTTCCCTGTCTTTCCTTCCTTTCTTTCTATCTCTCTGTCTCCCCAAGCCAGCTGTGCGCTTTTTTAAACAGTGATGGCGGGGCTAGTATGTTTGTATTTCTAAAGCATACCCATAAAAAAATAACAGAAGTGACGACTGCTAATTTTCATGTGGTAGTTCAAGAAACACGACGAGTTTCTGACTATAAAGCAAGCCCGACCAGGCCTATAAGTACCTCCTCAGGTTGAAACATCGTCCGAAATGTACAGCTGCTATAGGAGGGCGAAGAAACGTCACAAGAGAGATAAGAAGGAATATAAGGTTTTGATGCAGTGCGAAATGTATATCTTCACCGATTATAATCAGAATACACATATATTGAAAAAACAAAAAAACAGCCGAAAATCTTCCCGAGTGTTGCTGTTCGTAGAAAATACATGCTGTCCTTACAACGCGTTATAGCCGGCGGAATACTGCTAATTTCGTGCAGATTTCAGGAAAGAATTCGCCAGACAGAAATAACGAATGCTTTCTTTTATTAGCCTCTAATCCAAAATCAATGCATTTTCCTCGCTGAGCTCCATGATTTATTAATCGTGAGAAGAAAAACTGTGCAAGGTGTACCAGACATGGCGAACGGCCAAAGCAGAATCTAAAGTGACTGCGTATTGGCACTATGGAAAAACGTATACCCCATGTCGTATACAGCCTTAATTTATTAAAACAATTGTTCTCTCTGGCTCAATGAATGATAATAAACTACCTCAATTTTTTTCTTTCATTTCTTCAGTTCTGCAGTTATTTTTTCATGTGCTAAAAAGCCTAACTATTGCTCTCTTTCTTTTTTTAAAGAAAGAGCAAGAAAAAGTCTCTCGAGGCCATGAATGAACGGCTTTCAATTTGTTGCGCAAGTCTGAAAACCTTACAAAACGAGAACGCCTCGCTTATCAGCTTTACTACTGTGCTGTAAACGTTATCCCCTGCCTTTGTGTTTTTATCATTGCAGTCTTAAAAGTTTACTTTTTTAAGCTTAACAGTGACCCTCGGAAAAGAACAAAAAGCCCACATACGTGGAGGAAAATCAGGAAACAACGAAAGAGTAACAACTGAAGTCGAGCCACTCCAAAACAAAAATTTTACTAGACGCTACATTACGCTTCCAGTTTAAAGCAAAAGAAAAAGAATACGCCGTCTCCCTCTGATAATCTTTGCATAAATAATCACGCTGCTTTTCAAGACGACAGACATAAATTATATTTAAAACTTTTTTTTCATTCTTACTTGAATATTTCCTGCTTTTTTATTCGTCTGACATATTTCGCACAGTTAGCAATCCTAACTTAATATGTTTTCCACAGGACCGTGTCCGTGGGTGTGGGCGTATACGTGCAAGTATACGTGTGCGTTTGTGTGGGACGTAGATGGGTAGGAAGCAGTTAATGTGCCAAGAGTCTCCGGCGAACACTGCAGAAACTTACAGATGGGGTGACCAGAAAGCAGCACCTTAAGAGGAAGCTTCAGCTCCGGTGTTCATATCTAAACACATGTAAAAGGATAATTCATTTTTCTCGGCAACCACTTGATGAGGTTTGTTGCATTTAAAACAAAAACTTGAAATCTAGTGACTGTTCGTTTCTAATTTTTGATTTAGGTCGTCAAATGTTTATTAAGAATTCGCAAAAGTCGCAATTTTCTGAAAACGAAACTATAAAGTTTAAGACTAACTCAGCAGTGAAACATGATATAACACTTATATTAATTGCATCTGATAGTACATCTAAAACGGTCGAAATTGATATGTTACACATGAATCTGAAAAAAAGTTAGTAATATGGAAATACAACTTTTGCGGAACCTTTGTGCACAACGCAACCAATTCACGTAAAATATAAATTCACATATAGAATCCCTTCGCTTTGAATGATCTAATGGATGCCATTTACAGAACCGCGATATGTGTTCTTCATGAAGAGCTATTAATTTGTAAACTTCGCGCTTCTAAATTTTGTCGTGCTTTTGAATTTTAAAAAATTCTTTATACAAAATTCCGGCTCTAAATCTAAATTCCGCCTCCAACAGTCACTAGAATTTAACTTTCTCTCTCAAATGCAACAAATTTCATTAAAAGTGGTCCAGGGGTAATCTCATAAAATCGTTTCTGCGTTTTACATGCATTTGAATAGGCTGCGTCGGAGTTCGACCCGAACTCAAGCTTCCTGTTAAGCCCTCACGTTCGACGTTACTTTTTCTTGCGTGCGAAACTACTCCTGCGGGTCTTTGCGCTGTAGGGTCGCTTCACCTTTAAAGGATAATTTGTGAGGCAAAGCAACCTTTCTACGGTGTAGAAACACAACTTGTTTGGAACCGAATGAAGTGTGCCAAACCAACAAATTATATTTTCTCTTCGAAAGATGAGGTACCTGCACACATCATTGCGAGGAGGTAGTAATGAATGCTTTTTACAGCGCAAGGCCAAACTCTTGATATTGGGGACACCGCAGTCGAGGTGGCGAGGAGGGCTTGGGAAATGCGTTGACCCCTCAATATTTTTTACCTGAGTTTGAAGAGTGTTTTTACACTAACGCAATTGAATTGCAGCCTTGCCAGGTGCGAACACCGGAGGCTCAGTAATCGCAGTGGCTTTGGAGAGTAATTTGGCTGCGTACAACTGTTTCGTATGTTCTGTGTGTCAAGATACGTCCCACATGTGAATCCTAGGTGCGGAAATATGAAGGATTTATTTGCCACGAATACACGAACTAGAGCTTTATTATAACTTTGTTTTCTGAAGCGAGCACCTTACATCAAATGTTTTAATACAACAGCGTGCGCAAGCAAATGCATCGGAATTCTATTGACGGCTATAGTGATTTACTCCTGTCTAAAAAAGACAGACTACGAGTATTGGATACTTTAAGGCTCTCCCATCTGTCTAGTGCGAAAAAGAAGCAAATTAAAAAATAAAATGCCTTTCCTAAGCATTTGATTAAATTCTTTCGTAGCAAGGTCTCAGATATAGTTTATGCAACCTAGGACTGCTTCCAGAGGCACTGTATTCTCCAAGGTAGCTATGCGCAGAATGACACGTCGACAGTCAAAACAAGGACGCGCAGAATGATTCTCTTTCGCCATTTGTCACTTAGAGAGTGCTCCATGCAACTGTTGTCTTCAAAAGGGCATCATGAAAAATATATGCCTATGTGTTAACACATAGTAGTATTTGAACTTTGGTGGTAATTAACACCAAAGCTCAATCCTCAAGGTTAACTAGAGGTTTAAAAACAATTCTATAGGTTTACTTTGAGTTTATCCAAAACCAACCTATACATGCAATACAAATTTTAGCTAATTGCGAGCATCGCACGCTGAAGAACGGTGAGCAAAAGGATAGTAACGCTTGCGTACTCAATAGCTAAATATTGTCGGGAATGGTCCTCAGTTCTGCGAACACTAAACACTTTACTAGGTTTTCTTGTCAGAGCGAAAACTGCATTTACGACCACAGTTCAATCAATTAGTGGATCCATGTTCTCTGATAAAAGGGCTACATAAAAACATACAACCTACCAAGAAGTAGTGCATGCGCAGGCGCGAAAATACTCAAAGAAAGCTTACATGCATGCATACATGTTGCGCGCGCATATGTTGCGCACGCAAACAGGCACGTATGCAAAGAAACATTCACAACACAACACACACACAACACACACACAACACACAACACACACACAACACACAACACACAACACACACACACACACACACACACACACACACACACACAAACGCACGCACTCGCGCACACAATGAACTCGTAGTCACGCACGCTCTCTGTAGCAAACTGGCCCACGCAGATACAGGCAAAAGCACAGCGAAGTCCTCGTCTAACGACTTCCGCCTTTTGAGACGCCCATTAGGTGAATGCGAATGGTACCGGTTCATTACTATCCTCTGCGCCCCAACATTGCCGATAAGCCTTTAAAATTCCACTGCAAAAGACGGAACCTGAGAGCATATACCTACGAAAGTTGATTACGACCTCCCACGCTCCACACAATGAAAAGTCTCTCGGCTCCAGTCATTTTCAAAAGCTGCGCCAGCGAACGCTCGACTTCTACGCCAGCGACAAACGTTTATTACTCCTTTGCCGCCCCTAAAACTTTCGAGGAGGATGGAAGAAAAGAACAGAGAGGTCCCCCAACTCCAGCGCGAAGCATGCGTGCGTGCGGCGACACGAGGCAGCGGGCGTTAATGCCCGAGAACTGAGAAGAAAAAAAAAAACTACAGAGTGGATGAGCTGTGCGCCAGTCCAACTGCTATAGCTGTGAGGAACTAAGGGATCACTAAGGAAAACATAAAAGCTAGAAAGTAAAGCTCCAAAGAAAGGTCGTCATTGATGGGTGTTCGCGATCTTGAAAGCACTTTCGGCTCGGGGCGCCTATTCCGCGAATGCGTTTGGGCAGGCGCCGGCTGCGTTCCGCGCGCGAATTCTTGGCGCCTTTCCTTCGCTTCTTGTCACTCCGAAAACACTGCGAAGTGCTCCGAAGTTTGCTTCTATTTCTATTCGACTACGTAAATCGCATACGCCCGCGAGGGCTCTTTTGTCTCGCAGTACGTAGATTAGAAACAATTTACCGAAGCCCTGCGCTTTGAAAGCCATTCGCTACTCGCCTAAAGGCGTGAGAACGAGATTGGAGAAGAGAAAACGGAAGGGGAAATTGCCGGCGTCCGCACCGATTCACTTCAGATTCGGTAACGCGAACCGAGGTGGTGGAGGGTGCTATACAGACCTCGGTGCTCTTCGCCAGGCAAACGAAATCCGTGCTGCATAATTTAGCGCTCAATGGAGTATGAAACAAAGTGTCATCACTGCGTGGCTAGCCTGCTTAAATGAGCCAGTGAGTGAGGTCTTACTTAGGCGCAATCTGCGGTTCTCTATTTATTTTTTCTTTCCAAGAATATCTGGACGCAGCAGATAGCCAATTTTTAAGGCTATCACTACACCTACTTCGTGTTGTAGTTTCTTCCTGTATTTTTTTTCTTTTTCTCGTTTAAGTTAAGAGAGCAAACAGAGAGGTTCAATTCGCAAGGAGGACAACGAATTGCTCAATTGGAGAGAATAATTGAACGCAATTGAAGTAAGCGCGGCCTATTCTGGCATGCTAGTTCTCGGGTTTCTGGGTGAATTCCCGCCAAACACTAAACAAAACAAAAAAAAACAGGCTCGACGGTGTGTTGGACGCGAAAACACGATCTTTACACTCTTACTTTAAATGAAAATTTCTAATATGGGTGTGTTGGTTAGCAGAACACCTTTAGAGCACACTTTCATTGATTTGAAGGTGCGAAAAGTCTTTTCTGTGAAATATACACATTACACAATTTATTAACCTTCCGTGGTTGCTCAGTGGTTATGGTGTTGGGCTGCTGAGCACGAGGTCGCGGGATCGAATCCCGGCCACGGCGACCGCATTTCGATGGGGGCGAAATGCGGAAACACCCGTCTACTTAGCTTTAGGTGCACGTTAAAGAACCCCATATAATAAAGACGTATAAAGACGTTCTTGCGGCTTCATTCATTACACTTCACCTGCCTTCATTGGCCCAAATTTCAAAGCAATCTATACTTTTCTTTAAACGCAGAAGGCAATAAGACTCTGTGAACGCGAAAAAATTGCTGCTAACTTCAATGATTTCACTTGTTTATGCATCCGTGAAGAAATGGTTTCAATATTGGGCTTCTGTCCTAGAGGTCCTGCATATGAATCCGGTCAGCGGACAATTTTAGGAATGTTAATTTAAGTATTTACAACACATCATATAATGAGTTTACAAAGTCACGAAGCCGTTCAAAGTCAGAAAGACGAAGCTCAGGCAAATCCATGCATCCGTACTATCTATCATTATCATGCTGGCTGAACCACCTTGCATACAGCTCCCGTAGACACTAGCGCCACACTTCATGGTCAAGTGGTGAAGTTAGAAGCATGCATTTCCTGCTACGTCACTTCGCTTCTACATAGGCTAAGACACTATATTTAAGTCAATGCAGAATAATTGCGATCTGGATCAGTTGGCACATATTCTTGAGAATTAAACCAGCCAAAAGACGAAGAACCGAAGAAAGACGTGGCACACACAGCGACTGGTCTAAAAACTGTGCTTTATTTAAAAAATCCGCCTCTCAGTAAAACCAGCCGAGCACGCACAGCTAAAGAGCCACACTACACACAAAACAACGTTGATTGAGAGATAGACCAAGTAGCTAGCGCCAGTGCGATAAATAACTTATTTCACTGGGCATCAGTGAGATAGAAGTCGCGCTGATGCAATTATCCCCTTACATGCCGATCTGATAAGCATCGAGAATTTCACGCTCCTCCTTGCCATTGCCTCTACCAAGAATTTTAACGTTGGCAAAAAGCGGGACACAGCCACATTCCTGACAATGGCTGGACAGATTTGCTCCGTCAGAAGTGTTCAGACAGTTGTGGTGCTCTCGCAGCTTCTCGCTAACACACCGGCCTGCTTGGCCAATGTAAACTTTTTTTTTTTTACATTTCAGTGCGATCTCGTACACCAAGCGTGTCGCACACGTAATGAAACAGTTTTTATGCAGCGGCGCACACACACAGGTAATCCGCAACACGTGAACAAAGGCTAGAAAGTTTGCATGGAGCAGAAAAGACGACGTTAACACCCCTGCCTCACGGCAACGTTTTTGACGTTGTGGGAAACTATTTATGCACATAGGGCGTCCGCATGCATGGGGATAATTGCGTCAGCGCAATTTGTATCTCACTGATGCAGGAGGAAATAAGGTAACTCTCGCACTGCCACTAGCTTCTTCGTCTATCTCACAATCAGCGTTGTTCTGTATGTGGTGTGACTCTTCAGCTGCGCATGCTCACCTGGAATTCCTGAGAGACGGGTTTCTTACAGCGAAGCTGAATATGGCTAACTGATTGGTCCATCCGTCTGTCGCCTGCATGCTGAAAACTCCTCTGGTGCAGCTCCACGCGCGTAAAAAAAAAAGGAAAGAGGCCCGCGATTGGCGGCGCCAGTAGTGACGTCGTTGCTCTCTGTCGCAGCCGAGCGCGTGCGCAGCAGGAAAGAGGCCCGCGATTGGCGGCGCCAGTAGTGACGTCGTTGCTCTCTGTCGCAGCCGAGAGCGTGCGCAGCAGGAAAGAGGCCCGCGATTGGCGGCGCCAGTAGTGACGTCGTTGCTCTCTGTCGCAGCCGAGAGCGTGCGCAGCAGGAAAGAGGCCCGCGATTGGCGGCGCCAGTAGTGACGTCGTTGCTCTCTGTCGCAGCCGAGCGCGTGCGCAGCAGGAAAGAGGCCCGCGATTGGCGGCGCCAGTAGTGACGTCGTTGCTCTCTGTCGCAGCCGAGAGCGTGCGCAGCAGGAAAGAGGCCCGCGATTGGCGGCGCCAGTAGTGACGTCGTTGCTCTCTGTCGCAGCCGAGCGCGTGCGCAGCAGGAAAGAGGCCCGCGATTGGCGGCGCCAGTAGTGACGTCGTTGCTCTCTGTCGCAGCCGAGAGCGTGCGCAGCAGGAAAGAGGCCCGCGATTGGCGGCGCCAGTAGTGACGTCGTTGCTCTTTGTCGCAGCCGAGAGCGTGCGCAGCAGGAAAGAGGCCCGCGATTGGCGGCGCCAGTAGTGACGTCGTTGCTCTCTGTCGCAGCCGAGAGCGTGCGCAGCAGGAAAGAGGCCCGCGATTGGCGGCGCCAGTAGTGACGTCGTTGCTCTTTGTCGCAGCCGAGAGCGTGCGCAGCAGGAAAGAGGCCCGCGATTGGCGGCGCCAGTAGTGACGTCGTTGCTCTCTGTCGCAGCCGAGCGCGTGCGCAGCAGTTTCTCTCCGGCTCCGAAATCGGTACGCCACGCGTCATACGTACTCCTGAGGAGCAGGAAGCTTTCGATCAGCAACGCCGCAATCGGAATTGGGAAGGCGCTTGTCTACGACATGCTGATGCTGCAGCCCGGGCACAAGAACAGGCTCGTGCAGCCGAGCGCCAGTAGCAACTGCGTACCTAGCATCCGGCGGCCCACCAAGCCGTCGTTTAATGAACCGTCGGGATGAACCCCAGGGCCGTAACTTTCAGCTTCGCTAGCTAACCATCTGTACGGAGCGCTTGCGCGGTTATTTTCTAGTTCGTTGCAAATTAAGTTCAATGAAGCACAGTTGTTAGTCCCGTTGTTGAGTGTGCCACGGATCTTCTTTGTTTTTCGTCTTGTGACTGGCTTAATAGTCCAAAGTTAGTCAAGTTCGAACGCTGTAACACACAGGCAACTAACCTCAAGAACTGGATAACTGTAAGTGTTAAAGCTGTACTTTTGAAAGTGGTGCTTCACAACAGCCCCTGTGCAACCAGTGTCAGCAGCGCCTGTGCGCGGTAAAGAATAAACGATGGATAAGAAAAGAAAAAATACGCTACTGATGTTATTGGGAAGCTTTAAATGGTTAAACTAGCTGCTGCGCTAGCAGTAAAATGCGTTTATCACAACGAAAACGAGAGTCGGAGATGTGAGTACTGTCTTTCGAATTTAGTACCCTTGGCCAGTGCAATATGCGAAACTAATAGAAGCGGGAAAGCCCACAAGAATATTTGAGCACATTTTTTCCTTAATCATAGCAAAAAAAATATATCATAGCGTTCACTACCACTCAAAAATTTCCCATATGAAGCATAAGCAAAGAAAAAGGCATACATCATTAATATATTTGAAGAAGCGAAGGGCATGGTAACACGATGGAGAACTTTGCCAGCATCGAGGTTGCCTTCGCTCTGTGGCCAGCGAGTAAACTTAATATAGCGCGGTGCGAATTTCGCCGGGACGGAGATGCGAATCAGTAGCAAGCATAAAAGGGGAAGTGGTGGCGGACGGGGTTAAAGCAGTCAACCGTTGACTACTTCCGGCGTCGTCGCTCGTCGCGCTGCCATTCTCACGACCGGAAGGGACAAAATGACACACCCGAACCGGACAAGAATAAAGCATAGTCGACCGCTAAAACAAATAAAATAAAAGACGCTTGGAGAGCGAACGTCGTAAAAAAAGAAAGGTCAATCGACACGACAAAGAAGAAATACTCGTGACCCAAAACGGAATAGAAGTATACAAATGTTGTAACGAGACAGCAATGAACCGCTGTTAAGATAAACAGAAAATGCCAGGTAGAGGAGAAGGAACAAAGGAATAGGGGTGGACAGATTTTCTGTGAAGGGTCGAAGTCACGGCTGCGCGCGGAGTTTTTGTCAAAAGGGATCCACGGACCGTTAGCGCCGTCCAGTGCGCGACCAAGCGTTTCGAATTCGTCGGTTGGGCCACTTCGCTGTCGCCGCGCCCGACTGCCCTGCCACTCGAGCCAACAGCGTCGGCACCAACCGTCCAACGGTTGGCGGCTTTTCGTCTGACTCTCGGGTCGTCGGAATGAGCGAAGATCCTCTGTGCTACATTACGAAGTAGCTGCAGTACGGCATAAGCATTGCCAGAAGCGCTAAAAACTGGAGTGTCACACGTAGAAAAAAATTAGGCAAGGAAATTTTTAATATTCCGGGCACCACGGTATCAATATAGAGGTACTCGTAAAAATATACGGAGTTAGGTGTACTACACTCGTTCATCTTTCACTCCACATTCAAGAACATGAAATTTCACCGCTTCTTGCGGCAATTGTATCTAAGAAGCTTTCGTTGCCAGCTTAATGTACGGGCATTGGAACTCAAGTATATTCGGCAGCAAAATGAGGAGCGCAGAGCATAAACGGTGCAAATGACGCTCGACCAGAATCCACCTTTATTTTCCTCAATCTGTAACTTCTTTAATAAAAAGTCAAATAAATAAAACACCCTGGGAATTTCCCAGGAATCTTGTAAGAAATATATTCATATTGATACATGCATATTGCGTGTTTCTTGTGGACGATGTATGCGGGTGCCCCGACGAAGACGACGAACACTCTCTGGCTATCGAGCTGTCAGCTGAACTGGCCAGCGCTGTATTACCCTTTGTAAATATACTTTGTAAATAGTCTCCAGTCCTTAATCCTTCGTTCGCGTAACATATTGGTGGAGGGTGCTGTTCCCAATCTTCGCCACGAAGCTTAGCGTGCCATCCTATTTTCCGCCATGGCTCCCGGTGACGACACCTCGTCTGCTTCTACTCCTGCGACCCCGCCAACAACGTACGTTACGGTCACCAACCCTCGCGATCCTGGCATATTCTCCGGTCAAGATAATGTTGATGTTCAGGACTGGCTCAGCCTATATCAGTGTTATCCAAAGCAACCGCTGGGACCGTACCACCATGCTAGCGAAGGTCCTATGCTACTTGGCCGGAACGCCTAGTGTCTCGTTCCAGAGACACGAGGACGAGACCTTTAGCTGAGATGCTTTCAAGAAGAAGCTCAGTGACCTCTTTGGAAATCCCACCGGTCGGCAGCTGGCTACTAGAAAAGAGGCTACCCGAGTTCAGTCTTCTACTGAATCGTATGTCTCGTACATACAAGATGTACCTCGCTCTTGCCGGAAAGTCGACTACAACATGGCCGAGGTTGACAAAGTCGGCCACGTACTCAAAGGGATCGCGGACGACACGTTCAACTTGTTGGTCTTTAACAATGTGTCCACCATCGACGCCGTTGTTAAGGAATGCTGCCGCTTTGAGCTCGCCAAAAGTCGCCGCGTCATTCCACAGTTCTCGCAGCTCCCTAACACGGCTGCGACATCGTCGTGCGTCGACCTTACCGCTTCACCACCCTTAAATGAGCACGTCACACGTATTGTTCGCCGCGAGCTCGAACCTACAAGTACTGCGCCGTTCCACCCACGCCCACTTTACCCCACCATTGACCAACCAGCCCCAGCGATCTCTCCCATTCAGGCAGTTGTGTGGCAAGAATTTGCCAACCTCAGTTTCCCTTCTGCCTGCTCCGTCTAGCGACCTGACATCCGACCGGTACCGACAGCTACTCCTCACAGCAATCTGCATTCCCCTCCCTGATACCGCAACCCTACCGAGTGGAGAGCACTGCGAACTTTTTCTTCACATTGTATTCACGTTTCAGACACTGCTTCCAATATCATGCAAAAGTAGGGTGTCTTTGCGGAAACGATCTTCTAGTTCGTCGAGGTGTTTATTTACAGTTGCTCTTTGAGGGGCGACCTTTTTCGAGCAACTTATCGCTAGACAAGCGCAAGTTGTCTTCAACTACCATAAGCGTCGAATGGATATCGGCAACGGTTTCCTCGAGGGAGCGTTCGTTTCTTTCTTTTTTTACCTCAAGAACCACTGCTACGCCGCAGTTCATGAATTTGGCTACACAAATTCATGAATTCATGCCATTCCTGAATATGCCAGTCACTATCTTCAAAGTCAACTACTGCATGCACAGGCCCTTCATTTATACAGTTCCACCTTTTGTAGCATGAATGGAGCCCAGCGCCTTAACGATAACCAAGTTGCATTTCCAACAGCTGATCACAGCTGAACAGCTGAGATGCAGTAAAAGTTTCGCATTTGTGGGCCTTCGCCTGAGGCAGCGGATGGCGCGCCGCCGAAAGCGCCATCTCGTTCCTGTAGACCGATCTGCTGTGCGAGGAAAGACAACAGAACTCGCTCTGTGGACGCTTTCACACAGTCTGTGAAGATGCCCCATGTTCATACACAGTGGCCACGTCCTCCTAATACATTCAACCCAACCAATCCGATCAATGTGGGGCAGTGATGCTTCCCTGAACGGTCTATGATTGCGCGCGTGCGTTGTTTAGCTCTAAGTTGCGTGACACGTGATAGAGTTCATCAAGCGAGAACAACTTCGAAGTTTTTTCAACATGTGGCACTATTTCGTTCACCAAGCGCTGGAATCCAATGATCGCGTGCCAAAAAATAATACATGAAGAAAGAACGGTATATAGAAACATGGCCGTGTTTTTTCCAACGTTTAACCAATTACTAGCACATGAAAACTTCAATCCCATAGAAATTTTAGTTTCAAATATCCTAGCACCTATATTGAGTCTGCGGGCTGTATGCATCGCATACGAAGTAAAAATTGACGTATGGGCGCTGATAAGAGTTTCAAACTCGAAATTATGAAAAATACTCCAATTTATGAACAAGAAATTATTCTGCCATTTGTATTTCGGTTGACATGCGGGTAACAAATCCTTTTCATAAAATCAGTGCAGAATATCTTTACTGGCTTTTCTTCCCCCAAAAAAAGAGTAAGGCGTAGGCCAGCTGATTAGCTTCGCATACAATGTCAGCAATATTCACCTGTTACCCTACTACGCTCCGTGTACACTATCACTGGTTCAGAGCGTAACCATCTGATTTTGTTTAATTTCCTATGAACTTTAAGTAATTAAGTTTATAGGGAAAAAAAGCAAACGTAATGTGAAGCTGTTAGACTGCTAAAAAGAAAAAAAAATGAAAGCTACAATTTTATTTATTTTTATAGAACTTGCTTACCTATAAGAAAAACTACATTGATTGCTCTCAAGGTATTGAATAATTAAATAATTTGCTCTGTTCTCTCTATCTTATCACCAGGTATTCTTCATTTTTTTTCCTATAAGGAAGCGGATAGATAAAATGGTGTAGACAATCGTTGCGAAATCAGTGCAGCTCATTTTTGACAAGGCTGTACTAAGGTATAATATCTTTTACAACCAGCAACTCCATTACCGTGACGAGCTGAGAAAATATTAAAAATTGGAACATTGGCAACCACTGAAACATTCGACATATAATCCAGAAGTTACGACAAACACATTACAACGCCCGATGAAAATTTCATGCCGTCACCAAATACGAGGATGGTCAAACGAACAAATAACGACAGGTGTAAATACTCCTGCCTTCCACTGGTTTCCTTTTTGCCCGTTTTAAACGTTTGCACTGGAACTCGGAAACAGAAAGAAACAGTGCCTTTCTGGCAGCAAATAAAGAAAAGTATTTTCACAACAAACAATTTGAAAAGAACAGAAGTGCTAACGCATCAGAAACATGAAAGCAACGTTGTTGACAAACACAACGCTGAACCTTTGTCTGAAAACACCTCGAAGACACAACGGGTCCCTGGACAGAAAGACAAGAATCTCAGGTTCCAAACCATCAAGTGCCCGCTAGTCGTCGCGATATGATGGATGACGCCAGGGCCGACTGCGCTACAAGGCGCCACACGCTCTGCAGCCAGTTGTTGCTTGCCGCCGTTGCCTCAGTGAATTCAGTTCGATATTTTAGGCCCAGTTTTTTTTCTCTTTTATATCCATCACGACATACACAAAAAGGTAATTCAGCTTCTCTTTTCTAGAAAACTGCCTTAATGGCTTCTCTCCTTCGGCGATGACCCTTTGGTGAGTGAACACGTATGTCTTCAACAGGTGTGCAAGGTTTCCTCAACGTTATTTGACGTCAGTATACTGCGATGAGTGCTTAGACAAAGTGTAACAAGAGGACAGGACAACATAAGTACGGTTTACTCTCCTAAGTGATGGCCAACTGCTGCCCAATGTAACTGCGCAATATAGTTCATCAGACGACATAAGACCCGGTTGAGACACTTCTCAGCAATACTAGGATATTACCTGTATACACGACGTGTAATAAAATAATTGGTAACTCTTGTTTACAGCGAGTGACGCAACATACACTGAACAAATACAGAAGGAGAAAGAGAGAGAAAGAGTAAAGATGACAGGCAAGGGGGTTAACCAGACGCACGTTCGTTTTGCTACCCTGTAGTGAGGAAAGAGTATTCTTGCACGGTTTGCTTACATATCACATTGTTATACAGGGTCTCCATCTAGAATTCATATCACGCTCTGGGGTCTCAAATATATAACCTCGATGTAAATTAATATGATGGTTGTAAACCTGTTCCGCTCCGTTTTGACTCCTCCTACAGTATGTTAAGACGAGACAGTAACACTGCGCTAACAAATCTAAAAAACCACGTCACTGCGGAAGGCCTGCTAACGCAAAGGCCTGTGCCCAGGGTTCTAATATTATTGAACAGTGAACGTAGCTTCACGTGCTCTTCGTCACGCTGATCTGTCACTCAATCCAAGTGCTGGTTCTGCAAGGATAACCGAATCAGCTCACCATTTACCTGTCGTCGCGTGACAAGCAGCAAAGAGACAGCAAGCGTCGGGTTATCCTTACCTGCAAAAAAGACAAAAGTATGGAATGAGGCACTCTGCTAAAGGCACGAACGTTAACGCGGCCGTCTATACCGTATGCATCCCAACGTAATTTTCTGCATTTCAAAGCACATCGCACCTAATCATGAATGGGCACGGCAGACCGGCCATTAATAATACACATTAATTACCACCAGAACTTGAAATGCGACTCGCAATATCCGTCATTATGAAAAGAAATGAATGTCGAAAATAATAATAATAATAATTTACTTGTAACACTTGAAGCACAAAAGCGCAAAAGAAGCTTGGAGCTAACACGCGATATATTAGTACAATCTTAATTAACATTGCGCTCTTTATTTATTCACGATGACGATGAAGTTTTCGAGGGAGTTCTGTATAGTATTAGAAGGATAGTTCCGCAAACTTCAGGCAATGATAACAGAAGTTAGTTCCTGTTTCATTAGCTAGAGGCGATAAATCGAGTTAAAGCTAATGGCACAGTGCGAGTGATGTGTAGAGGGGAAGTCAAGCACCCATTGTTGCTTTCACGGCTTTGATTTTCTTTCATCAGCTCTCTTTTTTTGAACTGTTTTCACAGCTTCTTTCAAAGTTATGCACAGTTTTCTTCTCACCCTGCGAACATATTATTCATGCTCATGTGTCCGTGTCGAAGCCTCGCACCATGCGATGGCCTCTGTGGTCACTTTTGTTTCTGTTTGTTCTGCTTCTAAGCGTTATTTGAGTACGTTGCTCGTTAACAGTGGCCGCCAGCAGCGGTCAGCGTGTTCCCTCCCGCTTTTACAGCCTCCTTCGGTCGCGTACTCAATTCCTTTTCTTTTGCTTTCAGTGTCATTAGCACAATTCTTACGGTCACCTCATGTAGTGTCCGGTTCCTCACTTTGGCGACGCCTCCAGTGTCAAGTATTCCAGGCGGGCTTCTATTCCACTTTCGTTGCTCCTCAACCTTTACTCATGCTGCTTTAGCCTTTGCTTTCTATCCCACTCGGTCACTGTAGTGAGTGCTGGCTATCGCTTCTTTTTTACTTTTTTTTTTGGCCAAGGGAACGCGTTGCGGTACCGATAGACCAAGGACGACTTATTTTACAGTCCCGGCGCGAAATTTGATGAGAACGCAGGAGCGAATAATAAAGGATGCCTCCTTCACAGCATAGCGTGAGGCGCCTACACGGAGTCAGTTCCCATCACGGGGTGAGCTTCATACGCTCATAGACTGAGGTAACCTTCCCAGAATAGGAAACAAAAATATTTAAAATTTTCAAGACACATAAAATCACAGATTGCAACAGAAGTCTATTAGACGTAGAAAGTTAAAGAACGACAGCTGGAGGCCTTCACTTAAAAGAAAATGAGGGAACTATGGCTAGACGACAAGGCACCAAATATATATATTGTTGTATGTCCAATTTGTTAGTATTTGGCCTGCACTACCGAATCCCGCTGGTTTGGCCGCAGAAGGTAGGCCCTACAATTGCACATTATTTTGACCTTGATGTGATGCGTCATATACTAAAAGTGTATTGAACAATATAAAGGTGTATTCAGCGCTAGCTACATCTGTCTTTCGAAGCAGAATCGTTCGATTAAAGCTAAAGATACGAAGAAAAACCCTCTTTGACAAGGCCTTCGTCTTGTCCATTGTACCAGCAATACTTAACGGTGATGGCACATTCTATACTATGGTGTCAGCTCTGCCCTTTTTTTTTTCGTGCCAAAGCCTCACCTTGTGTTCTGTATAGCTAACGTAAGCGTGCAAGGCAATATGTCTTTATGTGCGCCGAAGGCTAGTCTGCGACATTCAGCTACGTTACTAAAGCCTCGAGTGACGTCCCACAAAAGCACATGAAATACCAACATATGTTTCTGAGGTCTATCGTTGCTATAGTACGTCAGCCCGTCGGTTATTATGTCTAACGTACGGCGAAAATTATATCACTTTTCTTTACCTATAGTTTAGTGAGCGTATGCAGAATTCGTAGTGTATAAAAATGGCGCAGAGCAAGAAAGACATTTAGCATTTCACGACTGTCAGTTGGAAAAAAGCACATATAGAGAGTAACTAATCCTCTCAAGTTCAACAGTAATTCAGTCAACAAAGAGAACAGGAGTTAGCCAGTAAGGTCCCGACTTCCTTCCACGTTCGAGCTTCCGCAGACACAAGAAAATATGGCTATGATTCGACAGATAAAGCAACAAAAACAGAGAGAGAGGGAGGGAGGGAGGGATAAGGCCTGGGCGGTAGGCCGACCGGCACGGAGAGACCTAGAAGTCAGCTCGAAAAGGCGCCGAGGTAAAAGAACCTTTCACCGGAGATCGTTAGCAGCCACACACATGCACGCACCTGCAGAGGGGAGAAGTCAACGACTCAGGCGACGCCGCCATCAACGGCACCGCCATTGAATGCACGATTCAGCCAAGCAAGCAACAAACATAACAGCAGCGCGTGAAGGAAAGCCGCGGCCTTTGCCCGGTATCTGAAGCAAAGCCCTGGCAAGTCGCAAAGCAGTTTCGTCCAGCTACATGCATTCTGGACGGCATTTGCTCCAGCGCGGCGGCCTCCGAAAGAGTCGCAGGCGAACAGTATGCGCACGCAGAGAGTTTGCTCGTTTATCTGCGCGGCGCGGCGCAAGTGTGGCATTCCCTGTGGTCATTAAGGCGTCTAGCGCGCGAACAAGAGCGGCCCGGATTGGCTGCCGCAAAAACAGTTCTCGACAAAATAAAGAATTAAAAATGGCTAAAAAAGGTAGGGGGGGGGGGGGCGGAGAGGCAGCGTTCAGTGGAGGACGTACGACTCTCAGCGCTGAAAGCTCAGCGTCAACACTGAAAGACGTGAAACACCATGCAAAAAGTGTGGCACAGGGCCCGCAAGCCATAGTGAAGGAGGCAGGTTCCCTTCTTACTCCAATATTATGCGAAGATGTACGATAAGGATGATGGCGACTGCACGGTTCTTTTTTTCTTTCAGTTATGTGGGTATAGACATTTGCTGCCAAAAGCCAATCAGATATTTCGCAGAGCTCGTGTCATTTGCCTATTAAGACATTCAGTCGGCAGGGTATTCAACAGAGGCAGCGGACGCATTTTCCCGTGTTCACATGTTCCCCTAGCTGCGCCACATCCTCACGAATTTTTTTCACTAGACATGCGAATTGTGCAACCACCTTTGAATGTTGTAGCGCGTAGTATCGCGTTACTGTGTGAATTTTCTGGTTTCCATCTTTTCCCTCTTCTTCTTCTTTCTCCTTTTATTCCATTTACCCCTTTCCCCAGCACAGGGTAGCCAGCCGGTACTTACACTGGCTAACCTCGCTGTCTTTCCTCCCCTTTGCCTCTTCCTTGATGACGCCCGCTTACTTCTCCGTGGTTTGTCTAGTTGCACTGCAGCGCCCCTTGTGCAACTATAGGTTGCTGCATCTATAGGCTGCAAACACTAATTCCGACAAAGAGTGCGGAGAGTCAATGTTGCGCTTTTTGCGGTTCCCGTGAGCCCTTCAGTCTTTTCTTATTTGTTCATCCCCATATAGCTAACAGTGAATTCAATATTCCATGTCCGCCATTCCGGAGGAGTTCTTACATCCTAGATGACGCACGTCCTGACGCGAGCTTCACTTAAATTTCTCCTTTTGAATGCTAATTCACGACATTCCCGCCAGGGGCCAGTTTCGTGAAAGCCAGTAGCTGTAAATTTATATCGTGAGGAGCCGGCGGCGGTGTTGAAGTTTCGTTTTGCATAGTGTTTTCCAAAGTGTACTCACTTACTAACTTTAACAACGAAACTGGAAAAATTGCTGTTATTTCGCTTATTTCTCTGTTGTCTCCAGGTGCCAACTGCGGTACTTTCTTCAGTGTGATGAAGGCATTATCTAACTTTTTTGTCTTTAATTCCCCTGTGTCTCAGTGTAGGTCCTACAGCCAGATTTTCGCTAATAATAATAATAATAATAATAATAATAATAATAATAATAATAATAATAATAATAATAATAATAATAATAATAATAATAATAATAATAATAACTCGTGATAACATTCCAACATTATTCCAAAATGCCAAGCAGCTGCGGAAATGCTTACTGATTTCCCCAAGAACCATTTTGCCCCACCCGTCCAACATTCTAGTCGTAATAAGCTGCATCGCTACATTAAGACAATCTTAGCCAATGATATTTGTACTTGCATTATTATTCCACGCTGACACTCAATTAAGCTGGGGCCATGACGCATAGCCAAGACTTAAGCTCTGTTTCATTCCGCATCAATATCTCATGGCGATGGAAACTCATGACTGGTCATTAAAACGGTCCACAGTAATTACATTGCGTTGAAAGAAGAAAACGCTTTGTTGCCCTGTATGGCCGCGGGCAAGAAGGCTCCAAGTTCATTATTAAAACATAATATTTCTGAGCACGACTCGCATAATGCCGGTTATCAAAAAAGTGCAATAGCTATTTCGATGGTTACAACATGAGACGGTTCCGGCCCGACTAAGAAGCTCGGTTCATGCAGGTGTGCCTGCCAACCCGTATTCCAATTACGCCTTCGCATCTTTTCCACTGTCGTGAGCAGCGGACATTAGGGCGAAAAAATATATGTACGAAAGGTAACATCAAAAATGCTTCCAGAAGCAAGATTCGCGATCTACAGAGGGTGCCAGATGTCGGTTGTACACGACAGACAGATAAGCGAATATTCGTGCCGGTCTTCAATTACGGGAGCTCACTGCCTTGGCTATATCCCTAGCTCTTATACGAGACCAGAAGTTGCGTGCTGTGCTGTGAAAAGCGAACTCCTACATGGTTTCAGCGGCGCTGCTACAGTTGCTGTGCCGTCCATTCCTCATATTATTCTAAATTCCATAGCACCGAATGCAGTATAAGCTCAGGCGTTGCGTACAAGCAATATTTTGAATTAAGAGTAAGACGTAACGGAAATAGTTCAGGCCAGTCGCACAACTCAACCATGTTATTCTGAAACTTATTGTCATGCGTACACTTTTCAACTATTTGGCCAGGACAGTTCTTGCTGCTGCTATCATTATTAGTGCTATCTAATTATGGATCAGCGCAAGACGCGCCTACTGTACTTGAACTTTCTTGAACGTTGTCAGCAATTTTGTATCAAAGGAGGCGTCTCTGATGAGATTGTGCGTGCGACTTGAATAGTGTTGCGGATGTACGCGAGCACCAGCAGTTATTTTGGAATGTACGGAAATGCGCGTGTGAATAGCAGACTGACATGTCCTGCGAGTTCAGATTTTGATGATAGACGACAGCACTTGGTGTTATAGTTGTGCTTTGCTTGTTTCTTGTCGTTCTGGGCACAAGTTCACCCTATAAAGAGTTAAATTACTAACTCACGCTTTTCGCAATGTTTCGTGCTTCGCTGTAACTGGGTCGCGTTTATGTCAGTGAAGCCATTGTGACAACGGCTTCGTTCACATGAACCAAACATGAGCGGGTCGAGCCAGAAATAGGGGTGACTGCGCCCAGCCATTGCCCATATTGCGTCGGTCACAGTCGCCTTTCCTGCCTAGATGTCTGCGAATCTTGCATTGGGCATAGAAACCAGAGAAAGAGCGGCAACAAACAAGAAAGATCAAGTTGCAATTTGCCGCATTGTAAATGTTGGCATTGATAAACTAGAAGGCTGATATTTACCAGCAAGTTGTTTAGCGGAATCGACAAGGTTAACAACTCCACAAAAAACAAGGCTAGGCTTGGCACTCGAGCACGCTAGCGGTGGCATCACAAGCTACGTTTACATACCCATAGTATCGGGTCGAGTCGGTTTGCCGGGGCCGAAAAACCGGTCGTCGCGATCGTGAGAACACTATCGGATCGGATCGGATCGAAAGAACGTCGAGGCGAGTTCGGCCAACCCGCCCGCGCATGATGACAGTTGACTTGCCCAATCCTCTTGGCAAGATGTATGCAAACGCGGAAGAGTTGGACTGTGTCAGCTCTAGCTCTAGCTTGAACCTCTCGTGCCAAGTTCATGTAAACGTAGCCATAGTCTCAGCATAGTCTCAGCTCGACCCAAATTGACCCGTGCTTGAATCGGCACACCGACCACGACGCCATGGCAGACTGGCCGCACTTACGTACGTGCAGCTGCCCAGAGTATCTATGGAGGAATCAATGCCGCGCTAAGAACGAGGAGTGGGGTGGAAACGGGAGAAGGAGAGGTTTCTGTACGCATCGCAGGAGCGAAAGTGCGTGCACGAACAACTCCGAGCCGAAAGCGGCAGTTGACATTCAAATGACTCTTCCGTGCCTGGTGTCATTGTCGATTGCCACAAAGGCCAAAGAAAGAGTCGCAGCCCCATTTCGTGCCCACTTGCCACTGCAGCCAGCAGACAAAACAAAAAGCGCTACCCTGTATAACCTGTAACCATGAGAATGAAGGTTATCTTCACTCTAGTGGAAGAAACACGACGGTCGCTTGCTCACCATATAAAACGCGTACTTCCGATCTTTATGTGTGCCGCAATGATTTAGGCCATGCACGCGTTTTCTTTTTACTCGTCTACTTCAATTAAACAAGTACTTCCCGTAGGGTGATCCGACCTCTTGCATCTTTGCATGTGATCAATTCCTATCAAAAATGAAGCCTGTCGTGTGTACATTTTTTTTTTGTCTCTCAGTCGATGCATCGACCGACCGTAGTTGTTAGGACAGAACTTAGGTAGCTGCTTAATTGCTCTCTCTTTACGAAGCTCGTCCATGCACATTGAGTGCTGAAACCTATGCGTCTCATCTCATCGTGGTGAAGCAGTTCCTTTTTTCCAGCATCAAAAGCACGACTTTTATTCTTACACAATGGCACCTCAGCCAGAAAATATGATCATTTTCAATATCTCAGCTACGGTATCACATCGAAGAGTCATTCAACGTAATGCGGGTAATACTTGAAAAGCCCTTTACTCAGATTTCCAACAACTCCCAAAGCATTTTTTTCTCATTTTGTTTTTGCTTGCAACATCGTTCGTTATCCCATATCTCAAATCTCAGCCTTCGAAATTGAGACATGAGCAACATGCGACAAAATAAAAGCCGTTATTCTGCTTACATCTGATAAGAAGAAATAAATAACCTGCACGTGAGGCTTTCTGGTTTACAGTGATTAGGTTACTGCGTTGTGTTCCAGCAGGGCGACCTAGGCTTGAAAGTTGGCAGGAATTCCCTCTGCTGAGTACCTCTTTCAGGAAACGGCTTAGCTTTCTTGCATCGCATCACTTTTCACCTGCTAGTTCAGTCATTTCTAAATGGGCTTCTAGCCCTTTTCAAGCGCGATGCGCATCATCTGCAGACAATTCACGCAGGCCTCGGATGTAGTGTGAATCTCCAGCGCGCATAACTCGCACCAATGTTTAGCGCCAAATGTTATTACATTGAATCACAAAACTAAACATTACGCATATTCCCAACGCAGTCAGTGATAAGAGACACGAAGACGAGTGACTTGCGCACAGCAGCCACATTGTAGTCAAAGCTGACACAATCCGTACACGGTACGTGAGGGAGGCTTTGATACATGCAGAATACTCGTGCAGGGCTTTCTGATAAAGGGCGAAAATATAGGGAACGGTTTAGAACCATAGGTTTGAAGTTGTCATGGGTTTAAGAGGCTTGTCGTGTGGGTAGTCGTGCCCAAGGAGTGCGTCAAGTGGTCGGCTACTACCCTCAAAGTCCTAAGTAACACAGAATAGGAGGCAGATTCATTCATCAGGACACTTATATGTGGCGAAATTTAACAAAATTCAACACCAAAATCATATTGCTATGGAAGGTTTAGGTATCGCAATGCCTTCTGACCGAGCTAGTTAACACCCAGACCATTTTTTTGTACAGGCATGCCTCCTCCCTGTCCAGTGCATCACCCTTTCTGCAGCCTATTTCAGCATGACCAGCCATTATGTCAAACAATTTTATCTAAAATACATGACATCCGCTGATCTATTTGCTGAAAGATGCCACAATTGATGTGCAACTCTCCATTCCAAGGGGCCATTGTATCGCCAGGTGAGGGGCATTTCAACTGTTATAAAGTGCTGCGAAGATGGCGATACTCTCAGCGACAGTCCCGAAAGCCGTGTCGAGAGCATGGTTGTCTTTATGCTATGATCGCAGTCTACGGCACAGGAGTGGGGACAGTCGACCAGAAATTACTTTCGGGAAAGAAAAGAAGAGAAAAGCGTAGCTTTTGAAGCAGAAAAAGCTCCACGCGAAATCCCTTAAGCTATGTCTGGATCGCGAAACCGAAATAGAGTGGCTGCTCCTCTCGCGTCTCATCATCCCAATCCTATTGCATTTCCTCAGTTCACGAAACGCGAGCATCGAAAGCACACGAATATACGAAAACGCGAAGGAACCTAGGAGTCTCGAATGCGCAATTTTTCACAGGCATGGGCGGTGACACGCCTGTAGAGCAAGCGCACGATTCCCATTCTTCGTGAGCCACAAAATGCCACAACCCATTGCCCACAACGACCCTACACTGCCACCGCAAAAGCTGCAGCGACGTCTTGCACGAAGGGAAACAGTGAAAAACAAGTGCATATAAGGTATGCATGTTTTTTTTTTATGTATAGCGCTCTTTTTGGAGTGAAACGGACTTCGCCTCGTGGGTCTAGCATAAAAATAAATGAGCAGGGTCACCGCAAACGGCCTTTATTTCTTCAAAACTCCTGCGCGACGCAAAAGACCCGTGCCGCCATTAGAATTTTGCATCTTTCTTTTTTTTCTTTTTCTCATTGCTTCTTGTGTATTTATCAACATGCGGTCGGGAAATATCGCACTCGTGGTCGAAGCGCAAGTAAAACTGAGTTGTGACGTCTTTCGGTAGAGGCATTTTCAGTTTGCCCGTTCAGAGTATATAGGCATATAAGCGTCTTTAGCCTAGAACAGAAGGCAACTCCTGTTTCTCAACAGGAATAGAGGACGGCAGGCTCATATTGGATAAACAAAACGGAAGAATAGGCTTAAGTTCTGCTTTTGACAGGCACACACATCCACACACGCACATATATACACACATACGCGCGCACACACACAGACGCTTTGTTGCTTTCGTGCCCTAAATAATTAAATTATGGGGCTTTAGGTGCCGCGATCTGATTACGACGCACGCCGCAGTAAGGGACTCCGGAAGTATGGACCACTTGGGGTTCCTTAACGTGCACCTAAATCTATGTACGTGGGTGTTCTAGCATTTCGCACCCCATCGAAGTGCGGCTGCCGTGGCCGTGATTCGATCCCTCGACCTCGTGCTTAGCAACCCTACACCATAGCCACTAAGCAACCGCGGCGGATGCGTTTGTGCCTTCGTGTTGAACGTAATAACACCACCCGTATTATTATTATTATTATTATTATTATTATTATTATTATTATTATTATTATTATTATTATTATTATAAGTAGTAGAAGTAGTTTGATTGATTGATTGATTTATTGATGATCCCAAAGCAACATTGGGGCAATGAGAGATGCCGTAGTGGAGGTCCTCGAATTAGTTTTGACCCCCTAGGATTCTTCAATATGTACCTGACTCAAAACACATGAAAGTTTTTTGCATTTCGCGCTTGCAAATACGTAACACAAAGCACGCGCACACATGGGTAAACGCACGAGCACATAGACACGAACCTCCACAACACACTCACTGCTTGGTCAAGTGTAAGACTCCCACAACGTTCATGAATTAAATTGATCTCAGGTGCAAAGAACCTTTATCCAACCGGGGCGCATGAGTAGTTTTGAGCTCTAAAATAAAAGTGCGTAGAAGGAACAACGATAAACGTAGGGAAGATAAAGCGAACACAAGCAGCACTATCAAGCTAAGCAGAACACATTCGTAGCCCTGATAAACGACAAGGTAGTTCGAGTTGAAGTTCACCAAGCGGAGCCAAGAAAAACGACCGTAGTGGGAACGACCCACATGCACTGAAGCCGGTATAGACCGGGGTTCCACGACGGGAGTAAATTTATAAGGCCACCGAAGAAAATATAAAGAAAACATTCGTCAAATGTATGAAATGTGAGAAACTTACACAACTGCAGGACGAAAGCCAATCGACGTCGGAAGAATTATCGATGGCCACTCTTCGAAACGTTCGATGTTGTGGAACGTCATACGCGCCGGCGCACCGTAATAGATAACGAACAGCAGCTGACAAAACAATGAAAAAAAAAAAAACACTCGAGAGGAGCTGACTTATCAGCCCACAATAAACGCCAAATAAAAACAACGTAGTGAAATGAAGATTCCTTCCCAGCGGTGCTAAAGAGGGAAGGATCGGCCAATGGGTAGAAGACAATCACCTCGGATGTTAACTGTAAATGCCACACGAGGCGAAGCGAAAGATGAAAAAGAAATGAGTGACAACGTCGCGTGAACACAATATACAGTACACGCAAAAGAATAACTTCAGGCGAAATAGAAAAGAAAAGAAACAATAATGATGTTGTGTAGGGAAGCCTTGGTGGCGCGTTCGAAGAGGCGGGAGAACAAATAACTGCCGGCCTCAAGAAGACCGCATTGACGCCTGGCTTCTGCCACAACATATCTAGACAATCGAGCGGTGCCAGGAGAAAATAATATATAGGGAAACATAAACTGGAAAACGAAGGAGACCGAGAGAAAGACAAATGCCCTAACCACGTAAGCGTTGGGCGGAGGAGAGAAACAGGGCGGACGAAAGGCGTGGGCCGTTCTACGGAGGAACGGCTGAGAGACGCCTGCGGTGTTTGACAAATGGTCGTCTAGGCGGCAGGCCCTTCTTCACCGAGGCTTCGGTGGCAGTCAGCTGGAAAAACGTGTTTTGTTATTTGCGAGGCGCGAACAAAAACGGCCTCGAGGGCCCCCGCCTCCCACGACGCGCACCGGGCATGAGCTCGCCAGACGGCGTGGCAGTTTCGCACGCTCGAGAATGTGAGCCTGTCATAACACGACGCTGAGCGTACACAGCGCGCACTCTGCGGTCCTCGACAGTTTGTGCGGTAATTGTACAGCATCGATACCTTAACGAAACAGTGGAGGGACAGGCCATTTCATCGTGCCGGAGCAACTCCTTGTTTCGTATAGTCGACCGAAATTCTCATAGGGAAGTGCGAGAGTGTCATCTATGAGAGGCGCAAGAAATTTAAATGGAAATGCAAGAGTTCTTTCAATTCTCTGTGAAACGCGATTATTTTAAAGGCGAATTATATTCTTTGTATTGAATGAAACGTTCTGTACATGCCTATCTCACAGGCTGTTCTGACAGAAAGTTATGGTGTACCTTCTAAGTTGAACCCGAGCCTGTGCAACTCAATGTCTTGGGTTACCTTAGAAAGTACTCCCGTATAACTTGTATATTATAGGCGAAAAAAAGTGCAAAAGATGCCTTGTAAGTGCTAGCGTGCTAAGTGTGTTTAGGAGAAGCGGTCACTTCGGCCAAAATCCGTCACCAACAGGGTGACGGATTTTGGCCGTCACTTCCACGAGAGTAGTTTTGTTATGACAAGCCCTTAAGTCGACTGTGCTCGATATAAAGGGCCGTGTGCTGGCTGATGCTAGTCGTATACGTTGATTCCTAAACCACAGTCTACTATATATACCTTGCTGCCTACAGTGTCACAGTCATCTAATAGAAAAACTAAAGAGAAACAGGAGTCGTTTCGCCGGCCCAAGCACTAGGACGTTATTTGCAATCCCGTCTGCTTCGCAGAACACCATCCCCTTAGGGAATTGATTTCGCTATCAAAAACAAAATGCAGGGTACGCAGTTGACGAGATACCTAGCTCGAATTAAAGAGCGCGTGACGCACACACTCACGAAGAGAAAGAAAAATGAACGTTTAAGGACAGCTCGAGATATTAGGTTAGCGACAGGCCTTACGTGCTACTCCAGATGCAGCATATGGCGAGTGATGAAATAGAAGGACAGAGACACACAAACAGACCCCCAAAGACAGAAGCGCGCATGCGTGCGAGGTTTTTTTTTTTGTGTGTGTGTGTGTGTGTGTGCGAGTGAGTGTGAGCCTCTGTGCACGTGGCGAGTGTCTGCGCGTGGGGAGTGTTTGCGCTTGAGCGTCTGTACGTGCTATTGTCTCTGCGTGGCGAAATTCAATTAGAGCGAATGCATCGGGCTTCTCGCAAGGTCAGTCGAGCAATGGAGGAAAATCGAACGGGCGCCGAAAGGGGCTAGGAAAAGAGAATATTTGAAATTGTTTCTTATTAAAAAGTAGGCACCAGTTGTCGGGAAAAGCTGTATACATGAAATGCATGTGCATGTTTGCTGAACGAAACAAACTAACATAGAGTCTATAGTCTAAGCTTTATATTTGTAGCGATAATGTCAACAGCATTACGTGGTAATTTTTGTTACTGCTGTAAGAAAAAATAAACGCATGGAAATCCAACACATGCTGAAATTGATGTGAAGCAATGAAGCGATTCGTGGAATTCTGCACAACTAACAGCAGTGCGAACAGTTGTGCTTACTTCAATCCTGTACGCAGCGGGCCGCCTGATGAAATGTGTTTACTCATCCGCCGCAACAGTCCCAACTACATCTTTAAATGTTGATGTTTACTCACTACACTTCTCACGAGCTATGCCGAAATAAAAACCCCAATTTTGGTGGGTGCACAGTGCGAGACGTCTAGGCAGCGATATCACGAAGACGAGGGCGAATGCGATGCATGGCACTTGAGGACGGAAGATTAGTGGCAAGTGTACGTACAGATAAGTAACGAAACATATCTAGCTACAGCTAAGGATTCTGTACTTATTTTGTCCCAGTAGCGCGTAACCATTCTGGATGAATTAGCAAGGGCACATACTCACTGGAACATGCCGAATAGATAAACCAATTAGAATCAAGTAAATAGAAAAGAATCCATCGAATATGATGTGTCATTCAATTAACAGATCAGTGTGCTTCAGAGATACCTGTGAGCAGTTTTTTGTTGGGGTTTTATGTAGAAACTTATTTTATATGCAAACACAGGTCTGCTTACTTGCACTACTCTGTCGGTCAGGGTATAAGCGTTATAATATAAAACAGATAAGGTACAAAGTTTATTTGCCACATAAGTACACCGACGTACAGTCGCGGACAGAATATTATGGACCATCAAATCTAAGAAAAAGCTGAATATCTCCGCAACCTCACAACGCAATTTAGTATTTGCATTTTGGACCTCGACTAGAATATGCTGACAACGTTGTCGTGGGCAGTTTTACTGGTTACTGCTACAGGCTGCTCGGGAATTGAACGTTTTCGGAGATACCGTGGTCCATTTTATTCTGTCCGCGACTGTACATAAGTGGTAGGTATTGCAGGACAAAAGCTGCACAACGGCATAGTCATTACTCATATTTGTGGCAAAAAAAAATTAAAACAGCAAGAGCAGAAATGATTCAACTTAGAAATTGGGAAATAATTAATATTCACAAAAGACACTTGCAGTAGTGTGTTAATAGCTACATGAGGTAGGTTTTCGTCAGTGTGTATTTGTTGAGTGTTGGGGGAAGACAGTAATTGAGCGTTTGAGCGCCGTAATATGTACATCTGCGTGGAAGTGTGCGCTGTTTAGTGTTTCGATTCAGGCGAAAAGCGTTAATACTCTTCCAGGTTTACAATGTTTCTGATATGAGTATTTCTTTAACCGTCTCACATTTAAAATAGCATATAAGGTCATATTCGTAAAATAGTCTGTTCGTAATACAGCAAACTTTAGGGATACATGACACGTATGGGCATTGTAGTAAAGGTTCTAAATCGCGCATAAGGCGTTCTTTGGAGTGAACATAAATCATCTATATTGAAGTACTATTTGACCAAACAAGAGAGAGAGAGAAAAAAATGATAAATGAAAGGCAGGGAGGTTAACCAGGACGGAGCCCGGTTGGCTACCTACACTGGGGAAAGGGAAAGGGGGACGGAAAGATTAGAAGAAGAGAAGGTCCAGTGGAGGTATCAGTCGGTCACTCACTCCGGATCACGGACGCTGACTCAATCCGGTCGCTTTCAAATATCGCAGCAGCGCTTTTGTGGCCTTTTATAGCTGCGATATGCGAGGCCATGGTTTCAAGATCTTGTTCAAGGTGAACAGCTTTCCATCTAGCTGATTGAGAGCTGTGCAGAGGTCTTGCCTTTCATTTTCAAAAGATGGGCAGTAGCACAGTAGGTGTTCTATGGTTTCCTCGACACCACAGGCATTGCAATGTGACAATAGCGCAAGTGAGAAACAAGTAGTTCGTTTCAAAACAAATTGTTTTACGGTATTGATATAGTCTGCCGCCTGCGAATAGGAGTAAAGCGTTAGGTTTTACTTTGTTTATTTTGTAAGTAATCAATGTAGTGGTCCCATAGCATCAGTTCACGAAAGATATATCACTCAAAGTTTTAGCTGTAGCTAAAAGCCCAATTTTGGTGTAATTTTGTTTAAGACACTAAGCGAGATCGCAAAGCGTAGATTTCACTCTAAAGAGACCGCCTTTGTTGTGGAGTAATTTAATTGAAGACAGTTGTTATTGGACCAGCTACACATATATTTTAACTATGCCGATAGCCATACATTCGCCAAATTTATGAATACGCCTTCGTTATTCCCGAAAAGATTAAGCTGATATCAGAGCGTAAATAATGCAGTTAGCGCAACCTTTAATATTCGCATGTCATTGATAAATAGAAGTGGCCCCAATGTGGGCCCTTGAGACAGGCCCTGCTTATTAGGTTCGAACAAAGATAATGTTCTATTTACTGGTACACACTGCGTTATGTTGCTTATGTAACATCTACTTAAGTCTAAAGCAATCCCAGCGACAACACCCGCACGTGACGTCACTGCACTAACCCTTTAAAACTGACACGCCGAGGATGACGAGGCCGCCTTTGACGAAGATAGGTCCTCCTATCGAAACGTTGGCCAGCCTGTCTGAGGCACTTCATCCCTGTTTACAAACTTTATACCACAGTGTGCTATTCCATCTGTCAGTCCCTTCCTTGTTTTTGGACCGCGTGTACCATAAGAATTCCAATTTTGTAACAGCCTTTCATAACTAATTACGTCAAAAAATTTCATAAATCTAGGACTACCCCCGATGTTAGTTTCTTTGCCTCTATGTTCTTCAATATTAACTCTTCTTTTTTTAAGAGGAGCAGTTTCAGATTAACAGGCTTACCTGAACTCATATTGAGATGGTGTTAGAAAATAATACTTGAAGAAATAAAGTCCAACAGTCTATATTTACATCCCGTGCTATTTGCGCTATAATAAAAGCAAAACTGTCAAATTGTTAAAGGAATTCGACAACATTTAGGGAATATTTTTTTTAGCCTTTAGAAAACAGTCGAAGAATTGAAATTGGTCTGTAGTTACCTAAATTATCTCTCTATCCACCTTAGTGCAGCACAATTACCCTTGCAATTTCTATTCTTTTGAGGAAAAAATACTAGAGGCGTGGGACATGGAGTAAATGTGAGTGAGGCGCGGACTATGCAGGTCAATAACCAAACATTGCTTGTTTTTCTAACCTCTTACATTGGTACGTTTGATTTGTCTAAACTGTTTTAACTCCTTAACAACATCATATAAACCAGTGCACTGGTACTAGCATTCAGCATATATATAAAGCGCGCGCACACACACACGCACACACACACACGCACACACGTACACACACACTCATATATATATATATATATATATATATATATATATATATATATATATATATATATATATATATCCGGTTCAATAACTAAGCCGGACTATACCTTTGAAGTTGATGTGAGCCTTTTTTTTCGAATTATTGGATGTCCATTGTTTTGGCAATCAAACTATCCGCTAAAGCCACTCCACTTTTTCAATGCAGATTAGAAAAATGCTGATGTCAACTGCGACGCTTAATCCAATGTGTATAGCTAATACATGTCAGTTAGTAGTGATTGAAAGTGTCTATCATGAAACACTTTGAACGTTTCATGCGTGAAACGTTTAAAGCGTTTCACACTAGCGAATTTCAGACTGCTAATTTTCTTATGTGAGACCAACGAAACGCAAAGGTAAAGTGACAAAGTTAAAGCATAATTTTTGCGGCAGGGCCTATGCCTCCTGTGTAAGAAAACCCGCTACGTTTTCATCGCTAACGTTTCGAGAGAGGCCATAGCTCCCACTAAAAACTCTCTAGAGAACATATCCAGCTATAGAGGTTAGCGTTCAGCGGAACCAGCAGTGCCTCTTGAAGTGCAAATCTCCATTCTGAGTACGGGCCGGACGTCCGTTTCAAACTGCACTGAACTTTAGTTTTCCAGGCGTTGTCGCTCTGCGTCAGAATCGGGGGCTCGAAAGGATACGTATTTCGCTTGTTTAGCGTTCGGCCGCGCCACCTGGAGGGAACGAAAACGCGACAAACAGCGGGAGGAGGGCAATAAAATGACGACGTACAAAAAAGAGAAAAAAAGTCATCCCCAGGGTGCGTTGCGAGCAGAAGTGCACGCCGTGTTCTGTCAACAGCTTACTAAGAGCGTGCTGCTGCAAACGCCAAGCGATAGCAACGACCGAACCGACTTTCCGCGTTCGACATTTACCGAGGCGTGAAATAGGAGTGGTGCACGGTTTCTGCCCCGCTCCGGATATCAATGTTTACTAGATTACTGAGTCTAGTAACGTTGTTGGATATGGCTCGCCAAATATGCCCCGCTCGAAAATCTTGTCCCGTCGCCAGAGGGCCAGAGCGCGGCATTTTGGCGTAAGAAGATAAATCTGGACAAGCGTTGCTCGAGGTGCTCTTCGATAGCACACACGAGATGAGTGTAGCCATCTCTACTCAGTGCCTCGATATTACGTGACACTTTTATGGCGTTCTTATTGGTTTAGTTTTTCTCTCTCTCTCTCTCTGTGCGTGTGCGTGCGTGCGTGCGTGCATGCGTGTGCGTGTGCGTGTGCGTGTGCGTGTGCGTGTGCGTGTGCGCGCGTGTGCGCGCGTGTGCGCGCGCGCGTGCGCGTGCGTGTGTGTGTGTGTGTGTGTGTGTGTGTGTGTGTGTGTGTGTGTGTGTGTGTGTGTGTGTGTGTGTGTGTGTGTGTGTGTGTGTGTGTGTGTGTGTGTGTGTGTGTGTGTGTGTGTGTGTGTGTGTGTGTGTGTGTGTGTGTGTGTGTGTGTGTGTGTGTGTGTGTGTGTGTGTGTGTGTGTGTGTGTGTGTGTGTGTGTGTGTGTGTGTGTGTGTGTGTGTGTGTGTGTGTGTGTGTGTGTGTGTGTGTGTGTGTGTGTGTGTGTGTGTGTGTGTGTGTGTGTGTGTGTGTGTGTGTGTGTGTGTGTGTGTGTGTGTGTGTGTGTGTGTGTGTGTGTGTGTGTGTGTGTGTGTGTGTGTGTGTGTGTGTGTGTGTGTGTGTGTGTGTGTGTGTGTGTGTGTGTGTGTGTGTGTGTGTGTGTGTGTGTGTGTGTGTGTGTGTGTGTGTGTGTGTGTGTGTGTGTGTGTGTGTGTGTGTGTGTGTGTGTGTGTGTGTGTGTGTGTGTGTGTGTGTGTGTGTGTGTGTGTGTGTGTGTGTGTGTGTGTGTGTGTGTGTGTGTGTGTGTGTGTGTGTGTGTGTGTGTGTGTGTGTGTGTGTGTGTGTGTGTGTGTGTGTGTGTGTGTGTGTGTGTGTGTGTGTGTGTGTGTGTGTGTGTGTGTGTGTGTGTGTGTGTGTGTGTGTGTGTGTGTGTGTGTGTGTGTGTGTGTGTGTGTGTGTGTGTGTGTGTGTGTGTGTGTGTGTGTGTGTGTGTGTGTGTGTGTGTGTGTGTGTGTGTGTGTGTGTGTGTGTGTGTGTGTGTGTGTGTGTGTGTGTGTGTTCACAGCCATCTTAAAACGCATTTTCGGCGCAGCTACGATAGTTCGCCACAAAATCAGAGAATATTTTCCGTATTTGTTCACTATGGCACACTAAAAACAGCGCGATCACAAATTTGCCAGGCTGAGCGCGAATAGAGCTTCAGACATAGGCAACTCAAAATTATGGGACGCTATTGGTTAAACGCACAAAAGAACGTTGAAGGAGTGCAAAGGTGTTTGGGTTCCAGGGCATATGAAAAACTGCTCAGGGACTCTATTTCTCACTCTCTATGATAACATATGACATCTTTCCTGTGAAGAGAAAAAAGAAACACTGTTGTACATGTTATAAACACATGAACATCACAAATACGCATCTTTTGTTGCTACAATATCTCAAAAAGCATGAACAAACTCCTACTTATTACAATTCATTTTTAGATGGCTTCATATCCTTGAATTCTCACATAACACGGAGCGAGTTTAACGCAGATATTCAATGGCGAATATATACTTTCAAAAGGACGGAGTGGTGGGCTA
This sequence comes from Dermacentor albipictus, assembly GCF_038994185.2. Classification (NCBI taxonomy): domain Eukaryota; kingdom Metazoa; phylum Arthropoda; class Arachnida; order Ixodida; family Ixodidae; genus Dermacentor; species Dermacentor albipictus. The sequence goes on along the minus strand of NC_091824.1, from coordinate 149,897,791 downwards.
GGTGGTATTGCCTGTTTTAAATTCGATGATATACAGGGACGTGCATTATTGCGCAAGATATTTTGCGGTTACTGCTGCGCTTTTCTAGCTCAAATTTTGCAGAAAGAACACGTTTTTGGGTGTACGTCGTTTACTGTGACACCTTGATAACTTAAATACCTGTTATCTTAGGAAAGAAGTGCAAGGTTGCCTTCCTTTACGGGGGAGAAGCCGTCGCGGCGACGGTGCAAGCATAAACTTGTGGTGCCACCTGCCGGTAGCTGCAGAAATCTGCCAAACAGAGAGGTTGCCGCAACGTTACTAGATAAGCTTTTGTAGCAACGTTGACTTTCCGCATGTTGCCCGCTCCTCTAAAACAAGCGGTAGCCCTCTCTCTAAAACGCTGCTTTCTGCAAGTACCGCTGTAGTCGGCGATAAAAATTTATACTTGCACCACCATAGCAGCGGCCTGCATCTCCATAAACGAAGGCAGGTTTGCACCTTTTTCTTAAAAAGCTAGGAAATTAACTGTGCCAAGCGTTACACTGAAGGACAGAGACTCTAAAATGCCATCTTTCTGCAAAAGCTGAGTAAGAACAGCGCAGCGCTAAATCCAGTTTTTTTTTTTTCGAACACTAGGCGAAATATGCACGTCCCTGTAGTGTAAACAGATTTACACCCTTTAAAAAAGCTTTCTGCTTATAACTTAACTTACCCAATTACACCATTATGGGTGTAACGTTGAGAGCAATGTCAATTTGCACTTTTAAGTACCATTAAGGGTATAAATCGGTTTACGGCGCAGCTGTACTAGTTTATCTCCGACCAACTAATACTACGGCCTGTTCTTTCCAGCAGCAAAAAGAAGAGATGGTGTGCCACGCTAAAGAGGAGTCGAGGGCGCTGAGGAGGAGGAAGAGGGTGTGCGGCATTCAAATGGGCATGCTATGATGAAGACGATAAGCTTCTGTTATGACGAAACCGGGTGCACAATGCTGCAAAATTTGCAGTATAGCATCCACAAGATCGCCTTTTCACGGCGATCATGTGGGTACCATAACGTTCGATCACGGAGTGACGCATCCCTGGATTGTCTCAGCTGCCTCCATTGCCTCCGTGTTTAGAATGCATGTGCGTGGCACCAGTGCGGCTTAGCAAACCTTTCCTTTGGCGGATATCGCAGATGGTGGCTGGGTGGACGATAAGAAGCTTTGGCAACAGCTTCAGAGTACGTGCAAACGCTTTCGAAGCTCACTATTTCTTGTCAAAACTGTGCAAGCCGCGTATACGGTCCTTGTATACGAGAAGTTGGGCTAGAAATACATTCCAAGCTGTTCAAACTTTTCGCTTCTGAATGAAATCAGGGCCAGTGTCTCTTGCTCTTCATTCTTAGTCTGCCCTTCACTTTGAAACGGTGGCTTGTCCAGCTTCTGACTCAGCAACTTTTCTCGCTGCGGGCAATATCTGATTGTTTATTTTCTTCCTAATCACTTACCGTTGTGCTAAGTTGCGGTAGATTTGTTGTTGCCGCCCATAAGCCTTGAAGTGCACATGTTCTCCACGTTGTAATATCTTGTAGAAAAGGCTTATTATCGCCTGTCAGTCGCTTACTCTGCTGAAAGTCACGAATCATTGAGTACCATACGCTCATGTGTTGTCGGTCTAGTCCATCACACACGCTTCGGCGGATTGATTCTAGAGCGTTCCCATTCACTTACTTCTAATACGTAAGCGACCGAGTGGGTTGCAGTGTGATTTGGGGTGGATCGGTGGCGACGTCGTGCGAGAATCTTACTATGCGAGGAAGCGGTATTATGTGACGATTGGTACTCAATCTTGCCGGTCTTCCGCAGTTGAAGTCACTTGTTTAAAGGCTAGTGATCCAACGCTTGCGGATGAGTAATTTTCTTATCCTCAAGGAAAGACGTGCATGGCGAAGGGCCGGCAGCATAGGCAGTGCTTTCGTAGCAGTGCTCCGCGAAATTGGTCACACAAATTCATTAGATTCCTTAAAATGCCAGCACTATTTTTGCAGCCGACTACTGCATACGTCCTTCCTCTACTGTTCCACATTTTGCAGCATGAATGGAGTACAGCACGATAGCGATCACCCAGTTGCATTCCAGACAGCTGATCGCACAGTAGCAGTGTAGAAGCGGTAATTGTTTCGCATTCGCCTGAGGAAATATGCGGCGCATTCGCCTCACTATTCTAGCACAAACTACTCCGCAAAAAAGGGGCTGTAGCACCCAGACAGCAGCTGAAAGCCGAAAAGATTGCCGCTCGTCACACGCGTAACTACGCAGCTGCGTGATGGTCTATACAGAATGACAGAAAAGTCGTGGTGTGGACGATGTCTGTGACACCTCTTGCCCAGCTGACCAAAACTTTCCAGAAGCACCACATGATCAACTGTGCCTTTCTTTCTAGATCGACAGATCCCGCTAAAATTTTCACAGCAATTTATTTCGCTTTTGTCGAGTGTTAGCGAAATATAATTTATTTTTGTTCTCATAAGAGGCCGCAACCATTTCGATTTGCGCATTTAGCAATCCACAACGTTTCACCAGCACAGCTATATGTCACAGCGTTTATCTCTTTCGTGTTATGAGATTTCGAAGTATTTTCGCTGGCATAAACTGAAGCTTTAGGCCCCACACAATACAGTGATGATCTATTGCGTGATAACGCGTTACCAGCCTTACTTTGTGAGTCATAAATAAAGAATGGTCTACCGTCCAGACTTCTTATATCTCTCCAGCGTCGTCTTTTACGGTCATTCACAAAGGCTTGTCCGGTCTTCACGTCTCTAGTCAAAACATTTATGGACGTCAGGCCGAAAAGAAAACGGGTTGCGGCTATTTCGAACGCCACTGACTTCGACATTGCATTCACGCTGCCGAGCCATTTCTGCGACAGTCCAAGCGATCGCAACGTTGAATGGAAACCCATCTAACAAGAGTTCTTTCTGTCATGTTCATAAATCATAGTTTATGGTAAGGTATATAAAATATAAAAAAGGGGAAGGCAAGCTATCCGAGCTGTGGGCTTTACGCCAATGTGCTCTGTCGATCACTTTTCATCCGTGCAGTGCAGTACTGACAGAACGAAAAAAAAAACGAAGCCCACGCTATAGAAAGAGACGAAAAAAGCAGCGGAAATGTCTTTCTCAACGGAGCGAAATGTCGTAAACGAGGTTTTCTTTGTTGTCGTTGTTCTTTTTTTTTTCTACAATACCCGGGGATTCAGGCTCGGTTCAGTTCAGTGTCAGTAGACCATCGTAGTACTTTTTGTGAGGCCATTTCTGTGACATTCAGACACTAGACTATATTGTTCGCCATGTGAAGTGGACTAAGTCACTTTAGAGACTGGAATGTTCAAAACCGTAGTAGACAGTGATGCCAAAAAAGATACCAATACTACTTAGTTCCCGACAATATTGCTAACACATTGGAGGAGACAGTATATTGTGTCCGTAAAAGGACATCTTGTTCAAAGCGCGCCAGCCACTGACGCCCACGGTAGGTTCACTAATAATACAGGTCACGCGCTTACTGACGTTGAAAGTAAGAACTACGATTCGCTACTTGGTAAAAAAAAAAGTCACAGTTTCACCCGAAAGGCGAAGCATCGATATGGATATGAATGTATAAGGCAATTTCATGAAGTACTATAAGGCTAGTACTTCTCTATGCCATAGAAATTCCATTAACTATTCGCTTACAAGTTCACAGTCATGTGTCACGGCCGCAGACAAACATTAAAGGGACCATGAAACGATTTTGCGATATTGATGAGGTCATTTTAATCATTAATTGGCGTATATATTAGCTCCACGTAAAGCACGTAATTTATTATTAGGTTTTAAAAATATGCATCGCTACCGATTGCAGCACACCCCTCGGCTGAATTTTCAGCCGCCTTTGAGCAGGTGACGCGAGGTGACCATATGACGCAAGTAGGTCGAGCTTTCCATTGGCTGCCCACACGCGTCATCGATAATTTTTTCCAACTTTATGGCGAAAAAATTTTGTTCGCAATAATCAGAATGTTAGCTAATTTGTTTCTATAAAAAGAAAGTGTCAGAAATAGAAAGCACAAGGACAATTTATTACTACACTGAAGACTTCCGGCAGACAGCAAGTGTCATCTACTTGTGTTACAACGTGCTGCGTGTTGACGAAAGCTCCACGGTGAGCGTTGCTCTCGATCTTTCTTTTCGAGAGCAACATTGTTCACCCTTGTTACGTTGTAGGCTGCAAACGGGGCGACTGGCAACATATCAAGCTGCGATATCCTGTCCCTCGGCAGGGCAGCAAACGAATGGAGTGGCTGCAGGGCATCGCGATGCGGACTGGCGGTATCCGATCGGCGCCAGGTTTCGCGCGTTTGCGGCCGTCATATTGCGCGGGAGGATTACTACAACTATAGTAGAGACTTTTAGCTCAGCGGGTTTACCTTTCGCTCCGCTCGCGGTCTCCACCGTTGCGCCGGTGGAGCGGCTCACGAAAAAAGAATTTTAGCCCGGCGGATCACTCACCCGCTCGAGCGGGGTAGAGCGGGGCGCTCTGCTTCCCCACCTAGTGGTCAGAATAGGAGTTAGTGAGAAATGAATTTGAATTACGCTTGCTTTTATAATGCAAAAAATGTTGAATAAAGATATATTACATGTTATCAGTACATTACTTGCTAATAATATACTGAGTACTAATGTACGGGTCAGCGCCGCAGTCGCCGTCGTCAATGCAGAACTGCCGGCGTTCATGTTCGCGGCTGCCATGTTGCATTTCCCATACACGCCCGCGCCCGCTGCGTATACCCTCCGCTGGGGAGTGCTTTCCAGCGGGCGTAAACGCTGCTCCCTAAAACCGCTGGCCGCCTCAGCGTTGTGCGCATGCGCAGTCGTGGCACCGCTCGCCCGCTCCGCTCCGCTGGCCGTAAACCCGCTGGGCTAAAACTCTCTAGTGTTTTGCGTGTCCGGTATTCGGGTAAACGCAAGCGGAAGGGTACCTGGCCTGGCGGTTTCACGAGACGAGAGGCGGTGCCAATGTGAACGGTCTGCACGGTGCAGCCACCTGGTGGCACAGAGCTCAACCAAACACAAAACTAATATAGCAGTAACTAAGTGTATGCTACTTTGCTAATTGTGTAAATTTTTTGCAGGAGCGTAACCGTGGACAAGTTGTTTTGCTAAATATTTAAGATGTGTTAAACTTTGTTAAAGCAATGTTAGCGCTTTTTTTTGCTGATTACGCTCTGCGCCATCAGGTGGCTGGACCATGCAGACCGATAAGGTCGATCACGTATTACGTCTGCACTAAAGCTCCTTCATCACAGCAATAGTTGAATGGGGGGGGGGGGGAGGCTTTAGTTTACGCATCCACCCATTCGTCGAAACGCCCAGTTCGGCTGTGGTTACCGGAGTACTGGACACGCTCGGCGCTGCAACAAAATGCTCGCAACGCACATTGCTTCGATAGCTCTCGCTTGTGATCGGCTACTAGGTAGCTGGCGGAGAGGTTGGAGGGGATTCGCGCGCTAGATCCAAGACAACCGAAAGTAGGAGACATGACGTCCCACCATGACGCAGAGCCAGCGAAGGCGAAGCATCGTCCCGATCACTCGGCGAACGAGTCGAGGTTAAATGCATGGCTATGAGAGGAGGGTAACCTCTAATTGCCCGTAGCTCTCCTAATATGAGACGCCTGACACAAGCTGTGATGCGTATCATTTAGCGTAGCTGCACCCTACGCGTCTACAAAACTTGTCCGAATCGTTTCAGGGACGCTCTAAGAGACCTCACGTGGTGAGCGTGAGCACTCATTGTCGCAACGCTGGCATGATGAGGAGCACCAGCGGGGAGCGCGTGTGTTTGTCTCAAAGCCGACATTTCGCGCTACCGTTCGCTACCGTTCGCTACCGTTTGACTGACGATTTCAAGTATGCTACGTCTCCAAAACTTGGATCACGCAGCCTCCAACACTAGGCGTGCATAACAACGTGCACGAAGACAGCGCGGAATAGAACGTACGCGATGCTTACATCCTTGCCCTTCCCCCTGGCACCCGCACCCGATGTCGTCCGATACACGGCGCACGAGTTGCGTATTCACTGGGCCGCGCGGGCAGCCACGCGCAGGCACAACCGGGCTAGAGGAGACGCGCTATCTTCCTCCAGCACGGCATTGGGATAGTGCCCGCTAAATCACGCGACTTCAAACATTGGGCGCACGTGATCACGGCGCGCGCCCCCCTGTCGGCTCGCGTTCACATGGTTGCACTCATACCCGCAGCACATCGCATGACCACCAATATACGGAACACGAGCTATTTTCTCCTCACTCGTGGATTACACAAAGAACGCCCTCGCGACCACACGGCGAAAATGCGCCCGGAGTGTTCGAGTAGCTGCTATGACAATAAATGAATACGCTTGTCTAACTTCTTATCGGTGATAATGCAGTTAGCTATCAAGTGTTCGTAAACGAACAAAAAGACAACGACATACCATAATGGGAGGAAAGAAAACTTCAAAATATGCGACCCACTGAGCGTTGTATAATCAAGTCCTAAGCGCAGCCGGAGCTATAGGCTTGAATGCGCTCGGAAAGATAGCGGTTATTGCTGGACAAACTACAAAATTTAACGCCGCACCTTACGCTACACCCTGACACCTTCCCCGCATAAAAGTTTTGTTATTTCATTTTAACTTACGCGCAATTTTTCTTATTGTCGGAGGCGTGTGCAGACGCCAGAAATGCGCAGCTGCACGTACCATTCAAAATTTCCTGGGTAAACAGTACCGCCCGCAAACAAGAAAAGCGTAAGGTACAGTTCAATGCTCGGCCGTCTCCTCTAACGTCCAATAACATTTTCCTCTCGGCATGACACTTGCGCCCTGGACTACGTATCGGCTCCTGCTGAAATGTCTCTGTCACTCCGTTTCGGATACCTCGGGCGCTTGGCAGCTGCGGAAATGCCAGCCGTCTTCTCCACTCACCGTGAGCATCGTAATCACGGCTTCCTCGCTTCGGTAAGGAGAACGCGGATCAGGTATCCCGGAAACAAGAGCTCCAAGGACGCCCTCCCGCAGGAAAAAGAAATATGTTGCGAGGAAAGACGCGGAGTAAGAAAAAACCACGGCCAAAAGATTATCAGTTTATTCTCTCCTGTAAGACCTCGCTTTTTTTTTCTTTTTTGCGTGGCTGGATACACTATACCGCCTTTGCGTGCCGTTTGCGGAACACACGTCGCACATTGCCATGATCAAGAAGGCACGGATATGAGACACCTCAGCAGCGAAGCGAGCGAAAAGCAACGCCGACGCGAGTCAAGAAGGAAGGGGTGGTGGTGACGCCATGCTGGGAGATGGAGGACATTCCGGCCCGCTTCCTGGAGAATCACTGGACGCTGTACACGTTGTCACCCGGGGAATGCCAGGCTCGCAAACAATGAAGGCAAATATGCGGGGTGTCGTTCGCCCTGACCTTTTACAGAGCTTGCAAGGCGCTCTTAAATATGGCAGTTCTTCCTTTTGCCTTTTTTGTCAGATCCTTCGCTCGAGGCTTTTACGCTCCATACACAAAGCGCATAAACGAATCTATAACACCGGCCTGCGGAGTAATTGTACCAGCGTTGTCGTGCAAGTAGCAGCACGCAATATTCTCTTCCTGAGCCTTTCCGCTTTCCAATTTCAGTTTTTCTTCCAAACAACTTAACAGAAGTATTTATGCCCCTATGCTTCGGCTTAGCACAAATTTACAAAAAGAAACAAAAAATACAAGAACATGCATTTCCTTTTTTTTTTTTTTGCTTGGATCACTCGATAAAATAGTGGTTAGCGCGGTTCTAGTTACCGGCACTCGTGAAAACCAATCCACGCCACTGCAACGGCTTGTCTCTCCGAAAGCAAGATGCGCATACAACGATGCATTTTCTTTTCATTCCGAAAAAAGAGGCAAGAAAAGCTTTTAACTATCTCACCAAAAGTTCGCACCAAAGAATGCCATTTTTCCGAGCAAGAATGCAGAGCGCAATAACTCATCGATGAGCGCAAGGATTAATTTTTAAACTTGCAAGTTTAAAATCCCAAGTCATTGTATACGGTCGTTTTCGCTACGGCTTTGGTGCCATAAGTTCTGCACTTAAAATTGTGAATGTATGCTTCGATGTAATTTAGAGTTGCACAGATCCAACGCACATGTTGGACTCTATGTGAAGCGAAGCTTTCGTTAAGCGGTTAACTAAGGGCCATAATAAATTTGGCGATGCGTGCAATTGTTTTTACTGAAATGCTATTCCTCATGTAATCTCATGCAACCTTCCTTTTTATGCAACGCACTGGTCGCAACATTAGTGCCCTGCATTGTTTAGGTACAGCGTTCGGAAGCTTTGCCGAAATTGAAACAGCAGTTCATGCGAAGGCACACTGTTAGACGTCGACGAAGTGACGTCACGAGGACGTCTAAAGTTTGCCGAAGGAAGAATGGCCAGGAGAGGTTGGAGAGAAAAGACAGGCTGACCGTTACTCGCCCGCTTCATTCTTTAGACAGCGGCCCAATGTAAACTGGCACGCGCTAAAGAAAGAAGGAGCACTAACTGTCAGGAATGACCGGGAGGGTTCGCTAGAAGAAACTTCGCTCTAATATTACCTGGTGCAAATTACATAAATTACTGTGTCCTTCTCGCTCAACCTCAGCCGCTGCCAGGGGTGACGTCGAGCAAGCGTCCCGCTTTGTGAACGTTCGCTTGCCCTCTCGTGATTCGCCGGTGCCGTGCTTTAATCAGCCGTCGTCTGCTCGGCGAGGTGGGAGCGCCAATCAAACACCGCCTACTCGGTGACGTAGGAGACAACGCGAACGTTCGGAAGGTGAGACACTTGCGCCATCTGAGTGCTCTTTGGCAGAGTGCAGTACAGGGAATCAACATTAAAAGCATTGTCCAACCATTTAGGCAGCCTTCAGATTCACGCTAACGGTTGACATTACTTCAACGCGTAGCCCATTTCTTCCATACATGGGGCAAGCCACTACACTTTTTTCTTCATTTAATTCAAAATGTACTACTTTAATGATGACGGCAAACACGCGAAGAACTCTAACCACATGACACATACGCTAAGAAAGCAACACATAGGGACAGCTTCACTGTTAAAGGCAAGGCGAAGGTGAATTGGTGTCCAGGAAACGTGAAAAAAATGAAAGAGGGGGGTGGCGCCACTCTAACGTTTCTTCATGAGCAACCAATGCCGTTATAGATTTTGATAGTGCACTGTGTGTTAGCTATCAGTTTATCTAGAAAGAACAATCTTCATTAACGTAGAACGTAAGTTTCCATGCAACAATTTTATTTTTATTTCACATTTATGGTCCAATTTTCTTTTTTCGGAATACGAAGAAACATTGCAAAGTGATGGGAGCGAGATGAGACGTCAAGGAAGGAAAGAAAGGTAGGTTAACAAAAACGCAAACCGGTTGGCTACCTTTCATTTAGGGAATGGCGAAATGAGCAATGACAGACAATAAAACAGGATTACAATTGCGTCATCTGTGGTGCTGTTCAGGCACGACACTTATAAAGGCGAGTCTAACGTTTAATTTCTGCACAAGTGTAGCGTTTATTGTCACTAATATTTGTAGGCATCGCTTTAAAGCAGTAATTTACCATTATCAACTTAATTAATATTTCTCATAATGTCCATCTGAACGGCATCGGCAACGCCCGTGAGATAATGCAGCTTCTCACTCTTCATTATCGAAACTTATTTTTCAGCACTGTCCCACTTACACCACTTTTGCAAAAGCAAAGATTCAAATGCACATAATTTGCCGTGCTTCCACCGTGATGTTTGCTTCCCCTGCGAGCTTACCGATTGCTTCACCGGGAAGTCTTCACAAAAAAGTAGGCTTACCTGCAGAAAAAAGAAAGAGGCGAAGTGTTAAGTCACAGTACAACATGAAATCAAGGACACAATACAATAACAAAACGCAGCCGTTGTATTAATAGTCATGCAAATCAGTTCTGCGGAAGCCCGCAAGGGGAAGGAAAGTACATGAAAGAGGAAACATTGGCATCCACCGGAATTGTAGTACGAAGGAAACCCCTACGGGTTTCTCAGAAAGAGAAACCCGTTAGAGTCATATGCACTGTCTCGCGGTACAAATAGACACATTTTTTAAAACGAGATGAGAGGATTTAGCCTTAGTCTCAGGCTTATAATTTCCAGTTTGGAAGTCATTACTGGGATCCAAAACATTGCAGAATTTTAAAATACACGAATAATAGCAACCATATGAAGCCAACATACAGTGAAGCCAAAGGAAGGATAGCGAAAGTTGGCTGTATTTTAACTTGCGTGTAGAAATGAGCGCGCGTCGCCGCATGCCTGCTCGCCTCTAGTTAACTTATTGCCTGTAGTTACCTACTTACCTTATTGCAATCTGTGAAATAATGTAATATGGGAAAACTTCATTAGTGAATTTTTGTTAATTATCCGGTGCTGCATGTCCTTTTTTTTTTTGCTACTAACATCCGCCTCTCCGAGTAGACCATCTCATGCACTAGAATTGTGCTATCTACCTCAGGCAATCTTTTTTTTAATTCAGAGTGTTCGCTGAAACGTGCCGAATATGTGGCAATATGATGGATAGGGCAGAGATGCTTAAGGAGCTCTGGCATATAAAGAGCAGGCTACTTGGTACAAGCTCGATAGCAGTGAACGCCGGATAGAGTAGAAGCCTAACGCTAGGCCTAACAGCTTCAGAGTATGCGCTAACGGTAGAATGATTCTCTATATACTTTCCCAGTGTTTATTTTTCGCAGAGAGCCAGCCGGCGTGGCAAATTACAGCGGAAGCGAGAGCAGGTGTTCTACTTAAGCACCAGCTGCTGCGTTCTGTTTCCTGTAACTGTGCCCAAGGCAGACAGCTGGGGCCCAACTCAGCTCTTTCTTCTCGAGACCAGTAGGCTTTTGCACCTGCTCATGCGTTGCATTTAGGAGCATTCGTCAATGAAATTGGCAGGGTATTTCATAGATGGTTACCGGCATCCCATTCACTCTAAAGGGACGAATTCGCAGCAGAAAATGCCAGAGTCCTTTGCCTAGGGCGCATAAAGTTCAATACAACGAAACAACCCGGATCTCGTTTGCGCTGTTCTTTAATGGCGAAAAATTCTCAAATTGTTTAGAGTTCAGAGCTTCGTCTGCCTCAGTCAGGTCCCGTTGTTAATTGCTGTTACTCGTTTTCTTCAGACATGTACCAACCACCCCAGGTTAGCTCGTTATTGCAGTTGGGCGATCTTTCTTTTTTTTTCTTAATTGAATGAACTTAATGTTAAGAAGAAGGGCCGGCGCAGCCCTCAGGAGCCACCGTAACCTTAAACGCAGCTAAATACATTACTAAGGATGAAACAGAAATTCTTCAATCTGACCTTACCGCTTCCACTGCGTGGTGCAAAACTTCGTGTAAAAAACTAAACACAAGGAAATCCAACCCAATGCGTTTAACTGGACCGACTAACATTCTACCGGTTTTTTAGATGAATTTGATATTACATTGTGTATCTTGCTTATATTATTATTATTATTATTATTATTATTATTATTATTATTATTATTATTATTATTATTATTATTATTATTATTATAAAACATCCCTCATGAATCTGGTTAATCTCATCAATATATCCTCGGTGTTCACGTCTCACCTTACCTCGAATACGCTGCCCAAGTTCAGCATCCGAGTCATGACAAGTTAATTCATTCAGTGGAGACAATTTAGCATAATTTATATCCTCTAACAACAACAGGGTCACAAACAACAGCATAATAAAGTATAATCTACAGTTAGCATCCCTCTAGTCGCGCCGTACAATATTTATGTCTCATATGCGAGGAGGCAAAGTGGGTGCACCATCCGTTTGGCTTCATCGGTTTTTTTTTTCTTTTTTTTTTACGTCTTCACGTTTTTGGAGACCCACTAACACTCTGCGCGACAGTCGCGCATGCGCAATGAGCGGGACAACGGCAGCTACCACTGAGGCGGTAACGCCAACGGTGAGAATGTGCCTTGAGCATTCGTATAATTGCCATCGCAGTAATAAAATGTTAAACGGCAAAAATACGAAAACTGGTGAGCTGAGGAGCTTTCGGCAGTGTGGCCATAAAGGACGGGACAAAGCCCACTGACTGCCCCAAAGTGTACAAATAAAGACGGACTCGAGTCTGACATCAGCCATCGGTTGTGGAAAAATGTAAGGGCCATTTGGTACGCGAGCTTGTTACACGTGGCAGGGCCGTGATACAAATTCGCAAGATAAGCAGCCTTCGAGCATAGCGTCCTAAGCAAACATTCACGCCGTGATTGGGATGACAGCAAATGTGAACAGGACCGAGCGCGGCGAAAACATACGAGTTTTAAGAACCGAGAACGCGCGTGTTCACCCGCGATAAGGAGCTTGGAAAATCATGCCGTTCCGGAAAACGGGGCCGATGACAATAAATTCGTAAAAAGAAACAGTCATGCGCAGACGGGAACAGCAGCCTTCGTAAATTGATACGAGCAGGAAAACATCGCCCCTCGTTTGAAAATTTGGTGGCTCGGAAGTTTTTCTTCATTTCCAAACATATAAAAGTAAGCGGTTCATAGAGTAATGTATTCGAGAGGTACACAACACCTACACAAAAAAAGAAGGAAACAAACAAGACGCTGATCGTACACATATATACTAGAATCGGCAACACGGGTCTGTTACTTTTTTTTTTATTTCGACAGGTCTCTATTGTCATTCTCCCCGCGAACGGGTCTCATATGCACATATACGGCCGATAGCAAGGCGTTTTCTTGGCTTTCACGATCTGAACTGAGCGCCCGATCATGCTGTCGCGCGAGTACGGAGCCTGCTGAATACTTCTGAATCACTTGAAAATTTCCGCTCGCCCAGCGCCGTCAGCCTCAGTATATAGATATATAGTGCAAGTCACGCGATCCTCATATGTAGACAAATTCAAAGCTCTTCATTCGTAAGTGTTTTTTTTTTTGTTTGTTTGTTTCGATGCGGGCTGACAGCCTTCGATAATATGACCAGCACCGAGATTTGCAGGAACGCGCTTTGCGAATAATTTTAGTGTTAAAAATTTTTGTGAAGGTGGACCTTCAATTGCGCTGGCTTCAGATAACGACGTGTGAGGCCCAACTAGTTATTCATGGAACAAATTGACATATTTTCGCTCACAAGCGCCGTTTGGCATTGACAGAGCATACTCACTGTTAATATATCTAATGTTGCGATTGGCTGAATTCTGCTCTTAACGAAAATTCTTGCTTAATAACTTTTTTGTGGATTCGATTACACGAAGCTTTTCCTTCGCGAGTGCTCTTTCTACTGGCCGACTGCTTTTGGTAACGATATCCCCAATGTCATCACTGGCTGACATGCGCTCGGGGAAGAGTTCTGGAGTCGGAGCTTCGTTTTTTTCTTTTTTTCCGATATCCCTTAAACACATGCTCCAGGCACATTGACTCCGTCGGTGCCACTGCGCCGCCACCGCCGTTGTATTACTGTCCCGCCGAAAGCGCATGCGCGCGTCGCGCACGGTAGGTTAGGTCTTCAGAGATGCTGTATGCGTTTTGCTACAAAAGCGACGCAGCGAAATGCACGCAGACACCACCAACACTACGCTGCTGCCATGGCATGAGCGTGGTAAAGCTGACTATCGTTCCTGCTGAGTTGATGTGTGTGTGCTCTGGTCAAATGCGCCTGACACACAGGCGAGTTAAAGTCCTTTGTAGTTAACACCTTTACAATGAAGGGCCTATTACTAAAGGGCATTTCTCCCCTTACACATCAAATATGTGAATGAATGCATATGTTACACGATATATTACTACGGCCCGGCGCAGCCGCTGTCCTTGATATGTTTCCATAGGCGCCGCAGCGAAGTAGGAGGCACTGTTTGTTTATAAGCTGAACCTGAAAAAGACGCTAAGGAATGTGTATTTGGCTAATGCAAAACAAAAAAGCACCGACAAAACTGGATGACCGGGATAGCGTGCGGACGAAGCCGCCGAAATTAAGTGTACGCCGGTGTGACGATGGCGACATAAGCAATTGCTTGCATTTTAAAGTATGGCTGCATTAAAAGTTCACTGTGAGACAAAGTAGGCGTCTGGTAACTGTGAGAACCATTTCTGGAAGCAATATAATTACCGACAAGAACATTACACCTTTTCTTTATTTGATGTGCTGCGCCCGAAGCTACGTCCTTTCTCCAATACAGCAGTTCGAGCATCTGCTTTTCCGCAGCGGACCTTTAACAGAAAGGAGATACTTCTTTGTCTTGTGTCACCTGGTGTGAACGCCTTTCCGATAGATGTGCCCTAGTTCAACGGATTCCGGAGTACCAGAGTGTCAGGAGTGCAAGCAGTAGCTGTTAAGCTAACGCTACCTAAATTTTAACAATGCGCAACTAACGACGATGGGTCCCGTCGGCCCCATACATGGTGGTCGCATCGTGCAACGCCAAAGTGTGATGCCTGCAACTAGCAGTGCTCATCACGCCAGCGTTGGAGACGCCTGGTGGCTATCAGGGCGCTGTTCCTTCTTGCCAGCAGAAGTTGTCTTGTGTGCTACGTCTCATCAACATGTAGTACCCACGTAGTTAGAACCTTGTTTTATTAGTTATATCGCAACTTTAAGCCCTGCTAGCTTAAAAATTGGTTTTTTTTTTTCACCTACGGGACTTGAATTGGCTCTTACGAATAATTATAGCTTAGGAACTTTTTTGTGGACGCTATCTCTCTGGGGCCAAATTCACAGAGCTTTTCGTTCGTAAGTGTTCATTGCCACTGACAGGTTGTTGTCACTAATAATATGTCTAGCATTAGGACTGGCTGGGAATTTGCTCTTAAAAAAAGTTGTGGAGTAAGAGCTCTTTGTGAGTGAGGGCCCTGGTCTGCCAGGAAGGCACAGCCGTCACCTAGGCTGAACGTGTTTTGCTTCTGGGTCCGCCTTCTCCAACCGATCGCTATGGGAAAATTCTCACCTTCTAGCTATGCAACACATGTCCAAAGATGCAAAATCACAGCGCGGGAACTGGACAAGACAGCAACAGCGCAAACAAAGACAAGTGCTGTAAGCGAGAGGAAGCGCTTGTTCGCGCGGTAGGCGGCGAAGAGTACTCGCAAACTATGTGATGTAAAAATAAAGAGCAAGAAAGTTGCGTTTATTTTCATTGCACACACTATGCACCGCTGACGTAACCAATCAACGCGCTGTGAATGTGATAGGCAATTGTGACCCGTAAACAACTCGCCGTTTCAGCGAAATTGAGAAGAGTGCCATCGAATACGTCAAATCAACATGACTTCCGTGCCTGCACAATCTTTGACGTCAGCCCCTATTGATACGTTAAGCATAGCCAACGCCAGTCTGTCGAGTTTGAAAATACACGGTCATTAAGTTTTGTTGCCCCTATAGTTGGGGTTTCGTGTTTTCGGTTTTCATTTTGACGCGACAGCGTTAAGGGCCCCGTTTCGCTCAAAATCCGGCGTCGGCGTCCCGCATCCGGCATCCACGCATACAACTACGCATGCCCAACCACTCAGGCCCTCCGTGTGGCACAAGGAAGTTACTGAACTAACTGAATTTCTCAAGCTAAAATGCGTAGATGAATTGTAAAGTACGACTTACACACAACCTAGACCTGATAGCGTCGAATTGTGATTTGAATATACGAGAAAACCTAATTCTGTTACGCGAAAAATTACAAAAGAACACACAAACCTATTTTCCAGCGTTTCCGTCATTAATAGAACCGCCATGATGCGCAAATCTCAAAGGCCACGAAGCGCTCGCCTCCGCCCACATCGTGGGCTGAACAAGTTTTGAAGTCAGGGAAACTCACAGTAAAATTAATTATGAAGTACGACTGAGGGGGAGAGAGAGAGAC
The DNA here is from genome assembly GCF_038994185.2 of Dermacentor albipictus. Taxonomy (NCBI): domain Eukaryota; kingdom Metazoa; phylum Arthropoda; class Arachnida; order Ixodida; family Ixodidae; genus Dermacentor; species Dermacentor albipictus. The sequence goes on along the minus strand of NC_091824.1, from coordinate 149,881,865 downwards.
AAAGAGGAGGAAAGACAGGGAGGTTAGCCAGTGTAAGTACTGGCTGGCTACCCTGTGCTGGGGAAAGAGGTAAAGGGAATAAAAGGAGAAAGAAGAAGAAGAGGAGAAAAAAAAATTAAGGAAATTCACGCAGTACCGCGATACTACGCGATACAACACTCAAAGGCGATCGCACAATTCGCAAGTCCTTAGATACTTCAGCAAAGCCCTTAAGGCCTTCAGTGCCGAAGCCCGTCTGGACCAATGTCCTAGAGCCTTCTCCTCTGTAAAAGGGCGATTGTCCAGTTTTTCGAGCGCGGTTACGAGCACTGTTCTTGGCACTTTGTAGCTGAGACAGTCACAAAGGAGGTGCTGAATCGTCTCCTCGCAGTCGCAGGTGCCGCAAGTAGGGCTGTCGGCCATTCCAATGCGGAATGAATAGGAGTTCGTGAAAGCCACGCCGAGCCACAGGCGGCACAGAAGTGTTGCTTCCGCTCGTGGTAACCTTGGTGGACCAAATATGCAACTAGTGGCAGACATCCGACTACTCCACCATCAAGCAATCAACAAAGGGCACAACGTCATCTACCAGTGGATACCGGGTCATTGCGGAATTGCGGGCAATCATCATGCGGATGATGCCGCCCGATCGGCCCACGACGGTGCCCGCGTTGTACCACTACCACTGTCACGAACAGACGCAGCCACAAGTCTTCGCTCCCTCGCCCGCGAGCTTACGCAGAATCTGTGGAACACCAATGAGTTCACGAACGAACGTCTCCACAGATTGGATCCATGTCTGCAACTCCGCCTACGACTGAGGAATGTGGAAGAAAGTAAATGGGCTGGGAGAGTGCAGGTATTTGCACAAGAATAACATTGATTCACAGTGGAGGAAAGCAACTATACGAAGCTTACCAGTAAGTATGCGGCCTATATAGTGAGAAACACAGCAGCAAAGAACATCAATCGGAAAGTTAGAGAGACTGAGATAATCTCTTGGGTAGCGGCAATGGAAGAGAAACCTGCCATGAGTAACTACTTAAGAAGAAAAAACTAAATCAGGAAAAAAATAATTTATGATAACTCAAAGGGAAGCTCATTAGTTTCCGAAGCGAGATCAGGATGCCTTCAAACACGCACTTATAAAGCGAGATATAAGAAGGGAGAAGAAGCATGTGCTTGCTGTGGTAAAGCTAGGGAAACTACGGAGCATGTTTTATTAGAATGTGAAGATATCTGCCCAGCAGTTTGTTTAGGAATCCTTGGCCTCCTTGAATACCTTGGGTTCAGCTACAGCAGTGGGAAAGTAAACATGTCCGCAATAAAGATAAGTAAAAGATGATTGGAAGATTGTTGGAGGAAAAACAGGGAAACAATAAACAATAAAAGCGCACAATAACAAAGTTCACAATAGGGGTTAAGAAACTTTGGTTATGGGAGTTCAAAGTGGGACTTTTTTTTTCATGTTTCTTTTTTTAGATACGTGGGACATTGGGCAATGGATTAACAAGAGCTTGGTGGCGCGACCCACCGTTCCAAAGCGAACGCTCATAAGATCCGTCCATCCATATCGTGGCCCACGCAAGAGGCCACGTTTCTACCAGAAGGCTCGCCTTCGCGAATAGCGTTCGCTGCCAGCGTTTCCCTGTAAACATTACGGTACCATAAGCTGCAGTTGCCGGGGAGCATGAGAAGCAATCGGGGATCTTTGAATGTTATAGTGTTTCACTCTTAAAGGCAAAGCTTCCTCTAAACTTTTCACCAAACCCAGCGGGGTTTCTCTGGTTTTTATACTCGACCATGAATTTCGCTTCTTTCGGTGAGTGAATTTTTTCAGAGTAAGTTTCACAAGCTGCTTTTGCTGAATTACATCTGATTTCAAAACATCCGGTCCTTTTTTTTTGGGGGGGGGGCGGTATCTTGTTCACTAATTTTGTTGATAGTGATGCATGCTTTGCGACCGCAGATCTTGTTCAATACTGGTTGCAACAATACAAAGGCTATAGCTTCCAAGAAGTAGTCTAGCAAGTGCACAACATCGCACAGTGAAGTGAAAATGAAGGAACTAGCAGTGAATGCGAGAGATATTCGACTACAATCTAAATGCTACTTTATTTGTAACATTATGGAACCATATACAGTTACAACGAATAATACATTTAAAAGAAATTACTAAATAACAGCCACCTTACCATCAGTGAAATTACCCAGTTGATCCACCGCAGTGGCGCTTGTGTGAAAACTACAAGGGCATAGACCAGAAATACCTTCCGCCATCCTACGCCTCCTCTGCGTATCCCCCTCCCCAAATCTCGTTTTCATTGAAGGAGCAGAAAAAACTGACGCAAATAAGTAAAAAAGAATAACGGTTGTCTGGGTGGCAGGGATACGTGCGACTCTGACTTCGCCAGACTCCTTGCATATAAACACATGTAAGCCCGCATTTGCACGCAGATTGTCGTCTTCGGGCTATGTTAATCTTATTTTCACCAGCCCTTTTCAGTTATATTCACATTCCGATAATAAAAAAAGAAGGGAAAAAAAGAAATTGGCGTATTGCTCTAGGTAATTTCTTCCGGTTTAAACCGGTAGCACCGTGCCCTCCCTGTACTGTAATTATAAAGAATGTGAAAAACATACAAAAGACCATAATGCATCTTCGCTTTCTCAAGATTACGCATTATTCAGAGAGGAAGACGGAGCCCTAAGGCTACAGCATTTCGAGGAAACGATTCTAAGCAACGAGTGCAGCAACATTGTTGTATTAATCTATGCGTAAGGCCATTCGTATATATATTAGCTTTCGAATTCGTTTCACTTCGTAATAACGTGCACTCAGAAAACTTTATGTATAGCAAGTGACAAGCTAAAAGAACAATCCACCACACGCATTGCGAAACAACAATCATGGAGGCAGAGCGTACGCCCGAAGAACTTCGCTGATCTGTGTTTAGCAAGATCTATATATAGCGAGGATGCAAAGTTGATACTTTGAAGCGTAGACATGATACAACGCTGTGTCTACATACCCCCGTGTAATATACCCAATATGTCAAAGATGGTTTCCAAGCAAAAAAACATTAGCTCTGTCCGCTTCTTGTTGTTTGCCTGGCGGTCAAAATCGATTCCCTTATTTGGCATGTATGCGCCACAACCCCTCGCCGTAAGGGCTAACTCTCTTGCACCGCTTAAAGCTCAGAATAACCTAACAAACTCTGATAATCCTACCTTGGGCCCATTCCATATAGGAGGTTGCACCATCTGGCGTGGGCGGCACGCGCACAGTTTCTATAGTGCAGGCCGAGAGCATGAATAACTGAGGATGTTTCGCATCGCATACGGCAGGCGGAGTATTCATAAAATAAGGAGAGCAGACGCAAACAGGCAAAAAAAAAACTGAGAACGAAAAAAACAAATGGTGATAAACATCGCGAATATATACGATCACAAGAAAAAAGTTTTTTTTATCTTTTGCTATTCAGAAAAACAGCATCGGATCGCGTGCATTACACAGATAGCGGGCACTTGTTTGTTCCTCTTTATTTACTAGATAATTCCTCAGTATTCTTCTAAAAAGGTGATCGAAGCAGTGCGGAAGGCCATATGCTGCGCTTCTCACGGATGCCGACTCACGCAACTTCATTCAAAGCGTACGGGAGCAAAAGAGCAGATTCGGAGCGCACTCACGCGACCGCACGTGAAAAGCGGCAGCGTTAGAAAAGGCAAACGGGCGTCAATATCCAAGGTTCCGCAGGCGTTCCTTACAAAATAACTCAGAAAGAAGTTGAGTTTGCCCATTTCTTGTGCCTGGAATCTTTCATGCTGCTTCTTCAGGTTTCATTTTGAAATAGCAGACGATGGAACACCGTGAGAACAAGAACAAGCATTTAAGAAAAATAAACCATGCTGGGAACTACAGTGGAGCGCTGGTACAGCGAATGCCTCTGTTACGAAATAACATGTTTACCGTAGTAATAGTTCTGTCTTGGTTTTATAGTCAGCTATGCTGTGCGCAACCTTTACAAGAAAGGGACCTGTATAACGAATGATTTCGTAGGACCTAAACACTTCGTTATATATATATATATATATATATATATATATATATATATATATATATATATATATATATAGACAGAGATAGATAGATAGATAGATAGATAGATAGATAGATAGATAGATAGATAGATAGATAGATAGATAGATAGATAGATAGATAGATAGATAGATAGATAGATAGATAGATAGATAGATAGATAGATAGATAGATAGATAGATAGATAGATAGATAGATAGATAGATAGATAGATAGATAGATAGATAGATAGATAGATAGATAGATAGATAGATAGATAGATAGATAGATAGATAGATAGATAGATAGATAGATAGATAGATAGATAGATAGATGAAGAGGAGGAAAGGCAGAGAGGTTAACCAGATATTAGTCTCCGGTTTGCTACCCTACACAGGGGTTGAGAGATAGGGGTTAGAAAGAGGACACAGAGGAAACGGTATAATAGTGACACAGTTCGACAGCCATAGTCTTTCTCCTGTCCAGAGGCATGCTTAAGGCTGGGCTTGAAAGGAAACGATGGAGGGAGGGGAGAATGAAGGAGGCCACAACTTTTGCAGCAATGCCTGCGCTGATGCTATTCCTTTTCGTGTTTCTCCAGGGGAGAGAGCGACGCTCCGCCGGCGCCATCAACGTGACCAGCTGGCAGTAAACGGTGGATGATAGGAGTGGCGTAAAATCGAGCGGAAGACATCGCTACGAAATAACCGCCTAAGTATCAATTTTGTATCAGCGTGATTTATTGTGATATTTTTTTTCCTATTTCTCTTACAAGTATGACCCCTGTGCATAGTTCCGGTCATTTCGCGGTAATCTACAAAGCAGGGCCCTTTATTTGCAAGAGACAACACAGCCCTCCGTATTGATTCACGCAAAATAAAGCCGAAGTTGAAGCCATTAGCGATCGCTTATTTATTCTTCATCGAGATGGCCAACAGCACCACACTTCTTGCTGATGGGAGAAAACTATGGAGCACGTTTCGTGTTACTGGTCATTCTTCGAGGGTCATCGATATTCTCCTGTCGACTAATTTCAGCCGCTGATATGACGGAATATTCTCGAATGTAAAGATCCTGGCACCTCGGCGGGTGACCTATATAGTGCACAAGGTCACGAGAGCTCTAATGCGCCTATTGAATGCGACTGAATCAAATGAGTGCTTGCGAGTATTTACGAGTTAACATTATCTTGTGAGCAAAATATGACGGGACGTGATGACTTTCTTGGAAGCATGGCTTCAAGTTATCGGAAGATGGTATTGATTTAGGTTTGTGTACCTTCTATTCATACAAACACGCGTACGTGGCTTACGCGTGGGACGTCTGTGAGTGAGGAGGAAGAGTTCTTTGCTGCAGGCTGCAGCAAGGAATTGCAGGTTTTAAAACACAGTTGTAAAAGCTTCTGGCGATGGCTCCACCCAAGCGCCACCAATCAATTGCGGTAAGGCTTGAATCTTGGCGCAGTATTTCTGGTGGCACAATTCGTCCCGTAAGTAACGTAAAGGCGTTAGGTAACAAAAGAACAGTAAAGGACGCATTTAAACATGGGTGAAACAGATTGTGTGCCATGCACCTCACATTGACCTGTAACTCAAAGGGCGTGGTTCACCATTCCCACTTCGGCTCAGTATTACGGAGAAGTTTGAGGAAGAGCCACAACTTTCGCGATCGCAAATATCCCCTGTACACGCAGTTCAAGCGTAGCAGGGGGCGGCAGAAAGTTAGGTGGGCGGATGAGATTAAGACGTTTGCAGGCACGGCATGGCCACAATTAGTACATGACCGAAGTTGTTGGAGAAGTATGGGAGAGGCATTTGCCCTGCAGTGGGCGTACACGGGCTGATGATGATGATGATGATGACGCAGTTCAAAAATGCCACTTGCCCTTGGGTGTAGGGCCATTTAGCGCTTCAGTCCTTCTACTAAGGGTTTACATCTTCTTTTTCAAATTCATGACATTCTAATACATAAAGGTTCACGTCACCGAGAGGTCAACATGGCGCACACAAGGATGCCGCGCTAACTCCTGTAGCGCACCGCCACGATGCAATTGGAGCTCGCTCGGTACCTTCAGTTTTGTATACCTACGCGTTCGCGTGTACCTGTGTTCTTTAATGTAATCTGACGAGAAGAGAAAGCCCAGTCTAGCCTTCTCGGGAGGGGGGAGGGGGGACGATAAATGAGGAAAAATGCAAACTTAGCGTACCACATTGATTTCGCGCGCGAAATATAATGCCTAAATGTTTAGGTTATTGTTGGAACGCGTAATCAATAACACCAGCCAATGTTGCCACAACATTCACGCTTTTCTACACTAAAACAAAAGAAGAACAAAAGTTAACTCTACGATGTACTGAATAGAACAAAAAGGGAAAATAAATATAAAGATATCACAAGACAGAAACGTGCAGCGTTAGCGCGCCTAGTATGATGTCAGATTTCCGCGAAAATCCAGCCCTTCCATCGTGCCACTCGTAACGACGTCGGCACATAAAGAAGCCGCGGCAGCGCCGCTTGAAACACGAACGCGAGCGAGAGTTCTCGCCTGAACGCTGTGCGGGCGAGACAGCTCGCGGTGAGCTACGCCAGCGGTTGCCAGCGTAAATAAACAGGACCGCGGGCCAGCGCGAAATGCCTGCATTATGCATCATTCCCGCAGCTTCCGCGGCCACACGGGCTGGGTGGCATGCGTGTCTGGTTGGTTAAGTGGTCTGCGTTGTATCTGTGGGCCATCGTTCTTTGACCTCGCCCTCTCTTCGCAGACCAGGCGGGTGGAAGGGGGCGGGTGAGGGGAATACGAGTACACTCCGGGTGGGCGGGTCAAGGGTGCCGGCAAACTTCGGCAAATATTGCGAGCCATAGGCGCCGCGTTTGACGCGGGAAACACGCGCAATGACGAGCAATAAAGAGGAATAACAAGCGTTGGACGTAAACACAGGCCTACCCCAAATGGTCGTTGGCGTCCGGAGGCGACTGTAGGCATCTCGATAAGCGCGGTTGGTTCTACCGAGCGCGCTTCTCCTCCGAACACCAGTGTGTAAACATGCGTCAGGCGTTTCTTGTGCTAAATGGTCACTCGCAGTAAAACGAAAACAGAAAGCAAAACAACCTGCGTTAAAAAAATACAACGGACAGAAACGGGCGTCTCCTAAAACAGCAGCCGCGCACTCCGCAAACATCAAAGCGAGTGGAAAACAAACTGTATTCTCCGAGTTTAGAGAAGACATTGCAAGACGTGGCAGTTGCAGCTCGCCCGAGTAAGAAATGGTGTTTATCACGACATCCTGGAATTCCCTTCTGTACACGAATTTTCTGTGAGTCCGAACTCACAGGTTCCGACATAGAGTTTTTTCTCTCTGTTCAGAGCTTCTTTTACATCGCCGCGCTTGCCGTCTTCGTTGTGTTATCTCCTAACCCTGCGCCGTCGCCATATGGACAATAAAAAAAAGAAAGAAAGCAAAAGGAAAGCGCTGTCCACCCACGCCACGAGGATTCAAGGTGCAACTGCGGCAGTAATGGCCACTTAGGATCCACGAGCGCCAAGCTTTGAGATATCGGACAAATCCAACCCTTGGCTGTTTGTGCGTGTACATGAAGCAGATTCCGAGAGCACTGGCGTTTGCGCACCTTTCAGCGCAGCGTTCATCTTTACATTTCTTTTTCAAAAATGACTCTTCGTTGTTTGGAATGGCAATAAAATAATGTTGCTGTCATGTCGCAGTAGCCGTTGTCGTGTAGCTGTCATCATCATGATGTTGTAGTCGTCGTACTGTTGTTGTCGTTGTCATCTCTGAACAGGCCGGAAGTCTGCCCCGGATTTCGCGGGCCAGAGAGAGAAGCAAGTAAAGGCGTAGCGAGTATCCAGACATGCCCCCGCTTTGCTACCCTTCACAGAGGAAGGGGATATAGGGATGAAATGAAAGAGAGGAAAGAGAGGGAGAAAGAGAGCGCACTAGTTGCGCACGCACTTGGGAATACGCACGAATCATTTGTTCCAAAAACCAGCATCGACTGGAATCACCTGCCTACCTTCGTCGTTTCCCTCGCAGCACCTCAATCCTTCAACGCTGCAACTAAGGAAAACGTGCAATCAAGTGTATCTGCTATTATATCTTTTTTCTATTGTTTTTGACACTACCACTTTTCTCTATAACGCCTCACAGCCTTTAGAACGCGTGAATTAATAAATAAATAAATAAATACATAAATAAACTTTACAGGCTCTCGTAGATCAATGTCGATTTGAGGTACTATAGTACTGCTGTCATTGCTTTCTGCGTCCGCGACGCTCAGGGCCATGGTTAAAGGATTTTCGCTTCTGAAAACAGTCAGAAAACAGTCAGAAAACAAATTGAGCGAATTTCGCGCGATTCTGTGGGACGTCCCGAGACTCAAGAGAATAGACACTGTCTTAGTTAATGAGCTCAGACCTGGAGAACCTGCTGAGAAGGGCGTTTTTTTTTGTTTTTGCTTACTTAGTTTCGATTTAACCAATATGATGTTTGCACTGGTATGTGCTACGCCCAACAACACTGGGGGATACCAAAATGAAAATGCGAGAGCAGGCCACAGGTGAATTTTAATGCAGAGTTGCTTTGTAGCGATGCACGATGCCTCCGACGATGCTTAGTACTACTGTGCTGAGCAATGATGGAGTAGAGAAGGCAAATCGCACAAGGCTGAACGACGCGTCCCAAACACTTTCAAAAGCGAAGCCTTTGTGGTATCCAACAGGGTTGGACGCTGCAGTCGGCGTACGCAGACTTATATCATCGTTATAACATGAGATAATAGACCAAGATAGATAATAGGTTCAAAGAGAGAGAGAGAGAGAAGAAAGGGTAAAGGCAAGGAGGGAAGCCAGAGAGGAAGATGTGGTTTCCTACCCGACGTTAGGGAGAGAGGGGGATGGGTGAAGTGATAGGAAAGCAGAAGGGAAAAAAGAAGAAAGCGAGAAATAGGTTCAAAGAAATTATTGAGCCCATGGCGTACAAGGCTTGTGCAAAAAGCGCTTTAAATGCACTGAAAACGTTTTGATGCTAGCAGCATTTTTGTGCGCCACTAACAAGTTTTGTTCATGGGAGTGTGATGTTTACATCGCATTGTTCTGTGATATTTTCGTTTTCGTTCACATTGTTATTTTGATATTTACTTCGCGTTCTCAATTAGTTGCTTTCGGTGTTAAGTTGCAATGTCGATGTGCGTGAAATAAGTGCTTTTCAACTGGTGCTACTACAAAGCCTGCACGCATAAGTGCACAGAACTATATATGTGCAGCTGTAAACCCTATTCGTGAGCCAAGTAGTAGCTGGCGCCGAATCGGAGCTCCCGTATGTCGTTCTTATATCGTGTGGAAAAGAAAAAAAAAGATGGTGTGACGGTTTCTCTACGTGTTGACGCTGGTTCACTTTATTGCGTCAGGCTTTCATTTACCAACGAAGTGTAAGCAACACTTATAATACCACCCACAAAGAAACTGTATGAAAGGTTATGTGCCTCATACATTTAATATCACTGTCCCGTGAACCACCAAGAGTTTTTGAAAATAAGAACGGAAAGCTGTACAAGACTTGAATGTAGATTAATGCGCACACCATTTATCTTATTCGCTGTCGTTTGCCGATTACTTAGTCAGACGCCTTAGATGTGCGAAGGATTTATAGCGTAGTAGCAAATTTCTGTCGCTGAGGCAAGAAACGTGGTCGTAAATCCTGCACGCATTTATTTAGGTATATTATGCCGTGGGGTAACGCACGCAAAACTTACAAATAAATAAAGGAAACGCGTCATCGCTTATTCTGCGCTTCGAAGTCCCCAAAGGAAACCTACAAAAAGTAAAGCAGAAAGAATATTAAGAACAAAACAACAAAACTATTCCCAGCGCCCCCCCCCCCCTCCTCCACAATAATATAGACAGAAAATTATCATTTGAAAAGAAATTAATTGCGCCATCTAGGTTTTAAGAAACGCCACAAACTCCATTGACCCTTGGATTCATGTAGCCAGACATGCCTTAGTTGATAACTGCTGTGCACAGCACGGAAAGCTTCCGTAAAATAACACACATTACAAACTGTCTTTTTTTTATGTGAGGAAACTACCGCATTATTACTTTCCAATAATAAATATTTGTATATTCCTTCACTTTCAAAAGCAACAAAGGCTATTCATACAACACAAGGAGTTCTAGGAAGACATGAATTTAGAGAAGTATTAGCGAAGGAAAGTGGGTGAGTTTGTGGGAAGATATCTCACGAGTGCAACAATGAATATGTCTCGCCTATACAAGTTTTGTGGGTAGTCGTGCACGTTGTTGGGTTTTGCGCCCACCAAAGCAGGATACTAAAAGTGTGAATAGGAGCGAGAAAACGCACATTTCAGTAAGAAACAGCACCACGCCCCTTTCTTCACTAAAAAACACAATATTGGGCTATTTCTCGGTCGCTATCTGCTTCCCCTTGAGATAAGAGCATTGAACAGTGAAAGGAAAGTGGGCCCCATTAGCCGGTGAAGAACGGCGCCATTGTGCTACTTTCAGGCATAACGCGCCGGTTGGAGACAACCGCCGAAGAGGGTAACGGAATCAGCGGGGAATCGAATGCATACGGTGACAAAAGAAAATAGCGCTGCTCTAAGCTGGTATTCTATGGACCTCGTTCCTTTCTGACGTCGCTACCCCTCACACTCTCCTCCATTAGTTGACGGGAATGTTCCCTCATATCGTCTCTTATCACAGTCTGCTTTCACACATCCTTCCGCCCTGATAATGGCATGTCCGCCATGGTTCGATGAAGGGTTATGTGCCCAACGCTGAGTATGACGTTATTTACTGCCCGCCGGGGTCGGATAGCTCCGTTTCCGCGCCACTGAGAGCGCCTCCTCGCTACTAGCTTCGACAACCCACCCCACCCCTGAGGCCCCCGCCCTGCGCGAGTCGTCACTGGGGTTGTTCTGGAAGGGGCGACCGAGATGGGCTCAGGCCTCATTTCCTGTTGGATTCTGCGGCGTTTCCGCATTTACTTGATCGACACTCCTTTCACCCAGTAAGGCAACAGCAGAGTGCCCGAAATGTCGTGATGAGGCATAATTCTAAGATGAAATATTGATCGTTGAGCCTTTGACAGACGTCGGCCAGCATTCGCGCAACCTTTCTTACGACGTAAAGTAGGTCGTAAGAACTGGCTCCGTCCGATCTTATAGTAGCAGACAACATAGAGATCTTTAGATTGTCTGCACATGTATTACTCTTCAGAAAAGTTTCAGCGAACAGACACGTGGACGTGATAGCAGCGTTAGTGACGTCATCGCGTGGCTCATACTTGAACCAGAGATGTAACTGAGTAATACTTGTTGGGGGGCTAGTTGGTGCATGTTTCCAGAAGAGGGTTATAGCGCCGAAAAAACACAACACAGAGCGAGCGAGACGGGACAGGCGCAACTTCCAACCAGAGAGAACGAGCAGCTGCAACGAAACATATCCTAATCAATTGTTGGTGTAAGGCGTGAGTAGCGGCCTAGTCATGGCGCAGCTTTTTTAGTTATCCTTCGACGAGAACGCAAGCCCAACACGAGAACCATTCTAATGCGTTGTGGTTAAACGAAGCGTCAGAACATGTCGCTACCAATGTTGTTACCATTATCCGCGTCTGCACTGCACCGGTATCCTGTGAAGGGTACTAAGTTATACGCACAATGTAAAATTCTCTAATGAGACATAATGTTAATGTAGGTGGTCGGTCATTAATGAAGAGCTTCTAAAGACAAAATAATTTGCGAATTCGAGCTTTCTTATCTTGGGTTGCACTGAAGAGCGGGTGTTGCACATTGCTGTGTTTGAACTTCATTGAATGTATTGTAATGGGCTTGGTCCCAACGTGCACGCGCTCTGGGATTAACTAATACTTCAAAAGTACGACCGCCTTCAGAAGAACACATTTGCACCTAACCAATTCGCTACTGATTCGACTACGCAACGACATTCATGGTTCACTGCTGACAGATGACTACCCTACTTTACTGGCGAGAGCCGAAGTTATGAACCGTGATGGTATTGGCTTCACCTCAAAAAACTGTAAGTTTATGACAATCTGTACACTACACTAACTTTGTTCACCATCTTCCCGACGGCTTAGTATTTTCCGCACAATACTAAAAACTTGCACTAAGATTTACACGAGAGATTTTTGAATATGTTGTGTCACAAAACAGTGCCTTCAAACTGTTCACTGCATTGCATTTGCATTGGTTTGACATGGACCGGCATCTTGGCTGCATTACTAGCATCTATTTTTTTTTAGTAACTTGAAGACATCCACTCCTTTCCACTTATGTGACCGAACAGCTGTGGTGCTAGCTCATCCAAAGTATTACATGTGCAAGGGTTTGTGAAAGCAAGCCGTTGATGTTTGTAAGAATAAAGCAAATGAAACTGCAAGCACGTAGCATGAGCATTACAAGATGAACATTACAAGACGTAATATAGAAAACCGCCAGCCAAACTTTTCACCATCTCTCCTTGGGCCAATCTTTTAGGGCTATTTCAATTCAGGTGGATATATTCCTTTGTTTCAAATCGATACAGGTACTTGAAGACATCAATAAAGTTTATATATATATATATAAAAGAAGATATCAGCAGTCAGCATGAGACTGCTATGCCATACTTATGTAAAATCTAACCATATTTTTGTCTTATCGCTATTCGTGTAACCTTCCGCTAAGCCCCCTCTTTTTTTCTTACACTTCAGCTACGGCGCTCGGAAACACCGTGCTCTCTACGCAGGGAGGGCGTGCGGTGTTTTCAACTATTATTGCAGAACAATCAATTGCTTCACTTTGATGCTACATTTTTTTTGGTATACCGCACTGCCTTTTCTTTCTTTTGTCTCTCTGAATTTTATGTTTCTGAAGGGAAATGAGTAAGGCCCAAGGTGTTTGTTCGAGCATGGTCGCCTTTGTTGGCTCCTTCTTCGTTTTCGTTTCCTGGTGGCTGCATGGGACGCTCGAGACGTGCATGAAAGATGCAGGAGGCATCGGTGGCTCTCGTCGCAAGCGAGATAGCTGACGAGCAGACACCCGCGAATGCCGACGGAATGCGCGACCTTCTGCCATAGCAGCAACGGCGGGAAACCGAACGCTGCCGTGGCACGGCGACAAAAACTCTAAAATGGCGTACCTAGAAAAAAAATAAAGAAATAGGAACAAGGAGAAAAATAGCGCGCCGAGACGCTTTCGGGATCTATTGGGACCACTTGGCACGTCGGCCACTGGAAATGGCAGGCTAACTGTAAAAGATGACGTGAGGCGCCAGCAGCGCGAAAGTGCAACGTCGCAGATATTGAAAGCTGTGGCCTTGCTCCGTAGTGCACGGTGTTCGTTAGGGTTCTCTTTTGATTTTTGTTTCTTCTTTTTTTTCTGCGATTGTTCCGGTTCTGTGATGCGGTGAACGCATTTACGAGCAAAGCGCCTCTTGCTCCCTCTTGTTCTAGAATTATTATTATTATTATTATTATTATTATTATTATTATTATTATTATTATTATTATTATTATTATTATTATTATTATTATTATTATTATTATTATTATTATTATTATTATTTTCCAAGATGCTCATGGACTCATGGACGCTCGAGGTAATAAAGTGCGATAATTTTCCTCCAGCGTCATTTCGTCTTCTTTTCCCATTTTTGTTTTTTCCGAAACTTGGTTCTGCAGTTAAATTTTCTCTTCCGATCTTTTTCCACCACACTACAACGTCTTCCGCAGTGACCGCAGTGACCAACTTCGATAGATGTAAAGAAATAGGTGGTGACGTATCGTAGCTGCTGAAAACTCACCGAGATAATATTATATTATATATATATATATATATATATATATATATATATATATATATATATATATATATATATATATATATATATATATATATATATATATATATACACACACTCCTCTGAACAGGTAAGCAACACTCATTTCCACGGAACGGCAAAGTTTCCCTCAACCGTCTTCAGAGACGTCGAGCCAATCCCTGAGAGAAAAATAAAAAAAGTATATAATGGAACAAGAAAGATAACAAAGCCAGTACAAGACTGAAAGGTAGCTGCCAACTGGAGCATCCGAGTGGATCACACTAATGGAAGTTCCTGCCACAGCCGTCGCAGTGCTGAGGACATACATCGCAGACAGTGCCACTCGCCTTTTCCCTCGGAGGAGTTGTCACGTCAAACGTCCGGACAGAACACAGAGCTGGTACCAAACGAGAGACGAGAAAGTGATCGCGGCCACATGGGCTCTTGGAAAACGCCGAGTTGACGACCAGGCCCCACTACGTCGCCATCTATGTTCCAAAACAGAAAGCGTACAAGTGGCGAGTTAGGCAAAAGTGCCTTTCATGCTATTTTTGTTCCCACTGCTTGAGTGTAGGCTAAGTTTACCTACTCTGTATGCTTTGGGTTTTAAACAAAACGCAGTGCAAGACGCCACAACGCATAGCTTTACAAGCCCTAATACACTGGTAGACTATCCTGTAATTGGTCTTTTTTTTTTTGCCCTTAGGGCTGTTTCTACCACGTGATTCTTTAAGCAAATGTTGCATATTTTGAACTCCAGTGCATAATATAAGGCACGAAGTTAGTTCTCGGTGTTAGACTTTCTGCCCAAAACATTTAATATTTTCGCAATTGAAAGGGTGGGATCAGATAAAAAGTATCACCCTGTCTTTTGTGCTGCCCCGTCTTCATGCTTTATCGCTCAGTCTTCGTGTAAGCCTGCTCAATATGACCGCTGGAACGAACATCTGTCGGCTCTGGTTGCGCCTCTCTAGCGCCGTGATGCAACACGAATGTGGCATGTAGGCGACGTAGAGAGGCGTGTAACGCTTCCTTGCGTCCAGATCTCTGTATTTTTCTGTCTTCCATCGGGACCCTCAAAATCCGCTTAGCCTTTTATGTTTACAAGCCCTACTTGAGGCTAGTTTGTTCTGTCCGTGACACTGCGGCTCTTTGATACATAAGCGGCTGCTTGTCCAGGTGGATGCCGGCACACGGTGAATTGAATGTGTCGACAATTATCACACAACAACAAGCGCAATAAAATAAATAATGGAAGAAAAGAAATGCGTAAGATGTCTGTAACTCCTCTTCCCAAATTAGGGCGGCCCTTCATAGTTTATAATCGGCACTAAATCACAGTACTCAAGCGTAGTTAGAGTCAGAGATTATATAGGATCACGGCAAAGCTCCTCCATAAAGCGCATGTTCCTTTTGAAATGCTGCTACACCACACAAGCCCCATTTTGGATTACTTCGCTGGCAAGGTCACTTTGTACGCTCATAAACGAAACAAGACGTTTCGGTTCCCCCTATCAAGAACACGTTCTGCATGGACAATCTTGAGATTCAAGACGTCTGTCTTGAACCATGACACGTTCTTACGGATCTTCTCTGAATCCCTGGAAATGTGGTGTGCACACTCGCTGGACTAAAAGCCATAAAAACGGCTTGACGGGGCCCAGGTTGCAACTGCAACCACCGTTATACTGGTGTGATGCGACATTTATGTGCAGCATCTTACTCTTGCTAATTTTGGCTAATACCTACTACAGTTCTCTATTGCAGAGGGTGCCAAACCTATACGCGAATTCCGTGTTTCCAAAACGACTCGATCGTCTGTGTCTGTGCATCTGTGCACAGACACAAACGTCTGTGCTTATGCTTTTGTGACAACATCCCTCTCCGGAAAGCATTGAACTGACTACACTAAACCCAACTTTCATTTGTTGAGGTTATTAAACTGGCAATTACTGGCATATTACTGGCAAGGAAACGAGAGCGTTCGTGTAATGTTAGAGTTAACAGGTCTACGCGACTAGTATATCCGGTGCGCAGCTCAGATTGTCCTTTTCTTTTTTTTTTGTCCGTTTGTCTCCATCCTCGAGCGCAGAGTAGCAAACAGAACGTGCATCACGTTAGTCTCCCCTGTGTTTCTTTTCTACGCTCCATTTCTGTCTCAACCTCTCTGCCAGATGCCAATTTGCCGTTTTTTTTAATTAGTTCCCGCGTCATGCGCGGCAACACTGTTCGCATCAAAAAATGAGCGTGTAAACCCCACAATTTTGCGAAGTGGGGAAACAATCTTAACTTCCGCCTCAATGCGCTCTTGTGATATGGGTGTCATTAAGTTTTTCGCTCAGACAGTAAGTAATATAATTACTGAAATAATGCTGCCCAGAACATTATGGTGACTCAAGTAAAGCCCACTTACTCCCACTGAAAGTGTGAATTTAAACACACAAGGCTAGACACCACTGAATGGATCATGCTTGGGCAACGAGAATACCGGGCAGTAGAGCATCAAACGAGAAATGACGCTGACGGAAGTCCACAAACGCACTCAACCGCGCACGCAGGTACATTTGCGCCCTCTTGCTCGCACGGACTACGCACGTAAAGTGGGACTCGACCCTAGAAGTCCGCTTCCGCCAGCACTCGCACTTTCGCTGTAAGCCTGCGTTGATGGCTGACCTCGTGTAAGTAGACTCATCTTGTTTTCGATGCAGAAGCATTACGGCTAGCGCACACGCAGCATTTCTATATACTTCCGCCCACGCAAACAGAATCAACACTTTCCCCGCAAGCTGGTGACCGTTCAACTCGAGTCGTTTGCCCCACGGGCGGCAGCCGCCGTATAGTATAGAACAATAACGACCCTGCTTGACCTCCTCACCCGCGCCATGCATCCCTCCTGCTTGTATCGTCGCGTCTGGTCTCTCTCAAGTGAACGATGATGTGCGAGTGTCGGCGACCAGACGCCGCTCAATGTTGTTCCGGCACACACACGCACGGAAGCGCGCCTCTTTTCTTTTATGGGGGTCATTACGAACGCGGTCCTCTCTCGCGCAACAGCCATTTCAGGGCCGGCGAGAGATGATCCAGACGAGAGTATACGCAGAACGACGTATGTCGGGCGCAAAAGGAATCGCGATAAAAGAAATATATATATATATATATATATATATATATATATATATATATATATATATATATATATGGTTTAATGATGGGAATCAAAAGCTTTGAGCTTCTTTATTTACCCTTATTTCTGGAACGACGGTTATTTTCTACACGCGAGCACCAGATGGGGGGGTGGGGGTGGGGGGGGGGAGGGGGATCGAGCCAAAACAAATACAGCGCGTCGCATAAGTATGCGATGTTAGGATGGATCAAACCCCGACCAGCTTCTTGTGGGATCTGCGTCCCTAATTTTTACGCAGTATAAGCTGCAGCAGCGACAACCACAAAAGGAAGGAGGCAAAGTAAGCGTGGGTATATATATATATATATATATATATATATATATATATATATATATATATATATATATATATATATATATATATACGAGAACAAAGGGGGTTAACCGAGGGGCCCGAGCTGTTGGCTTCTTATGATATTATATTATATTATTATTATATTATGATATATATATATATATATATATATATATATATATATATATATATATATATATACACGCGCAGGAAAAATGGGCACACAAACAAGGCACCGTGAACTTCAATTTCGTATCCCGCAATATTAGGTGAAACTCTTCTGCAACGCGTTGGAACGCGTTGCTGCTGAACTCGTAGCCCTGCGTGCGGCTCTTCATTTTATTAAGGAGGAACCATCCCAGGCATGGTCAATCTTCTGTGATTCCAAGGCAGCCCTACAGAGTGTGCTCTCAGCACTGCGCCATGGATCACATGAGCAGCTCGCCGCAGAGATCAGAGAAGTCCACCATCGACTAGTTGACGAAGGACACGATATAATATATCAGTGGTTGCCTAGTCACTGTGGCATACATGGCAATGATCGAGCAGACGCAGCTGCCCGATCTGCCCATGACGGCGTCAACTGCGTTGCCATTCCTCTTTCGCGAGCCGACGCAGCGAAAAAACTTGCCACACTTGCGCGTGACCTGACAATAGCCCAGTGGAATTCATCCAATTTCACAAGTGCACGCCTCCATACTCTGGACCCTCATTTACAGCTCCATATTCCGTCCGAGCTTCCACGACGTGACTGCACCCTTCTTATCCGTCTATGGCTTGGAGTAGCATTTTCAAATGCCTACTCTTTCCTTATCGGAATGGCCAACAGCCCACTGTGTGACTTCTGCGGGTGCAACGAAACGATCGAGCATCTTCTTTGTCAGTGCTCTCGTTTTAACCCACAAAGAACTGTCCTCTCAGCCACCTTAGACAAACTGGACAAGCGCCCAATGACAGAAGACAAGATCCTTGGAACCTGGCCTACGCGAACATCAGCGCGATCCGCTATGAAGGCGCTACTGCGATACTTGAAAGACACGGGACTTTCTGACAAATTGTGACAGTACACTGTGTGGCGCAGGACTGTACAGTGACACTGCATAAGACTAGCAATGCCTTTGCGGGTTGCGTGACAGTGCCCACAGAAATAGTTCGTGTGCACGTGCGTGTGTGTGCTTAGGTTTTTTTTTCTTTTTCCTTTTTTTTATCCTTCTTTCTTTCTCACCTATTGCATCCCCTTTCCCTTCCCCCAGAACAGGGTAGCCAACCGGAGATAATCTCTGGTTAACCTCCCTGTCTTTCCTTTGCCTTTCTCTCTCTCTCTCTCTCTCTTCTGCAACGCATCGGTTTTACAGCCTACTCTGCTGTGAATTTGCGCATCCTCGCATTTATGATTTTTTCTTCAGGTAAGTGTATCAGTTTGACTGCTATGTACGAATGCAAAGGTGAGTTCGTTCCGAGAAATCAACTTGAACCTCATTATCTCATTGATAATCTTCAGAACCAGCTACAATGCACAAACATTACCACTATCGTAACTCATTATTTCTAAGGATTCTTTTACCAAGCGGAACGCCGTATGCTTTAGAGAGCGCGTGGCGCAAACTTATGCAGGTGTTATGCGATAACTTCCGGGCATCGCACATTGTCCTCACGCGCTGGAGGTGATGGCAGCTCAACAGCCAGCGGCGAAGTAATCAGTGCAAATTCATAATTAGTGCAAAGTTGCACTGAGAATCAGTGCAACTTTGGACTGCGAATCATATATTAGGCTCTACATAATCTGAAATATTATTAGGAAATAATCTTGCGCAGAACAAATTATGCATTGCGTTGCGTCACGGATTTTTACGATGAAAATCAGCTATCGAGACACTGTTTTGCAAATCCATTTTTTTTTCTTCGTTGGTTTTCAATGTACTACGTCACCGGCACAAAGTCCCGATCCTGCACTCGCCGGGATCAACCACTGAGCCGAAAGCACAAGTATAGTTAATACAATCGGGACAGAAAAACATTTACAAAAATCAAATTCTGCGGCGTTACGTGCCATAACCATGATCTGACTATGAGGCACACCATAGTGGGGGACTGCGAATTAATTTTGACCACCTCGGTTTCTTTACCGTTCGCTCAATGAATGCATGCTACAGGATTATTTTTGCATTTCACTCTCATCAAAAAGCAGCTGCCATAATGGTGGGTTATCTTTACGAAATACGGTCTCTGGGATACTAGGGACGTCTTGTATTGTGAAAGATATAACATTAATTTGTATGACTAGGTGCTGTATAGTTCCTGCTAAATGCAAGGACCTATACAATGGTGTTCGTTGTATACTGACTCTACAAAAATGTTGCCGCTGGGTCTAAAAATCAAACCGGTGACGTCCCGCTCAAAAACAAAATGCCAAAGCCCCTGAGACACCGCTACGGGAATTATAGCTCTTTTCAAACTGAAGCCTTGTGAGGCATTTATGAAAGTATAGACGCTCCCGTTCTTTGCCTTATCGTAAAATGTGCACGCCTCATTTAGTTGAATGTCTGTTACCTACATTTACCATCGCGTCAATTCTAAAGGATTTCTATATAATGTAGATCTACGGCAGTTTCTTAATCATTTTACACCCTTCGCAGAACGTATGGCATGGAGTTAAGTAAGCACCTTGCAATATTATACGAAGAGATTATGAACATATACCGTGTGTCCCAATTAACGCCAGCTAAGGTATTTAACGAGAAAAGGAAAGAAATATTTACAAAACACGGGGCAAGATACGATTACAAGATCTACGGGATTCGGTCATCATAGATCTCGTGACGGAACACCATAGGTCTAATATCGTATGTTGCACGGGTTTTTTCTTAATCCTTTTTTTCTTAAACATCTTGGCTAACGTTAGCTGGAACACAGTGTACAGCGATATGTTTATATGTTGTAGTGATATGTATATGGAGCCACATCTTCCACAGGTCGTCTTTGAGATAAAGATACTTACTTTATTTCAATGAACCTCACACCAATTTCAATAGTCAGGTACGTTTCGGCGGGCACTAAACGCCATGAGCATGCAGTCGGTGACTCTATCCCGCATGAATAACGACTTCTCTTCTGAACGGTGTGGGCTTTGTTCTGCGCCTGTAAACAACACAAACTGTTCGTAAGGAATTGAAAAAAAAAAGTATCTCTATAAATCGCTGACGAGATGCTCCACGTATTAAAGTCATGTTTACAACATTATCAAGCAAATTCTATATATAAATGCCCACTTACTGCCTACCTACTCGTACATGAACCAAACCCTTCGATACAACTCCGACTTCCACTCGGACTCCAATGAAGTGAGACATCGCCTCCGTGTCGGCTGTGGTTGGGAGTTCCCTTCACGTATGCCTACGCTACACTAATTCGATTGACCGACGGTGCTGCCAGTGATGTCTGCTGCCAGGGAAGTGAACAAAGAGCACTTATTGTGCCGCTTTCTTTGGTTTGAAAAGCAAAACAAACGCTCTCCACCACATTGCGACGACTGGACGATCAGCCACTATCCGTGCAGGGGCTACTCGAACATCGTTCCCATCGTGCGTCGGCCCACATGGGCTGTGAGGCCACTCATGTGCTTCATGAGGGTGATAGGCCTGCGTGAACGCTTTACACTTGGTGGTACCGAACGCGCGCATGCGCGAATTTACCACGTATTTCTTTCCACCCCTCTCCCTTTCTCTGCTTCTCTCTCTTTCTCATCCTAATATTCCTCAATTTCCTTCTGTTGACTTAGGGTAGCCCCCCAGACACATTTCTGTTTAACATCCCTGCCTTCTCCCTTTCTTTTATAGTCCTCCCCTATACCACCTACTCGCATTCAAATACTTTCGAGCTGCTCCTGCAGGCAACTAATACAACTAACAATGATTTTGCAACACTGATCTGTTCTCATTTTTCTGAGTCCTGAGAAGATGGCCTGCCGTTGTGTGCTCAAAAGCACTCTATATATTTTATTGGCCATGCATAAAGTGCACAACGCATAGAATTTTTTCTTCTCTCGGTCTGTTTATTTGAAAACCCGCAAGCTCTCGTCGCACGGTGCAAGCGTTTAGGACAAAATTAGTGCCAGTGCGCTGTGTTATCTTTTTTTTTTCTTTTTTCGGCAATGTATCGAGTCGCTCCATCAAGGAACAGTTCCGGGTTCCAGATGGGGATGCCTCAGGCGCAAAGTGCGTGGGAGCGCGTGGACCAATTCACACGGGTGTCGCTTTCCTATTTGTTTTTTCTCGGCGTCCTCGCGTTCGAAAAGGAAACAACGCGTTGGCATTAAGGGGTGCAATTTAACCCTGCGAGATATCTAGATGGGGCTACGACCGCATTCTCCAGTTAAAAAGAAAAATAGAGCAGCTGCTCAGAGAAAGAAAATAAAGAGAGAAAGCAGGTATGTTAACCAGAAAAGTGTCAGGTTCGCTACCCTACACTGGGGAAGGAAAATGGGAATATAAAGAAGGGAAAGAGGGAACGAGTAATGCGCAAGTATCAAATACTCTACGTTCTGCCTAGCGTAGCCTTTTAGTTTAGTCTTAGATGAATGAGTAACTTCACAAAGGCGTTGATATTAGTGCACAGTTTTAATAATAATAATAATATTTGGGGTTTTACTTGCCAAAACCACTTTCTGATTATGAGGCACGCCGTAGTGGAGGACTCGGGAAATTTTGACCACCTGGGGTTCTTTAACGTGCACCTAAATCTAAGCGCACGGGTGTTTTCGCATTTCGCCCCCATCGAAATGCGGCAGCCGTGGCCGGGATTCGATCCCGCGACCTCGTGCTCAGCAGCCCAACACCATAGCCACTGAGCAACCACGGCGGGTAGTGCACAGTTTTAAAAGTTACATCCGAGTAGCAGTCAGATTGTTACCTTTATATTTTGTTCCATGTGTGTGCATGTGTGCGTGTGGGGGGGAAGGGGGAAGGGGGGAGGGGGAGGGGGGGGGGGGCGTCTGTGCTTGTGTCTCTGTTTGTGCTTGTGTCTGTGTATATGCATGCGTATACGTTTTGGTGCATGCTTCTGAGCGGTTGTGAGCAATTGCCACTGCAACACCTGACCTAGAAGAGGACAATCCCAAGCACGTTCACGGAGGAGGTACATTGACTGCCGAGGAGGCACTGTGACAGTGGTTCCCGGACAAATACTAACCTCAACATAAAAAAAAAATAAAGCAACTCCGAACCCAAGACACTCGCCATGTGGCGAGTATGCGCGCCACTTGGCCATATTAACACTTCCCTCGCAACATCTCACCGAGCACGTGTCTCCAGTACCACTGTATTCGGTAGAGTCTCACCGACGCAGCAATCTTCGACCGTGCGAATGGGCCCCACGGGAGCGGACAGGACGATGCGGCAGGGCTCTGAGCTAGAGACAGAGATAGTCGTACAGCGAAGCGTGGCCTCCAAGCGTATAATGTTTGTGATTGGCGCTGGTACTTGTTCGGGCACCGAAGCGTGAACGCGGCTATGGTAGATAAAGCCACAGAAACAGTAAAGAAGAACTGCTTCGAGAAAGGAGGGTGGAGCACAGACTGACCGGTCGGAGTGTCGGCGATTGAATCGGGGCCTCCCGCTCGCGTAGCGTGCGCCGTTACCCGCGCCTGCTCTTCGTTCTGCTGTTGTACTGCACACGCGCAAGAACACCGCCGCCCAATACCACTTGCCCGCCCTGCGCAGGGAAACGAGAGCAAGGTCCGCTGCTCGCCACTATTGGTAGACGGCGACGTCGGTAGGTCGTTATCAGCCCCAAGAAACCTAGCGGTCTTCTGCCTCTCTATGTAGTGAGCCCGTGTGACGTTGTTTGTTTGTGGGAAGAAGAAACCTTCGTCTGCGGTGTAACAAAGGCGAAAAAGAAAGAGGTCAGTCATACCTGGGACCGCTTGAGACGACGGACGAGGAATGCTGATTCAAGCCTCTTCGAGGCAGGATATGTGCGCTGACGACTCACAGTAGCATTTTTTTTTTACTTCGCCCTCAAAGATAGCGAAGAAGGAGAGATAGATTATGGAGTCCGGAGAACAATGCGTGGGTAAGAAAACCGAGGCCAATATGAATGTAACCTCAGAGACGATATGAGTTCCGAACACTCCTTTCCGTTTCCAGGCAGTTCAAGGAAAAACGACAGCTGCTGAGTTATGGCTATGGGCGGAGTGGATATGTAGAGGATAACAGGCAAAGGGCATTTGATCAGAGGGACGAGATGAGTCTCGTGAGCTCCCCGTCTGCGGTGGCACGCTTCTCTTCGCCAGCAAGAAGCCCAACTAGAACAGTCTCGTCATGAAGCCTGTAAGAAACAACAAAGCGCAAGACAACGCAACTAAAACGACGTGTGTAAACATGCGCAGAGAACTGGTGCGCGCACATTACTAGGGAGTGTGAGGGAGCATCCGGTGGCAATCACTGTGTTTTCGGGTCGGCCATCATGACGTACTCGGCAAACGACATGCCACTCGGGTGATCAGATTGGTGGGAACGCGCAGCCGCCTCTTCGGAAACGGGGGTAACGGGTGGCCTTCCTTCGGTGGCTATGTGCTGCCAGCGCCTCTCCAGCGCCTGCATCTCCCCTGCATCGTGAGTGACGTGTCTGGGTCTGCGCTTCCTCGCTCATCGGTTTTGCGGCGTCGTACGTAATTCCATCTCCCTCTCCGAAGAGCGCGGAACCGGAACGCGGCAGGCCGTCTTTATGACAGGCAGTCGGTACGTAGCAGGCTCTACCGTAAGGATGCACTTGTCGATACTAAGTTACATACTCTGTATTTTGTGTGCGTCGGACAGAAAAGCTGGCCACTAGTTTCGTGGTGACTTTGACCCGGTGCACTCTTAGACGTCGCATGCAGAGAAGTCAGAAACGAAGGTGCAGAAAAATTTTGACACTGCAATGTGCCACCGCCAAGCGCAAGGGCCGCATTGCTTCACCGAAAGAGCGAGTTGCGAGGTGAACATGCGGGCAAACGCAAATGTTACAACTAGCGGCATCGCAGGTCACATGTATACCGAGTTATTTACAATTCGGAGGCCGTGCAAAAGCCTAGTAATGTTCTATAATGATGCAGTACTGCAAAATCACATGACTTGGACAAACGGGCAATTTCATTAGGCGTTCATTGGACTGTGGATTTGGCAAGAACGCGCTATATGAAGAACGCGAAAATAGGCGATCAATAAATACCTCTTCTGAATGCGAAAACATTTATACACGGGAATGAAAAGAGGTGTGGTCACTTGCGGCATTTGCGTTTACAATAATCACACGATTTGTTATCGCTTTCTATATTGATACGACAAGATAACGATATTGAGACTTAACGTGGAGTCTATTTTATAACCATTTTTCACTGTGTTCAACTGAGCTTGGTAGTGAAGCCGCGCTTCCGAAAACAGTGCACATCAACGTCGGCTCAAAGAGCCACAACGTACTTTTTAAAAAAGGCGGGGCGAGGGGAGGGGGGATGGTCACGATACTAAAAACCTTTATATCTGGGTGTGCCAATATGGACGTTCCAAGATGCTTTTTCGATGTGCCGCTATTTTACGCGAACCCGTCTTCTGCCAGGGCGAAACGGACACTGAAGAAATTTCCAACTCTGAATTGAGGCACGTCATTATATAGTGACCACGGACCCAAGAACGTGGCGTCACGAAGTAATCTCCGAGTACCGCGCGCAGCCACGCATGTTTATTACTCCGATGGCAGGCAGGCAGACGCCACAACTACCCGTTCCTTGCCTGTAAAATGGATGCACAAAATAAGACTAAGGCCTTAAGATGTGTTTTTATTGCCTTCAAGAGAAGCCATCTTGTCTTTCACGTGGCCTGCTTCTAGTTTAGCACGTTATGTTGTTTTTTTCTGCGAAAGATTTGCGAGAATCCACTGCTCGCGGCGCCGTCCCCGACCGTGAGCTAGTTTTTGGACAGGACCAATTGTTCGGTTTGATCACGTACCGAGTTGCAAGCGGCGGCGCGCGTAAAGGATGAGCGAGACAAGCAATTTCGGCGCACGACCTGATTCCAGCGTTTGGGAATTATGCCCTGCGGGTGCTTCTGTACAACAGGGTGGAAAGCACGCACGTGGAGCTTAGGACGTGATGGAACCACGACCGAGGCTGATTGCGGACCACGGAGCTCCATTCGAGCATAGAGACGAGGTCTGTTCGACCACGCGCGGAGAGCAGGCTATAGTTAAGGCGCTACACGCACACGAGGTGTTGTTCGGATCAAATGACTTCGAGTGACCGCGTCTAGCCTTCACGCTCTGAAAGACGCGCAGAGCGATCCTATCGACAAAAAGCGGCAACACTCGGCAGGATCACAAAGAGAGACGCTGCGTCCCACTGGGTTTATAACAAAGATCGCACAGTCAATGTTACGACAAACATGCACGTACTATCGGTGTAAGTTGAAACACGAACAGAAAAAAAAGGAATGAAAAAAGCCGGTGATAATACCTGTTACACGTAATTACACCTAAGTGCAATGTGCACGCACGCTTAAGCCGGTTTCATAGCATAATGGAGTCCCGAATGTACGTTGTGGAGCCTGCCTTAGGTCACAGTAGAATGGATTAGAAATGCATGCGAAACTGGAACCGTGAGGATGCATTTCAGTTGTTTTCAACTTTTTCGCATATATGAATTGCAGCTTAATGTGCCCTTTTGTTATCAACAGCAGATTGTAGCCGGAATATAGCGCAGCTGAGCAACGCAACATCATCAGTGCGACTCAGAACTGTTACAAACTGACAGAAATAGACTAAAGAAAGACCCGAAATCTCGTCACATTCACAAAGCACTTTTACACCTTTTCCAAACAGGGAAGAAGGGCGTTTTAGCGAAGTCTTGATGGTCCGTCACGGTGGTTTGGTGCCTATTTATTGCGTATATGTATCATCATCATCATCATCATCCTGGCTACGCCCACCACAGGGCAAAGGCCTCTCCCATACCTCTCCAACAACCCCGGTCCTGTACTAATTGTGGCCATGCCGTCCCTGCAAACTTCTTAATCTCATCCGCCCACCTAACTTTCTGCCGCCCCCTGCTGCGCTTCCCTTCTCTTGGAATCCAGTCAGTAACCTTTAATGACCATCGGTTATCTTCCCTCCTCATTACATGTCCTGCCCATGCCCATTTCTTTTTCTTGATTTCAACTAAGATGTCATTAGGTCGCGTTTGTTCCCTCCCCCAATCTGCTCGTTTCTTATCCCTTCGCGTTACACCCATCATTCTTTTTTCCATAGCTCGTTGCGTCGTCCTCTATTTAAGTAGAACCCTTTTCGTAAGCCTCCAAGTTTCTGCCTCGTTGGTGGGTACTGGTAAGACACAGCAGTTATACACTTTTCTCTTGAGGGATAATAGCAACCTGCTGTTCATTATCTGAGAATACCTGCCAAACGCACCCCAGCCCATTCTAATTCTTCTGATTATTTCAGTCTCATGATCCGGATCCGCGGTCACCACCTGCCTTAAGTAGCTGTATTTCCTTACCACTTCCAGTGCCTCGCTACCTATCGTAAACTGCTCTTCACTTCCGAGACTGTTAAACATTAGCTTAGTTTTCTGCAGATTAATTTTTAGACCCACTCTTCTGCTTTGCCTCTCCAGATCAGTGAGCATGCATGGCAATTGGTGCCCTGGGTTACTAAGCAAGGCAACATCAACGAATCGCAAGTTACTAAGGTATTCTGCATTAACTCTTCACCATAATTCTTCCCAATCCAGGTCTCTCAATACCTCCTGTAAACACGCTGTAAATAGCATGGGAAAGATCGTATCTCCCTGCCTGACGCCTTTCTTTATTGGGATTTTGTTGCTTTCTTTATGGAGGATTACAGTAGCTGTGGAGCTGCTATAGATATCTTTCAGTATTTTTACATATGGCTCGTCTACACCCTGATTCCGGAATGCCTATATGACTGCTGAGGTTTCGACTTAATCAAACGCTTTCTCGTAAACAATGAAACCTATATGGGTTGGTTATATTTCACACATTTCTCTATCGCCTGATTGATAGTGTGAATATGGTCTATTGTTGAGTAGCCTTTACGAAATCCTGCTTGGCCCTTTGGTTGACAGAAGTCTAAGGTGTTCCTGATTCTATTTGCAATTACCATAGTATATACTTTGTAGGCAACGGACAGTAAGCTGATCGGGCTATAATTTTCAAGTGTTTGGCGTTCCCTTTCTTATGAATTAAGATAACGTTGGCGTTCTTTGAAGATTCCGATACGCTCGAGGTCAAGAGGAATTGCATATACAGGGTGGCCAGTCTTTCTAGAACAATCTGCCCAGCATTTTTCAACAAATCTGCTGTTACCTGATCCTTAATCTAGCATAGCTCGCAAGGCTTTCTTTACTTCTTCCGGCGTTACTTGTGGGATGCCAAATTCCTCTAGACTATTCTCTCTCCCATTATCGTCGTGGGTACCACTGGTACTGTATAAATCTCTATAGAACTCCTCAGTCACCTGAACTATCTCATTCATGTTTGTAATGGTATTGCCGGCTTTGTCTCTTAACGCATACATCTGATTCTTGCCTATTCCTAGTTTCTTCTTCACTGCTTTTAGGCTTCCTCCGTTCCTGAGAGCATGCTCAATTCGATCCGTACTATACTTCCTTATGTCAGCTGTCTTACGTTTGTTGATTAACTTGGAAGTTCTGCCAGTTCTATTCTAGCTGTAGGGCTGGAGGCTTTCATACATTGGCGTTTCTTAATCAGATCTTTCGTATCCTGCAATAGATTGCCGGTATCCTGTCTAACGAAGTTACCACCGACTTTTATTGCACACTCCTTGATGATGCCCATAAGATTGCCGTTCATTGCATCCACATTAATGTCCTCTTCCTGAGTTAACGCCAAATACCTATTCTGTAGCTTGATCCGGAAATCCTCTATTTTCCCTCGTACCCCTAACTGATTGATCGGCTTCTTATGCACCAGTTTCTTCTCTTCCCTGCTCAAGCCTAGGCTAATTCGAGTTCGTGGCATCCTATGGTCACGGCAGCGCACCTTGCCGGCAAAGCAAGCATATGTACCATAGGACCGCAATGCAATAAATAGGCACCAAGCTACTGTAACGAACAATCAAACTGCACTATGTATAGATGGCGCACTATATATATATATATATATATATATATATATATATATATATATATATATATATATATATATATATATATATATATATATATATATATATATATATATATATATATATATATATATATATATATATATATATATATATATGTACGGCGCCCTACGCTTTCTGCTATACATCGTATGAAAGCACCGCAACGAGAGCCCTTGATGGTTTCTTAATCATTAACGCGTGCGCTCAAGTTGTTTCTTTTTACGTTATTGTGATGAGCCAAATCGGAGGCTACAATATACTCTGAACCAATTACTCGCAATATTTCAGTTGCCGAAACACAATTAAGCTGCCACGTTTCCTCAGGTTCTCCTCATGCCTCCAACAATTTATTTCGTGCTCAGGCATACCGTAAGACGGCATTCGAGCCGTTTTTGTGTGTAGTTTCGTAAGTTTTATAAAACGTTAGACAGATCCACCTCATATGTTCAAATCTACATAAAGCAAAGCATTTGTTAAATGGCATACGACAAATGGCAAGTGTCGATATGATAATCGTTTACGGCACTTTCTGCAGTGCCTCGTGGTTGTGGGTATGAGTTTCTTTCCGATATATATTGAAAGGTTGCAGTGTGAAATGAATGTATCTTACTATAGGTTATTGGCAGAAGAGAGCACTGACCGAAAATACAAAGCAGCAGGCCGTTCCTTTGCTCGCGACTGACGAGAGAGGCGCCCTCGTTTTAATCTTCGAGTCCATTGCCCTACTGTTTAATTTGCTCGGCAGCAATTAAACAAGGTTCTTTAAATTAAATCAATGGATTCATGCACGCACCCGACTGACCCGAATAAAAATTAATTAAATATTCTATTCCCCCCTCCCCCTTCGGCAAGATAAAAAGCTGCGGCGCCAATTAAGGGACAAGTCACGCCTTTAATTTTGCACTGTCCGCCTGTCACGCAAAGGCAGTGACCCAGGAAACGTACATATGGAGTGAAAAAAGCAGAGTATCGAAAAATGGCGAAATATTTGCGCTTTGTTTTCTGCCAGCTGAGTGACCTCACGGCGACTTGATTTTGGCGCACCTTTTCTTTTTTTTTTAGTTCCTTTTGTTTTTTTCCTCACTGCATTCCTGCGGGCTTAATATCGTACATTCAGTAGGGTCACTCCACGTGGCGAAGAGTGGCGCTTTTTTGTGCATTTGGAACCGTGCAAGGCATTTCCTTTTCTTAAAATATAGCCTTAGTAGAGGCCCAAAGCTGCGAGCCTTTTCGTTAATAACACGTGTGAGAGGATGTGCGTCTGTAAGTTTCTTTCACTCTGTTCTTTAAGCTTTCCGTGCGAAGTTTCTTATTTCGGGCTATAGCGCCATATTAACTTGCTTAGGTATACTTCACTGTGAAGAAGATATGGCGGTTGTAGATGGATTTAGCCGGACGATTGGATATCACAGGTTGGGAGCATGTGCTTCCTGCGACTTCGTTCCACTTTAAATAGGTTAAGGCATTATGACTTCTACGGGTAATATCATGCAAAAAAACAGAGAAGAGGACAGATGCTGACCAGTGGCGATGTCCGGTAAGCTTATTTATTTCATTATTTGCTAATGTTTTGCGAGAGCTGCCATAGATGTATTGCCAGATGATTAATTTGAACACCAGGGTTTGTATGATAAGCTTAGCAACTTCAGCAAGAGCGTTTGCAGAATTCAACCAACTGATGTGTGCCGCAGTAACTATGAATTGTATTTGTATCCTGCACTCACCAGTTTGACACAGTAAGCGCTGGAGTTTAGCAGCAAAGAGAGAGAAGCAAGGAAGAGCAGGGAGGCTAACCAGACACACGTCAGCTTTGCTACCCTGCAGGGTGGGAAGGTGTCAAAAGGGTGAAAAGAGAGGAAGAAGGGAAGAGAGAGAATGCTACTTGCGCGCGTACTTAAAGATGCACACCAAGTCTATGAATCGTCGAAGAGGCTTGTCGACTTTAAGGCCTGTAGTGTAGCGTGCTCGTGGCATTCCGCGTCAGTGACGCGCATGGTTATGGTCGAAGGAACTTGGCTTCTGAAAAAGGTCCCTAGTTCAGCCGCTTCAATGCTGTCAGGACAGGGTGGTACTTGGCGTCATAACGGGAACTAAAGCCCAGGATGTGTGTAGTAGTTTCTTCAGACCCACAGGAGTCGCACATAGGCGTGTCACCCATTCTAATGCGGAATGAGTAAGCGTTCGTGAATGCCTCTGTGATCCAGAGATGGCATAACACTGTTCTGTCGGTGCGGGAAAATTCGTGATGGTACTTGTAGATTTAAAAAATGATCCAGACTTTGTAGGCAACAGTATATGTATATTCCTCGCTATCCTCATCTCTCTCTTTCTTCGCCTTCCTTCTATTCCCCTACTCCCTTCCCCCAGCGCAGGGTAGCCAACCAGACTCTTGACTGCTTAACATCTCTGCCTTTCTTTTATCTCCCTCTCTCTCTCCTTTTCTCTCCATCTCTCTCTTCATGGATTGTTCAGACAGTGGTGTCGGCGAAATTATCGCCAGTAATACCAGTATGCCCTGGCAACAGCTAAAATATTATGCTGTAGCCTTTCTCGATAGCCTGGTGGTGTTAATTTTTCATCTGCATCAATTGCACAAGAGTCCTGTGACGTAGGGGGAAACGGGAAATCCTGAAGGGCTGCCTTTGAGTCGAAAAATATTTGCCATGTCACTAGTGTAAGACGTACTGTATATCCGCACGCAGGGCTGCAAGCTCTACCGCCCTAGACGTTGTTATATGTGCCAATTTATGTTTGGTTGTGATTAGCGTATACGGAATAGCAAATATGCTTGTTTTGCACGCAAAGTTTTTTAAAGATCAGTGCTTAGGATTCTGTGGCATGGTGTCTTATAATACTGTTGTGGCTGTATAGACACGCCCGCGCAGCTCTGGTACCGCGTCCTGCAGAATCGTAGCGCGCCGCACGTATTTAGATCACGGGACTCCTGCGTAGACCCTCGCAACCTGCATGCGCGTGCACGCATGTTGTGAATTTTTTTTCTCTTCCTCTCTTCATCTTTTATTTCCCTCTCCCCTGTTCCCATTGCAGGGTGGTCATCAAACCAGCTCGGTTAAGCTGCTTTATCTTATCACTTCGCTCTATCACACACACAATTTCGCTATGCCGAGACTGTTAAGTTACCCGTAAATATTCCAGCGTTTCTACATCCAAACAGCAATAAAAATTGCGCATAAAGAAAGTGCAGTAAAAGAAAAATAAAGAAAGAAATCTAACATAGGCGGACGTGATTAGGGGGTCTTGTTCAATAGGCTGACTGGTTAAGTGTAAGTAATACAACATAGCGGCGCTTGAAACAAACAACGCAGCAAGAAACCGCAAAATGGGCTCTGAGCCCTCTAATTCATTCAATGATGGAAACCTTGAACAACGAAATCGCTATTACTGTGGCACCTAAGCAGCAAAGGGTGCCACAAAAGAACCTAGAACTGCTCGCAGAAATCAGCGAACTGTATGATACCACCCAGGCCCCATGGGGCCTGGGTGGTATCAGTCCATGTTTGGAGGCACAGACTGATGGTATTCTCTCTTTATTTCGATTTTTGTTACGCTGCCTCTTCAACTGCTATGTAGCGCGGTCCTCACAGCAGCGCTGAAGGCTGTGAAGCATACCGAACGCTATGTCAATAACGGAAAAGAAGACGGTCAAAAGTACCCGAAAGGTCACCGTCTCTCAAATTTAATGTTGCAGTCATGTGATAGTGTGGGGACTGAAATGTTTGTTTCCGTCTGCCATCCTTAGCGCTGAAAGTTTTCTGTGTCTACCGCAAGCTTACGGAGCAAATGCGAGCCATCAAAATATAAAAGTTTTCCTTTGTCACTTCGTGTACTGATAGTGTTTTACGCACTCTGGCAGAAATACACTTTTATAAGGAAGTGTCTAGCGAAATGTGGTCGACAAACACAGCCTGAAAGATGCCCAAAACTCAAACTGAAAGGTGCCCCGATCAGTACGCCAACTTGTTCGGCTTTTCTTTCTCATGCACGCGTACAATGTACCTGGAAATGATGCAATTTGTACAGTTTATAAAACGGCGCAATATATTTAGGACGACAAAGCATATTAGGAAACAGCACCGAAGGCTCAAAAACACAGTATTTTGTTTTTCATCCACCAGAAAAAGACCGCGCAAAATTTAAACCATTATAGATGTGCAAGCGATTTCCTCGAGCGCATTTCCTTTTTCTTTTTTTTTCTTTTTTTACGTAACTCTTCCGGCTCCATTTGTCTCATTTCGTCGTCTATCGGAAGTGTCTAGCTGCAAAGCAGGAAGTGGCCTCGCGGCAATCAGCCAGGCCTGCCAGAACTCCGTGTCACACCTCTGACCAACAAAGAAAGGGCCGCGTTTCCTTCTTGGTACACGCCGACATTGACCGTTCGGCGACGTCAAATATACCGTGGATGTAGAAGACGCGCCAGCCTAAAGGAAAACAATTTACCCGACGAAGACGACGACCACTCTCCCATTTATTTCGCCCCGGTTGTTTGTTTTCGTTTTTTTTTTCTCACTGTTTTTGTCGTCCTCTTCACGGTCACCTCAGAGCAGGCGAGGGAGCGACACCAGACACTCGGCAGGGGGTCTCTGAACTTCACAAAGTAATATAACCCCCGTCAAAAGACTCGCTTCTCCCTTTTCTTTTGTCTTTTTTTTCGGTTGCAGAGAAAACCCTCGCGTTTGTGTATGTGTAGCGATCTACGGTACTGTATTTATTTTCTGCTCCCCTTTTTTCTTTCTCTCTTTGTTGCGTTCCGACAGTTTTGACGGCGTTCCACCGGCGGCCACGTAAAAAAAACCGGTTTCCCATCGCCAGCGCCAGCCTGGCCTGACCAAGTGATCGTTCCATCCTGTCCAGCGTCGCCCAGCGACCAGAAGAGGGCGTGGCTCTTCTTTTTTTCTCTTGACTGCTCCTCCGCTCGATTAGCACCATGCATGCAACCCGAACAGCAACGGACAAAATCGGCGCAAGGTCCTAGCATAGTGGCTTAGGCAACGCTACCCGTATGCACGTCGCCTCTGCCAGGACCATCTCGAGCGTTCGCCGCGTCTTGAACCTCCTCGCAGGCGCCCGCCAACTTCCTCGCCCTCGTATAGCCGCTGAGGTCACCTGGCCCCCGATGCTGCTGCAAGGCGGCTGGCAAGAATCAGCCACGTGCGTCTGCACATGGGCGGTTTGGTAGGCTGGCAAGCAAGTGAGCAGACGAGGCAGACACTGCTGGTTTTGAACCATGACCGCTTCTGTCCACTGAGCGTGCCCATCATCGAAAAGGTCTGCAATACGGCAGAACCCACTCTTCTTCCACATGCAACGGCCAGACGGGCCTCGTATTCGTGGCAGGGCATAGTAACTGCTGCTTTAAGGATTTTTTTGGTGGCCTTTTTGAAGAGAGGCTGCCTCTGTCGTCGAGAGCCGTCGCTTTACGCTGTCGCTGCTCGTATTGCTGGGTCACGCATCGTTGAACGGCTCAATCATCTAGTGCGCGATGGCGAACTGCGTCAAACGGGAGGAGTTGTTCTTATGGCCGCCCGCTGCCTTTTCACCTCGTTTCACTACGGAACGTAAAAAAAAATACAAAGAAAAACCTTTTCACGATACGCAAAGAAAAAAATGCAGCAATGATTGCAAAAAGCATGTGTTACGGCAAAAGGCGTCGTCTAGGAGGTATGACATTTTCTTTGTCCCAAATAACTGGAACACACGCTGAAAACACAGACCATACCTTTAGGCCAATAGCGCTAGAAGCTGTAAAGGTATTGAGAATAAAGAAAGAAAGAAAGAAAGAAAGAAAGAAAGAAAGAAAGAAAGAAAGAAAGAAAGAAAGAAAGAAAGAAAGAAAGAAAGAAAGAAAGAAAGAAAGAAAGAAAGAAAGAAAGAAAGAAAGAAAGAAAGAAAGAAAGACGAGAATTAGACGTAGCCTAGAAGAGGTGCTTGTGTCTTTGCCTCGGAAAACTGTAAGGCAAATTGAGAACGCCGACCTCATCTTTACATCCTCAACGCTTAAAAAAGAGGCGAACGGTTTCACTGAACAAAATGAAAAGCAGCTGAAAGCGAGAAGCGAAATGCCGGTGACACTCAAATAGAGGAGCTTTAGAGGATACGCAAGACGCTGCATCTTCGGCAGAACACAGCAATTCAGCTTCAAAATTTTGCAAGCACGAGGAGTAATAGGTACGTGCATAAGACTTTACATTCTGGTGGTACATAGCAGGACCACGAACAACGTGAGCAGAACAAGGCGACAGGATCGAAAGCTTACACGAGGTAGCGACGTGAACGTCGGAAAAAAACAGTAAGGAACAATTGGCAGAACAAAGGGCTTCGTCGTGAAGCGGAAAGATACGAATATAAGGAGGAAGGGCTGCACAAGCTCAAAAGGGGCGTGCACGCAAAAAAAAAAAAACGTGAGCAGCGTAAGTATGCGGCAGAACAGCGGCCGCGTCAGTCAGCGGAAATGATGGACGACTGCTCGGGAGACGTACGACGAGGCACGTCGCGACCAGGGGGCCCCATGTCACCTTTACCGTTCAGCGTCCCTCGTATACTTCCTTAATCTCGCTCTCCTCCAGCACGTTCTTGCTTTTCTGTCCTTCTGACACCGAGCTCGGCAGCTCAGGCACAGCGGTGTGGCTACGAGTGGAATCTTGAAAAAAAAAATGTGTCTGAAGGTAACGTGCCCCGAACCACATTATCTTTTCTTCTTGCAATGTCTCTTATATTGTTCTCCGGGATATATCAGTCTCCTTGATTCAAAGGAATATGCAAGAGGAACACTTTAGCGAAACTAAAACAAACTATAAAAATGAAGGCGACGGGATCTTGACGTCGGAGCTTTCCAACGCCGCCTTTCGTGTTATGAATGTGCACCCGGCACTGATGTATACCATATCTCGAGAGAATAGGCCCCTCTCAAAGAACTTTCGATTCATTGAACACTTCCAAACTTAGCGTTGGCAGAATTCAATTTACGACTACAAAGACATTTAGGTAAGGTGACCACAAAAACATTGACTGCTCTCATGGAATAATTCCCATAGCGATCTTTCATTTTATTTTTATTTTATCTTATTTTGAGTTCAATCATGTGGTATAGTCCAGGTTTATCATCCCTCCACCTTCAGCAATTCGCTACAGGGTTCTTCAGCGCTTCTCTGTGAGGACTAGGTTGGTCTAACTTTGACGCAGATGTAATGCCACGTTATCTGTTCACGAACGTTGGCGCACTTTTATATTTTTATAACTCCATCACTTTACTACACAGTTTCAGCTAAAGCTACAATAAACATGAGCAGGAAAAAAATGTGTTTATTTGTTACAAATGTAAGAGGAGAAGGGACCGAAACACTGGTGGGAAGCATGGCAATCACAGAATGGGCAGCCCAGGCTTACGCCCACAACGGACGCATTGTTGCATTAAATATTGTGAAATTGCACAATAAATTTGGCGTCGAGGAAGGGTGTAGCTGACGCCAAATATTGTGAAATTGGGAAGAACTTGAAATCTTTGCTTGGGTTAGGAATATCTTTCGAACTTTAAATAAACAACTGATCACGCGGAAAGGAGTAAAACAATAACGAATGCGGCAGAGCGAAATACATTTCAAGGGAAATCACCGGCACTTAGTGCGTCAGTAACAATTTTTACGTTCAACATATATCCATCGCCAAAAGTGCATGGTGGACGCGCGTTCGCAGAACCTAATCCGAGCTCTGTACTGAGACCTCTACGCTAAGGTATGCGAAAACACTCGTCAAATTGATTCTTTTGAACTGTTTTCGCAGAGCTGAACCTAATATAGCTCTAGTGGCAATCATGGTGCTAGGGTGACAAGGCGAAAGCAAAACACACTCCTAGTCAACATACAATGAGGAAAAGTGCGGCTACTGTGCACGTTGCAAAATTATCAACTCTTACAATCTCTCACGCTTCTTGCGATCATGGCGGACCGTGTGCGCCTGACAGACGCCGCGTAGATATCAGGGAATAACAGATACGCACAAACACGTCGCAACAAATGTTAGTTAAGAAAGCTGTCGTCATGGGGTTTTCAATCTTTATACCACAAAAAGATTGCACGAGCTATTCTAAACATATAGAAGTACGACGTAATAGCTCTGCGGAAACCCGCAAGGTGGAGCGAAGTAATTATTAAGGTTAAATGAGACATCCACCCGAACATATAGCTAAGTGCTACAAAGAAAACCCAAACGGGTTCCTCGAAAGAAAAGCTTCGCAGTTGCAGAAAAATTCGTCCTGGTCCGGGACTCGAACCCGGGACCACCGCCTTTCCGGGGCAGCCGCTCTACCATCTTTGTAGCACTTTGTAGCACTTAGCAAGGTTCGGGTGGACGTCTCATTTTCTCTTTATTAATATAGAAGTACGCGTGAGAAATCATCATAGGCGCCTTCGTTGGTTGTAGGGAGTCTCTTCGGATGCGGCAGTGCTATTCGTTGTCCTGCTAGACAAATTCTTAGTGAGAAAGAGAGAGAGAGAGCAAGGATAGGAAAGGCAGGGACGTCAACCAAAAGAGCATTCGGTTTGCTACCCTACACTGGGAGTGGCGGAAAGGGGAATAGGAAGATGAAAAAAGTAAGAGAGTAAGCACTGAGTGTGCGTGGGAAGGACACTATACACAGGGGCATCATGAACGGTCTCTTAAGCCGGTGCACTTCAAGTATTGCACTAGTGCACGAATTGCTTTTCGTGCCAGTGACGGGTGTAGCCAGGGTCCGAGTATCTTTTACTCGGTGAACGGTCTTGAGTACGGTCGGTGTAAAGTTGCCCGTAGAGAGATGCACTGCACATCGTAGCGAGGGCAGGTACACAATAGGTGCTCGATGGTTTCCTCGTACCCACAGGAGTCGCACATCGAGCTCTCGGTCATTCCCAAAAGATATGAGTTTGCATTCGTGAACGCCACTCCCAGCCACAAGCGGCACAGCAAGGCTGTTTCGCCGCGGGAAAGTCTAGATGGCAGTTGCAGTCGTAGCGTGGGGTCAAGTTTATGTAATTGGCAATTGAAGGCACCTGAACTCCAGCGATCTTGTGACTTTTTGCGTGCAAGTAGGCGAGAGAGAGAGAGAGCAAATGATAAATCAATGGTAGGGAGGTTAACCAAAACTGAGCTCGGTTGGCTACCCTACTCTGGGAGAAGGGAAAAGGGGATGGAAAGATTAAAGGAAGAAGAGAAAGTGCACTGGGTATATGATTTGGTCACTCAGTCCGGATTACAGACGCTGACTCAATCCGATAGCTTTCAAATATCGCAGCAGCGCTTTAGTGGCCTTTTGTAACTACGATATGCGAGGCCATGGTCCCAAGATCTTGGTCAAGGTGAACGGCTTTCTATCTAACTGATTGAGAGCAATGAAGAGGTCACGTCTTTCATTTTCAAAAGATGGGCAAGAGCACAGTAGATGTTCTATAGTTTCCTCGACACCACAGGCATTGCACTCGGCGCGATCAGCCATTCCAATCAAAAAAGCATATGCATTGGTAAATTCGACGCCCAAGCGTAAGCGGCACAGCGTTGTTTCCTCATTATACGGAAGCCCTGGTAACAGCCGCAGTTGCATAGGTGGATAGACGGAATGCAACCGATGTTGAGTGAATTCAGGTGTGTGCCACTTCTCCAATGTCATGCGGTGCGCTAGCTTGCTTAGGCGTTGGGCTGCGTCAGTTTGCGGTAAAGGTACAGAAACAAGGGTTGCTCCTTCGTGTGCTTTTCTAGCAGCTTCGTCAGCGAGGTCGCTGGCGGAGACATGCAATGGCCAGGCAGCCACTGAAACACGACGTCGTGTCCTTTCGCGATCATATGATTGTGCATTTCTCGTATCTCCGACACGAGTTGTTCACAGGACCCGCGACGAGTGCAAGTAGGCGAAGTTCCCTGGCAGCGTCCGACCTCGCCAAATGTGTTGGACGCGTCTGGGTATCCTCGTGGGCAGACCGGGCAGCCTTAATTGTCCGCTAGGTTGTCACCGACTATGCCACAGTGAGCAGAAATCCATTGAAATATGCTCTGGAAAGTGGGCACAATTCTTAGAACTTTCACCACAGCAAACGACATGCCTTTCTAGTTTGCTCTGTCGAGGAAAGAACCAACTACTAAGTGATCTTTGTTCACTTTTCGTGGTAATGTGCAAATGACGCGCTTTCGAAGCGTCTTGTGTATCATAAATTGTGACTTTGAATGTTTACTCACAGTCCATAGTGGCAAGATGTACCCTCTATCACTACGCTAAAGAAATGTTCAGGCCTGTCGCGCACCTGCGCCTTTACGATAGAGAAAGCCAAGATAGGATACATGGTTATGCGACGCGCTGGGCTCATGAAAAGAAATGACTCACTCTCAGTATTCCCTTAAAAATGCAGCGGACGTCGTGTAACCGTGGCTCAAGCTCGGAAGATAAAGAGGGAGAACGTGCAAGTCAGCCTCGATTCCCCTCAGGACCAAACAAAGCAAGCCCTGGAAGTCACAATTCCTCGCGAAGCCACAACACCCGTTGCACGCTGCTGCTCCTCACATATTCATAGAGCGCACAGACATGGACCTCGGGGGAGAAAAGTTGAACACGACGCGCTGTGTACGCCGAGAGTCTGAGTCTACGGTTTTTGTTTATATACGAAGTACATTACACTGTTGGCTTAATCTCATTTCAAGTTTACATTTCTGGGCATACATGTAACCGATTACTCGCCATGGCGACGCTAATACAAGCGTTCGAAACTTTGGAAAGACGGTCATTTTCTTTTTGACAATTTAGCGAGCAAAGTAGTGCCTCAAGGCCACTAGCAGATTAAAAACAGTGCACAACCACTTTCCTTGATATCTCAGTTGTGGACAGCGTTCAACACAGAAATCGGCGTCGTTTTTGGTCTATGATTATATTGTTCTGGATAGAAGTTTTGTTAGAAGACAGAAATTGGTAAGGCAAGAATGATGACAGTCTCACTTTATATATTTGGTGCCGAAACCCTGGATCACTTGTACGGCTAAGACTGTTGTCAGGATTTGCTGACCCATAGAGAGATCAATGGGCTGCTGGCATTGCATTTAAAGAATAGATAGGCGGGTACATATTCTATTGATTCAGCGGATCCTATTCAACTTTGCCTTTCCGTTCTTTAGCACGAGGTTCTTAACACGGGATGCGTATCGGAATCACTTTAGCACAACATGTAGGCCTTGCTTTCGGCGCAGACCATTGCACTACGTTCTCGGTATACACGGACCTTCAGCACGGTGTCAAGTTCTACTATCGCGTGAGAAGGATGGTAACTCTCGTTGTAATTACCTGTTCTGGAGGCCGCCCATCAAAACCGACATTACAACGAATGCTGCCGTGCCGCACTACCGAATAGCGATGGGGCTTCAGAGGATGGCAAAGCGGGAAAAGGTAGCCTCATCGGCAAGGCTTAAACCGTATGTTGATGGACCACTGAGCCTATAGATTCACGTGGGAGTAACCTCGCGTCGCTTCGGAGAATAGAACAGACACGAAGCGCGTTCCAGCAAACCTCAACTGCTGCATTTCAGTCGGGGATCGCAGGTTATGTGTGAGGAAATTTTGTACGAAGCCACAAAAGCACTGCTGCATTTCTTGAAATACACCCGTGGTTATGACCGCTTGTGTGTGATTCAACGATGAACGTTTCATTGTGTGTGTACCAGTGCAAAGTGTGAACTTCCCTTCTTCGTCTTATCTTTCAGTCTCCTTTCCCTTTCCCAGTGCAGGATAGCCTACCGGGCTAAACCTAGTTAACCTCCCTGCCTTTCCCTTATGACTTCTCTCTCTCTTTCTCTCTCTCTCTCAACTCGCCTGTGATCAGGTCTACTGTCCCAACCCTTCTGCAATACAACAGGCCGGTAATTTAGGCTATATGGCGCCAGACTTGTTTCCCCACAGCAGCTAAAAAGAAAAGCGCATTGGCGGACATAAGCTTATTGAGCGTTCTGATAAGTAGTGAAAACATCATCGAGCAGAACCACATGCGGCCACATAGTATAAACG
Source organism: Dermacentor albipictus (assembly GCF_038994185.2). Taxonomy (NCBI): domain Eukaryota; kingdom Metazoa; phylum Arthropoda; class Arachnida; order Ixodida; family Ixodidae; genus Dermacentor; species Dermacentor albipictus. The sequence goes on along the minus strand of NC_091824.1, from coordinate 149,841,267 downwards.
AAGGACATCTGTAATATGCCCACGCACGCACGCACGCACGCACGCAAGCACACGCACACACACACACACACACACACACACACACACACACACACACACACACACACACACACACACACACACACACACACACACACACACACACACACATATGTATATATATATGTGTCCAACATATATATGTCCAACAACAAATGGCTATGTCCAACAACGAAAATGGCTGAAATTTTCTCTTAGAAACAATTATAGCATATAAGCTTTTTGTGAATACGGGCGCAGAATCTCAGCGGCAGTAGCTTCGACATATATGGCGACGCCAACAACACGCAGACGCTAGAATGCGCCTACATGTGTCCCGATCAGACTGTCAAAGACGTTGGAATATATACCGTACTACTGTCCTACCCCTTAATATGTTGGTCGGTTTGAACGGGTGTGTTTGCTCACGCTGACACCCATTAAACATGTAGCAGTGCAAATACCCCACATGGAAACGAAAAGAAAGGACGACACCAGCGATGTTTTTTATTCTTTTTTTTCTTTTTTTTCTTTTTTTTTTACGGAGACCTCCTAAATATTTTCAAATCAGAACATGTCTGTCTTAAACTATTGGATGGAACTTTGTGTCACTTTACTTCGTTTCATGTAATTACGCTGTGGAAACAGAAGCTGCCATAAACGTGTTTTTCTAATTCACAATCAATAGAGACCCTTTAACAAATTTCTTTGGTCCGAAAACATTTAATTTGTAATTGTAGAACTTACTTATGCCGAAGAAACTTTCAAACATTCCAAAATGAGCACTTGCATTGTTTTTTCTCTTTTTGTCTACCAGCGTTCTTTGCGCTTCTGCGGGACGAACGTAGTCCAACTCGTCCAATCCTCTATTCTTCGGCCTTCAATTACACTGATTCAAATAAATTGTCATCATTTGTTCGTTTTTGTGTATGTACCAGTACTGTGCAGTCATAGTCACATCGCGCAAATAAAGAAGGATTCTTCAAAGAAGAAACAGAGTAATTGTCACCCAGTTATCTTAGAACGGGAAGGCCTGTATATCTGGCACCGCACCATGCAAGGCACTCGAAACAAGAGATCGAAATAGAAACGCCAAATACCTGAAGTATTTCGGCGCGCCTTCAGCATCTACGGCAGTGTCTGCACCAGTATTGACTTGCAACTGCCTCGCATGCATAATTTCACACGCATGGACTCGTCACAGACGAACGACGCTTCCGTTCAGCGCGTGCATCTGGCAGTGATGGCACATCGTTGAGAATGTAGAGTACAGGGTAACGCGTATGTCTCCATCGATATGGAAACGACGCACATTTCGCAGCGTTTTTTTTTTCAATATCGGAACGACTAGAATATAAAAAATGTGACCGGCCTGACGAAACGCACATGTGAGTACTTCGTCAAAAAGATTGAGTTTCCTGAATTGAAACCCTCAGAATCGATGCGCACCGGCAAGACACGGTGTGGACGTCCTTGCAAGCAGACGCTCTCACTGAGCGTTTCTGATGGCACAGTCACCGTAAGAATGTTTAAAAAAGTAATATTACTCATAAGTGAAACGAATTTTTTTCTGCGAGCTACGAGTAAATTGCGCTGATTGTCAGATAAAAAATCACTCACGGTGATAGTGAAATTTCTTTCTCACTCAGCCTGTCATGCAAAGTGAGTTTGCAGACAAAGTACTCTAACATTGTGTACTGTAGAAATGTTACGAAACAGCCGTCATTCGAGCGATAAAAATGCTGCTTTCAATTTCATCTACAGCAGCATGACTTTGCATTTTCTGTGACACCCCTGGATAAGGTTTTATTTGTACGTCCATTTGTACGTCCGTCCATCCGTCCGTCCGTCCGTCCGTCCGTCCGTCCGTCCGTCCATCCATCCATCCATCCATCTATCCATCCATCCATCCATCCACCCATCTCTCTCTCACACACTTTTTTTCTTTGTAACGGTTCCAACTACCGTTTTCACCAGTTGATAGGGACCAATGCGCTAGGAAAGCTAATCTTTGTACTGAATTATTTAATTCCATTTGTTGTTCTATATATAGAAGGATGGCGGTAGTTGTTCTTTGACAACTACAGACAGAGGGAACAGTAGGCTACATTAGAGCCGGCTATACCAACACACAGTTGAGAATTGCGACCACTCGCTTCCCCATAAAATGCACGCCACAAACAAACATACTAAGTCTCCAAATATAAATGTAGAAATGAGAAAAGCAAATTAAACAAGTAGAAGCGGCAAATATGCAAGCGCCTTAAGTAAAACTTCATGTACACTCTTCAATAAAGACACCACTGTACGCGTAACACACGAATGTCATTTTTCAAGTAGTCCGAACATCAAAGACTCAGTTGAAAGAGTTCAGAAAACTCTGTAAAGCCAATGAAATTAATAATGCTGCTCTCTGCAAGAAAATCCCATAGAGCTGTCAAGGCACATCTCTGTTAGCTGGGCATGACCGATGGCCAAGTACTTTAGTAAAGAAAAATTCGTGTTTGTCCAAGTGGCTTAGCTTAGCTCGAAAAACTCGTTGTTGATCATAATGCGGACTGTTAATGAGCAAGTGCTCCGCAGAAGCGTCTGGGGCGTGACAATAGATGCAGTTGGAGGCTGTCTTCTTTTTCCTATAGGTGCAAAATGCGATGCGTCCAGGCCAAGTGGAGTCGTAAACAGTGCAGATGGGTGCAGTGAATCTTTTCACAGAACACAACAAGGTAGGGTCTACTCGATACAGCAATGTCGTCTCTCTTTTCTCGGTGAATCACTTACCTAGAACTTACTCAAACGCTATTGGCGTCCAATAGGACAAATTCTAGGTGCGTCATCATATTCAAGGAGCAAGCATCAGCCTCCAACAGTCAGGTAGCTCGTTTTGGTTTATACCAATATGACTGGAACTCAACTGCAAGTTAACTCTGTGGCCGGAATTACGACGCTATTTTCAGTGTCTTCGCGACCGCAAACGGTGGCAACGAGACAGCGGCATTAAAACAACATTGAGGCAGTGATTCCAGTGCTGGTTTTGAGTCGGAATATATTGCCCAATTATTACTTACTTCGTTATCAACTGTGTATCTTGTTGCCTCAAGAATTCCGAATAGCTCTGCCGATGTAGATGACGGCTTTTACGTCAAACGGTTGCTTATAATTTCGTAGATGGTGGCTGCAGCAAAAAAGCTGTTTTATTGTGCTTTGAACAAAATGTAAGTTTTATAGTGTAAACTTAAGCGTGAAATGTCTGTGACCGTTTTATGCTAACTGAAAGTAAATGTGTATGCGCAAACTTTAGAATTCCCCTGCGACTGCCTTTGATCGCAAGGTTGACGCGCCTATGGCTTATTCTTTCCGCTTTCTTTTTCCTTAATGCCTGTTTCTCCCTTCCAAAGCGCAAGTTAACAAAAAAGACGCAACCTGGTTAACCTCTCTGATCTTCCCTTTCTCTCTCTCTTTCTCTCTCTCTCTCGCTCTCTTATATTGCATCTGCATTGCTCTATCTCCAGCAATGTGGTTTGCGATCCTAAAATGTAGAACGAATTGCTTTTGTTGGTTGTTCTGATTAGAAATGATCTTGCACTGTTGAAGAAAGGTAACTGCAAAATGCAGCCCTGGTAAGGTGGATCCTGAGAACTCGCCTCGAACGAGCAGGAACCATATTAAAGGTTTATCGCCTTCCATGCCTGAGGGCCTCGGCGTGAGCACTCTCAAATTAAGTTTTACCGTTCGGAATAAATATCAATTGTCTACTCGAAAAAGGTTACACGTTTGAAAGGGAAAATAAAAAGGGGTGAAGTGCACTTCAATCGCTACCATTTCCTTGTAGTACCTATAAATGAAAACAAATTGGTCGCCTTTCCAAAGCAATGAGCTTGTATTTTTCACCGAACGTTTATTTGGTCTAGCAAACCTTGATTTAACGTGGACGTGCAACCACGGAATCATTATCAATTAGTCATATGTTCTATAGCGGTCATCAACAACAAAGTCTGCGTCAAGGAATTTAACGGAGATAATTTAAATGTAAGCACTTGCGGCAACTTGCTACATGTTACTTATTAACTAATGTGACTGGCTCCAAAAACATCTTGTACTGTACGCGTTTGTTATTTTTAAGTGGGCACTTATGCGCATACGCGCGTGCCTGATTAATCGACTGCGTTTACGACGCTTCGGTGATATGCGACTATTTCATATGACTAAAAAAGAAACAACAACAACAAAGCTATTTACTGTTCTCCCTCCGCTGTACTTTTTTTGTCGGTTTCAGCTTCGAAAAAGTATTTGTTGCTCATAATTCAGTGACCAGCCTGCGACTATCCGCGCTACCGCCTTTTAACGCTATCTCGTGAAAATTTCTGACACCAAAGCAACGAAAAGCTTGCGCAAGCACTAAAAAAAAAGGCGCGTTACCGCAACGAGCGAGTGAATCCAGGCACAGCGGCTTAACCACGCCATAAAAGCAACGCGGAGCCTGCTAAAACCATCAGCGTGCGCCCTTTACAGAGGTTTTTAAAGCGCAGTACTTCAGGCTATTACGACGCATCACTCGAGCCATGCGACACACTTTCTGATATATAAATATACATAAAGAAAGTTGCACTTGGGTGGGGGGGGGGGAGGGCTACCCTTCTTTTTCATTATTTTTAGCACGTGGGAGCCGCTGGCCTCTCTCTTTAGCTAATCCCCTGGGACATTTACCCGCGAGCTGCGTTTCCACAGGCACGATGCTTTCTCGTGATTGGCGCGTTCTTCATCTTGTGCGCGTGCTCTGAGGCCACTTTCAGCTAAATTACTCTAAGAGCTCACGCGCGCGGAAAGCAATCTGGAAACCGCGGGTGTTGCTCCGAAAGCGCGACACTTCAAGTCGCTCCGCGAGATGGACGCCCATTGCGTAAGTACCCGCAAGGAACGTCGCCGAGCCCGACGAATCAAGGAGGCGCTATAAGATCACCGTATACAGCGCATTGCACGCGACGGATACCGAGCACGTTAGCCACAGACAGCGCACAATTGCGCAAGTTATGGTATATACGCGTGTTAGATCATAGTACAGTATTTCGCATTGCAGTCCTACAGAAGATTGCGCAATGAACTTCATTACTGTGGTGGCGTAAAAGAAAAAAAAATGTAGGTTACTTGACCCGGGCCAGCACTTCACGGCAGTTCGTATAAGAAGCATTTGAATAAGCTGACCGCTCTTGCTTGCCTGACGGTTCTCTGCATTATGTGCGTTAGTATTGGTGCATCCAGGAAGATATAAACTTAATAGACACTGCGAATAAACAAGAAGCGTGAGCATCCTTCGAGTGAGATTAATGCGCAGCGCCAACACGTTCTTAATTCGCACGACAAAATGGCCTGTCAGTGCGGAGTCTCAAGAGGATTTTTATTTCTTTTTTTTTTGTTCCGACACCGAAATATGATGTGGAGACAATTACGATTGGTGCGTAAGAACTGAAAAACCTAAATACTGCCCCTGAAACATTCACTTTGGGGCAAAAGTTACGTAATTAAAAAGCCAACCCAAACAAGTGACGTTTTTTTATTGATGTAATAAAAGGAGTTGTTGGCGTACAATTAGCTTTTGAATGGGTCTAACCTAAAACATACAGGGTTCAAGATTACATGTCAACCTACTCATAAAAGCACCAGAAATTGTCAAGCAACGTTCTCACATAACCCTATAATTTAGAAAAATGCATCGAACATACAATATACATTTTGAATAACTCCACAGCGTATACTTGCGCGGCAGCGAGCGCGCAAGACTTGAAGAAAACACTTATTATGAGTGCAAAACATCTGTGAGTGTTATCTGCGTTCCTCATAGTTCCTTCATTTGCCGGCGTCCAAGTATACGTTCGCGAAGCTTTAAAAGTAAGAGAGCTATAAAACATGCTGAGGGGGGTCTGACAGCGGATAATCTACGTGTACGTGCGTTGGAAAAAAAAACACAAAAGAACTACAAAAGTTTCGACAGCGTTGGAACCTTCATCCGTACGAATGGCGGCGCTGCCCTTCCGAACCGCTCCATGTTATGTACAGCGCGTGCAGCGCAAGGTCCTCTGCGCGTGGCCTCGTACGTGACCTTGAAATGCAAATGACTCAAGGAGCGAGTGGTATTCCGCACTTACCACTCGCTGTCTTCCTTCTTTGGCCCTCGGCTGATTTCCCGGTTGTGCTTCGTTTCGTAAGAATACCACCATGCTCACGTCATGCACCAGTCTTGTATATTCCAGCAACCCATTGCTGAACGCGCTGCCATAAGCTCACAATAATTCCTAGCATACGAAAAAGGCACTATTTATTTATTTATTCGTATATTTTGTTACTTATTTAGTTAGTAATATTGTTTGTCTCTTCGTTCGTTTCTTTGTTTTCATTAGTTAGTCAGCATAGCCCAAGTATGGATGTGTGTGTCCGCTCGGCAAACCACTTAGGGATCTTTTCCCATGCAGGTTGTAATGACACACCGGAAGAGACCATCTGGCCCTTTGGCTACCAAGTATGGCACACGATTCCAAAGCAGGCGAAGAGTGGCTGGAAGCCTTCTCAAGGAGGCTCATTCCATGCATTTCTGACTCGACAACGAAGTGCATCAGCTCTAAAAGAGGGAGCGAACAAAGAGAAGACAGTTATTAAACGATGACCAAAGGACCGTGGCGGCGAGAACGACGCCGAGTCGCCACGACAATCACCAAATCCTTCGACTGGAAAAAGAGAGTGTCAAGCGTGGCCGCTGGCAGGAGTTATGTGCAACGCCAGACGTGAGCAGACAGTGGCCGTACACACATACACAAAGCACCGCGCCGTCACAGCAGTCGCGGGAAGCAGTGTGGGACAGCCTGACAACCGTCTGGGTGCGCTTTGCGCGTTCATCGCGCGCCAGACTGGTGTGCACGCTGTGGAAAACAGGAACAGCAGACCGCGGCGACAAATCACGGCAGCTGGCACTGCACCCATTGTCTCAGTCCGCTGTAGCTGTAGCGTCAACGAGCTTCGCGCGCGCGGCTAAAAACGTTTACTCGACGCCCACACGTCACCACTGACGCGGAGAGAACAAACGCAGAACAAAAAGAATGCCCGGGTTCAACTGCATCGTCTGGCCTCGGCGCGTGAATTAGCGCCCCCGGACCTCCCGAACCACCGGGACTGCTATTGTTTCGGAAGGGAGACGTGCGCGTAACGGAACTGTGAGGGTAGGGGAGGCGGACGTCAAGGAGAAGAAAGAAATATAATTTTGAGCATGCAAAATGACCCATGTGGGAACTTCCGGACAAGCAGGTGCTGGGTAGTACCCTGCCCCGAGAGGAGAAACAAAATAGCGCGCAACTTTGTTTCAGTGTCACGCGGCTCAGCTCCCTCACTTATTGCTCCCCCTCGCCATTTCCCATCTCTCTCTCGTCAGTTTACTCTAGCTAATTCACTACAAGGGCTTGGCTCAAGAAAGATGGCGCCGGTAACCGGAAATACAAAGCAGGACAAACCAGGCGGAGACAGTGGTGCGCTGTGTCATTGGCCGCCTTTTTTTTCTGCATCTTTCTTTTTGTTTCTTTAGGGCAAGTGGCGCTTCCTCTAATATACGAATTGAGAACTGCGTTTCTATTTCACTGCAAGAATACGGGCTACTAATATCTCGATACCTGCGGTATGCGCATTCATTGTGGCTCCGTGAAACTTAAGAGTGGCGCTAAGATAGCCAAGCGTTAAACATATTCGTAGTCTGTGCTTTAAATTTAAGAGCGCCTTTTCAGAAAGGACGAAGACTGCAAGAAACGACCAGGAAGAAGCGCTGCTTTTCATCCGTGTTACCTCGTCTCTTTCCCTCCTTCATTTGCGCGCTTGCTTGCTGATAGTTGTGTTATCATGACGCCCGTATTATAATGTCACGTAGTGGTGACGGTGAAAAAGGCAGCAAAACTGCGATTGACGTAACTAGCGTCTTAATCGGCGAACCTGTGCTCTCACAAGCAGGCTACACGCAAAGTACAATGATAGCAGCGAACACAGTCGGCGGTCGTCGAAAATCCGATCTGCCGGTCAAGCGCGTCGGCTTTTATACACAAGTCATTAAAGGTTCTGGAGTAATCGGTGGTGCCCATGTATCTTCCAGAAAGTTCTACACAATTCACATCACACATGCAATCAGGTTACAGAAGCTTCGCTGACAACAAAACTATCGATAATATTCGAGAAACTTACGATACATCCGGGTGCGTCCCGCGGTGAGCGATAACATTTGTTAAACGGTGAAAAGCGCTCGCCCAATAAACAAGTCCACTTGCCAGTACACTTTATTTTACTGCGTTAAGGGTGGATTCCAGTGTATACATATAGTGTCGACTTGAATTAACAGCGTCCGTATGTATATGGCATGACATGACATAATGTGACATTATTTTTGCTAACATAACCTGTGCTATTCTACCCATGCAGTACAAGTAATAAGCTTGTGCTTGCTTTTTTTCAACGCGGAAAACCAATCTTTACTAAGAGCATTTCCTTTTATGATCTACTGGACAGGCATTTGCGTCACAGGTTGTCTTTTTAATTGGTTGATTGTCAAGACATGAAGCCAGAGGTGATACTACCAAAATAACACTTCCTGAGCTGTTGATGTTCTGTGATTGCCTTAGCGGAACGCTCGGCGATGCAAATAAACACCGTTTGCAAAAAAAAAACAGCAAATTGCCGATGAGCAACGAACAATATGCTCCGATCCTCAAGCGACAGACAAGAAAAACTTGAAAACATGCATCAATCAGGCATACCTTGTAATGCAGGGTTTTGCAGCCAGAAATGTCTCGAAAGGTAACCTTGCTACAAGATGACACCAAGAAATTTGCCCTTACCTGCAAAACAGCAAGAAAGGCAGTTGTCAGAGAATGCATTATATTACGCGTCATAATACAATCTATAGACAGCACCCCTTACGCTCAGAAGCGTAATTGTTAGAGTGATCACATAAAATACCACTGAACCAATATAAATTAGTATGTATGCTCAAAGGAATTACTGTAGGCTACCAGCAGTGCAGGATCCGACTGCTGGCGCAGTATGCGATGACAGAAACCGTGTGTTTTGTTTATACTGCTTTGCTAACATGGCTAAAATGGCTTTATTGTCAAGTATGCGTTAAATTGCATCTGTGCATGACACACCATATTTACATTTCGCTAGAGCAGGAAGCGCGGACGCTTTCTTAATTTAAACACACACACACACACACAAACACAAACACACACACGCACACATGCACACACACACACACACACACACACACAGAAACACATGCGCGCACACACACACACACGCACACACACACACGCACGCACGCACGCACGCTACAGAACATCTTCTGTCGGCACTGTTACGCAGTCTGCGAAGGCGTTCCTAGTGTTACGTAATGTCACCGTCCAATCCTACGTCACACGGGGTACAATCACAATTTGTCAGTCCAGTGTCCTTTAAGTAACGTAGCAGCGCCTTCATGACGGATCGCGCTGATGTTCGCGTAGGCCAATTTCCAAGGATGTTGCTTTCCGTTATTGGGCGCTTGTCCAGTTGGTATAGGGTGGCTGAGAGGACTGCTCTTTGCGGGTTGAAACGAGCGCAATCACAAAGAAGCTCCGAAATTGTTTCGTTGCACCCGCAGAAGTCGCAAGGTGGGCTGTTGGCCATTCCGATAAGAAAGGAGTACGCATTTTAATATGCTACTCAAAGCCATACGCGGACTATAAGGGTGCAGTTACGACGTGGAAGGTCGGGCTGAATACGGAGCTATAAATTAGGGTCCAGGATATGAAGGCGGGCCCTTGTGAATTCGGATGAACCCTATTGAGCCAACGTTAATTCACGCGTAAGTGTGGAAAGTTTTTTTCGCTGCGTCAGCTCTTGAAAGAGGAATGGCAACGCAGTTGACGTCGTCCTGGACAGATCGGGCAGCTGCGTCCGCTCGATCATTGCCTTGTATGCCACAGTGACTAGGCAACCACTGATATATTATATCGTGTCCTTCGTCAACTATGTGATGGTGGACTTCTCTGATCTCTGCGACCAGCTGTTCATGTGCTTCATGGCGCAGTGCTGAGAGTACACTCTGTAGGGCTGCCTTGGAATCACAGAAGATTGACCATGCGTTGGGTGGTTCCTCCTGAATGAAATGAAGAGCCACATTCAGGGCTACCAATTCAGAAGCTTTCGCTGATGATACATGTGGCGTTTTTAGCTTTATTTTGACGGATCTTGCTGGTATCACCACAGCTGCAGCTGAACTTGTAGGTGTGACCGAGCCATCGATGCAAACATGTACACGGCCACTGTGCACCTCATGTAAAAGTCCTTAAGCGGCCTGCTTCAAGCCAAACGACGGCATGTTAACTTTATTCGTGATGCCTAGGATGGTGAGGCGTATTTCAGGCTTGTGCAGGCACCATATTTGAGAATGGTCTTCCTGCAGCGATGCATAGTTCGATGGCAACGAGGTACGATTGAAAACAGTTATACGACGGAAAGTTGTGTGTGTGGGCTTTCTGCAGGTAAAACAGCAGGCTGATGACAGTGTAGTCGGGCAACGTGCCGAATATGCGCCCTGAGAGCGTCGGTGGCTAAGTACGTTGATATTGGGTGATCTTGAGCTATGAGAATCGTTGCCGCTGTAGATGCACACTTCTGAAGAACGACACATGTCCTTAGGGCTTGAGCTTGTAGTGCCTGGAGTACATGCAGGTTTGTTTTGCAGGTGTTACCAAGCACAGGGAGACTGTATCTTGTGAAATCGAGGAACAGGGTGTTATAAAGTTGCAGCATTGACCGCACCGATGTGCCCCATGGCTTTCCACCGAGAAATTTGAGATGTATTATTGTCACTAACCACGCCTTTAGATATGAAACTTGCGGGCTCCATGATAGGTCGCGGTCGAGAATTATCCCTAAAAAGCGGTGTTTCCGTGCGATTGCAATTTTTTTTTCTAAGCGTTTGCAATTGCGCTTAGACTTACAGAATAAGGCTTCATTGCCTTCCTAGTGAATATAACAAGGCAGCATTTTTCTGAAGATAGCTCCAAGTTCTGTTTTCGCAAGTACAATGATGCTGACGTAGCTGCCTTTCGTAGCCTTGCTCGTACCTGCAGTTGTGTTACAGCAGACGTCCAGATGCAGATTTCGTCAGCACAGTTTGATATTTGAACTGTGTTGTGCAATCATCTTACAAAGTCAACGAGTACTAAGTTGAATAGCGTAGGGCTCAACACAATGCCTTGCGGCACTCCACGGAATGTTTGGTGTAGAGTCGTGGCGCCATCCTCGGTCATCACGAAGAAATGCCTGTCGGTCACATAACACCACATCCACTGAAAAGTGCGACCACAGATTCCGGCTTCAATCAGTCTCTACAATATCATAGGCGCCTTTTATGTCAAGGAATAATGCCGCAGTGAGTTGTTTCAGACGTCTTTGATGTTGAACAAACGTGACCAAATAGATGACATTAACTATGGATGAGCGCCATGCCGAAAGCCAGCCATAGCATCTGGGTACACGTTGTAATTTTACAGGTACCATTCCAGCTACGTCCAAATCATCCTTTCCATTATTTTCCCGATGCAACTGCATGGGGCGGTACGATGAAAAATCGAACAGTGATTCACCAGGTTTGAGAAGTGAAACCAAGCGGCTGCATTTCCAGCGACGTGGAACAAAACTGTTGTAATGGCTTAGCAGCCCGAGTCATGCTTTCTGTAGACAAGCTTCACTAACATCGGAGGTATCTAACAGACAACGTGGGCCCACCCCGAAGGCAGTGCGGCACCACAAAGGCCGCATTGCATTCCAACGCAGCACATCAAAGCGTTAGCTGTTACGAAAGAAAATGTAAGAAGCTGGCTCGTGACGCACACGCCAGACACTTCAAAGAGCAACTTTGTCACGACATGACACATGAGTACAATCGAAGCCTAATGGTTAGAGCAATGGGCTAGAGTGCTGGAAGACAGGTTCAATCCGACCATAGGGCAGGAATTTCTTTATAGCAATTGAAAGTAAATTTCACCCACTCTGGAGGTGGCTAACAATAAAATCGAGCTGCGTTGAGTGCGCGTGAGCACGCCTCGGTTAGGAAGTTTCAAGACATTGCTAGTTTGTAAGCCATACGAGGTATAGAAACGTCACTGTGATAAATTAAAGTGTATATGGTCACCCGTGAAAGATGCGTGTGTAGCGCTTATGACGTCACAATCGTCTCAAGCGACATATGCTCTCGCATACTTATACAGTCAGTGGTGTTTATTTCTTGCCTAGCTTTTTCGTAGGCTGAGATGCATGAAGAAGTGGATTACAAAAGTTGCGTCTAATGTCCATTGCGCTCACCGAAAAACGCAAACAGCTTGGATGCCATATCTAAGTCGAGGGTGTTCGTGCATATTGTTATTTGTCTTCTTGTTTTCATAGCATGCGCAAATATAAACTCAAAGCCTAATTGGAAATATCGGCACTCAGGTATACCTTGCTCCAACAAACTAATTATGAAAAGATACCAGATATCGTGCAACGAATACAAAAAATAGAAACGATAAAGCAAGGTACTTACGTGATAACAAAGCTTTGAAATTACCCGGGAAAGAAATAAGCATAACCGCCAGTTTTCTAACGCTTGCGTTTTCTGACACGAGAAACAAGGAATACAGGAGTATAGTCCATGGTCTCGCTTAGTGTTTACACTATTAGAATTTTCATTTAGAGACGGCACGAGGGTAACACTGTGAATGCAATAGTTCCAAAGGAACCATGCACTGGCAACGCTGAAAGACCGCACCGAAAAAAAAATGGGGGGGGGGGGGGATATAAAGAGGCGGAATTCATAGCGGAGTTTTATTTTGCAAGGAAGTAGAAGTGAAAAGGTTCTGGCCGAGAAAGCCGCAGCAAAAGGAGCAGGCGGTCAGTGAGTATGACGTCGTCCACGCACACCGGCTTTGCAGCGTGCTTGGTTGAATCGCTCCGGTGAGCTTTCACGAGGAAGGAGCTTTTATACGCCATTGTTTTCGACAACAACAAGAAAATATTAAAAAAAAGAAGTCGCGTGGATATAAATCCGACGGGACGTTACCCGCCGCGCATTTTGTACGCACGCACGCGTAGCAACGGGAAAAGTCACATACTCTTTGTCTTTCCGCCTTTGTAATAAAGTGAACAGGCCGTGAATGGGAGCGCGGGGGCAGTGGACCATCGACTTGGGAGGTATAGCAGGCGCTGCCTTTCTCTGTGGCCGCGCAAGATACTCACACTTTTGTTTTGTTTTGTTTTGTTTTTATTTGAAGGAAAGCGTAACAGACAGGCGTGAGTGGCGCTGCACGGCTGCTTGCCGGAGGGTTTCGTTCCTGACCAGAGAGTGTGGTATAGCAATTCTGAAGTAAAGAAAGCGGGCAATGTACTCGCAACAACCGTGTTATTACAGAGCGTTCCATTTTTTGCCGTCTCAGTGGCGTCTCCACCGGGTAAGACATGTTCAATTCTTAAACAAAAAGAGCCGAATGGCGGCCAAGATGCTAATTCCCCTGTGCTTAGATTTAGGGGCACGCTAAAGAACTCCAGGTGGTCCAAGTTATTCCGCAATCCCGGCGTGTCTCACAATCAGATCGTAGTTTTGGCACGTAAAAGCGCATAATTTAATTCCTTTTGAAGCTACCAGTGTAGTAAAGTGAGCCGCAAATTTAGACGCACATTTATAGCCTTTCACAATATGTTAAGCCAGATAAAATCATAAATTACGTCGCGACAGATGCCAATGTAATAATGCTTGCACACACAATGTAGCTGAATGTTTGGAAGACGGCATGTTAAATCGTGAGCAGGTTTGGTGATGGACAAGACACCTCCATCGCCAAGAAAATCACAAGGCGCAAAGAAAAATTAAAGCTAAAAAAAGACAGAAGAACCAACTGGTTCGATTGTGATGATCTTAAAACATGTTCAAAGTGTTACAAAATATTGTCGCCACTCAGAAATTGCTGAATATAGTTCAATGTACATATTTTGTTAGGCCTGTTTTGGAACAGAGTGACGCATCGTTCAACCGCTAATTCAGTCATGATGACACCACTATTCAGAGGCATGGGAGCGTTCACTGCCTGACTGATAGTTTAATCATATTATGACATAACTAATTTCTAGCCCAACAATTATGCCTTACTTTGTGTGTTCTCGATGCGCAGTCAAATTGAAGAAACCGAGGGATTTTTAAAATATAAATATGGCCGCCTCCGAATGAGAGAGAACTGCTGCCTTAATGAACGCTGGGGGTGTTTGCCTTGTTGACTGCTTCGCATCGACCATAATCATTATTTCAATTGACAATCGACCATAAAACAAAATTTATTGTTAAATTTCGTATCTACATAATTAAATGTATTAAGTATACTCGAAGAATATGCACACTTAACTAATCCAGACGTACACCTTATTTTTGTCACAGCCCGCCATAGTCATCTGTCATCAGCACATCAGCAGCAGTGACTCATACCCCCATAAGCAAGCGAAAATGCAGTAGCTGGTACCCCCGTATGCAAGCAAAGCATGCAGTGGCTCATACCACACGTAAGGCAGAGGCTGTAAGCGCTCAGCAAAGTGGAGCGAAGAGTGCGCAGATTCATCGAAACCACCAATAGAACACTCAGAACCGCATACGTTTCAATAAAGAACAAGTTCGAAACGAGCATCCAAACCATCACTAAAGCATTGCATACCTCCCCACCAATAGTAGTGGTGGTTTTGCAGTAGCTTCGCTAGACATCCACTTTCCCAGGGCCGGTATAGCGAGCCAATATAATTTTTTCCCCTCTCTTTTTCTCTCTCGGTTATACAGCGATCTCCCGAATAAATCTATTATTCTATTTCTCCACGCTTATTTCTTCTTTATTTATTTTTTCCTCTCTCTCGCTCTTCAAATGTGGAAATTTCGACTTTTTGGTGCTTCTTTGGCAGTTGAAGACTATTCAGCGCTTTCGTGGTGCCTGTGCCTCTGTCCCCGCCTTTGTGTGTTCACTGTTATTTCGTAAACGTTCTGTACTTCTTGGTGTATGCCCGATAAAAACAAACGCACGTTTCTTTATTTTCTCAAGGTTTCGAAAGCGGGGAAACTCATATTTATTTATTAAATGGGTGAATTTACCAGTCCATCTCCTCTTTGTTCGACACATGCTTGAAAAATTTTTGTTTAGTGAGCTAGATGTCTCGCATATCATTAAAAGCTGCCCCGTTAACTTTCCTGCATACGAATTAAAATACACGCTGGTGTAAGATATCAAAGGTTGTTGCGGGTACCCTCAGTGAACAAAACAAGCAGCCTTGCGCAGTGGCAAGCGCTGATATCAAAGAAATTTGGCAGATTGGTGCACTGCAATCATATGACGTGCACAGACCTCACAGTGTTCACTGCGGTGAAGCGGAGACAATTAACAAAGATTATTTTACTCCCCTGAAGCACCTTTGAAGCAGAAAATACCGACAACTTCGACACGTGTTGGGGCCGTACGCCACAGTTATGGCGGTGTTATTGGACTTAACTTACAGTAGCAATAACGGTTTTCACTAAGCATTCGAATGTTGTCGATAGAAGGCGCTTCATGAAATCAAAGCGCCCCAGAGAGCCCACAGGTGTTTGAGGCAGGGTTCGCTCGAAGGGCTCGGACACGCGCTTGTGCTGGTGCACGGGCACGTGTGTGCGCGCTGTTGCTGTTAAAGTAAACGGTAAGTATCTCGATGTGACTCTACAGACGTGCGATAACGTGCCATGTGGGAAGTCTGTCGAAAGCGTCATCGACAACAAAATTGACCCCTGGAGCAGTATATATACGAATTGTGCCTAATTCTCACGAAACATCAAACAAAAGCGACACGTGGAGCTTTGTTAATCTGGGATACTTCAGGTCCTGCGTATCGAAGCTTCAATCTTTCAGCAACCTTGTCTTAGTTGTCAGCAATGTGTTCTTTTTTTACCATTCAACTTATATAAATTCCGGCATTGTGGTTTATACGTGGACAATAGCTGAGCGTAGGGTGATTCACCGACCGAAATTCTGCTAGATTAAGCAGAAGTCTCTATCCTGCATGAAACATCTATTTCCAGATAGTACGATAAAAAAATTAGCAGAAATATACTAGCCGAGAACAACGTTCAATCTCTTCTTATTCTTGCTAGGGGCTGTTGTGTCTGCTAAAAAGATGCTCGGAAATTTCGCAATATCATTTCTCCTTAACAAGTTTACAAATGTAAAGATGCCATTAACCTGCATCCTCAAAATCGAAATTTTCTTGTTTCAATCTGCAGTCGCTTCACGTGGTCCAGACGATATCGCTGTGTACAAGGCGCGCCTTTCATCGAGCAGTACTGCAAACAAAGGCGGCGCATTTTAGATGAGCAAGAGCTTGCCCGTATCCGGCCGACCATCACCTGCTTCGATTCACTTCCGTATACTAACAGACGGTAATAAAGGTACCGCACATTAATGCGCGTTTCACGCACTGCTTCCAGATACTTGCGTATTCCCACGCGAAACGCGCCCAGCTGAATGCTCTCCAGAAATACAAACACCGCAGTGGCGGGCAACGCCGCACGCCTGACGTGGTTTAGATACGGGAAACCCGGCACACGCGCTCGCCCGGCGCACCAGGCCGCGGTCTCGGCAGTGGGCCCACGTGCGCTAATTTCGTTTGGAAAAGACCGACGCACCCGGGCAAGAGAAAAGGAGGGGCATAGGGTATGGGTGTTCGAGCCAGGCTTCATTCACGCCTAATGGAGGTCGCGCCACTGCATAAAACTGACGCGAGGAGAGCAGTGGAGGCCGAAGGCAGAGGCGTATGGTGGCAAGAGAGGGGAGGCTGGGTTGTGAAGAGGAAGGATCGCGCTACCGCTAAACCGACGACGATCGTCGGGGCTGGGTCTCATCAGGATGCGCGCTTAGGCCGCTATCAAAGCACTATACACTCGTCGTCGCCGCCTGCCCGGGGAGAGTACCGAGGCTGAACCCCGCCGCAACGTCTGTGCACGTATGAGCGCCAGTGTGGAGAGCTTGTACATTATACGCTTGGCACCCGAGTCACGAAAGAGTGGGCAGGCTTTTGTCGTTCGAAGAGAAAAAGTAAAATCGTTGTAGGAACGCTGAATGAAACGAAGCAAACTGGAGAGCCTACGATGACCGCGACAGCGCGGGACACGCCCTGACGCCGTCCCCTCTCCACTGAAGACGCGTGGTGCAAGGAATAAGCAAACAAAGGAAGAGATTAACGCGCTTGGTATTAGGTGCAAGCTAAGGAAAAAGGGAAAATGTTGCCGGTGCACGATGACCTTCCAATGCGAGAATCATACGGTTTACTCCAAGCTTTTAGAGTTAAAGAGCGCGAGCCTATTTGATGCAAGTGCTCATAACGTGCCAAAATGTCGTCTCTATCTGTTGTCTCAAATAAAGCTGCTGTCGCACTTGTTGCGATGGCATGAAGATGCATGTACGTTAAACGCCGCCAGATGCAGCAGAAAGCTTCTCAGAGCAAAGTGACGTACTCGCTGCCGCCATAAAGTAAATGTGGTGTGGAGGAAAATGGGCGTTACGATACAACACAGCAGTACATGTTTACCATCATTATAGTGTGAATGATGCCTATTGAAATGTACACAAGCAGCACGCATTTAGTGGTTCGCTATACAGCTTTCTTTAAACACGACTTTCTTTGAACCATGATTTTCTTTGAGCGGGATCGAGAACTCCAAGACATTTTAATCTGGTGGTGCTAAGGAATTCATTTTTGTTGAGCCGGCTTCACAGGATACACTGTCATTGTGCCGACACCTTCCCACCGTTTTGCAGCTGTCGGTCTTGTCTCCCGGCCAGACATATTCAGGCAACTGTTTTCGGTAGCATTTAAATACTTTCCTTCAGCGGCGCTCTATAGTTATTTGTTCCGACTCGCGGAAGCATATTGGCGAAATGCACATTCAGCTAAGCATTACAAACCCTGTCTTTCATCAACAGCGTGAAAAAATTAAACAGAAAAAAACCATTACCCACATAGAGAAACAACGCTTTAAATTGACTGAGGCCGTTGTACGCAGATAATAGCATTCATTTCCCGGCAAAGGCAGATTAGAGCTGCCCATGCAGTCGCTAAGAGCAAAATCAATATTGCAATAAACTGAACACCCATCGCGGTTAGCGGAAAGCACAGCAAAAACAAAATAAAGGATGGTAAAATAAACTGGGTTTTGCGAATTGCTATCTCGCTGCGCGTGTCTCCAGGAGACAGGACACATAAAAGACACAGGAAATGAGGACTTCCGTGATCATACCTTCCAAGGAAGCAAAGCTAATGGACGTGGGGTTTGCCATCAAAACGCCAGAACGTAAGCAAAGGCAAACAAGAGGCTTGTCTCTGTCGTGCTGGACTGCACTTTGCAAACAGGTTTGCGCCTCACGAGGCAGTGTTTCCGGTGCTGGTGACGATCATGACGGCAGCACAAGCAGGTCTAGCATAGCAGTCGAAGCCATGAATTGCTCCACCTATAGCCCCTTTTTCAGCCACAATAATTTTCTTCGTGCGTATTAAACTCCTTTCTCGAGAATAGACACAAGCAGAAGGCGCAAGGTCTATGTTCAAAGACGTGGTGGGTTTCTCGAACACTATGCCATGTGTACAATCGTGTCGGAATACTCATCTTCTCAGGGCATCAAGCAAGGCAGTTGTCGCTTCGAATAGCGCTGGCAGGAACATACCAGATTCTCCTTGTAGTGCAGCTTGGCGCAGTCTGCATAGAGCGGAGAAGACACGCGCCCAATCTTGCATGACCAAGTTAGTGTGCATGATGAACCCGTTCTGAATGCGAAGCTTCTGCCCATGACACAAAATAGCCTCCTTTATGAAATCGCTGTTTTCTTGTAACTTCAATTTTGGAAGGTTGCCAACTGCATCGCCAGCTGCAATGAAATTTCACCGGCTACATTGGTGATGGAGGAGTAGCATAGTAAGCTGCAGTTGCGTAAGTTCTCGACTCCATCTAGGAAGAAAAGGAAAGTTTACTTTGTGCTTGTAAGGAAAAGCCAGCGTTTCACAGGTGTGCTTCGAGTGACGAAACAGCTCCCTGTGCTTTCCGTACTAACCGTTCAGACTAACACACCCAGATACAGAATAGTCCGTGTAGATGGGCAGTTTGACTGACGTTCGCCAGCTTAGCTCCTGCGGAAGACCAGCCACGAGGATCTTGAAGTACAGAGGAGGTAGAACGCTTTCCTGCGGTAATCCTCCAGAAATTAAGCTCTCCTTGCTCAGAATATTCCGTAGTCTAACTTCGATGGCACTGTCGTGAAGGAAGGCCCGGATGAAACTCAATATTTTCCCTGTTTAGCCCATGGCTCGCAGACAGTTGAGAATAGCTGCTTACATCACTCAGTCGCATGTTTTAGAACTATCAACAAAGGTTGTAAGTGTATAAAGGTCATCTTTCCTGTTATGTTAAATATGGTTCACAATAGCTAAAGCTCTCATGAGGTAGTAGTGATGAGCGCCATAGTTCCTATAAGCATAATGCTTCTAGTGCAACTATTTGCGGTTAGGTATAAAGTTTGTAAACAGGGATAAAGTGCCTCAGACAGGCTGGCCAACTTTTCGATAGGAGGACCTATCTTCGAAGATAGGTCCTCCTATCGAAACGTTGGCCAGCCTGTCTGAGGCACTTTATCCCTGTTTACAAACTTTATACCACAGTGTGCTATTCCATCTGTCAGCCCCTTTCTTGCATTTGCGGTTAGGGCATTTAGGTTAGATCAACTTCAAAGCTATTGTCATTTCATTTTGGTGGCAGGCAAGCTCGTTAATACCTCCGGAAGGTCCAGCCCGTAGAGCGGCGAATTGTGGCGCACTTTTTTTCCTTTGTGTAGTATGCCTAATCAAATTCGCTTGTCACTGTACTACATGATGTCTCAACTGGTTGCCCTTTTCTTCTTTCGTGCTGTGTGTGTGCGTGTGCGCGCGCGTGTGTGTGTGTGCGTGTGCGTGTGTGTATGTGCGTGTGCGTGTGTGTGTGTGTGTGTGTGAGAGAGAGAGAGAGAGAGCGAGAGAGAGGAAAGGGGAAAGGCAGGGAGGTTAAACCATTTTTTAATCATAATGCGCTCAATTGTCTACGTGGGTATGCGCCATGTTTCGAAGCCACGGCAGAAACAACTACAGGGCAACAAAACTATCTACATTTGCGTCCACAACATGTTGCTCTGCAACATATTTGTCGCCATTCGTCTACTACGCAATGTCCTGCTATCTCCATGCACTGGTGCGGAAGCTTCGAGCGCCTAAGAAGTACGTCGTCACAAAGCATGCCTATACCGAAGTGTTCGCTATAACTGGAACTTGCTTATAGAGTCCTGACCATTTGTTCAGCGTTTCCGCGCTCACCATAAGCACGCTAAATACACAATAAAATGAAGAGAGAGAAGGCCACGTACATCGAATGACAAAAAGGGCTAGTGTGCCTGCTGTACCTGCTGTGGCACAACGTCCACAGCACTGCACAGAACACATTTGATGGGCAAAAGTACGACCTGCACCGGTAATCGGACCCGGGCTCGCTCAGCACAAAGCCGACATTGTACAAGCAGTCTTATTTGCCCGAGCGCACTAGATTATCTCCGGGAACAAACTTATCAGATAAAAAATGGTTACTCAAATGTACACAAAAGGAGAAAATTGGGCGACAGACGAATATTCGTCTCCATTCGTTTTCGTTTACTCGGAAACTTCATACCCTCCGTAAATGGAGAAAGGCGGGCACAGAAGCAAAATCAATGGCCACGTAGACGTGTGTTGGCCCTGTCTATACATACTGCATGCCGCGCACTTCACAGCTCAAGCCAAACATTGTCCGTGAGATGACGGTGCATCGATCGTAGAGGACAGTTTCCTCAAATAAACAGGCCTGCGGCGTTCACATATACCGCTCCCGTGCGTCTGCGACGGCTCGCCGCCACTGCAAGACGCGTCCTGCGAGACACATTCTGCGTGGCAATAATAACACGTGTCTCATGCAAATGGTCCCAAGGCACCGGAAAGCGACCTCTCACTCGTGCACGAAGAAAGTCAAACGGCCGTCTTTCCACGCTTGGCCAACGATGCGTCGCAAATGGCCTGCCGGATGGCATCGAGAGTCTTCAACAGCGGTTTCATCAAAGGCTTCGAATACTAGGTCGCCCAGCGCGGAAATACAGCACGAGATATAGCGAAATGTTGTTGCACCGCGAGAAGCAGCAGCACTGCAGTCTCATTTCTCACTTTTTTTCTTTTTCACTTATTTATGTGCACCACGGCCAATGAAGAAAGCGTTAACTGTTTGTCTTCTCCGTCATAGTGTGTTTTTACGTCCCCCTTTCTCTTTCATGGACAGCAGCTACCCATTCGCATCGATATTGCCACCGACAGGGCACGCATACATGAACCAGCTGTGGCGATAGCGCGTCGTCCGGCGTGGGGTTGATATCGCGTCCCAGCCAACGTTTAATTACGCGTCCGTGTTGATTTGGGCCGCGCGACAGAACGTCCGGCTGCCTGTAATTTCGTGCGACACGCGGATAGGCCGCATTCGGACCGATATAGGGCAAAGGCGCTCGAAAGTGAGAACGTTCGCGAAACGAGTGCCAGAGGGCAGTGGCGAAAGGAAGGCGGAGAGTACACTCGGTGCAGGTTGCAGACGCACACCAGGTAAGCCCGGGAAACCAAACATCCAGTTGCGCCGACGTCAACACTGACGTGGGATTCAGCGGAAAGCCGGTTCACGCACACGAAGCGCATTTGGTCGAAATTAAAATAGGAGATTAAGTGGGCAAAGCGTCCCTTCTCGGTAGGCTCATTGCGGTATCATCATGACGCAACACAAAAAAAACGGCTGGAGGTTCGGCGCATCGGATTCAGTATGGTGTCTATGTCAAAGGAGGAAATTCCTGGCCTACTATATCGCGAACATGTGAAAAATTATGGTGCTCATAAAGGGCAACAATGACATAGGGCAAACTGACTTGACAGAGTTCATATCATCTAACTTCCTCGAGTCTGCATTCTTTCCTGCACTAGGGCAGAGAGAAATCTAAACTGGTTAGAATGTCCGCTAGCTGTTGTGAAGAGCCACTGAGTTACATGAATACATAAAAAGGTAAGTATGGAATGGGCATGCACGAAATGTCATGATCCTGTTTCTCCCCGGCGTGTTGTCATTGTATGTAGTTGCGACGATGTACAAATTTACATGTTGACAGCAGACTGCGTATAGCTGGCGGTAAGATGAGGACGGGTGAACCTTTTCAAATGATGAGAGTAGCATTTGAGGTCATAACAATGTTCACCGACAGCATCATTCCCAGCAGCGGACACCTAAACTCTCTTGGTCAAAGGACACATGAACAGCCTCTAATGTGAGAACAACGTGGCCGCTACTGAAACATGTTTTCTGCCGACCGACGGATCGCAAATCTGATCTGGAGCAAATTAGAGCAAACGTTTAGGCAATAAAGATGTCATCACGCTCTTTACGATGTCGCGATAATCGCTCAAACTAGCATACATAACTGCGTAAACGGAGGCGCAGATTCCGAACAGATAAGGAAGCCACGCGCTACAGGCGTGGCTACAGGCGTGACACCCGTTTCAACTTCACTATTTAATTAGGAAAGAACAACATACTGTGATTCGCACACATCAGTATTTCTTTTACCAGGCGCCAACAGCAACTATAGCCTCAGGATCTATAGGCGCCTAATTACATACTGCCTAATTACATACGCCTATTTACATACCGGGTGTTTCTGTGAAAGGTAACTAATTATTAAAAAATTACGTGTGGCGGACAGCACAATTCCAATCCTTGAGCTGCATTGCTCAAAGAGTTGGTCATTACTTGCAAAAGAAATTAGAATGCCTAATGAACTAATTAACAAACATTCAATCATTAATTTTTTTCTCAGATAACTTTCTTTCATTGACTTGCATTCATATGCCTTTACCACATTTGAAAGAACACTTAGGGCGGCTATTGTACAAAGTTATTTTCGTGCGTATTCAGCGATATTTTGCAACCGGCATTAACCAAAACTACTTTACACTTGTAAAACTCGTTATTTCTTGAACATTCCGAAAGATTAAGCGAAATACATAATGCTACAAAAACATCTGAAGCCACAAGCGCGAAGATTAAATCAAATGTGTGTACTCATCATCCCTTCGCAACAGCGTTTCTTTTGTTGAGCGCGATACTAACTACTGCTATACTAACAATGACCCATTTTGACAGCTCTGACGTGCTCAGTTCTCAGGGACCCCCCCTTCGTGCAGAACTATACGCCGCTTCAAATAACGCAGTGTTAAAATGGGAGCAACGGTGCGTGTTCTCAAGCACGCCTCTCTGCTCGAGACTGTGCACACAGCTCCGTGACGCGGAGTGACATATGCGCCGTGACAGCCCAGACCGATGGCGCTTCTGACTGTCCGACGTCGGCTGTTACTTCCACTCCCGCGCCATATTACTGCAAAACAGAGCATGTAATTTGGCTTGACGTCTGTTTTGTATTGAGTGCTGGTAGTAGTGGGGGCACGCCAGGCGCACCGAAGCACTAGTCTCCTCCCCTCTGTCCTGCCCACCACGCGAAACTGACGTACCAGACATCCATTCGAGATGGGTCGCCGCTTTGTCGTTAGCACGCAACGAGGCAAAAGAACGGCTATGTTTACCGCAAATAACGAGCTGCAGCAACAGCAGCAGCATCTCGCATCATCCACACCGAGGAGCTATAGGGCTCCCTTCTTGCACGCCTATGCCAAGGCTGCTCGCTAACCCTTGGGCAAACAGGCGTGGCTCGCGACCCGTTCGCGTGCGCGGGTGCCTCGTTCGCCCGTGCG
Source organism: Dermacentor albipictus (assembly GCF_038994185.2). Lineage (NCBI taxonomy): Eukaryota > Metazoa > Arthropoda > Arachnida > Ixodida > Ixodidae > Dermacentor > Dermacentor albipictus. The sequence goes on along the minus strand of NC_091824.1, from coordinate 149,817,327 downwards.
GCGCAAGTCGATGCGCGAAAGGCGACGCTCTCGTTCGTTGACCGATGGAGCGATATTGAACAATTGCGTGATCCAATACCACGAGCAATTATTCCAACAAAAAAAAAAACAATAATCATAACGGGACTTAACAATTGACCGAGCTGCGCGAAAAGCAAGCAACTGCCCATTACGCGAGGAAAAACGCACTTATTCAACCAAGCCATTTCTGTCATGCTTGTTAGTTGTGCTAGAGGCTGAAGTATAGTGATTAAAGCTCAAAAATAGTCCATAATAAATCCAGAAGTACTTGCAATCAGACTTTTTCGTTACTATAAGAAAACGATGACATAGCAGCCTCTCCTGTACATATTTAATCAGACACAGCCGCGCAGAACGAAAACTATGACCTTCTGTGGAGCAGATCTATAAATATTGATGGATTATTGAAGACGATATGTTCACTGCGACAGCATTCAAAATTCTGAGCCATTCGTCTCGAGTGCAAACTGTCAACAAGACGAGTTTTATCTCCGATGTTCGCGGAATCAGGTGCGGCGCAGAAAGACGAAAGACAAAAACAAGCAGAATGAGTAGCGCAAAGAGCTCACGAGCTTGTTCTTATCATTATTGTAACGCGAAACCCTTTCGGGGCGAACAAGCCCTTAAGCTACTTCGAGCGCGTAAGCGGTGTGTCAGGCCGTCACAGACACGGTGCCAAAAATAAAGGATATTGCGAAGGCCACAAACCACACGTCGCGTGCCAGAGTGCGCTCCAATGAATTCCGCTCACTCCGGGCTTCATTATATTGGTTCACTTGCCAGTCTGTATGTACGGGTTCGTCTTGCGCAGTACAAACGAGAACCCACGCTGGCTGCCTCAATACTCAAAGGAAACGAAGCCGTCGTGCACAGTGGCGTCGAGTTCTCTCGCGATGCTTCTCGTAGAGCATGCGCGACCTCATAGGCTCTCCTCTTTCGGTACAATTTGGACGGCATGTATTTATCTGCAAGCACTGGAGAGCCGTAATTTGTGACTCTATATATAATCGCCCTTCCTTACCCTCACGACCGCAACGCACGGTACCGCTGAACCTGAGTTGGGTCACGCTGCAGCCGACACGTGTCGCGAATGCCAACGGCGCCAGCTACAACCGGCGTAAATATATATCGCAAATAAGAAATATGGTAGCGCCTACTTCATTCAAATCTGAATCCTTCGAGTCTCGGATCTTGTATTGGAACAACAGGTCTCCTCCAACGGCGCACTTTCGCACTCCGAACACTAGGCATTAGCCACGTACCGACAACTAAACAGCTCTGTTAAGCCCTTTTCTAGACGGAAACTTTCGCGTTATATGTCGGGAAAAAATGTCAGCTTACTGTGACAACCCAACCTAGAAAACGTGGCAGAAAACAACGCAGTATGGAAGGAAATGAGAACTGAAGCAAAATACGAGGATGAGTAAGCGCACAGATGGCATCCTCTTTAAATACGAAGGAGAAATATGCAACGCTAGGCAGTTTGGTTCAACATGGCGTTTGGCGGTGAACGAGCGCAGAAAACGATAACAGACAGAATGAACGAAGACACACCACAAAGTGCTTTGTAGTGTACGCATCTTCACTGATTAGGTCTGTCTAAGTTATTTGCGCCTGTTTTACGTTCAAAAGCCAAGATAGAGGAGTGCGCAAGAGCCAGATAGACTATACGAAAGGCATATCAGACACAATTCAATTCCTTCAGATGTGTACACCGACGAAAGTGAAAACTTCAGATAGCCACTTCCAGAGATGATTCAGGAAAAGTGTATGCCTCCTGCTTAACATAGAATTGTCACATTGTGCAAGTATGGCGCTAAGAGAGAGAGACAAAAGCGAAGGAAAGACAGGGAGGTTAGCCGGTGTAAGTACCGGCTAGCTACCCTGTGCTGGTGAAAGGGTTAAAGGGAATAAAAGGAGAAAGTTTGGCGCTAAGAGAATCCAAGTTCATTCGTCCTTTGCCTCATTCTATTTCCCTCCCATATCACGTGTCTTGATAACTTCTTTGACATTCCGCGCACCTGTACCTAACTGTTCCATGCATGAAAGGCTTTATTTAGCAAGTTTACATTTGTTCAAATTTCACCATTCCCTGATTTCAGTAAAAAGTGATTGTATGTGCGCTCTCCGCTTAGGTACTTGCGTTTCGATGTATATATTGAACACCCTTTTCATGCTTTCTTGTTCGGGTATATCATAATTTCTTTAAGCTTACATTTTTCGCTCGACCCTTTTATTGACCGGAAACGAAAGCGTCGATCAGAACTTCTTGTGTTCGTTTCTTCTGTCAAATCATAGTAAATATTTTTTGTAAGTCTTTTTCTGTGTCTTGTTCAATCTTTACCGGCTTTTCATGCTACCGCTTATCGATGACAAGGCTTTAAGACGCGTTTATTTTTTATTTTTTATCGTTTCACGCAATGACTGCTGCGTGTCCAGCGAGCGTGTAGAGAAGAGTGGACGCTGCAATTTTTCAACGGGCAACGCTGCTCAGCTGTTCTCCTTTTCAAGACTACACTGGTCGAATACTTTTCCCTCTCTCTTCCGCCTTGCTTTCATCCATTTCAATACCGGTCCCCCTGGTTAACAATAAGAAAAAATGTAACAGCGAATGGGACCGACAAATAAAAAGATAAATATGTGCAGACGCTAGACAAACACAGCGAAGAAATGTGCACGTCGAAGAGGCTATGATGGCTTCCGTCACGCTAACGCCCAACTCTATAAGGTGAAGCACCTTCAGATGAGCGGGCTCTATAGACTGTTGGGGACGGTATGGCGTAAAGCTAAAACTGCAGCTTGGCAGCAGAAAGACGACCCTGTACCACACAAAGCCGTGGATGCTTGGCGCACAGCAAGCCAAGCACGAGGTTCCAGAAAGGTTGAAGGGAGCAGCGCTGTGGTGATCGAACAAAGAGCGGCATTCCATCAGGGCTGCACCCGAGAGAAAGCCAGCTCAGCAGATTGTAGAGGGAGACGTTTAATAATAACAAAAAAGAGGAAGTTCTAGAACTGCGTTCTCTCGTCCACTCGGAGTAGAAAATTAGCTTGTTCATTTCAGCGAGCGCAGCGTTTTGCTATATTTGTCCTGCACTTGCGCCGGTGTCTGCTGAAAAACAACGTCTGCTGCAGACTTGCTTATCTCTACTTTGGGCCAAAGCTTTCAACGAAGTTCTGGACGTCTGTGGAGCCAGCTGTTTGTGCGAGAGCTGGTATAGGCGAGTATTGGCCGTGCGCCTTGGTGTGCGTAGGCTAGAGAAACTGTTGGGAGCAGACGCGGGAGTTCCAGTTTTGGGCAGGTTGCGTGGAACTCCACATTTCCCGTTTACTTTTCCACGACAGAGAAACCGAAGCATGTTCCTTTATCGTTTTCGTTGGAAGAGAGCATGAAAAGGAAAGTTAGTCAATGCGCTGACTGCCCACCACTGCACTTTCCGGACTCGAACGGAACGCTCAAGTGAAGCTGTAGTAGGGGGCACCTATTCGCTTTCATTTTTGGGTGTATTATAGAAAGTTTTATTCTTATCACCGCCACATAGTGCGGGCTTTGATACTGTCCGTCTCTTTGCTGCAAGTGTCTAAAATCAGGTTACGTGTTTGAATTTAACATAGCAGAATCGCAGCCCTTAGGGAGTTTCAACAAACAGAATGTAACTTCAGCGCCAAATTACGTGGAAGGGTGAAGCAATAGCGAAACAGTGGCCATATTTTGTAAGGATACTTAATTAAATTACGGCATTTTACCCACCAGAACCACTTTCTGATTATGAGGCACACCGTAGGGGGGGACTCCGGAAATTTAGACCACCTGGGGATCTTTAACGTGCACCGAAATCTAAGTACACGGGTGTAAGGATACTTACAACCCAATTTTGTCCATTTTTATTTGTGCCATCAAAACGCCGATTATATTGCGGCTTCATGCAAGCCAATGACTAAGAGCTAATGAAAAGGAAAATTTAGAAATGAAAATAACAGAATGAAAAACAAAATGACGAAATATATGCACGACTTCAATTATCAGTTCACACCAACTCGTTCAGTAGGCGCAGACACGGGTGTACTACACCGAATACCAAGCATGTAATGTAGACGTAGATAAAGTTACTTTCACCAATTCTTTTCATTCTTTCCTTTCTTTTTGTACGTTTTAGGACCTATGTGCAATCGCGTTGAGGAGCAAGAAGCAAGCGCGGATTCAAGAGGCAGCAATTCCCGTGTTCTCACTCAAACCCACAAGACTTGCAAAGGCCGAAGCGCTAAATCTAAGTTACATCGTATTGTGTCAGCGTATGAGAGTTTTGGACCCACTGTCGTACGGAATAATCTTACGCAATAATTGTGCTTACGCTGTAACATAGCTGTCTAGATGTCTGGTTAGCATTAATTTATAATGGTGCAGATGACTGTGTTTCCCCGTCTTCTTCCTTTGTGTGTAAGCCATAGCCCTTCCAGCATCCCTGTCCATAACTGGTCGCGGTTATTTGAAGCTGAATAACGATCGCGTGTTGTTATTATTCTTGACGATAAGAGCAATTCATAGACACGCGCCTAGGCTCTCATTATTAAATGTCGTGTTAAGAAAGAAGCGACAACCAAGCAGCGTGTTTCTAATGTACTGGTTCATCTTTCTTTTCTTCATTTGCTACCATGTACACTATAACTCTGGAAGGAAACGCCAGGGGAAAATAACTAAGCTCACTCTAGCTTGAATCGCAGAAAATTGCAACGTGTGATTGGGGCATGAACAGACGCTAACTGCACGCCAGCTCCATGATCAAGAAGTTGTAAGTGAATCATACATGTGTCACACACACACACATACAGGCCGAATGTAAAATATGATATTTCTTAGCTCAACGTTATTTTTTTTAGCTTTCTTCCATTTTGGCATGATCGCATACACCTGCGATGTGTAAAGCCTGCTAAGTGCGCCGACCAGTACAAGTGGCATGTGCTGCCACAACTAAAAGCCGAAATGAACAAGCGACGCCCGCATTACAGCAGCCACCAGCAAACAAGAAATGTGACTCTTTTTTTTTTTGTTGTTGTTGTCCGGGCACACCATTTATCTCCGTCCGGATCGCGACGTGCTCCTTACGTGGGCGCCCATACACCCACATTTTCCTTTGGTGCTTCCTTCCCGGCTAAGAATGGCGGTGGGCTCTAACGGCCAGAGCTCAATAAATTATTGGTTCAGCAAGAATAGAAAGAAAGAAATGTAAGGCCGAGAAGGGATGTTCGGAGTGCCCATGTAGCAACACTTGCAGGTTGTGAAACATGGCTTAAGGTTCTTCTACAGCTGCCGCCAACGCACAGGATGTCTCTGGGTGCGTTGTCTGAGAGCAAAAAATGGTGTCATTCGCTCATACCTGAACAAAAGGGCAGCAATCGCGCTGGCAGCGCAGTGCCATCCGCGTCAGATTATATTAGTGTACTCGTAGGTTTGTGTAGGTGCGCTGGGGACGTTGGATCAATAGTTGGAGCAGTCAATATAATAATAATAATAATAATAATAATAATAATAATAATAATAATAATAATAATAATAATAATAATAATAATAATAATAATAATAATAATAATAATAATAATAATAATAATAATAATAATAATAATAATAATAATAATAATAATAATAATAATAATAATAATAATAACGCGTTATTTTCACCACGACATACGGAAGGTGTAACAAGCAGAACACGAAGAAAGAGCCAAAATTTCTTCGACTTCACAAAGTTCCGGTCTCTCACGCACACAGTGGAGATGCTGATGTATCAATGCAATAACACATAATATATTCACGTAATTGCATTTCAACACAGGTACGTGTACATGCTTTCAAGTTATAACATGGAAAGGAGTTGTAATTCTGTCGTGTGAAATAACGCTCATTACACAATTACGATGTCTTAACCTATACATCACCATTTTGACACAACTTCAATTGCACACAGCATCAGAATACAGAAAAAAAAAAGGATATAACTTCCAGAAGTGCGGGAAACGCAAGTTGTAATCAAGAAACGTTTTATATATTCTTTCTTTCAGATGTAATTTTACATACTTTCAAGTCACATGTGCAGTTATATAGAAAGAGAACAGCATTCGCGAAAAAAAAAAAGGTCTGCATACAGGATTCTGCTTTCGCGACAGACATGCTGGCTACGGAGCCCAGGGCGCTATCACATCCTCGAAGTTTAGAAGTGTGAAGACGCCCTTTGCAGCATCAGGTAACAACGTAAACCCTGTTCCCGCGGCCCGGACAAAATCGCTGCAGCAGAAACTTAAATTCTAGAGATCATTGTCACAAGTGTAAACGTGTAAATACAACGACAGTACCTCAGAAGTTCTGCGAAACTGTTAGATCATTTAGCAATAAACTTCTGTAAGAACAAATCCAATATTTTGTTGTTTTAGTGATAACACATGAGCTTTTGTTTGTTGAAATAATCAAGTATAGAAGGTAGTAATGATTAAGGCGTTAACAGCCATAACTATAGTACGCGAAAAAGGGATCTGCCATGGTGTCTGGCAACGACATGAATATGTACTTCTATTTTGTAGTAAAGTTGCGAGGTTTAGAAATGAATCGAGTTTTCCCAAGATATCATTTCTGTAGCTTAGTAGTATTTTGAACTTATATATGCCCCCATCTCTGATTATTCCGTATCGTTGGAAAAGCTCTTGCGTGTATTCGGAAAAAGAAACGTTTGTTATCACCCGAATCATTTTGTTTTGAAGTATTTCCAACATTTGAATATATTGCACAATATTTTTACCCCATATCAGTGAAAAGTAACTGAGGTGTGAATGGAAAAAGGCATGGTAAATGAGACGCCTAACTTTGAAACGTAATGCACTTTGATTTCGATTTAATATGCCAGCAACTGTTTGTACTTTTGAGCAAACATGACTAACTTGCATTCCATTCCAGGACATCTGCACTGTCACTATTATGCCTACGGTTTTTCTGGATGACGTAATGTTGATTTTGTACGGACCCAAAGTAATGTTATCTGGCAATGTAGTAGAACTTACCGAAGCCTGAAAATAACGCAAGTTGTTTTAGTTTCACTGAGAACGAGACTATTTGCCTTAGACAATGCTCGAAGTTTATGATAAACGGAACTTGCTGTAGGCGTTATTTCTTTTAAATTTTTACCTATAAAGAAAACAGAGCATTCATTTGCGTACGCGACAGATCACCAACTTGCACAATGTCATTAATGTAATACAGGGAAAGTATCGGGCTAAGGATGCTGCTTTCTGGCATACCCGCTGTCAACTGTTTTATCTGCGACCTGTTCTCATAAATTTCAACAAACTGATGTCGGCTTTCTAAGAAAGCTTGGCTAAGTTCAAGTGTCATTCCCCGGAAGCAGTATTTTTCCCGTTTGAGAAGCAGCAATTCATGGTTGATTATATCAAATGCTCTGCTGAAATTTAAGCATAACCCTAAAGTCAGAAGCTTTCTTTCAATATTCTCTAGAATAAGGCCCTTTTGTATACTTAAAGCAATTTCCGCAGACCCCTTTTTCCTGAACCCGTGCTGACACTCGGTGAGTAAGCCGTGTTTTCGCGAAATGTTATCAATACGAACATTAACCACTATTTTGAGGCCCTTCGATAGCACAGGCAGCATTCCACTCTTATGTCATCATGCAACGAAGATGGGCACTAACGTAGCAAACAATGTCCATGAGCCCGAAGCACTTTTGTAACTAGGACACTCAGCTTGCCTAAAGTTTATCGTAAAAAGCTCCTAACGCTTTCTCTCAAAGGCCCGTACGTATCCAGGATTAAACGATCCTGCTAAAAACAATCACACGTCTGGCGTACACACCACCATCATCATCATATTATTATTATTATTTTTCCCTGCAGGATGGAGGTCTCTCCCAGCATTCTCCCATTACTCCTGGCTTGTGCTAACTGACTGCATGTTATCCCTGCAAATTTATAGCAACACTATCGGCAAGGAAAATGGCGCGCGCCATTACTGCGCCTATAACAGCGAAAGTTTGTTCAGTAACATCCACAGTTATCCACAGATGGTTCTGTTGTTATCAATAGCCACAGACTCACGGCGTGTTAGCTACAACAAGGTGTTTACAATTGCGACAATAAAGGGAAGCAAAGCTTTTTTTTTTTTTTTCTGGCATTCAGTTTCACTCCATTGGTTCGACCTGCTTCGCTTTCAAAGGCATGATGTCCGGCACGATTTCGCTTCAGTTGTGGCTAACGCTTTCAGTTTATATAATTGAGTTGATATAAAGCCATGCGCGGGATTTCTGAAATCATTTAGTAGCGCCTCAAAAAACAGCAACTAGCACGTGAGGCGACCAGTAAAGAAAATGAAGGTGCTTATTTTTTACCTATAGCACTGCGTCTCCTTTCAGTAAATAGAGTAAGAACAGCTGGAGACGGTGTGCAACCACCTATGTCTGCAGCGTTACTATCTGTTTAACTAGGTTTACACCGCTGCGTCTTGCGTGAAAATGGTTTCACCTGGTGAGACACCCTTTGTGGCAAAGAGAAAGAAAGCGAGAGAGGACACGTTCATTGGATAGTATCTCAAAAACACGCTTTCCAAAGGGCAGAGCCGTTGGCTAGTCGCTATAAGTTACACGCACTGCATCATCAAGTATAGGCTACCTCGATGACACTATTTGATCCGGAAGTTCCGTAACACTCCGCCGCTTTTCCGGCACGGGCCTCCGCACTAGAATGCCAACGTGTAGGCTATAATATCTGACAGAAAGCTGAGGCAAGATGAATCCTGCGGACGGCAGAGCAAACCCCACGCAAGGCGATTGCGTACAGTTGGGTGAAACAGCTTTCAGGTGGAGACCGCCAGCTGCTTTTGAGATTCAACGAAGCGCTATCAGCGTCGGCATTGCTGAGCGGAAGCGATCCGGAGCACAGCGGGGAGCATCGCTTTCTACATCCTACCTTATCAGAGCTGCTTTTGAGTGCCTGAAACGTGCTTTCGTACCTATAAAATAAACCGAATAAACGTAATAGCGCGATGGCTTTCAATATTTTAGGAATAGGTAACTTCTGTCCCAGTTTGAGTCCCGCAATAAGTACGCAGCCACAAAACAGCAAAATCGTTCAGACTATTATTCTTATTATTCTTTACTTCTCCTATCTTCAATATCTAGCTCAGGGGTATGAATAATCCAGATAGCCTATTTGTATTAATTCGAAAGCACTATATGCCCCATTACCCGAAAATCTGCCATCGTCGTCGTCGCCGGCATCATCGAGCGATGGTACCGAAACGGCCGACTGCGTGACGAGTAGAAACACGTCAAAAATGCTTGAATTGACGTCAAAGGTATCTGAGAAGTTCCTGTGAACCAAGCAAATTAATGACTTTGAAAAGAACATTCGGTATAATTCAGCCTGGTTGGGAATCGAATCCAGGGTGCGCTGACGGTGCGCCTAATGCGTGCGTCTTTGCACACGTCACGTCGCCGCCATCTGGCTACCAAAGGCGTGGCCAAGTGCGTGCGCCATTGGGCACTTGACGGCGCAGCCAATGAGGAGGAAGTGGCGCTACGTCAAGATTCTATAAAATGAAAGTATAAACTGAAAACAATTCAACAAAGGGAGTGTAATGCTTCCGCATTCCCACACTTAAGCAGCCTTCAGTGTCGCTACTAAATTTTTCTCATTCCACGTGTACAACCGTGCGTGACACTTCGTGCGATTTATTACCAGCTAATTTATGGCGATTAATCACATCACGGTCCCGGCATAACAAGCGTTCTAGTTTGTTTCTTCTTATTCATGCTTCAATCTGGCGTGACAGTACATGCATCCAAGAAGGAGTTTATAGGGCCGTTGGCTTGCAATTCACCTCGTTAGAATGGAAATGCCATTCATTCACCCAATGTCGCGTTTCAGTGTTCCAAGCTGTCGGAATGCTGAGATCCATGACAGGTCGAGATAATTAAGCTGGCACATTTTCACTTTTAAACTTTCATGTTGCATGCAATTTGTGTTTTGTTTGTTTGTTTGTTTGTTTGTCTGTTTGTTTGTCTGTTTGTTTGTACCCACGCACAAAGTTGAAACCAGTGCTGAAGCCCTTACCACAGCAACTGCAATTTACGAGAAGAAGCAGCGGAAATTAGCCGCTATCAAGTAAAATAGGTAAAGAAATCAAGAATGGTTTACCTATTGCCTTCGTTTTTAAGTGCTCAAAGTGAAGTATTCGAAGTGTTGACTGCACACTGACGTGTTCAATCACATGGTCTAAAGCCCAGCATGTTCTTGGGTTTATTGTGTTTTTGATGTTCAAGAATGAGCAATCCTTTTCTTTTCTTTTTTCTTTTGCTGAAGCAAATACATATTTAGAGCACTAAACAACTTAAAAAAGTCAATTCCCCGCGCGCTTCGCATCTGTAAAACGCTAAACAAACAAGGAGTGTTGAAGAACACTGAATAAAGGAAGAGCCATCGTGCAGTGCTTGCTTCTTTGTTGATTTTAATTAACATACCTGAACACTATCTATCCTATGCCATTATTTTACTATTCTCTGCAGCAATCACATAATGCTGAAAGCTGAGAACGGGCGAGAAATTAATATTGTTCATGACAGTACGGCTTCATGTATAGAGCTCGCTTGCTGCTTCCGGAAAGTTGAGAAGCCAACAACGCGGCGCTCGTGGGCGTGGCAGTAAAATAAACGGAAGGCAAATAAAGAAAGCAAGAAAACAAAAGGCGACTATATACATAAAAAAAGAGGGGGTGGTTCGAGATCGTTAACGAGAGCAGGCCAGTGTGTGAAGATACAGAAACGGAGCTGCAGACGCGGAAACGGGTGAAAGCACGCCATACAGATGCGCGCGCTGTTCTTGCGAAAACAAGGCAACCCTTCGCATGGCGCGGCGCTTTGTTCATTATGCGTCACTCTCAAGAAGGAGGGATCTCGCGGGTATTACAGGCTCGTTCTTGTTTGTTTGTTTCTCAGCGCGCCGGCTTCTCTTTTTTCCGGGAAGAGCCCTTTTTTTTTGTTTGTTTTTCTACCTACGCTGCAACACGTGCAACAGCTTTTATTGGCTTCGCATGCGTAGCCGCCTGAATAACTGGCGAAAGACTATTCGTTCCTCTCCATTTTCTTTTCTCTTTAGGTTCCCAGTTTCTTGCTCGTTGGGCTTCCTCACCGTATAGCCTGATACAGACAGCCTAGTCAACTCGCGCACGGATGTAGCCGAAACTTTCTTGAGTTAGATGCCCGGCTTCAGTTCGTTTGCATTCCCGATCGCGCGTGCTTCTGATTCAGGCGAGCTGGTAAGACTCGTGTTGCGTTTTTTGTAACGAAAGTAGGAAGACGCGTAAGAGCGAAGATATCTTTTTCTCGCAGTTTCGGTAGAGCCAACTAACGCAGCTGAGCCTACTCAGGGTTCGTTGTCAATGTACTAGCCCGAATTGTAGATTGGCGCATCAGTCTCGCTCTCTCTCCCTCTACCCTTCTTTGTTTTGTACATTTTAATGCGAAAGGTGGCTTGGTGTAGGGTTTTGCTGCACACCACCTCGCTGGTTTTTAGTTTGTTCAGTGGCGCGTTGCATACTACGGTTTCGTGCCACTGCTTTTTCTAATTTCGTTGCCTACTGCGCGTGCGACCTAATTCAATTGATCCCATAAATAAAACAGTATTTGTCACGATTTGATGGAAAAGCGTGTGGCCTGCCGCGTCGCAAGCATGTACCGGATAAGCGCTTTAATGCCATTCAGTAAGATGCTGCCATCTCTGTAGACACCATGAACCTCTTAAGCAGTGTTGACTTGTGTTCGATATCCCCCAATGCAGGTGTTGGACAGACTATGTTACGTCACAGACGTGGGTAGCGGAAATAATTAATCTCATGACGTCCTCAAGAGCGCAATTTTGTTTCCGTTAAATATTCACTTCCTTCATTTCTGTGTTGACGTCCATTCTTCGGACTTTCGGAATAACTGAAATGCTACAAACAAGGTCGAAGCAGATATCAAAGGCACACACCTGCGACAGGTGCCAAGCTTCTTAAAATAGGCTCCATTTTCCATTTTTATATCAGCTTCTATGCCCGAATCTTTTCTACGTGGCTACGATTCCTTTCATTCATGCGTAGTAAGCAACTTAAGCATCACGGCAGGAAACCGCACATAACCGAGGCTATCGTTCCTGCAATTCCTTTGTTTCACTTGTTTCTTTCTCTCTCTTTGCTTCTTGCATCCTGGGCAAACAGGCGCAGTGAAGCACTCGTCCACCCGCGACCTCGAAAAAGGAGCTCTCTGCTGCTTCCTCGTCTATTAGCGCCCATTTTCCCCGCGTTTGCCTCCAGTCAACCCCACGTGTGAAGATGTCAAGCAACAACGAAACACCAGCCGACAAAACAGTGCGTCCGCTTGCGTCTACTCGAGCGCGCAAATCACGTTTTGCGAGGTCTACGGACTTGCTCGTAAACAACAGCCTCGGCGGTACAACAAAGCCGTTCATTTATTTTTTGTTCCCCACTTCCTCTTTCTGCCTACTTGACCCCGCCCGCAAGGGCCTCGCCCCAAAGCAGATTTTATGACGTTTGCCGCGATACCCTTGTTTTTTTCGTGGTAGTCAACATTATACCGCGTAATCGTGACAAGCCCCTCGACGGCCGTTGCTTGTAGGAAGATTCCCCAACAGCGCTAAACTGTCCCCGCCTTTCGCTTTCTTCAGTGTGATTTTTCTTCTCGCGTTGCACGAGTGGCCAGCTCTTCCATCATTTCGCTACGGCGCCGTGGTAACCAGCACAGCCACGCACGCCTTTTCCTCGTACGGAGTCGTGTGTAGTGTTTCTAACGGTGCAGGCTATATGGTATACTCATGGATCACGTGCGTCGTAACGGTGCTTTACGGGGAGACGTTTTCCTTCACCGTGGAAGCCCCGGGGTGATACTGCTTGTGTCTCTAGCGCTTCCCTTGGGTATACAAAACGTGACGCCGTGCGTGATAAAGAAGCCATTTAGGAAAGCTCTGCGTGTGGATTTTCCTTTTTCCAAAAAGCGAAACAAGGCTTCGCCCCGCTTCCCAGGCATCGTGCTTGCGTGTTGCGCATGTAAAGCTATGTAAAATGATCCTGAACAGCTCAGTATAGCCTGGTACTCATTTCGTTATTTACAATAAGTTAGCATTGCCGTTATCTCTGGCTCCTAGGGCTGCAGCCTCAACCAAGTGATAAAACAACAATAAGAGCGACGGGTTTTGTTACTTTCAGCACTAATATTGTGGTCCGAAAATAGGGCTAGCAGCTTCCCAAAAAGTTGCCTCATAAAAATAAACGATGCGAATGGTCAAAATGATGCCTCTGCATAGTTTCCTCGATTGGAACAGCCAAACCACGAGCGTTCTAAGCTAGGCCAATTGGCTTATGGCGAACAGCGCAGACATGACGAACAGCGCCGACGACGGGACAAATGAACGACCAAAACATATTTCATTTCATTTATTTTCACCTTAGAGGCCCGGAGGCATTACATAAGGGAGGACTTTAATCCTCGTGACAATGTTAGAACAAATGCACATAACTGTAAGGAAACAACAATAAACAAAAACAAGTCAGAAACAATTGTGAGAAAGGGGCAACATCGTAGAGTAAGGGTAGGCGGGATCGGTAATTAAGCAATGTGCTCATTTAACGTTTCGCGGAACGTTTTACGGTCAGTGCATTACACGATATCTTCTGGGAGAAGGTTCCAATGGGTTATTGCGTCGGGGAAGAATGAACTGTTCATGGCAGATGATTGGGTGTTATTGTTTGCTATAGGACGACTGTGCACAGTCGTCCCATAATTATGGCCATAGCCATACCCCTAGCCATAGTCCCAAGCCATGGCTTAAGCGAGGCGATGTACGTAAGGGTGAATTTAATAGGGAATGCCTGGAGTGTGGATGGTAATAAAATGTGTGAAGCAAGCAATGATCCGGCGGGAAGCAAGTGATGGTAGTTCAAGTGTACGTTTTACAGGGGTTATGCTAGTTTTACGAGAGAAATCGGAAGTTATAAACCAATTAAGTAACGCGATTTTGTATTGCTTCTATGTCACAAGTAAGATATGATAGGTAAGGGTGCCAGATAAATGACGCATATTCTAACTGCGGACGTACGAATGTTAGATATGCTAGCTTTTTTATTTCTGGTGATGTGGCTTTCAGGTTGCGTTTTAAATATCCAAGGGCCTTAGAACCGATGGTGTCAATAAACGTTGCATGTGATAGTGCCGATGTCATGTGAACGCCGAGATATTTGTAAGACGGGGCATGATTGATAGGAGCTGAATTTATTGTGTAGGTGTGACTGGTTAAGCTGTCGTTGCGGGTGAATGACAAAGCTTTGAATTTAGTAAGGTTAAGTGTCATGGACCATTTCTCGCACCATACTGCGATGGAATCGAGATCCTTTTGTAGTGCGGTGATGTCATTCGAGCCTTTGGTAGGGGAATATAGGACACAGTCATCCGCGAAAATATGTAATTTAGTCTTAATGTCAGCAGGTAACTCATTGGTGTAGATGATGAAAAGTAGATGCGATAAGCCAGCGCCCTGTGGCACACCGATGTTACGCTGCTAAGAGATGAATTATGGTTATTTGCAGAAGTAAACTGTGCGCGCCCTTTTAAGAAGTGTTCAAGCCAGGTAAGCAATCTATTTGGGATTCCGATTGATGCGAGTTTTTGAAGTAGGTGATTGTGAGAAACGCGGTCGAATTCTTTCGAGTAATCCAAGAAAATGGCCTCAATCTGCAAATGAAGGTCCATGAATTGCAGAATGTAATGGGTGAACTCGGCGAGTTGGGTCTCAAATGAAAATAGTTTTCTGAAGACGTGCTAGTGAGTGTAAAAGAAGTTGTTAGATTCCAGGTGAGCCATTAGGTTGGATGAGATTATATGTTCTATAAGTTTAGAAGGAACGCTGGTCACAGAAATTAGGCGATAATTTATAGCACGGGAGCGGTCGCCAGTCTTAAAGACTGGTACGACATGGGCCTTTTTCCAGTCATCGGGCAAGCTTTCAGTCTTTAAGGATTGCGTAAATATTAGGTGTAGTACCTGGCTAGAAATGTTACTGGTGTTAACTAGTATTTTGAAGTTAATTCCATCACACCCGGCAGAGGTGGTTAGTTTTAGTGAATTAATAGAGCTACATATGCCATCAGGGTTGATCTTGATGTCTGGCATTAATTTTATCGAAAGTGGTGGTATTGGTTCAATGGAAGTGTCATTAGTGTTGGAGAAAACTGAGTTGATGTAGTCATCAAGAGCTGACGCGCATTTCTCAGAGTTAATGAGATTACCATACGGATCTACTAGTTCAATCTGTCTAGTATGTGTCTATACTGAAAGTAAGCGCCAGAATTTATTGGGATTTGATCGTACAATCGTCAGAAGGTCATGATTAAAGAAATTGTCTGTGGCTATCGTCAGCTCTTGAATATATTGGTTAGCGCACAGTTCGTATTTTCCCCATGTTTTTGAGTTATTTGTAAGTTTGGCTTTTCTGTAAAGCCTTTTTTTTTTTTAGTAAGGAGAGCTTTGAGCCGTTTACTAAACCATCCATTGTCAGAGTCGGATTTCACGAGAGCTGTTAGTATGTATTCAGCTTCCAAGTTGAGCAGTACATTCTTATAAAGCACCCAGTTGCAATCGACAGTTCTTGATAAGTAAGATTGCTGAAAATCATTAAAAAAATTTTGGAGTTCGTTATTTATGGCGTCAAATTCAGCCCTTTTGTAATCTTTTATTATTTTTGTTGTAGGTGACTTTTTCTTAGGCGCTATTGAAATACAGACATGGATGAGGTTATGATGGCTAAGACCGGGTAGTGTGGTAACGCTCTTTAAGCTATCAGGGCAAGATGTGAGCATAAGGTCAAGGGTGTTATTCCCTCTTGTAAAACATATCACCTGATGCAGGTTGAAGTCTAGAGTAAGATCAATAAATTGTTTAGCTTCGGATAACGGTGACCTGTTGGTTACAGAAAGCAGAGGCCAGTTAATGTTAGGGTAATTGAAGTCGCCAAAGATGTGAATAGGTGCGTTAGGGAATTTGCCAGTGATGTCGGTTAGTGCTTTACGGAGTAAATCGGAGAATGACGGATGGCTGTCCGGCGGCCTATAGCGCACGCCGAAAATTGTCTTTCCAGGACCGTTGTAAGCGCAGGTCCACAATAGCTCGAGATTATCATCCCGACTGATCATCTCTGATATTATGCTCTGTGTCCTAGACAAGACCCCTGCATAGTGCTGCGACTTGAGCTATAGTTGGTTGTACATTCTCAGTTTACATTCTTGCAGATTCGTATACCACTAGCATGCTTCCGAAGATATATTAATCAAACAGAATGGTGTGTCAACGCCATGTTTAGAGAGCACCTTAATAACTGCAAGCATATAAGACACCGCCTGGCCTGGTAAATTAGTAGTTGTGGCGTTACGCTGGTGAGCTAGAGCTCGGGGGTTCGATCACGTCTGCAGCGACCGCGTTTCGACTGGGGTGAAATGCAAGAAAGCTCATCTGCTTTGGTTTAAGTGCACGTTAAAGAACATCAGGTGGTCAAAATTGACCAGGAAATCCCACTGCCCCATGCCTCTTAACCATGGGTTTGCCACCTAAAACCCCCGAATATATATCATAACAGGGTGACAAAGCGGAGGTGACCTCTGGTTGACTTCCCTACCTTTGCTTCTTTAGTTCTGTCCTCCTTCTACCATACCACCCTCCATCCTCTTCCCAACCTATCTCTGTTTTTCCTCCGAAACCCCTCGCCTGCGTGGAGGAGCAGGCAAGAGGCACTTCGCCACGGCCACCTTATCCACTTTTCTGCCAGTACTGCTCCTCTCTCTACCACTCTTCATCCGCCAATATTGCCACCTAGAAAAAAAAGCTGGGTCATTTGGAGCGATTTGAAGTTTTTAAAGACGAAGCCAGAGTTAAGTTTGATTACTGCGATAACCAGCTTTTGTGTGGTCATTTTTCCCTGAATGTAAACGTCTAACAGCCAACAAAAATTCTAGAAAAAAGCTCAACATTGGCTCATGAGCTGCTGCATAGAGATTACGCTTACCCGCCGCATCGCGCCGAAGCAGAAGCCTAAGCCGCCTCCTACGCAGGCTACCTGACCTTCAATTCTTTTTATGCGAAGCATATTACGAGGGCTCAACCCAGCTCCTCAGGCGCGGCGGTGACCATGAAATCACGTGACACCGTGACGTCACGACAGAGGAGAACGAGGGCTCAACCCAGCTCCTCAGGCGCGGCGGTGACCATGAAATCACGTGACACCGTGACGTCACGACAGAGGAGAAGTGGCTTTGGCTCAACTCTTGCAAGACGGGCTGGGTGGGAATCGAACCAGGGTCTCCGGAGTGTGGGACGGAGACGCTACCACTGAGCCACGAGTACAACGCTTCAAAGCGGTACAAAAGCGCCTCTAGTGAATGCGGTGTTGCCTTAGAAACGCGCTGTTTCTAAGGCGTGCGTCTCTTGCTCAGGCGCACATTTCGTTGCCGCGCCGAACGCTGCTTTGCTCGACGCTCACCGCGTCCAATGCGGGGCGCGTAGTCGCTGCCCTGTAGCCCATTGTCTTACACCCCTTGAAGGCGAAGAAGTAATGCATGAGTTGTTTCTTCGTCTAGCCGAACCAAATATAGCCAAGCAACAGCAGTTCACCAGGCTAAACAGTGGTTCAACAACTAAAATAAAGGCTAGTATGCTTCGCATCCTGGGCTTAACCTTACCTAAGCCACAGCCATTTTTTTCAATTTTCGATTTCGACTTCCTATTTTTCTTTTTCGTCTTAGGTAGTCGGGAAACACGCGAAAAACACCAAAATGAAGCGAGCGCTCACGTCATCTCGTCTGCGCTTCTTCTTTTTCCTTCATCTTTCATCTATTCTTAGTGCTCCAGCGTGTCCTACCAAGTCGATGAGTCTACGACGCAGCGTACACGCCAGCGAAGCAGAAGCGTTTCGGAAGGTCGGCTCACAAAATACGAGGCGACGCCACGCCTAGCTACGCCCACGGTCACATAAGAACCAAAACATCGACACCGTCCTGTCTAGTCAACCTCAAGCGATCAAGGTCACGAAACGAGCGGAGGAGAATGAAGATTCTGAAATAAGGGCATCCCACACACTGGACACAAAGCGGGACCGTGATAGGAGTAGGCAGCGAAGGTGGACGAGCCGGCCTGAGGAGGCCCTCCTTTATGCGGCGTCTGCTTTATTCAGAATAACAACTGCCTGTCTTTTCCTCAACAATCCGCTAGGCGTCGATCGTTTGAGCAACTCGTATGCAGTTCTTTGTTGTTGTTTTTTTTCGTCATTAAATGTCGAAACCTTCATAATCACCTGATGATGAGCATAGGCAAGGCTCGTGAGCGAAGATAAACAACACGCGACAATCAAAATTTCGTCATTTCTGGGAGGCGTTTTCAAGCCTCGTCTAATGGTATGTTGTACAAATAGTTGAAGAGCTCTTTTGTAAAATATTAATTTCGAGAGTTAAGAGAAAAAAACCAAAGCCATTAGCAATGTTACTGATGTAACATACTAGTTAAGACATACTTACGCCGAGAAAAAAAAGACTGGCGAATACAACCACGCAGTTCTAACTTCAGAGTTGGTTGAAACGCTTCACTGTCTAATTTTAACTATACTAACGAATCAGACATAAAATTGTTAACACTGACTAGACACGACGCGTGTACAGCTTACACGTTTTTTCATCGTGAACCAAGCTAGAACGTCCATACGGCGTTCTATTAGCTTGTCATCTGATTAGGCTGACGCAATTTTCAAGCAGAAGCATTGCTCGTATGAAGTAACTTAATGAAGGTCGCGCTAAAACCTTCCGCGCGTCAATCTGCTTTCGCAACTGGTGCTATTCGAAGCACCGCAATGAAATAAATAGATGAAATATGAATGAAGCACTTACCACTACATCACCTCACCTGCAATCGTTAGCTGAATCACGTCTATCGATTACGGATATTACTGCGCAGAACAAACATGCTGTAATGGATGGGTTTTGCTTGTGATCCGCACGACGGAGATTTTGTGACCCGGGCAAATGTTTGTTCTACCCAGTGTGGCATATCTAATGAAGGGATCTGCCGCAGCTACAGCGAACAGGTACCGCGAGTGCTCCGAAAGTTGCTATTCTCCCTCAATGACAACATTTCGGGAAACTGATTCGATAGGCACCCATTCGTGACGCATTGACAAGTACGTGCGGTTGTCAGCCGCGATGTGTCACGCTATCGCATGGCAGGATGACGGCACGTGACAGTGCATGCAACCAGTGCACGACGTCGAAAAGAAGTAAGCGAAAACTAGCCATTGCTAACAACATACCTGCATACACATCCCCATAACTGTGGAAGGGAAGCCCGTGGTGAAGCATGTGCGGAGGCAGCATTTGAGGGTAGTCCGAAAAGAATTATGGGGTTTTACGTGCCAAAACCACTTTCTGTTTATGAAGCGCGCCGTAGGGGGGGACTCCACAAATTTGGACCACCTGGGGTTCTTTAACGCGCACCTAAATCTAAGTACACGGGTGTTTTCGCATTTCGCCCCCATAGAAATGCGGCCGCCGGGGCCGGGATTCGATCCCGCGACCTCGTGCTTAGCAGCCCAACACTATATCCACTAAGCAACCGCGGCGGGTCGGAAAAACAAGTGCACTGAGAATATGCAAGACATTAGAGGACTCGAAAAGTTCATTACGAGGGCAGTAATCACGTTCTCTGGTCTCTGTGGGTCTAAACACGAAAATAAGAACCTGTGCTAGTTCCCATCGCTGCGACTTCCGTGCGCGCGAGAAGTTTTCATCTGACTGGTGGCAGCTTCCAGGACGGCCCGTCACCTGCCCTCATTTCGCATGTTTCACACTGCTCCCCGACCTTCGGACAAGCACACGTCCCCTTCAAGGCAAAAAATAGTCGCCTGCATTCACTCCATCTTATTTTCTTTAATGATGTTTGAGTGGCCTCCCTGACCTTGAAACTCTGGTATTTTCTCAGCCCCATCATTGCCTAATTTTAGACCTCGCAATCAACCTTTACGTCTCCATCTCCTGCGTATGCCGACAGTCGTGGCGTTTGGTGCATAATTTTTATTATTATTGTTTACTCTTTCAAGTTCAGAAAAACGGCACGTGGATTCCCGGCATTTCCCAAGCACTACGTCAGTGACTACAGAGTAGCCGTAACAAATCCGTTATCGCCAACCCACTGCTAATCTCTCAGGCCTTCCAACTGTGTGTTCGTGATTGTGTGCTTTATTAACCAGGTAGTTGTCCAACACAATTCTACATCGAGAAAAATGAGAACAATTTGTTCAGCTCTATTTCTCCATGGAGACTACGTCTGCGCAATAAGAACAATGAACTGACACTTGAGTTATAGGTTAATTGGCAGATTAATTCATGATTTACTAATTGACTTCTTCAGCTACCCACCACAAACAACTCCCTCCAGAGAGAGAGCAAATGATAAAGGAAAGGTATACGGAGGTTAACCAGGACTGAGCCCGGCTGGCTACCCTACACAGGGGAAAGGGAAAAGGGGACGGAAAGATTAAAGGAAAAAGAGAAAGTCTACTGGGTATATCGTTCGGTCACTCAGTGTGGATCACAGACGCTGACTCAATCCAGTAACTTTCAAATATCGCAGCAGAGCTTTTGTGGCCTTTTGTAGCTGCGATATACGAGGCCATGGTCCCAAGATCTTCTTCAAGGTGAACGGTGTTCTAACTCGCTCCAGCGTACCAGAAGTGCCGCTATAGGCCATGGGTTAAGCTTCATGAGCCTAAACCAAGAGAGAGAGAGAGAGAGAGAGAGAATGAAGAGGAAAGGCAAGGAGGTTAACCATATATGAGTCTCCGGTTTGCTACCCTACACTGTGGATGGGTGATAGGGGTTAGAAAGATGACAGAGGAAAAAGCTAAAACAAAGGGGAAAAAAAGAAACACGCACACATGGAGACACACACACAAAAGGCGTTCCAGTTCAAGTCGTTCACACAGGACGACAGATCGCAAAAAGCGCAATAGCGCTTTGACGGCCTTCTTCTGTGACGGTAGGTCCTTTCGATGTTGTGAAATTCTTTTTTCGGATAGAGGTTGGTCGTCCAGTCGGTCAGGTTCGTGGCGAAGGCCACGAACTTTGAAAATTTTGAGGCATCAAAGCAGCTTAGCAGATATGATACGTTGGACGTTGCACGGTCGTGTTCCACCCGCAACCACTCGTTCAACGAAAAAGACATTTCACAATTTCGCGATCGAGTAATAGTTCCTTTCATAAGGTATTCAGGCGCCTGAAAACTACTGTGTACGCTGAACTTCCAACTGTGAATTCTAGGCAAAACACGGGGAAGGCGGGAGATGGGAATTCTAGACGATGAGCAAACCGAGAATAAGGCAAAAGCGGGAGCCAACGTTTCGACAAGTTGACTTTTCTTTTTCAAGGTGACTTATGCTTTCCTCGGCACAGTATATTATACAGGCACGGTTCTTCTAAAGCAGGCAGGGGTAAAACGGATGGGCGAGGCCACAACGGAGGTTGTGTTAGCGGTGAAGGCGTAGAATTCACTGTCCGGAGAGTAATGTGAGGAAGCGCCGTGTGTCAGCGGTTGACGTCGCACCGGCTGGCTCACGGCCGGTTACACTGTCGTTCATCAGCCGGCTCCGTGTTTTTTTCGTGGAAGGGGCCTGGACAACGGGGGAGGGGGAATTATATCCACTCAATGGAGCAGGTAATCGCCCCCCTCCCATCGTACAGGCCCCGTCGTCCAGGCCCCATCGTCCAGGCTCCGTGGTCCACGCCCCATCGTCCACGCCCCTCGCCCACCCTCTTTACCCCCTTTCCACTTTAGAAGAACCCTACCTGTATATGCTGTGCCGAGGAAAGCATATGTCGCCTTGAAAAAGACAAGTCCATTTGTCGAAACGTTGCCTCCCGCTTTTGCCTTGTTCTTGTTTTGCTCAACGCTGAATTCTGTACTTTCTCCGCACCATTTAGTTTCTAATAATTAAAAATCCAACGGAATAATTACTGAGTGCCAGGCAAAGGTAAGATAAGAAACCCTGCCCAGTGTACGTACTTAACCGTTCAGACGCACGTGCACTCACTGATATTATTCATGCCGCCGTTTTAGTTTTTTACGTGACAGCGTATCCATTATTATATGCTGTTGTTTCGGTATCAGTGGTAACTAACAGAAGATTTTTATACATAAGGAATTTCACTCCGGCCGATAAGTCACACAGAGGAGCGGACGTAAAACAAACACTAAATCGAGTCCCAAAGAAAGAACCAGATTCTCTTCTCATATCCCTTTTGACAGACCGCGAAACACAGGGACTTACTCAAACGTCATGCCTCGAGCAAGCTATAGGAAGCGCATAGTTTCCGAACAAGCGCTTTAGAAAGCAACACGCACGATTCGGCCGTGCGCGGGCACCGCAGCGCGCACTCCTATGCGCACATACGCACAAACAAACGAGTGTCATTGTTCACCGCGGCCTCCAGGGCACGCTGATGACCGAAAGGCACGCGCGGTATGCCTGCCACGGCCGTCGGCAGAGACGCAAATGAGAGAATGGTAGAGGGGAGCGAGAGAGAGATGGCGACGTAATAGCGACTGTCAGAAGGCAGCGGGAAGGCACTCGGAGAAATTCCCGGAGGTGGGCGAGAGCTGAAGTTGAGGAGGCGGGTGAGAGGTGAAGGAGGGGACGCATTGGCAGTTCCAACAGGGGAGATGACAACGAGGTGTGTGGAAAAACCGGTGCGCAAGAGGAAATACTCCAAATATGGGCTGTAGCACGTGTCGGAGACTCCAAGCGTCGCAACAATGTCTTCCTCTGATAATGATCGTATCGGCGTCGGGGCGTACGGCACGGCAGATGGAACGCCGTCACAAGCGCACCACTGGCGCTCATCTTGAAAGGCGAGCTGCGCGTGTGCGTGCTCTGGTCCCAAAGCAAGCAACGTAGGGAGGCCTGGATGGGCAGGAAACGAGCTCATTTGCGCGCTAATTACAGGCTCGTCTTACCGCAGCGGCAGGCGCAAGTGCAAGTGACCCAGAGAGCTGCTCTTTTCATATCCTTGAACAAGGGTAGCCTTGTGTTTTCGGCGCTGTGAAGAAAGTTTGAGCATGGGAAAACCACTAGGGTAAAGTGAATTAAAACGGAGCTCATGGTCGCAGCATTCTTGTCAACTGGACTGCCGACAGTGAGACTGCCAAATAATGCCTTGCATATTTCAGAAAGAGTGAAGACTCCCTAGACATGGACATCATTTAAGTCGCGATTGAGCTCCCCGTGCAATGCAGATAGAGGAATTGTCTGAAAACAGTGCCTTGATATTAGCTATCACATGGGAAATATTGGCAGGAAAACCCACGCTGCGTAGCAGTGAACTAATCTCCGTATTCATAAATGCATCTTAAGTGGAAGCCCGTGCTGGTGCGAACGTTCCCACGAGGCTCATTGCGTTTCCTCCGGCGCGTTAATGACAGGCGTCCTTTAGATCAAGCCAAGCATGGGCTTCAAGTTAAGATGCATTTTTGAATACGGATATTAGTGTACTAAGCAGTCAGAGCCTCACAAAGTCGTCCATAATAGTTTGAGGAACACAGAATTGGAGAGAAAACTATATATTATATATAGTTTGAATATGTAGTAGTTTTCTGCGACACACAGTGAGCCATTAAATTAGCAGCGCCATGGCCTAACTAGTGTGAGCGCCACATCAAGCGCCACTTCAAGAAGTTCTATTCCGCAGGGCAATGGCGCCTCTCATTTAGAAGCCACTTTTGTGAGCGAGGAAGTTTGTAATTTCGACGCCTTATTAGCTTACGCCTGCTAAAGACGACATCAGTCACCGCTGCATGAAGTTCGAGTAAAATGCCGAGCGGTTTAACTGGAACTGAGTCACATAATAAGATGCAGGAGGAGAAGAAGGATGAACAGCTTCTGTGAAATGCGCTGGAGACGAACGGTATATATAGCTATCCTGAGGATGCACGAAATCCCTCGGGTGAAATAGTGCAGGAAAGGAGCACCTAATTTGAATGTTACGTTTTAGGCACAAATTATGAAACTGGAAAAAACTGCGCCGTTCTCAAGCGTCACATTCTGATTCCCTGTTTTGCTGCTGCTCTGCACTTCTCTGACAACGATTATTTGTAAGCGCTGCACCACCTCTTTTCATTTGTATTTTTTATTAATATTGTTCTTTTTCTGTAAGTTCTCATAAAAGAGAGAGATCTATGCATGCAAAATGAGAACTTAAGAACTTTCTCGGGCTACTATTGCGATCAAGCTCCCTTTCGCAGAATTATAGGCCTCAGAGGTTATTTGCTATCTGTAAGAGAAGGAAAGCGAAACGACTCATTTATTTTCTCTCTCTCTCTCTTTTATGCTGTGTCTGCCCTGTTGTAATGAGCACAGAAATAAAAACCACCCCTCAAGTTTCTTGATTGTTTCTATTCTCAGACAAAATACTACACAGTTGTTTTCTTTCAAATTTCCTTAATTCAAAGTGCAGTTTGGTTTTCCTTGCTCGAATATCGATTTCCATCACCCCTTTATTTTTATTTTCTTACCATGATGCCCAGCCACCGCTTCTCATGGAACAAAAGGTAACTGTTTCTGTTGCCGACTCTCCTCCTTCCAATGTCCCAAGGCAAATTCTCGCTCCGTAAAGCGATAGTAACAAAAATTTGCAATATAAGGGACCTATCTAAAGTACTAGGAGTTCCTTTCTTTGGAATCTAACGCTGAAAAAAAGATATCCGAGTAGTTCAATCTAAATGGTAAATCTAAAGAGGCTTAGAGCATGATACAAAGGAAGGAAAATATAGATAGGGTATAGACACCGCGTTAAGACCGCGAGGGCGCGACAAAAGCCTGCAGTCTCTCCTGTCTCATCTCTCAGGTACTCTCTCCTCCATTCGCTCCATACTGTTTAGCCGCTTTGCGGCTCGAAGCCGCGGCAGCGCTACGCCCGGTTGACTGCGTCCCGTAGCACGCACCGCACAAGCTGACAATGGAAGCGTATCCTCCTTATTCTCTTCCGCCCCCCTCCCCCCTTTGCGCCTGCCACAAGCGATCAGCGCCTTGCGAGCATAAAGGGAGGGTGTGCAGCGGCTTCTTGCAAAGCGCACCCTTTCGAGCGCGACGCGTCCGGCAAGCCGCCGGCGGCAGCTATTTTTCGGGAGAGCGGTGCTTCATGAGAGCGTGGAGACAATGAGCGCGTCATCAGGGCCAAAAGGGTAATTAAGACTCCTCGGGAGCTTGTCGCCGCCATGGCGTGCCGTCCCATTTACGCAGCTCTTGTGGAGAGGCCAGCTCAATCTTTTTCGGGGGCTTCTTGCGCCTAGACACTCGTGGATAAGCACCTTCGTTTTAACACTTTTTCTTCTTCTTGTTCCGTTTGTCTTGCAGTTTACGCCGCTTGGAGTGCTGTCTTACGCTTCACCACTCCTTGCCCCCCTTTCCTTCTTCAGTCGCAGTCTAGCGAGGTTCCGTGGTGAGGACTAGTTAGCAGCATTGCTCTTTGTCTTTTGTCACTAAAGACAAGAGGTCATCGCAGCATCTTACAAACAGTCGTTTTGGAAAACCTGCACAGTTTCTGTTCTATGCATTTGACAGACACGGTAAACGCGTTGTCTAACTTCACTATTAAAGTAACGCCACTCCTTACTGCTTTTAATGTTTCTTCCTTCCTGCAATTAACGGCTGTATATGTACAAACACTGCCTGCCCATTCTGTGGGATAGCAACCTTTTGCAATAAAGATACACCTGCGCTTAAGATATTGCTATAAGTATTGAAGCACCAGGCTTCTCGTGATGAAGCTAGACTGTGCGCCACTGATTAGTTGTTGTCTATCTCTGCTAATTTCAATGCGAATTTCAACTTTATACTTTATTGCATTTTTTGTCGTCATTCACGCGTCAGTACCCCAGGAATCGTTAAGAGGAGTGGTAGCGAAAGTCTCACTTATTCATAATAGTAAGGCAATATGAAAGTCTTGCGAGATTCCCCAACGACTTCTTCCAACACGTCACCCTGAAGCAGCATACGAGGCGCTGACAACGTCGCAACGCACGATACCAGCCTTTTCCTTTTTTGAACAATACTATTGTACAATCTAATAAGTTTTGTGAAAATATAAACGCTTAACAGAAGAATAATGATGCACGGCAAGAAAACTTGAAAGAAAACACTTTGCTAAACAAGGCATTTGTCATTTGCCTAGAAAAAAGTGCCCAACTTGTGAGATACTTGTTTATTTTCTTACCTACACCTCAGCGCCCAACTGGACTCGTTTGAGTAGGGATATAGCACAGCAATGTACCAATGCAAATAATGATGGTTGATAATACAAAAATGAATCAAACAAATACATTATTTGTACAAGATACATAACAGAAATGAAGAACGAAAAAATTACCATTGTTACAAAATATACGATCCAACAATTAACAAAACACTCCTAACGTTACAATCACTAACCAAAAAAAAAAAAGATCAACCAGACTGACATATCTGTAATAGAGTGTAAGACACCCATGAACAAGTTTCGCGACAATACATGTTCAAGTACCGATCGCGTTCCGGTGCCAATTTCCTACTCAAGCGCTCATGGACATCCGAGCTTTACCTGCAAGAGTTACGCGAGTTGTCGCTACGATAGCCAAGTCTACATTGTTATAAAGGTCAAACATACATTCGCGCAACTAAACAACAACAATACAATAACATTGGTACCATTCTTGATCAAAAGCTGAAAGTTGCAGTCAACAATGAAGCAGAGGTAAATATCTGGAAATGAACCATTTCATGCCGTAATGATGATGCGCGTGACGTAGTATAGGCTAATAAATAGTTCTTCTCTGCTTCTGCTACAGCTTCTCGCCTTCGATTAGGTGCGCAAATATGTGACATTTGAAAGAAAAAAAATAAATCGTCGGCGCTTTACGACTATGATTGCACCACTTTGCTCACTGCTTCATATCTAAGCTTCATGGTGTCTTCTTGAGAGAGTGACAGAGGAAGCAAGAAAACGCAAGCGCTTCATTCTTTGGCCTCGCTTCATTACGCTACCAAAATGCAAACTATGCATAGTTAGGGTTCATTCAGGTGGCCTTCAGTAAACGTCTACGCTACGCACTCAGAATACCAGCCCTTCAACGGTGCAGTTGCTCGTTACTCGGCCAGCTAGCAGTGAAATCACACGTAAAGCTAACGCTTAACGCGTCTCTATATTAACACCGGTTTGTTTGTTTATGCTTTGATTAAGAAGACAGTGCTATTACTAAGTCTTAATCTTGGCTGTCCTGCGACCTACTAGCCATGAGTAACCGCAATTAATGAAGTGTTATTCACTGAAAGACCTACATGAAGCTGCATCAATAGACCCGCAGTAAAGTCCTGCGAAATAAACGGAAGACATTATGCGATATTCTGCTTTACCATGCAGACACATCGGGCACGGTCCATCATAATCAATTTTGTTTAGCTACTTTTGGTTCAACTGCTTTCTTTGTAGGCGCCGTGCGGCCGCTTTTAGAAGCTTTTATTTCGGCCAACCCCCTGGGTTTGGTGTGGCCTAATATCTCATTGGATATTATGTAATATATCTATATATATATATATATATATATATATATATATATATATATATATATATATATACAGGGCTTTGCAATTACTTGTAGCGACGATTTTACACCGAAGTGTAGCAAATTTCGATACCGCACAAACGGGCGTTAAAAACTAGTCCACTCGGAAACCAATTAGCTCCTACGCTTCGACCACTTTCAGAAACAATTGTTAATTTATCCTAATATTGCGGACCACTCCTGCTGAATAAGAAAAACTTAATAATAATAATAATAATAATAATAATAATAATAATAATAATAATAATAATAATAATAATAATAATAATTGTAATAATAATAATACAGCACACAGCATTGCATCTTGTACAAATTATGAATAATGTATATCTTCGAAGATCCCGCACAGC
This sequence comes from Dermacentor albipictus, assembly GCF_038994185.2. Lineage (NCBI taxonomy): Eukaryota > Metazoa > Arthropoda > Arachnida > Ixodida > Ixodidae > Dermacentor > Dermacentor albipictus. Next base: position 149,789,237 of record NC_091824.1, on the reverse strand, counting down.
GGACATCAACTGTCAGTCCCAGACGCTGATGCTGATCGAGTACCACCCAAATGCACTTGCCAGCAAACTCTTCGCGCCTCGGGAAAGGGCCTGGTACCAAAACTATACGGTGGGCGATAAAGCAACACCGGCCGCTGGAAGAGCTGCAGCTCAGCTGCGAAGCTGAGCGGACTACGAAAAGCAGCCCGCGCCGATGGCCCCATAGCGCCTGTGTCCCGAAACTCGTTTAATTAAACCGCGCGTTAAAATGGCGTCTCGTTACCGACCTGCTGCGGCGGCCGCAACTGGGCTCATTTCCGCGGTTCGTCGATGATGCGCGGTAGTCCGAACGCGTGCCCTCTAGCGTACGCGCGGCCACCACCGCACTTGACGGCAGGAAATGAGCCGGGCAGCATGGCATGGCGGCTTGTTAAGGGCGAACGAGAGGGAGGCCAATCTCCCGGAAAATATGCCCCCTCGCCCCCCTGATATACGGAGAGCTATTTAGACGGCCTATGCCAGCCACTTGTTCCTCCTCCTCGAGTTGACCATTCCAGCCAACCAGCCCCGTTATCCCGTTTTGAGTTCGTTCTCAATCCTGAGGATTTCGACTACAGAGTTTTCGTCTGCTCACAATTAACGCCTCCCGATTATGCCGCTGACCACCACAGCTTCTCGCGTTCTATACACCCTCAATCTTCCCCGGCGAGTTGCTGTGGCAGCGCATTATCAGCCGCCGCCTTTTAGAGCAGCCAGGTGATAATCGATGTCTCATCCAACGAAGAGCCTCTACAATTGCCTAGAGCGTCAACATGCTCTTCAGACCATGCGCCCACCCCACTAAACAACATCTTTCGTCCTTTTCGATTTTAACCGAGGAACGATTCATTATAAGCTAAAATATTTTGGTGTGCTATAAAGCTAGATGCAGGCGACACCATATGACAGGCGTGTAAGAATGTTGTCGCAGCTGGTCTTCAAGAACATTGGTACATTGAGGGAGTCAAACTGCTGCATTGCCACCGACGAGAAAAAAATTAATGTGTTGTGCATTTCGAATGACACCAGATGACGTCGCAATCTAAGATTAAAAGGGAAGGCGAGGCACTACCATGTGATGTTAAGCCTTAACACTCTAATATATAAACAAAGTCGAGATTTGCACTTTCTATTAATGGATATACGGAGTTGTCGATGCGAGCATGCGCCGGTCAATTAGGACGTGGTAAGATCAAGAACGTGGTAAGCTTTTAACCACTAGGATATTTATGTTATATGACGTTATGATGAACATTTGACATGGCATTGTAATGGCACGCTGCTTCGAGAAGCACTCGTCATCTCGACCCATTTCTTTCTTCTTTGCGCAGATGAGCTCGTTTAGTGACTAGTCTCCTCCAATACTGCTAAAAAGTATTGTGCGAAAAATAAAACGCAATAAATGCCCCGACTTTCGGCTGTTGGCATGCATGACCGGCACGCGTGTGCAAGTGGCGCTTTCATTTCTGACAAAACAAAGAGGAATGTCCCGTAAATACGGATAAACGTGGTACTAATTATTATTCAGGTTAGCTCCTATTATCACTAGAAATTCAGATTAAGCTTTTCTTCTTTTTACTGGTTAAAGAATTCGTTCTAGCGGCTGTATTCTCTCAACATAGTGCTCGTAAATGGCTAAATATTGAGAGTATTGTTCTTTCTTTTTTCAACCCACAATGCAACAGTCTCAAGAGAAATGGCCGACTCTTTGCCCGTGAAAGCCATCACCTGTAATTTGCTGCGGATGTCCCGACTTGCCGTAACTTTTTTGGCCTCTACTGACACGTGGGAACATGGGCTACAATAAAGTCAAGTTTTTCATGAGTATCGATAACAAAGCTGCACTACGAAGTAGGAGAGTAAATGTTTTAATCAGCGTCCATGCAGTCTTTCAAAAATCTTATTCGTGGCGCAACTATTTCGGGTTCCTGCGCTAATTTCTTCAGAGCGACCAGTTTTGAAATTGCATTGAAGAAGGTGACTCACCCGAGATGGTGCCGAATGAACAAGAAGAGCTCCTGTTAGAAGCCACGCCGCTCAGCTGCAGCGTCGGCCTTCTTACACAACTCTCGTTAACGACTCCAGTTCATAAGGGAAGGGGGGGCGCTTTATGTTACATGTTCGCGGCCGTACTTTTGATCTGACCAAAACTTCTCACTCTCTTTGTGCTGGCCATGGGCGCGCACTGGAAGCTTATTAATGAAGCCTTAATGACCGGCAGGGGTCATTACCGCTGCGCAAGCGGTTTTGCAGGTCGGGTCTGCACCGCACCCTCGAAACCATGCTTCCTCTTTAGCTCCACGCGTTCTTGCGCGATGCAAGAACCGCCAGCGATATGCCGTGCGGCGGTGCTCGATGAGCGAAGCGACAAACGAGTAGCTAGGGGCAAGCCAGCTCAAACTCAAACGCCCGTAATTAATTTCGATAAATCAGCCACCGCGGGTTGGCCCGAAAGTTGGCTACGGCCGTGGCTTGGCTCGTTAATACATGAACACTTCGGCATGTTGGCCTACCTGGTACAAATCCTTGCTAATGAGAAGCCGCATTTTGGGGCTATACCCAACAGCTTGCGGGCGTTCTCGGCGTAAATGACTGCATGTGTTCGTACCCTCTTTGTTATTGTCAGGGCAGTGTTCCCTATGGGCAAGTTCAGCACGAAGAACTTTCGATTCTCCACGCATAAGGCAATAGCAGAAACCACGCACGTGTGGGTGTTCGACGGCGGCAGTGAACGTACCCACCACAGGCTTCACAGTCGCACGCAAGAAAATGTGAAGTTTTCGCCGCTACTGTGGTCTCCAAATATTGCTCCTGACGGCACTTGGCCGCTGCACCAACAAGGCAATCGCTTTTAACTAGCCCTGCTACACGCCGCTGTTTAAGCTCTAAAGAAACAGAAATATCCTGTAGACATAAAGAAGGTCACCGAAAGCCCCTCATCCTAAGAAAAGTAGGCACTAAGTTTTATTGTATCGGTGTGGTCAATTGCGGCGGTGGGAAGACTACTCCTGCAAACAGCGCTATTTTGATTGTGTCGTCGAGCCTATAACGTTCCACAGTAACAATGGGGCTATGAAAGAGGATTCAGTGATAGGCTCCGGATTAATTTTGACCGCGTGGGGTTTTTTAATGGGCGCCTAAATCTAGGTACACGAACGTTTCTTTTTCCTTTTTTCCTTTTTTTTTCATTTCGCACCGACGGAAATGCGGCCGCCTAGGCCTGGAATGGAACCGGCCACTCGTAATCGCAAGCATAACGCCACAGGCACCGCGCCATCGCGGCGGTTCAGCAGGTGCAGGTGATACGACTGTGCCCCGCAAACTGCACGCATACTATCCGAACATTTCCAAGTCGCGCCGCGTATTTCAAGCACACCTTGAACTTGTTTAAAAGCCGTATAAAAGGGCAAGAACCACTAAGATGGACAGCACGTGCTTGAGGAGCACTGCCTGAAACCAGAAGGATATCTTCGCAGGAACGTTTATGAGAACGCTTCCACGGAGAAAACAAGAAAACGAAGAAAGTGACACAATGGGGCAGTGTTGGAACAAGTTTCCTTTCAAAGCTAATCACCTCTCAATTACCTTGCTGCTCAAGGTGCAGATTGGTGCTGGAAGCTATAGAGGTTGATCTGGATACAAATTTGCAAGGACTACTTAGAAAAACGCTGCTGGATGTGCCTGTCCTGCTGCATGCTAAACGTATACAAAAGCATGCGGATGCACGCACACGCGCGAGCAAAAGTATACGGACGAGCGATTCTCATCTGTCCGTGAATGTAACTTGAAACTAAAGACTGCAGTCCAAACTTGGCATTACGAATTTTCTAGTGCCCTCGTCAGTTTCCGTTTATGCGTGTTAATTACAAAGAAATTATATTTTTTCGGCAACCTTGTGGTCCGTATAATTTTGCTCACGGGTGTACGTTCATACAAGTCTTACAACGTCCCACTTGACTGCTTTGCTTAGCGTAACTATGTTGTTTTCAGTCGCGAGCAGAGAAATACGATTATTATTGTTTAGAGATCGAGCGAGCGACGTTTCTCAAATTATCATTTAGGAATAACTAGAGCAGGAAATAATATCTTGATATAATATTTAGGAATAATTAGAGCACGTATAATGTGTTGTAAACTCTTTTGATGTGTTTCATATGATTCAACTTTCGGTTCCTTTTGGTGACCTGACCACGTATGCATTTTGCGACCTGTAAGCAGGCGTATTTTTAACACATGAGTTTACGCTTATGCGCCGTTATGAAAATTATTGTTACGTTACTTATTGATGAGACGTGTTATTTTTTTAGTGCCATCACGTGACTCAAAATTCAATTATGTATTAAAGTTATGAAAATAGGAGTGCATAGGTTCCATTATAGGCTTCACAAATTCTAAAAGAATACGAATTAAACCTATTCTCGTTAATTTCGTGGAATGAGGTAGATTAATAGATGAGAAAATAAAGATTAAACTTTATTTTTTGCATTTATAGTGCTGATACCCGAGCACTAGTACGTGAGTGTGACGTCACAAATTTCAAAAGGTCGATCTCGTTTTCGGTAAGTTGTGGAGCAGAATGTATTCCGCCCTGCAGTCCAAAAAGTAAGCTAGGCTCGAGCAGACACCGCAAAATACATGACTTTATTGGGAGGTCATGAGGGAAATTCCAAGGTGGCGTCGCAAACGTGTTTGTGTTCGCGACATTTCTTGCTTATTAAGGCTCTTCTCGCGTTGAGAGTCGCTTTATTTATTATTGTAGAATGACAATTAACTAATATTGCTCATTAGTGTGCCTTTAAGAAACACTAAAATACATGAACTACAGGGCTTTGCATGAGTGCTAAAGAAATTTGGTGAGAATTGGCATTACATGCGGGGGGGTTCTTTCCTACGTTACACCAAGCTTTTAGCGGTTGAGAAGTACAAATATATTTCGTAGACCGGAAGACTGATATGACCCTTATTTCGCCCTCTTCCAGGACGGGTACTGCTACACCAGACCATATACAGTGAACGCTCGGCATCAAGAACACATTAATTCCGGGCAGTGTACGGTATATACACACTTCTCCTATATGAAACTCCATTTAAAATGAAAAGACGGTGTACAAAGCGAAGCCAACTTGGAACGCTTCGGGGGAAAGGTTCGTTGACAGTGGCTTACCAAAGAAACAGGCCACTGGACATTGCGACAAGACATGATAGAATAGTTTGCGTGTGTGCCTGCGAGCGTGTAGGTGTGAACAGTTGCATGCCCCCTCGCCGCCATCTCCGCCATCCTCCCTGAAGAGGAAGAAAGTGAAGAGGAAGAAATTTGAAGCACACCGGAATGGTCTCTTCCTTCCCCTCTCTCTCGTTATTCGTTATACACACACACACACACACATGCTATATATATATATATATATATATATATATATATATATATATATATATATATATGTATATATATATATATATATATATATATATATATATATATATATATATATATATATATATATATATATATATGTATGTATGTATGTATGTATGTATGTATGTATGTATGTATGTATGTATGTATGTATGTATGTATGTATGTATAGCGCTTTCATAGCATCAGCCGCAACTACTTGTGCTTCTGGAATGCATAATGCATGAGAAATGGGCACCATTGTTGCCTGGGCCACCACTGCAGCCGCTGGCGTCAGTAGCATGCAGGGTGGAACATTTTCGCCGGACGTTTGTTTGTTTGTATTTCTTTCCCCTCGCATTCTTCTTTTTTTTTTCGCGTGCTCTTTATTTCTTCCAATGTCTTTTCTCTGAGATGCCTGTAGCGGCTCCCATTCGTTTCGTTTCAGTGGAAGATCAAGCGTTGAGTCCCGCAGCCGCGTATCCTATCTAACGTGCAGCCTGCGGGCATTATACTTAGGCGGGTACAGTGACTACACTCTTGCTTTGTTCGGGCTCCCCGTGAGTTCTGCGATAAAGGCAGGGTGTTATCGTGCCTGGAGCCGCTTGCTCGGTATGAATAAGTGATTGCCCCACAGTGTAGGTGAGATATGGGAACTTCGGGAGAAAGAAATGATCGGAAACTGCCAGAGGTCGGGAACGAGCATCGCTCCTTTGATCTCTGGTAGTCTGGACATACATATACTATAAGATATACGTCGTTTGATCATATATATGTGTGGCCCTCTACATGCGTAGCAGGCCTATACATTAACTCCCTTGTGTCTTCTAGAGTTGCGTGTTTCTGTGTTTGCGTCACAATATGCCCATGAAGCAAACTGTAGGCAAGTAACAATTAAGATTTTTGCACCCGAGTTTGTGTATGAACGTTTGCGTGAGAATCCTATTTTCGGGAACTCAGCTCTTTACGAAGGCTGTGACGGTGCGTAGTAATCGAGCTAAGCGCAATGAGAATACGCGGGAACTTCACTGCTCGACAAAGAACACAGCCGAAATTATCCCTGTCGGTCTTTACCATCCCAAAATAAAAAGAAAAAAGAAAGAAAATATAGAAAGAAGAAAATAAGCCTGCGCTACTTATAGGGACAACTACCAATATACCGACGGGCGACAAAATCAGATGGAAGAGTCTTTCAAAAACGCAATCGCTTCTCTCACATATGCATGATGGGGCACGCGTTTTCTTATAGATTGCTTGTGCGCGTGCTTGGTGCGGTTTCTATACATATAGTTGCCAATGACACTTCCATATGAGGTGGGCGGCTGGACCAGTTATCTATCTATAGTTTATCAGTTTGTACAGTGTTATGACCCGCCTACATGATATTTACAACTGATTCGTGTTTCATATCAGTGAAGCAGAAGCTAACTTGCTCATGAGACGCCGCCGCGCACTTGGAGACAGGACGAAATTATATACCCACGGAGTCGTACATATATTCCTAAGAAACGAAGCGACTAGAGTCCGTAATTATTCGCTCGCCTAACGCGAAAATACGCCAGGGGCATCCACACTGTGTTTACACATAAGGAAGGAAGCGCCTCTGCGCAGTAGCCCGGTGTACAGGAAACGCCAGCCGAGGGGACGCAGCGACATATACTTCCGCCTTTCGCGTGCATTTTTCATCTACGCGGCGAGCAGACGCGTCGCACCGCGCCTGCTTCATGCACTATGCACGCGCAGACACAGCACGCACGGCCCGCTTCGACCCGCGAGCGTAGCGAATCTGACGCCAAACACAGAAAAGCCTCCACTCCCATTGGCCGCCATCACGACACGTCTGTACGCACTTGCATCGACCGCACGTGTACGCTTCAATGAAGGCACTGAACGCGTTGTTGTGGGAAGATTGCAAAATAAAGGGCGCCACTGCAGCAGAGGCGTCGCTCATTGACAAGCGGGGGTCGCAGAATGCGCTGGCGTGAACCTCGGTCCTTCATTCTCATTCAAGTGGCGCGCGTCGTTGCACTCGACACATGAGGAGATCGCAGGCGCAGTGCTCGTATACTGTGTATAAAGGAAGCAAGGGCAGGGTCGGCGAATCGCGGTGGTTTATTATTAACGTCAGCTTTACTACCTCCTGGTACTTGTCGTTTGGCAGCGTTAACACGCTAGACGAAAATCCTGGAATCCTCCATCTTATTCGGCATATTTTCGTTCACTCTTTAAAACTCGTGGAAAGCAAACAACCATGTCATATTCAGAAGATAAAGTGAACAATAGCACTGCTTCTTTTTTCACCCATGATGACGGACAGCTCCTACGAGAGTAAGGTTCTGTTACCGTGAACGAATTACGTCTGTTACTTTTTTTGTGTGTGTGTACCAACTTACATGTCTCAGTAGCAATTAAGTTATATAGTAGGCACATTGTGAGCGCAATACAAGTTTTTGTATCACGCAAAGAAAGGCTGCACGTCGACTTTGCCAGACTGCTTTCTTTGACTGTTCTAGGACGTCCACAATATCTAATGTAGTTTGGCAGGCCTGGTCAACAGAAAAACTACGTTCAGAGCATGATTCTAAGGCAGTCTCTGGAGCTGGAGCTTCCACCTCGTCGCTGAGAAACTGCAAGGCACTTTCGATGTTGGGGCTTTCTCCTGAGCTGCCGCAATTATCGCTTGTCTCAACTACTGTGTGATCACCAAAGTTTCTTCGATGGCGTTTTTTGGGCTGCACATTATCTTTTTGCATGTACTGTGGATATTTGCAAAACACGGTCGGTACCGCATTCAGAAGCAGGAGCCTAAGTTTCGTGTTCTTTTTATAGTCACTTTCTTTAAAGTGCAGGGAACATACCAGAGATCTATCGCTCGGTTTCCACTTGCTTCCTTTTCCCGACACTCCTTGGCGAGAGATATCTTTTAGCCACGCTTCCTGACCCAAGGGAACTCGTGATGTATCACAGTCGGGTCCTTTTTGGCATTTGTGTCGCAGGGTGGCACACAACAGTTGCGCGGCATCGCACCAAATGAACGAGGCTGGCTACGGCACACACGCACACCGGAGAGCCTCAACAAAGCACAGCAAGCACAGGCAAACTTGCTGACACACAGGCACGCGAAACAGCACGAGATTAATTCATATAGCACTAGGCAAACACGTTCTGAAGCGAACCAACTGGCTCACACAGACGCACGCGAAAAAGCACGAGATTAGTGCATAGAGCACGAAGCAAACACGTTCTGACGCGAGAACCAACGCCCGCTTAGCCCCGGCGCGAAGTCGCGAAAGCATCCCCTAGCAGTGGCGCCCTCACCAATAAAACCGGTCGCAACTGTAAACTCGGCCGAGACGCGCCCGCCTATTGTCCACGGCGCGACGTAGCTGGCCGCACCTTGCTTTGCATCGAGCGGCCGTGGTAATTCTATATATCCTTCGAAATGCTCCACTCGCAAGTGTCGTCAAAATGAAAGATCTTGGTGTTGTTGCGACTTTGATGTGGTCCCGTAGCGCTCGTCACCCGTTTCGTGATTATGCTAGGGCATGTTATGTATATATTATAAACCATACTTGTATAGAACATATACTTTCTATTCCTGTTTATTGATGTAGATATGTCCGTCTTACTCCATGTAACAGTTAACGTGCTTGGTGTGAGATCCTTTCTTTGTATACTTCTTTTGTTTAATATATTTCTAGTGTCTGCCTATTCCTACCATGAAGGAACAGTAGCTTTGACTGAGTGAACGTATTTCTTGTGCCCAGCCAAGTACTGTGAGGTCAAACGCTTGACCAGCGGTGCGTGCATATTGTACCTCTCATTTGCGCCAGTACAAAGACCGGCTCGTTGTTCCTCGGCACGCTAGGGACTTTGATTGATTGATTGATTGATTGATTGATTGATTGATTGATTGATTGATTGATTGATTGATTGATTGATTGATTGATTGATTGATTGATTGATTGATTGATTGATTGATTGATTGATTGATTGATTGATTGATTGATTGATTGATTGATTGATTGATTGATTGATTGATTGATTGATTGATTGATTGATTGATTGATTGATTGATTGATTGATTGATTGATTGATTGATTGATTGATTGATTGATTGATTGATTGATTGATTGATTGATTGATTGATTGATTGATTGATTGATTGATTGATTGATTGATTGATTGATTGATTGATTGATTGATTGATTGATTGATTGATTGATTGATTGATTGATTGATTGATCGATCGATCGATCGATCGATCGATCGATCGATCGATCCGTCCGCCCGTTGAAGGAACCCGCTTCCCCACACTACACTACTTCTGATTGATTCGATCAAAAATGCTTTACAGCTCCTCGGCAAGAAATGACCGAGGTGATTCCTCAAAAGGACATAAGAATCCCCGTTTCGAAAACATATAAAACTCGGAGGAAGAAAAAGAAAGCAATGAAGCAACATACTGTGGTGTTAACGCTTCACGGCACATAAGAAAAACACAAAGAGGTGCGCGGGGAAAACAGGTCAACGGTAGGCACACGGTCACGTGCACTAGAAAGATAAGCGCAAACTAATTAATTGCGAAAGCCGTCTGCCCATGAACAGCCGGCAGTCATCCGCGCACATGCCTGCGAAGAGCTGCGATAGCAGCGTATATACGAAAAAAGACGGAACATGCGCCCAACTAGAGCGCTGAGAGGGATTAGTGCGTGCGATCGAACAAATTTTGATCCGCGATGTGCACTGGCACATTTTGGAAGAGGGCGAGCGCGCCTGGCTGGAACGACGCAGGATTTTCAAGTTTTTCAGCCCGCCGCAGGAAAAAAGGTAGAAAAAAAAAATAGAATGTATCATAAATGACTTCAATGTTTCGTTCCCGTTCTCATTAAGCGTTTAAGGTCCAAAGATAAATTGTTCACGCGCCATAGTTAAGCTATCCAAAAGCTAAGTTGAACATTTTCCGTACATATTTGTTTGAGCATGCAGTGGATCAAAGCGCTTACAAAGCGCTCACAGGGTGGTGCAAACGTCATATATTAGCGACAATAAATGTTCGTAACACCAGTAGCAGAGGAAAGTGTTTGCCTTACTTTTGCGTTGTTTTGGTAACTTTTTCTAGCCGAGACGCGGCATTTTTTTATTGCTTTGCTACGTAACTCCGTGGTTTCTGGACGCCAAAATACTCTGTTCCAAGGTCGTACGTGGGCAGTCCTTTAAAATGTCGCACCCAAAGCTTAAACTTTCGGCTTCTTCAAAAGCAACCCTCTTTCCGAATCTCATACTTACTATGACATTCAGTCCCTTGCTATGCATGGGTGCTTCTTACGAGTGGTGCTGCCCGTAAAGCTTTGTTCTGGTACCTTTGCCGCCGGGAGGCCAGGCGTCAAGCATGACATGCTCCGAATCTCTCATTGGCAATTTTACACGACATAACACCAGTGGCTGCAGTGGTCCTACGCGAACGGGTATACATGTCCACGTTATTCTAGAAACCTTTTGTCACTGCGTTTCATTCTTCCACTTTTTCTTTTTTTTTCCTTTTGACGCGTTCCTTATGCTTGCGATCTGTCATCCTCTGGATAGGAACATTTTGCTTTCCCGTCGAAAATCAAATCTATAATTCTTATACCCTTTTCAGTTTTCAGCAACACATACTTTCGTCTTCTATACCCATTCAGTGTGAGGGCCGAAACATCCCCGCCCCGACCCCTCCTCACTGTAGCACCTCTTATTACATGTCCCCACATTCCTTTTTTTACGTCATTTTTATACGTTTAACATCTAGCTAGTTTTTCGCTGCCAGCTACGCAAAGCTCATTTCTCACGTGCTGTACATCTATCCGCGACATGCTCATTTCTCTACATTCTTACACTCACATATATAGGGAGGGGCCGACGTCAATGGCATTTCGCCGCTCAAATGGGGCGAACCCTTTTCAATTCTCGGCAGTGCGACTCTGGGGCTTCCCGTCCGTTCTCTTTTCATATCACGGAGGGCATTGTGACTCTTCTATATAGCCCCCTCCGGCAATTCCGAGTTGATTCGCGACTTTCAATGGAGAATTTTTATTCCTCAATGTCTCGGTCCCTTTCTTTAACAACTCAGCTTCACAGTATAGCGAACAATACTGGCTGGCGAATCAAGCACAGCGTTTCCGTGCTGTGTGTGCCGGTTCTATTTTAGCTGCTACTGTTGCCCGCATATATAAAGGGCGAAAAAAAGAAACTTTATTGGAACCCGGCGAGACCGCCGAGAGCGCATCTGCGGAAGCTTAGCTTGCGGTTCCTACTAGAGAAAGGTTTACACGCTAAAAACAGTAACGCGCGTAAGATGGCAACCACAAATATCCTGCTGAAGAACTGCTGAAACCAGCCTGTCCGGGCAAACAAATGCAATTACTACCAATATTTCCTTCTTAAGTCAACGCAACTTCCATTGTCTTTATATCACGCCAGCATATCATTAACTGTATGTATAGGTGTCCGTGGTTCAGATGTTGCTATTGAGCTCCGATATAAGAGCGAAGTTTAGGGAGTGGTGCAAATCTCGCCCATAACGATGAAATGAACAATATTCAAGTAAAGATGCTGCGTAAGTTTGCAAAACTCACTAAGAAAAAAAAATGTATGATAAAGCGTTGTCGGAAACGTGACAACCCAGGTGCACCAAGCCAACGAAAGGGCCTCGAGCTAGACACATGGGAAAAAATGTCAAGTCACTCATAAGGGAGGCACAAGGCATTCATGTTGACTATAAGAAAGAACTGTTACCAGCGAGGAAATAAGCGCATTACAGTATAAATTAATGCCTCATGCCACTTGCCTGCTCGACAGGCTTAACACCAACTACCGTTGGTAAGATGACATGCGTCATGCGCATGCGAGGATGTCCTTGACACGGCAAAGAGGCTGCGGGGCAGACACTCTGTCACGTGTCACGGCTAAAGCGCGTGGCGCGGGCGTGGTCATCGGGGCGGCGAGTCTTTCTTCTAAACAGGGCTTCGCCATCATCCTTCCGATCCCGCTTTCTGGGCACGTATACAGAGCTCGCGAAGCGTTCCGGCGCCATCTTGGTGCTTCCAGCTAGAGACGGCCGCCTCCCACGTGCTGCGCACGCTCCGCGGTTCTCCGTCAAGGGTCACTGCCTCCTCTTTCAGCACTCTGCTGCTTTCGGTGTCCGTTTCCTTTACTTGCACACTGCTTTTCCACCATCTCGAAGCGTTACATTTACTTTCGTTTCCTAGACACAGCGCCCAGTGTGACGTAAACCACAAGCCCCGAAGAAACAAGCAAAGTTAGCTGGCTCTGTGTGCTGTCCTGATGCGTGCAGACGCTTTGAAGAAGCCTTCACATTAAGAGCGACGACATCGACGGTTGCGCACAAATTCCGCAAATACCATTGAAAAAACAGAAATATGAAGAGAAAGAAAAGTTTATATTGGTCACGAAAAGTAAGAAAGACGAGAGGAAAGGCATAGGGATTAACTATCTTCCGTCTGTAATTTGCTGCATTGCACGTAAAGAGGAGATTAGTTAGTGAAATAGAGAGAACACAAGAATTGAGGATTAATATTCAAAATAGCGAGATTATGTGAACTAACCACCACCTGACAGCTACTCACGTGGACCGCCGAGTAAGCGTACAGATCATTAGTTACTGCGGGAGCGAGTAAGGTAAACTAATCCTTTTACTGCCGCTGAAAAGATCAAAAAATTTTTAATGAATGCTTGGCTCTTGAACACTCGTTCCCGCAAGACAATCTTGTTCTTCTAATTTGTTTAGATACATGTAGCTCCCTGGTTGTACAGGGTGTTTCACTTAAGCCAAACTTTAAAAACGTGGAAATGCTACGTAGCTTGACCGAACCAAGCTAATGCTGTTTGCATTCGCTTGGAGATAGATTATTTGTTGCATTCCGCCTAATTACAGAAATCGTCTTAATTAATTATTCAACTTCTGAATTGAAATATTAATGAGAAAATTGTAGAGCAACATGAGAAACTTCTGATACAGCTTTCTGTTGCTCAATGTGGGCTACATAAAGATTTTTCTGAGCATGAAAAAAGCTCGCGAATACACGCAAAATATCTTGAGGAGCCAGTCACGTGGCAATTCTGCGTGTAATCGCGGGCGTCTTTCACGCTCAGAAAAACACTTTTATCTAGCACGTATTGAGCAACACAAAGCTGTATCGAGAGTTTCTCACTTGGCTCTAAAATTTTCTCATTGACACATTTAATTTAAATATAATAATTGAGAAGTTGATTAATTATTTGATAATAATTATGCAATTTGGCGGGGTGAAAAACAATGAGTATCTTCAAGCGACAGCAAACAACATTACCTTTGTTCGGTCCAGCTACGTGGCATCTGCATATTTTTAAACCTTGGCTCAACTTACGCGTAACACTCAGTGTAGCTTGTAGAAATAGAAACCTACTGACATCGGCAACCTCACCGCTAAAGAATGAAGCTATGCGCTACTTAACCTTAGCGTAGCATGCTTAATGCTTGTGTGTGAAGACCCTATATGGCAAAAGAAACAACGCAACAATCAGAGCAATATCTTTGGTGCAAGACTGCGCTTTGAAATGTTAGCACCTTTAATGCGTAAAAGCATGGCTTGGGCTTTGACAGACGCCACAGAGTCCGGAGTCATGTTTAATAAGTTGTGTTATTTTTAAAGCACATCAGAGTCGCAGTGCATGGACGTATTTGCTTTTCGGCATGGCTGTGATACGGTCGCTGCGGCAGTGGATCGATGCTGCCTCCTTTTGTTGAGGAGTAGAACGCGATGGTTATACTGTATCACAGCAATGGATCTAGTTTTGTGCTTTGAATGAGTTTAGCTTCATTTGTTGCTTTAACTCCAGACTCAAACAGTGCAGTAGTGTTTACTTGCCAGAGTGTTTACTGCGCACCGCGGCCTACGTGCTGTTGTCTCGGTGTTGCCGGCCAGGGGCTTGGGGGGCTGCAGCCATGAAGTTAATATACCGGACACAAAACTTCCCTCATCCACAGCAATAGAGTGCAGAACAGCTGTACGCGCCTTAGTGGGGACTCTTTCGGATATATCTAATATTTATCTGCTAGGCGTTAGTACACAGTGTACGTCGCAAGATTACGCTAGATGTTCTACGTCCTTTGCGGCTTGCAATGCGGCGCTTCAAGTTCAGAAGGCCCTTCCATATTTGCTAACTGACAATGTGCACAGTCGTAAGTCCATAAATAAGCAGATTCAAAGCACGACTGAACCGACTACGTTTTGTTTGACAGCTATGAGGCACTCGGGCGAGCCAAAACGTAAGCGTGCGCCCCGCTAAACTCGGCGTGACTTGTTCGGTGTCCTCTGGCTGTTTTATTTGCATGCTCACGTAGCGGTTGTGTAGCCATTGTCAATAGCGCGGCCAGCGTATCGGCTCGAGCGAGCTAATTACCCGTGGTCAATCCTGCCATCCGTCAGGGCTCAGTGGGCCACGGAGGATATCTGGACCATCTCACCAGCGAGGGACCTGTCAAGGCTTCTCGACGCGTTCCGGCTAATGCGCCCGTCAGAGGCGCTATCGCAGCGAAACCATTGACCGGTCCAGTGGCTCCCTTCGCGCCCTTTAACGCCTGCTGTTTTCTTTGTGCCTCGCATAGCGTGTTCTGTTGTGTCATACTTTCTGGGCTCTATCTTCTTGTGTACCTTGCTGCATGGTATTGTGTTATTAGTGTAGCGCCTTCTGGTGATGTTGATAGTATTAAATCAAATTGAAATACGTTAAATTGTGTTGTATCGGACTTTGTTATTTTGCAACATATACCGTCCTCTTCTGAGTTGCCTTTCATTGAGATGGTATATACCGTCTTATCCCTTGCATTGGGCTATACTGCCTCTTCCATTGCATGCTGCATTGTGCTGACCACTGCGGTCAACACACAACACAGGGTGGAAAGTAAAACTTTTGTTCAGTATGAATGCAGACGCCTGGACTTTGTTACTGCGTCAATAACTGCCAATATCAAATTTCCTGCTAACTTAGGAGCTGTTGCGCAAAACAGTTTTTGACAACAGATGATATCGCACTCATATTAAAACGCTCTAAGTCGGAGCGCCCGCATATTCAACGAAATAAAGGAAAGAAACAATTACAAAAATGACATGAATCCATCGTTGAAAGAGTCCCCTCTAAGAGGCAGCAGATCACTCACCATTCGCGCTGAAACTTTTTGGCTTATAACCCCCATGACTTATCAGTAACACTCCCCCCACCCGCACCCCCACCTCTCTCTCTCTCTCTCTCTCACACTCACTCACTCACTCACTCACTCACTCACTCACTCACTCACTCACTCACTCACTCACTCACTCACTCTGGAGGAAGCCACCATTTGCGGCTAACAGATACTTACTGCATCAAACTGTACATGCATACGAGATGTACACTAAGCAACATGCTACACCTATGGATGTAAATATGCGGTCATTCCTCGCGCTTATAAGCAATCAGAAGCCGTATTTTAAGATCGCAAATGTGAACCAGCCGGCAATTTTTTTTTTATGCTGCCAATGCATTTCAGCTTTTCACTCATCAGCGTGTTCCCTCAAATCCGAAATCTTCCCAAACCAACTTGCTCAAACACGCGGCGAAACACCCTAACCATTTCTGCGTGCTCGAGGCATATATAGACAGGCGCGGTATGAGCCTAGGCTCATACAGGCACCGAATTCCAACAATAATAACGCTGCTTTGTGTCTGGCAGTTCATGCCCACTTGTGCATGTCAGTTAGCAAGGGGCGGCGCACGCCACCCGTTGCTAACTGCTTATTATTGAACACGACACCTTGCTTGTTTGCTTTTCCTTTGAACTGTAAAGGCCGATAATTCACGGCTTCCACGCTCACACGAGATAACCCGCAATTGCTGGCAAGTACAGGGCAGAGCGCTAGTATCTGCGTGAATTGGGAACCAGTGGCGCGCGCAGGCCCAACAGCTTGGTCCTTATCTGGAATGGGCAGTGCTCGCTGCAGCAGCAGCCTTGCCGCGCGCGACATGGATCCAGAAGCCAAAGCTCGCCACATAGCTTTCGAGCCCCTTCGCGTCCCTGCGCATGGCGACCAGAAACTGAAACTAAACAAGAAAGAGAGCCGACGCCACGCGCGTGACCCAGGCATGTTTCCAGTCCTTCCCATGCGAGCACAGTTCCGGGGCGCCTGGCTGGCTGCGTCTATCCGAAAACTGATGGCCGGCTGTGGGCACGGGTCGCCACCCAGCGTGCTCGAAAGGCTCCAGGATTGCGACGCTAATGCGTGGCAGCGCGGAACCGAAGGCGAGGTTCTCGCAGTCGCACGGCGGCGGCAAGAGCCGGCTTCTGGGCGCCACGACAGCGAATGACCATTCGCGTTGTTATTGATTCTGGCACGACGCTAGCAGGCCCGCCGCTATAGAGGCAATGGGCAAAAGGCACGGCGCCTATTGCGCTGTCGCCAATCGGACTCTGTACAGTTGGGTGCAATAGCGCGAATGTTCTGTATCTATGTGGAGCGCCGTGTTACGTTTTGATCGTTTCACAAAGTGCATAGTTAACTATTTAGCATAGCTAAAATTTTCAGAAGGCTCCTTGAATTTACGAGGAAATAAATGGATAGAAAGTTGGCTTCCAAAACGCTAAGAGATTGCTTAGTCTGCGTTCAGTATGTAAATCCTTCCCTGCTTTTCTACTAAGCAGAGTAAAGCCAAAGCTTTCGCAGGATATTGCGTATCGTGCGATTATTAAAGGAGGCATAAAATATGAGTGCCTCCATGGCACGGCTAATCGTCGTTTTAAACTAGATTATCATTCGTTTACACAGAGGTCTGCGATCAAATATAAGTGTGACCAATGCGCGCTTCCACGCGCGTTGAAGGAACAGTAGAGAGAGTCGCATGTTTCCCTGAAGGTGGAAGCAGTGGAGGCAGAAAAATTCAGTGGAGGCAGAAAAAGAACTAGGCATTTCAGAATTTGCAGCTTCACTGCCACTACGAAGCGGGTACTCCAATACGTTGGTGCAAGTTTTATATTTGGAATAACGGAAATCAAGAGTAAGTACAATTCAAATTCAAATTTCGAAACAAGGAAGTTATTACAGCCTCTTGCAGTATCATATTCTAGGAGCCCGACAAACATCACTACTCCCGCAGTATAAATGGGCCTCTAATGTTCGTGCATACAACTAAGACATGCGGCCATACCCGTCTTGCTGTCCCTCATTGGACGAAGCAGACAGGCGGTGTTGTGCTTTGCCTGCTTTCGACCTAATGGCGCGTGTACGCACAGCCCGGTGCGCCTGTTGTTATCACTGAGAGGGTGATAACGCTCGGGACCCTACATCGACGCTTTGGGCGTGTATCCGCTTTAGATGCTCGTTTCCGTCGGATGCGAGCACGGAATCTCTCTCTCCCTCACTCACTTCACCCATTCTACTTTCTTTCCATATATACTAGAGTTCACCACTTGTACGTGTTTTCGCGTTACATTGTTCAGCGTGCCGCTGGGCGGGAATGCCGGCGCGCACCGTAAAAAGGTTATACCGTAGGAGACCATTTGTAGCGGAACGTCAGAAGGCGGTCGGCGGGAAATGTTCTGTCGAGGAAACACGACAACGGCGCAGGCGGCCGAGAAACGCACGCTGAGGGGGTGTGGTCCCCTAAGCTTTTAGCGCACTTGAGGTTTGCAGGAAAGCTTGTAGGCAGGAGAAGCGTCCCGCTTCTAAGATGGCCTACCTTCATTAACGCCACTGGCGGAATTCCTGCAAGTGTCGTCCCTCTTTTAAGACGAATATCACGTTAGCACCGGTGACGCATGCGAGGTGTAGGCGCATTATACTTCTGAAACTCTGGTGTCGCCGTAACGATTTCTTCGTGTATAAACAAGTTACCGTGCGTCATGAACGCTTGAACAATATTTTAATACCTAAAATAATGGCCCTAGGTACGTCAGTGGGACGTCATAAATTTAAGTGTACTTTTCCGTACCTGAGATGTCGTAGCGCAGTAAATGTTCACCAAGTTTGCGAAGCTCAGCCTTTGGATCCTTTAGAATACAATATAGTGCATCTTTACTCACGAAAGTTAAATAGCCCTGAGCATATCTCGTCAAAATCAATTGGATCAGGGCGATTTGGTGCAGGAACTTAGGGAGGCGTTACCCTCCGTCATTCGCTTTTGAATATTTACTGGCTCGTCAAAACTACTCCCACGGCAATACTCTTTTTTCATATTGTAGAACGGTGATCTAATTCTACAGCTCAGGTTCTTCCTCTTTAGCCTGCCTTTAAGATTACATAACGCTCTGATTCAGGTCATGGAGAGGTTCTAGAAAGGGCAGTTATTCGGGCCGTTTTTTTTTTCCTTTTTCTGACATGCTCGCATAAGACGAACTAAAAGGTGGCGCGCATCGAGTTCAAATAAATGAGCGGACACATGCGGGGTAAAAGCTGACGGATGCGCCTCGGAAGTATCACGAATGTTGAGCCGTAGCTGTACGCTGCCGCTGAGCGCTATGAGAGAAGTCGGCAGTCCTCCTCTCCTTAATGATGTGATTCTCGAGTGCTTCAAATGAATAGAGGCAGGCGAGATCTGTGGAAGAAGCTCGAGCCGCCTTTGTTTCCGTTGCCTGCCAGGCATTCAGTGGATCACGTCTTCGCTTTCTAAGGCGCACCCAAGTTCTGGCAGCGGCCGAAAAGACTGCGCGTAGAAACCTTGCGCTAATGCTGGCGTGTCTACGTGTCAGTGAGAGAACCAAGATCCCCGTAATTTCGAGACAGTTCTTGCCTGTTCGTACATCAGTTTGTTTCGCATACAATTGCGGTACGAGCAGTGATTGGACAGTTCATTTTTTTTTTCTGACCTGTAACTGATCAGGTTTTCGTAATGTATGAAAGTGACTGTGTAACTAAATATTCAATTTTAGTCTAGTCAAGCCCCATTTTTTTTCTCTTCAGTATATTCGAACACAGTGTCCTCGTGGTTGCACTACTGTTTCATGTCCTTGTCTTCAGTTTCTTCTTACCACTAGAAGACTGCAGGTAACACACTGTAGTAGCCTAGTAGCTATGGCGTCGGGTCTGAGCTCGAGGTCGACAGTTCAATTCCGGCCGCGCCGGCCCCATTTCCATAGGGGTTATATGCAAGAACGCTCGTGAATTAGGTTAAGGTGCACGTTAACAAACGCCAGGTGGTCAAAATTATACTGGAGTTACCGACTACGGCGTGCATCATAATGAGATCGTAGTTGTGGCTCGAAAAACGACAGGACTTCAGGTTTGCTACACTCATTGTATGCAATGCTAATTCATTCTGTTCTGTTGTAGATTGGTTGTTGCGGAGATATCGATGTAAAATATCTATGCTACTCCACTTCTCTCTGTGCTGCAGCTTGAAACATTGTTAAATGCGAAATATTTCTTGGCGAACATTTGCCGATTTGATCCGTCCGTCCGTCCGTCCGTCCACACGTTGCCTCAGCGAAAGCGCACAAATACGAAACCGTTACCGCTTCTGTCCTTCTACTGAGCAATCAGGTGTTGGAAATGCATTTGAGTGTTCATAGCGTACTGTGCTTCATTCATGCTACAAAAATGTGGAACAGTACGGGAAAGATGCGTGCAGTAGTGGACTGTAAAAGTAGTGACTGGTATATAAGGGATGGAATGAATGTGTGTGACCAGGTCAGTGGACCTTTGCTGCATTAATAGACTACCTTTGTTGCCGACTTTTCGCAATCGACGGCTTTTCTCGAGGATAAAAATTTTCACCTTTCCGACAGAGTTGTATCGTTAACCTCCAAAGAAAGTACTTTATGCACCGAACGAGCGCAAGAGTGACTATACCGCTCGTTACACAGTGACAAAGACAGTAGCGTCGCTTCTTGACATAGTAAGTTTCTCGCATTTTATGTACACACATCCACATCAACTTACACGCCAACATACCCCCATTATATCGCCAAAGTATCAAGAATAAGTAAATAGGCGGGCACTTAAATCAATGCGGCGAAGCATAGGTGAGAGCGGCTACAGCTACTATGCACGAATGTACGAAGTCAAACGTTTCGTGACGGTCCACAGAGTAAGCGAGTGACTAGCGATAATACATCTTTGCTTCAAGCTGTTAGTACAGAAAACCCGCCTTCCAAGGCCATGCACATAGCAAGAACAAATCCATCGCAAATGAGCACACCCAGGGGCGATTTTTTGTCCCGGTTTTTTAGTACAGGCACCCTATACGGCGCTCGAGCTCTTTTAACAAGGTGTAACTAGCACCGAAAGCGCTTACATGTCCTCTGAACTTGTGGCCATATCATCTTGTCATCCGCCCAACCACCGTCTACAATATCCACCAAAACAAAGGTTTGCTGAGCCGCACCGGTGTCACGCACATGCATTATGAACGCATAGGCAATGGAGTAAACTGAGGCAATCCCTGGACGCGTCAACCCGCGTTGAAACATGACGGTTCCCACTGTATTGCCGTGACACAGAACTTTGTTTAACATGATGAGTCTGCAAACTCACTAAGCCATTTGAAGCCAGAAGGACAAAGTTTAGGCAAATGCATGTACAGGCATTATTTCCACGCTGGTTGAACCCCGCCGTTCGCAGCTCCCGCAGACGCTAGCGGCAGAGCTCCCTCTAGTAATTATTGTATGACATTTATGCGTCGTTTGCGTTCGTTGCCTCGAGATACACGGATGCATCTACCGCCTGGGTTAACACGAGGTGAACAGACCATGCTGTAGCGTCTGTGGCTAGGCTTTGCATTTACAACCTCATATGCTTTCCTTATTGGAATGGCCAACAGTCCCACGTGCGACACAAGCGGCAGCGATGAGACGCTGCAACAGATTACCTGTGTCTGCCCGTGATATAGCGGCCAGAGAGAAGTAATGTGCAGAGTGCTGGACCAATTGAACAATCGTTCACTATCAGAACTAAAAGCTTTAGGTCAGTGCTCCCAAAGAACAACCGCGCTGAAGGCCTTATTAGCGTTACTAGTAGTATCTTCGACTAGTCGCCTCCGTCCATCGAAGAAAAGTTGGGCAGATCGGGCGTTCCCCGAACTCGGAGGTAGAGGACAAGCGCGCAAACTGAACTTGTGGCTTGCTCTTGGAGGAGGAAATGACAGGTGCGAAACCACGTGACTACTACCAACGTCCGATATTTCTCCTATCCAAAGCTCCCGGCACTGCCGTGAAAACCGGCGGACGCGCCGTAGGACGAGCGTTCGTCGAGACGCCAGCATGCAGTGGCCTAGGTTACCTGTAGGTTACGGTGCGCTGTCGCCAACAGCAGCGACGCTGTGCTGTGATGACGCCACGGGAAACGCTTCAATATCGACGACTGCTCCAACGACAGGACTCGGAGCACCTCAGAGAGCTCGAAGATAGAGAGGGATCGAGAAGTACAAGCCCAGTGCAGGCGCTCACCCTCTTTCATACAACCGAAAACAATGCCGATCGCGAGAGCACTCTAGAGCGCTCAGAAACGACCAGCCGAAGATGCCATAAGGTTCCTGCGGTCTACGAGGCTTCATGATAGACATTAAGAACGGCGCCTCCTACTGCTCCATAGTGTACGCGGTTTGTCTGTGATCATCTCTCTCTCTCTATCTACCTCTACCACTCTCTTTTTATCCCCCTTAACATTTCCCCCCATACACGGTAGCCAATCGGAACTACCTCTAGTTAACCTCCATGCCTTTCTATGCATCATTTCTCACTCTCACTCTTGTGGCTAGGGCTTTCGTCAGATGTATTTCGGCATCTGGTGCCTTTCTGACAACATACCGAGCCTCAACATATAGCGCGCTGTGGTGTGTGTCTCTCTTCTCTGTGTGTCGTCCAAATGTTGCGCAATCGAACCTTTAACATGCTATACCAACACGCCAAGTCTTCAACCTTGGCAAATATCAAGCCCCGAGAAGTTCGTGCTCCGACGAGTAGGTGGCGGTAAGCGTAGAGAAATTGGTGTAATCACCTATTCAAGATTAGATGGCGAAAGGGCTTTTTTGGGGGGACATGAAAACGAAAGGACCAACGGAACGGAGCAGAAAATTACCCCGGGCACGAAGCCAAAGAAGGCTACATATTAAGAGAGATGAAAGAAAAGTAAACATAAAGACACTGAAAATTCGACCTGACCCTCATACAAACATTTTTTTCACATCGCTTTGTTGTTCAGTAATGCCTTCCTCCATATTTCAGCTCCTGTGCTTGCCCGCAAAGCACCATCCCTCTAGCCATTGCAGAAGCAATAATGATTGAAATAAAAGTTTTAACTGTGTGTTTTCCCTACCCCTTCTCATTCTTTTGCCTCGAGAAGCCGTTTCACTCATACGAACACCATTTGTAAACGGACAGAGCACCTAGCAGCTTCCATAGCATATGACCCTCCGATACATTTTCCCTTTATTTTATTTTTTTTTCAACAGATCTTACTATTTCGTCCAATCTAGATCGTGTCGCAATGAACGCGGGACAGGGCGCCCGCTTCGATTTCCATTTCCAGGCTTCGCGCTAACGCCGCCAGAATGCGACCAGTGTCTTCGATTTATCTTTCTTTTCGTTTCAGTTTGCTTTTTTTTTTATTCTCGCAGCTCGACGCTTTTCATGGATGCCATATAGTCAAAAACAATTTTTTTCGTGCCTCTGTATGTGCATTCTCTGAGGCAAAAGTGGCGTAACTTCCCTTTCTCTGTCTCTCTCTCTCTCTCTCTCTCTCTCAGCGTATATTACGTAACACTGTACCACTCCTTTGTTTGTTTTTTTCTAAAGCTTACGTTCGCTGCGATGGTACGCATGCACACGCCGCTACGCAGCGACGCGTGCGCCGATGCTCTCGAATGCGCAAAGGGACGCAGACGCACACAAACGGAGACAATTCCATCCGCTGAGCGTCATTCCTCCGACTTCCGCACACGCCTCCTTCCTTTGTCTTCAGCGAGGTGCTTTTTCAGACGCCATACGCACAGCCACCCGCCTCAAATTTCCCTCTTTCCCTCGCTAGGTTTGTTTCTTCTTCTCTTCTGCGGCTCGCAGGCTTGCCAGCGTTGTAATGATTTCTGAGCACTGACGTCCGCACTTGCCGAAAAAAAAGACGGGGTTAGTAGGAGTCAGAGGGCGATGGAACGGGTCGTGCAATTTTAATTTGCTTAGAGCGTCGCTCGAGAGAAAAAGCGAAGAGGCGAACGATTGTTTTTCGCTCGAAGTCTGGCGGCCTGCCGGGCGTGGGCGTCGAATCGATTTGAACAGCAGGCGTAACAGGAACCAAACGATGCGGCCTACAGCTGCACGCTCGTATATATATTTCCGGACACCTTAGTTGTTTTCTCGCACGTCGTGCTTGGCTGGAAATAAATTACTTTTGTCCCTTCCAGAGATAAAGCGCGCCAGGAACAGCTAAGCCAACTGTTTGAAACCATGCTTTCGATCAGTGTGCGCTATCAGTGACAGTCCCACGCGTTCATGCACTTAATTTCTTTTCTTTTAAGCACGATCATTTTGAATGCAGTGGGCTGCAGGCTAAATTCTCCTTTGTGCAGCATGCATACGGCGCGTACACGCAAGCACTGACCCAGATAGCATGTCTGTCGCCCGTCCGCAATTAATCTACGAATCTTTGGTCTCATCTTGGGAAAGGCAGATGGGGGAAAGAAAGAAATTCACCTTCATTCCACTATGTGTAAGTGGACCTACAGCGAAGCTGGTGCAGACGATAGACAAGTACCACCACCACAACTGATGTTACAAGACGTTATGCAAGCACCATGACCACAAGCGACGTACGTCACACGCACCCGCACGTGTGCGGAAGTGCAGCCCACATCCTCATTCTTCTAGGCTGCTCGCAAAGCGTCAGTGGCTTATTGAACCAAAATATTATTTAAAATTTTATTACGTCAAGAAATTCGCAAAGTACGACTTACGCACAAGCTACAGTGATGATGTCATAGGATTATAATTCGAATATACGGCAAAAGACAATTATGTTAGGCGGAAACTCAAACAGAAACCCATTTTCCAGCTGCAGCATATTGGAGAGCACGCCACGAAATGTCCTGACAAATTAGAGGCTAACAGCTTCGATGTAAAACACCTAAGCACTGCTCATGAGTTTTGAATGCGAAAGCATTGATGACCACTTGAACGCTGATGGGAAGTCCTTCGTGTGATGAACTCCTCCCAGGCAAGCGAGCACGTTGAGACGCTTGGCGCGTTTTTGATTTGGCCTTACCTATGTTAAAAAAAAAAATAGGCACAGTTACAACGCAAGAGAGAGCTTGCGTGGCTAAGGAACCCGCATATAACACAGGCTTCCGAAAGCGAGAGCAAGGTTAGCATCGCGGCGATGCTCTCCCCTCAAGGAGCACCTGGCATGCTACTGCAGCAGCAAGTGTTCCCTTTTGCCTAAAATTCAGGTCTATATAATCGCCTTCCTGCTTGCAGATATTAACCAGACGTTGCATGTCACTTTGCATGTTAGCTAGCAACACATTGTCATCCGCATAAAACAAACCTGGAAGCTGTTGCTCTATCACTGTACCTACGTGTTTGTACGAAAGATTAAACCCGGCATTACTTTCCTCTAGCTCCCTCTCCAGCCTCACCATGTACATCATACGTACATCACCATGTGCAGCTGTGCAACGGCGCGCCTAGCGGTTCGAGATGTCAGGAGAGAGGGCTCTGCGTCCCTCGTATATAAAAGGAAGCGCGCGTTGGCTTGTCTCCATTGCGTGTTGCAAAATTGGGAAGCCCGAAGCGCTTCCGGTGGCTACAGTGCAAGCAATAAAGGGAACACATTGGGGGACTACATGGGGGACTACTTTGGGAAACTACATTAGGAAACAAAAGGGAATCATAATAGTTTCCCAATATAGTCCCCCAGTGTGTTGCCTTTTGTGCTTTCGCAGTAGCCTCCGGATATGTTGCGGGCTCCCCATTTGTTTCGCTCAATGAGCCATTTCACGCTTTTGCATCAAAAGCAAAACATACCATGGTTTAACTGCCTCGCGTGGTGTTTGCCTTCTTGTTTTAGAAGTGTCAATACGGTTGCAATACGATAATGAAAATAAGTGAGCTCTTAGGCTGCATGCGGTAAGTACAACAGCTTCTGTCCTGTGGCTTCTGATTTGACCTTTCGAAGCCGTGTCTGTGCCTTCTGTAATGCACAGGCTCAACAGCCTGAACACTGAGAAAACTCGGTATTGTTCAAGCAAGAAATTGCAGGTGTTTCCAGATCAACAAAGAAAAACAGTTACGGTAAGCGTCGCCATGCGTAGTGTACACCGGGACCAATATACTTTTGATGCTGTAAGAATAGCGACCATTCATTTTATTGTCCTAGGTTGGCACTCTGTTCTGTGTTATAATCTTCTTCTTTATATATATATTTGTGCCGTTTCACGTCTCCCCACTTCTTTTTGATAACTTGCAACGGTGATAACTCCCTACCTTGTGGCATAACGCCAACGACAGCTTGATCGTTCTTTACAAGCATATGTCCAATGCTCGTGGAAGCCGAATGACTCGTTTATATTTTACCATGCAATTTGTTTTTGATTACGTCTTTAACATGATCTTAATTATTTTTATTCTTTTCAGCTTCTTTCATTTCGTCTTCTCTTACCACAGAGCTTTTTCGCCAATACGTAGTAGCAGCTACTGAATGCCAATGGTTTCGAGGTAGGGGCAAAGAATTAGAAGGAAGGAGAGAAAGTGGGAAGGAACAAACGAGCGAGCGAATCAACCAGCACACTGAACGAGGCGTCGCCGTCATCTTGCTGTGGGAAACATAAGCCGTTTTGATCGAGTTCTTGCAGCCAGAGTCATTAATCTTAGCATGGTTCAACCAGAGCTGCAAATGAGTGCCCAAACTCGTCCTCTCGCGCTCTCTCTCTCTCTCTCTGCGAGAGCTGCTGTGTTACTTGAAATACCTGAAACTAATCTGTGAAAATGGCTGTAATGATGTTATTAGAAATTGTTATTTTACCGAAATGAACCAGTTCATGCGAAGAAGATTAAGGCCGAACTTCAAGTCACCTTTCACTCACTTTATAACTGATTTAGTGATGCGGGCCCAAATCATAGCCACCTGCCGTTTCTTTACGTGTACCTAAATACACTAGGGAGAACACGAGGATGGCAAGAGATGGAAATTCAAGACGATGAGCAAACTGAGAACAAGGTAAAAGCGGGAGCCAGCGTTTCGACAAGTGAACTTGTCTTTTACACTAGGGCCTTCTGCATTTGCTCCTCGCGAAATCAAACTGGCAATTTCATGATCGGCAGCAGATCACGTAAGTAGTTGAGACACTGATGTGGGTTTACTGCGTAATTAACTCATACTTGCCCGCATCGAAAAGGGCAGTGACCCGTTGTAGAAGATCTCTCTCTCTCTCTCTCTCTCTCTCTCTCTCTCTCTCTCTATATATATATATATATATATATATATATATATATATATATATATATATATATATATATTACAGCATATACCTATTTAATATTGCAGTATACAAAAACTACATCTGTGTGCGTAGAGAACAATACATGTACAAGAAAGAAAAACTATAAGGCACTCATTAAATAATGTTCCGATACTGCGTGGATTGCTATGCAAAATGCTTGAATGCTACGTGAACAGATCACACTTCAATACTTCAGTGAACACATCAGTGAGACACCCTACACCTCGGACGTTAAATACATTTTTCACAACCAATATTAATGCAGGTATTCCTTCGAAAACATTCATATGCGGATCCAGGCACACTGACTCCCTTTGCCGTCTTATCTTACTTTCCTTGTTCCCCACCGGTGCGGATGCTCGCAAAGCGTGATCCTGTATACCTCTCTTTCTGTCCTTCTTTATCGCCTTCTCTCTCATCGAGTACAGGTGCACTATATACACGCTTGAAGCTGTTACCTGGCGCCGCAGTGACATATTGATAAATGCTGGTAATTTTACTCCGACTCCTGTAAACTGTCTTCAGGTGTGTGTTTGTGTGTGTGTGTGTGTGTGTGTGTGTGTGTGTGTGTGTGTGTGTGTGTGTGTGTGTGTGCGTGTGCGTGTGCGTGTCCGCGTGCGTGCGTGCGTGCGTACGCGCGCGTGTTTGTGCGCGTGTGCGTGCGTGCGTGCGTACGCGCGCGTGTTTGTGCGCGTGTGCTTGCGCATGTTTGCGCGTGTGTGTAACTATCGATAGCCCACGTAAAAAGTATGGCATCATTGCGCCTACGGGAATACTTGCGCATTGCGGTATGACGCAAGGTGGTGCAATGTACATTTATTTACTGTTACAGCTTCGGTATCTTGGTTTCGGGCGCATACTCAGATACACTGCAAGTATGCAGCCTTGGTATTACAAGAGGCATCGACCAGTTGCTGTACGTTTACGGGGATGCAACATTAAACTATACATTATGACGGGCTTCGGCTATAGCGATGCCCGTATCATCAAAACGTGTCTGGACGAGACATTTTCACGCAAAGGCTCATTCAACAACCCTTTGTTCTTCCACTCATGGCCAAGCTACGTTGGTTCTGCTAGCCGTGGGTCGATCTCAAAGACAAATAGCAGAACCTTGCGATTTTTCATCGCAGTTTCAGGCGTGCGAGCAAACGTTTGCGAAACGTCGTTCGGCCAACGCTCTGCACGTTGCGCACTGGTAATTCTTCACTTTTCTTCACTGTACTGAACGCCTGGCGTCAAAAAGTCAGAGGCTGCATTGCAAAAGATACGCTATACTTTTGACGATGCGAGCGGCATTCGATGCCGTTATGCGTGCAGTTAGATATTGCGCAAGGCTCTTTTCGTTCCGAAGACTTTCCATAAGTGCTGCCTCGGTTTTCGGTTGGCCTAACCATTTCAGATGCTGGTCTGGTTCGATAAAGTTTTGCGATCTTCGGTAAAACGCGAGTTTTCAAACGGGCCTAGTTTCTCTATAGCTGCGATCTCTCATTTACTTATTTGTACCCGTTCTCTCCTTAGGCACGTATTATGGTCATTGCTTAATTCATGCAACAGCGGTTGGCGTTCATTCACTTCTACAAAAAGGATCGTATGTCTAAAAGTGGGTAATATGCTCGTACTATCTCAATGAAAAAGAGACGATTACAAGGAATCAAAATATGCTATAATCTCAGAAATGACGTGGCTGTTTAAAACACAGAGCTAAACATTTAGAAGCCAGCAATTATAAATCGCTATGAATGAAAAACGATTAACTTATAATAATATTTTACTTATACATGATTGTAAACTGAACATGACTTATTTCTTTTGATCACGGAGATGACATGGATTATAAGGAGCTGAAACGGAGTAAATCTCATGCTCTCAAGCTCAACATAATTTGCATGCTTGCATCGTTTAGTTAGACAACATTATTTGGTTTGTACTTACAATATTATACGTAAACCAATCTCTGTCGAAATAGGGTATGTCTCGTCATAAGGCGGTCGTCCTTTACGCATCCGTACTCATGCACCGCCTCCACCCCCTCTCTTGCGCTCGGCCCCTTAACAAAAGAAAAATAAAGAATCAAATCAATTAGAGCCATAAACATTTCTTTTAGTGCTTCGACCTGCAATGTCAGCAGTAATGCCGTTCTTCCAATTAAAGGTTTCACGTAAGAAGAACGCCTATCTTGCTATCAGATAACCACGAAATAAAATTTTATTTGTTTTGAAACAACCCAATTCACGGCAACGACGGGAGCAGTGCAGTGCTTGTGTGCACTGCAGAATATAAAGCTTCGCGCGCAGTGATGCAGTTCAATTAAGTTAACCCGAACAGAGTGCTCCACTTGTGCACTGGATCACGTACTGACAGACATAACAAAATCGAATGATACAGGTTCAGTGCCGGTAGAGTGGAAAAAAGCCCGGGTTATCCTCACCTACAAAGTATGTGACACTACTACTCCTAATTAACGACCATTCTCATACTAGAGAATATTATTCTCAAACACATCACCTCTTTTGCTGAAGCCAATAATCTCCTTGACCCTAAGCAATACGGCTACAAAAGGAATCTCTCCACGACGAACACAGCTAGTCGAAACTGTACACAACTTCGCGGCTGCATTAGATAGTCAAAAGCGAAGTGATGTAATATTTCTTAATCGGTCTAAAGCATTTGATCGAGTGTGTCATAATAAACTTATATACAAGCTTGTCAAAATTATAGGAAAGAACAGCTCGACAATCTCGTTGGAAGATTCTCTTACAGGAAGATCACAGTATTTGTCGATGGATGCCCTTGTAATCCTGAAGCTCTGTTATCTTGAGTTCCGCAAGGTACAGCTCTAGTTCCCATGCTTCTTTCTCCGTGTACATAAATGACATTCATGACGCCTTTCTTTTTTTCATTTTTCCCCTGCAGAACCGTGTGCAGAATCCGAGACGGCAAACTTTGCCACAGGAGATCGTAAACTGCACGTATATTGAATTATTTTCAAAAAATCATGAGCCATTCTACTTTATCAAGGTGGATGACCAACGAAGCTGTTTAGTAGACGACACAGACAAGACTCAGAATTCTAAACATAGGTACAGACTCATTCATCTTGATTTTTATATACATTCCCGTGGACGACGGGATCGCCACCACGGGAGAACGGAGGGAAAGGAGATACGCAAGCGCTTGGAACACCGACAAAGAGAGGGCGGATCAAACGTAGACATGGCTGACGTGGGTCAAAGTTCTTATGTGTTCTTATCAGCTTAATACTTGATACGGGTTGTATTTGGACCCAAGATATTAAACTTACTTTTGCAAGTTGGCGGAGTGCCTGAAGCACCACCTCCACCGCGGGTGGGCCAGGTATTGTACTATCTTCGGGATCGGGCCACGGTTTTTGGTCTACAGACATTGATCCACTGCAAAACTAGCCATATACAACTACGCTGTAAAAATATCCGAGTTCATTTTCTGACCTAGAGGTAGCAGCCTAGAGCACAATATTCTGTGTTTATGATGCCTGTGTATTTGCAATTATGACTATCTTTGATGAATACTCTTGAGTAATACATGCACCTATTTTTTGTGTTGATTTCCCAATTTGCTACAGTGTCAAAACAGGCAGACAGCATGTGTAAGTAAATAAATAAATAAATAAATAAATAAATAAATAAATAAATAAATAAATAGAGGCATTGAGCGTGATCCTACACAGCCAGCTAGCCGCTGTGACCGAGATTCGACCGCACCCTACGGCGTTCCCCGAGTACACGTAAGCCACAACTCAGCTCGCCAGGCACACATAAAGCTGCAGAAAATAGGCTCAAGGTCCTCTTCCACGTGCAAAAGACCCTTTATCCACCTACTATTCCGAACGGTGTCATTACAGCGCGAAATAATTGCGTCAATGTGTGCTGGCGCCGATCGGAGGCGCATAGGCCCCGCAGAACAAATGTCTACAGCGCGCGACAGGATCAGTGACACATTGCAGGAAATTAACGTAGACCGCCATTTATCTTGTGACCTGATCAGAGGTATAATAAGTGATCCCCCGCTCACCTTCGAACGAGCACGAGAGCGTGGACGCGCAAAATGTCGAACGAATGGTGGCTACGCGCGTGACGACGAGCAGAAACAAGGCGGGCGTGTGCGTTTACTCGCCGTCAGTTATGCGAGCCAATAAGACTAGAACAACGCCTGCGCATTATCAGATCGTGATGCCGTGGGCTAAGGCGTATGCTTTAGCTGCAGCAGTGTATAGCTATGTGGATGCAAGGCAGAATTTGCACGGCACGTAGGCAAGTGTCGCCGTTACCGTTTCAGCGCAACGACGAGGCAGGAGTGGGAGCAGTGGCGCTTTCCTTAATGCGGTTGCATGTCTTCAAAAAAAAAAAAAAAGGCTAGGCGAAATTCGTGAAACGCGTCACTGTGCAATGCCCGTCTACAGGCATGCAGGTTTTCTCGCAAACAGCTGGACCATTCAAGGACGTACCCTCCACAGTATATGTAGGGTCTTTCCTTTTTAGGGTTAAACCAGATGTCTCCGCAGATTTTG
This sequence comes from Dermacentor albipictus, assembly GCF_038994185.2. Classification (NCBI taxonomy): domain Eukaryota; kingdom Metazoa; phylum Arthropoda; class Arachnida; order Ixodida; family Ixodidae; genus Dermacentor; species Dermacentor albipictus. The sequence continues at coordinate 149,757,780 of NC_091824.1, read as the reverse complement.
CTCTTTTGCAAAGAATAATAATACATGGAGGCGTTATTGAACTAATGGATCCTGCCCGTTATTTGTGAACAGCTGATAATTACATATCACATTACTATTATAATTCACATAGTGGTGCAGTTTACTACCACTACTAATACTACTACTACATAAATATGGATATACGCATCTTTTCTGCTAAAAACTCAAGCGTAAATTGTCATATATAAAAGTGGGTACAATGTATGCAGCGCATGCCGGCCGTCAGTGAACGAAAACTTGTCGCTGTTTTTTTTTTTGTTTAATAGCAGTGTTTAAATGAATACGACAATGGCGCATTACATGTCATTTCCCGCACGCCGCATAATGTAAGCAGCGGTGATTCGCTAGCAAGCAAATTACTCGGCTGTTACGTTGCTGCGCATTGCGAACGGTAGCTCTGACGGTTAAATGAGATTTACCTAAATGCTTACTGAAGTGTGATTGACTTGTCTAGTTGGTATTCTATTATTCTTGTTGCAGCAATGTGTACTGAGACGCAGTAAAACGGAACAGACAAGGACGAATGTTTGACAGGCCCCTTCAATAGGCACAGAGAAGCTCCCAAATGCATTTGATATATCTACGTCAACAAGCGCTTCTATCACAACGGAAAAAAGAATCAGACCTCCTGCGCAGCACACCCTTGTGCACTATTTTTGTTACTTACTTTGTTAAAAAAGTACAGGACACCGAACACGCAAATGAGACCCAGCCTTTCACCAAAATTCAAATGTTTAATGCATTTTCCTATCTCCCGAAGGCGTCCCGAAACCGATCGCACCTAAGTTCGCTTCTACTTAAAGGACATCCGAATACGGGTGAGTCGATACGGTACCCACGCTAAGCCCGTTAAGCCTGGCTTCCTCCGTACGACGCGTGGGCTTTGAGCAGGTAAAAAAAAAAGTGAGCAGGGATACGCACTGCGTCGTAACGAAATCGAAGGAGAAGAGGTGCATGGGGAAGAGGACGGAGACGACGGAAGAGAGACGGCAAGAGAATATCTCTTCGAAGGCTATCCGGCGCCGTACGGAGGGACGATTTCGTAATCCCCACCGACGACCCGTTTCTCGATCTCGACGCCGGTGTACGGCGCGAGGGTCGAGCGACGCGGGTGATTAATCGCCGCGCCGAACACTGGGCGACCGACTTGCATCGCGATACGCATGCGCCGTTACCACACGCCCGACTGCGTTTGTCGCCCCCCGCCCCCTTCTTCCTTGGTGCCGCTTTCTTTTCGCAAACGTGCTCGCTCCTTATCGGCGCCGTCGTGCATTTTATAAGGCGCTGAATTTTTTTCGTCCTTGCCTTTGGTGCACTGTTTTTCTCGCGCGCACCGGTGTTCACGCTCGGCAGCGACGACCTTTGCGGCTTCTCCGTTGCCTGCTAGACGGCGCGGTGTGCTGCGTTTCGTATGCGCGCAGACAGTCGGCGGGCGGCAGGCCATCAGCGTTCCCCTGCAGCGCTGCGCTTGCGCCTCCTTTCAGAGGAAGGCGGCGTGGCATTTGACGTCCAAAAGGACGACTTCCCGCTTTTGGATGCTACGGCAAACACCTCGATATATGGACCCGTTCAGTGCGATTTCTGACGGACGGCGAATGAGAGGACGAGAACGTGTGAGCTCGCGAATTAGAACGAGAGAGAAATGGAGAGAGAATCTCAACGCTCAAAGCCACAATACAGACTGCGAGACACAGTTTACCTTTGCCTTATTTATTTTCCACATGCCATCTCTCTTCTTCCTTTTTCGTAAAATAACGTTGACCTCCAAGTTAGCAACTGCTTCTCAAGCAAACCTTACGAAGTTTTCCTCACTCGTCGTTGTCTTTCATGTAGGTCACGTGCTTCCATGTGGCTCACTCAAGGGTAACGCAATATGCCACAGCTAATGGGACGCAACTATTCAGTTCCAAAAATGAACTTTTCGTCGAGGTCGCCAACCATCGCACACGGGATTCTTCATAGATGGGATGCGTAATAGCGAGTTACAACAAACTTGCTCCGCCCTCAGTACAGTTTCTCTATTATTATTATTATTATTATTATTATTATTATTATTATTATTATTATTATTATTATTATTATTATTATTATTATTATTATTATTATTATTATTATTATTATTAATCCTCCAACATATTTTCAATAATATGAAAGTAAAGAAAATGTAAGCATAATGTAAAGGCAAAAGGCACGTCGGCTACCTGTTAACAAATCAGACAACAAACATATTCCGTCAGGAGGCATTTGCTTTTACATTGGTGTAGAAATCGGAGCCACATAATCTGTACGTAGCAGTATCCAAGCATTTCTCCGGTAAACTATTTTCTTTGCATTTATTTTTTGTAATGAGTGATTAATAACATCATTCCTTATCTTTGAGTCATTTCTTTCTGAGAAATATTCATCGCCTGTCAATTGCTGTCAAATGTCAATTGTTGAACATGGTTTAGACATCAAATGCGGATTAACAGCTATCTAGCAGAAAGCAGACGGTGCTATTTTGAACAGAGCAAGGACAGAGTTCGAAACTCAAGTAATGATCATCGCACAGCCTCATTACCCCGAAAGCATTCGTGCATATATAAGGTTGTACCACGCATTCAACGTTATGCACATGTCATTTCCGCAGATTATTCATTTCGCACGATCCTACGTTTCTCCCTCACAAGCGCGTGCCAGTACGCGCACAAAATGCTGCTCTTTGTCATTTCGAAAGGTGTCTCTCCTAAAATGCGACACAGGCTTTTGTAATTTGATGCTTTGCCGAAATACCCTTTGAGGGGTTAGTTATTAGTAGCTAACGCACGCGAAAAATGCTGAGCTTTAGGCTATATAACCGCCATACCTGTTAGTATGTCGATGGTTTTTCGGGTGCCTGAAATCACTTGATTCTTGCCCTTTTGCTATTGTGGACAGCATTTACCTCACTATTCCACGGAAAAAAACATTACCTCGCTTTTCTAGTTTTGACCACCTCCAATCACCAGCAGTATGCAGCGACGCTTGATATATAAATACAAGCAAAGATGTTCAAGAACTAAACGAAATCGACCGCCGAGATGACATTCTCGAGCGGGGTTAAACGTGTTTCTTAGTCATGCGAAATTTTGCCACCCTTAGATTAAAAGACGAAAAGGGCGAAAAGGACGCATAAACCACGCCTCGGGTTCAGACGTGTATATACCCCTCACCCCGCTCCATCCGAACAAAAAGAAAGTTAAATAAAAAGGAATAAGAACAAGCAAAGAAGGTAAAGTTACGTGCACGAGGAACACCAAATAGTGGTGGGCGGAGTAAAAACGCGTCCGTAGCGTAATTGCGGAGAGCGGGCGCACTTGAACGGAGCCTGTCCGTTCTGTGGTTCAGCCCTTCCACCCGCTGACCTTTGACAGCCTCTTGCCGTTTCCCCCGGCTCTTTCTGCGGAGCAAATACTCCACCATCCGGCAAAGTGGCTGATTAAGTCCGCGTCGCGAGAATCCAATGCGCGGTGCGCCATCCCCTCTTCAGCGAGAAGCAGCCCTAATGAATAGAGTAAGCGCGCGCGTGTGGAGTGAAGGGAGGCTGGGTTTCGTCTTTGCCTATCTTTAATTCCTGTTACCTTAACAGCAGTGAAGCGCTAATCAGCAATTTACGCCTTAATTTGATATCTTCAAGCCACTTCTGTTAGAAACATTTTAAGCAAGGCTCATTATAAAGCGGTTATTTAATTAAGGCTATGTGTGCGTGTGTGTGTGAGAGAGAGAGAGAGGGAGCAGGCGAGAAAAGCCGCCCACCCTTTAGTCACATTTATGCTCAGATTTGTGAATCAAGCAACTTGTGAAGCTTAACATTTCAATGTTTCACAGTTGATTACGAAGGACTCCGTAGTGGAGGGCTCAGGATCAACCTTAGGCCCTTGGGTTCCTGCGACGTGCACTCAAATCACGGTACACGAGCAATTTTTTTTTTATGCATTCTTCCCTCATTGGAATGCAGCTACGGTATTTGGGATGCAACCCGCGGCGATATAGTCTTCAGCAGCGCAACGTCATTGCCACTAATCCAGTGAGGCCTTTACATCTGTAAACAAAAGCACGTTGCGAGCTACGTTAAGATTGAAGCCCGAAGACATTGTTGGTGTTAGTAACATACGTACAACGTAGTTACCGCCTTGTTGTTAGACGACCAATTCCCTGTGCCCCACACGCTATACATCGTTGGTGCTACGGCATATGCATCGCAATGCCACCTGAACCTCAACAGCAGGAACCATTATAATGGCACAAGGACATCCGATCACGACTGACATTAGCACCGACACGCTTAGGACCTATGTTCGTCATGTTTCACGGATGCAATCAAGCTCTCTTGACTGCCTGCCAGAACGACGACCACAGGCGTCCTCCTCCAAGGAGGTCAACATCCATCGTGCCTCACTACCATCGGGCTTCACACTCTCAGCGCGTTCAACCTCACCTTTGTGGTGTTTAAAAAAACCTCAAGTGCGTCTTACGGTTCCAGCGATAAGAAAGAAGACCAACCTGCCTACCTTGGCATTGAAGCAAGCAGCTCTGGATTGTTTGCACACTTTATACTTTGACCGAGTCCACAAATATACGGATGGCTCTTCCATTCAGACCAGCTCCGCCGGCACAGTGGTTATACCATCACGATTACTAAACATCCAATAGAAGATTTTTCACTTGGCAACATCCACCGGTTCGAAACTTGTTGCCCTCCTAAGTGCCCTTGATTATATTAACAACCAACCGGCTAATCGGTGGGCAATATTCTGCGATTCGAAGACGACTTTACAATGTCATCTGTCATCTCTTCGTTGCGGGTCCTGTGAACAACTCGTGTCGGAGATACGAGAAATGCAGCATCACACGATCGCGAAAGGACACGATGTCGTGTTTCAGTGGCTGCCTGGCCATTGCGGTATCTCCGGCAACGACTTCGCTGACGAAGCTGCTAGGAAAGCACACGAAGGAGCAACCCTTGTTTCTATACCTTTATCGCGGACTGACGCAGCCCAACACTTAAGCAAGATAGCGCACCGTATGACATTGGAGAAGTGGCACACACTTGAATTCTCCCAACATCGATTGCATTCCCTCGACCCATCTATGCAACTGCGGCTGTTACCAGGGATTCCGCGTAATGAGTAAGCAATGCTGTGCCGCTTACACTTGGGCGTCGCATTCATCAATGCATATACGTTTTTGATTAGATTGGCCGATAGCACCGAGTGCAATGCCTGCAGTGTCGAGGAAACTATAGAAGACCTACTGTGCTACTGCTTATCTTTTGAAAATGAAAGACGTGACCTCTGCGCAGCTCTCAACCAGTTAGATAGAAAACCGTTAACCTTGAACAAGACCTTGGTACCGTGGCCTCGCATTTCGCAGCTACAAGAGGCCACAAAAGCGCTGCTACGATATCTGAAAGCTACAGGATTGAGTCAGCGTCCGTGGTCCGGACTGAGTGACCGAACGATATCCCCAGTGGACTTTCTCTTTTTCTTTTAATATTTCCGTCCTTTTTTCCCTTTCCCCAGTGTAGGGTAGCCAACCGGGCTCAGTTCTGGTCAACCTCCCTAGCTTTCATTTATCATATGCTCTCTCTTTCTCTCTCTCTCTCTTGGTCCGCTGTTCATTCATGCAGAACAAAGCGATCAATAGTTTTCACATGCCTTTCAGACGTTTTTCGTCGCGATGATCATTTAAAATATGTCACATTAATAAGCTTTCCGCTTTACACATAACAGCACTTGGAGGAAGCCGAAACGCGACTACGTTGCACCAATCGAACTTGGCATAAGCATGCCCATGTAAAATTCAAAAGAGTTGTCCTCATACGTTGTAAAGGGTCGCACTCTGACCAATCTGTTTCTTTTTTTTTCTTTTTTAGGGGTTCCTTCCAGGCAGTAAACCTTGCCTCGTAATATAAAAGGACAAACTACATCACTGGGAAGCATGGTGGGTATATTTTTATGTCTAAGCTGAATGACCTACGAGTGTGCGACTACAATGATTAAGGGAATGCCATATGCGAAACATTCTTGGAACAAATATGACATCGTTATTAAAGCGGGTTACTTCTTGCAGGGTAAACGATGGCCTTGCAATTGCAGTCCGGGTTAGGCATAAATATATAGGCAGACTGCACGAAATAAACTATACACACACTGCTTCATCTGGACAGGCACTCACGCTTGCTCATAATGGCCAACTTCGCACAGCTCGGTTAAATCAGAGACTGAGGAATGTGGAATGACAGGAAAGGCCGCCCGACGATAAGAGGCTGCGTTCCAAGTGGAACGGCAAGCCTCGAAGGAAAAATGCCGCTTCAGAAAGCATACCGGCCTTACACTACACGGGGACAACCGAATCCACGATAAATACCGCGCACAAAAAGGCAAAAAGCAAACAACAGCTCATACAACAAAGAAACAGAAAAGATAGGGCAGGGGGTTAATAAAGACTGAGTCCAGTTGGCCACACTATATTGGGTTAATAGCAAAGTGGAAAAAAACAAAAATTGGGTACACAAGACAAAGACGCTACGGAGACCCAGTCGAACATAAATGGTCATAACTGCCTCACACACAATTTCGCACTCTACCCGGTTTATTTCAGTACTGCAACTATGGTATTATACATTTCTGCTTCCAGAACGCGCGGGGCTGTAGGGTCTCAAGATTATGCTTTTAGTGGAATGTTTTCCATCTAGCTGACGAAAAGTGGTGGACAGAGACAGTCGTTGGCCTTCGCGGCAAGAGCAGTCGCAAAGCAAGTGTTCTATAATCTCTTCGTGCCCATAAGCGTTTTGAGCAGGGCTGTCGGCAATTCTAATCTGCGATGAGTAAGCGTTGGAGAAAGAGAGGAAGGAGAGAAAGGGCAGCGAGAAGAAAAAAATAAGACACATGTTATCTTTGGTATATCACACATGGCGAAAGAGAAACAAGATAAAGAAACAAGATTTGCTTCCAAATCGAAACGCTGGCTCAAGCCTGAGGCATAGCTTATTCATCCACTGTTGAGCCCAGTGAGAAAAATAGAAATATGAAACGAGAGAAAGAAGGGAAAGAGAGAACACTACATACACTCGCTATGCCAGCTGAACATACCGACGAAGAAAACGCAGGGCTCAGATTTTTGAGTGCCGCCTTCGTAGCGTTGCGTCATCTATATAGGGAGATTTCGGCATGGCTATTATTTCTCCCGAAGCACCTTTGTGTATGTCTGCCACAAGGGCTGCTTCAGAAACTGAGCTATGCCTGATACCAGTTTGTGTGAAAAGACTTCGGCGATGCGACGTGCTATCTCTTAATTGTGTGTTTTCGTTTTCTTAGTTTTGTTTCTATATTTCCTATCATCTCTTTGAATCCGTGCAGTGTGGCAAACCGAAAGCACCGTTAGTTAATTACGCTACGTTCTCTACTCTCTCTTACGCTCTCTGATATCTTCCTGTCGATAATGTATAAGACGCCAGAGAAAGCTTGAGCACGTATCCGCTGTATAGGGGCTAGTAAACAAAGGTAAAGGGTTGCTGTCGTAAGCGAAAAAGAAAAAGAAAATTAATGTCACAGGCTTATTTACGTAATCAAAGTAGAAGGCGTAGGCAGTAACAGCTAGTACTTTCTGCGATAGAAACAAGAGGATGAAGAAATGTAATAAAGAAGTAAACAAACAAACAACCAAGCAAACAAACAAACAAACAAACTCTCCGGCGGCGTCTACTTTAACCCTGATTAGAAAAAATGGTCTATACAATCCATCCATCCCAACGCTGTAAGCCTTGCCCATGCCCGCGTTGCTGTCCATACAAGACACGGGGCGTAATTTAAGACTTCCGCCACCAAAACACGTGCTTCCTGCGGCTCGTAGCGGCGGCATGCGGCCTGTGCCAGGCTTGTGCGTGGCGCGCGATTTACCATGCATGGCGGAGGTCTCTCGCAAGAGAGCGGGGAAGCTCGCATGTATAGCGCTGTGTACGCCGGGTCCGCGAGAGTGATGCCTAAAGCGAGAAGCACTCAGCGTTTCCTGCCTTCCAGCGAGAAGCGCTGTACGATTGTAGCTACACGCATAGCGCAGGCACGTGCCACGCGCGAGTGACGAGGCGCGCATATGTGTGAGGAGAGCGATGGTGGGAATGTGAACGCTTCTACGGCTTCTCCACCGAGAACGACAAAAGAAACAAGAGGGCCAGACGCGTGGCCGCCGTAACGGCGTGTCTTCATCCCCAAACGGTGTGGTCTGCAGCGCCACATGCTAAGGGAGAGAAAAGGCGGGAAAGGGCGGGGGTGCGAAAGGGAAACTCGGAAAGGCACTTAGACGATGCGGAGGAAAAAAATGGGAGGAAGTGTCAGAAGCGAGAGGAAGGAATGCAAAAACGGTGCCGGAAAACACGGCCAGTTAGGGAAAGAAGGAAGCAGGAGCTGCCGCGCCACCGGAAGCGGAACGAGTCATCCGGTCTAAACCGGGCGGGCAAGACGAATGGAGGCCCACTTCCGCGCGTCGCGCCAGCAGCTTTGGGGGGAAACGCACTGCGCGGCACCACAGGCCCCGACACGAGGAGGAAGGATGCGTGCTCCGCGTGCATTGAAACGCCGGCTCGGCTCGCTACGAACGACCGCCGGCGTTTACATGTGCGCTGTGCCCCCGCGCCTCGGCATTCGGGCACGCATTACGCGGACCGAACGACGGGCCCTATCGCCCGCCAGGGCAGACTCATAAATCCTGGCATCGTCGCGCCGGATCCCGTCTTGGCCTTCCCGTGTCGCGGCGAGGCGCAACGCTGGGAAGCGGGCAGAACATTGCAGGGCGCACGAACGCGCGTCGTACGGCATCCGCGCGCCACGAGCGAAACCTGCAGTTTGTGTTCCTCGTGCGCCGGGACACCTAACATTGTTTGCGGCATTCCTCTATACAGTATCCTGTCTATTACCGAATGTAAGCCTCTTTGTTATTGAAGTCTGGGGAGCAATGCGGACGTTCATGTGGTTGTCATCCCGATACAATCCCTTGTTTTTCTGTCTCTGTTTCTCTACGTGTGCAGCATGCCCAGGGATTAAAGCTTACGACAACATGATACTTTCTGAAATTATTCTATTCTAAAGGATTAGGCAGCGTTAGTGGCGCACGCAACATTAATAATACACAGATAGCAGCATTTAAAAACATCCATAAAACCCACGGTATCATCTTCGCTACGCTGAGTTTGACAGCTCAAGATTCCGATTTAAGGCGCAGGAAAAAATTTGCTGAAAAATCACAATACGGTTTCCGATACGGTGGTACGAATTTTAAGTTGTGCATTGTTTAGCAAAGCAAACACTAATTAATTAATTACTGTACACATATTCTACCCAAATAACATTTCATTGTTTTTCGGTTTAAAGTTATCTCCATGGCCATGAATAAAGGGGAGCAAGTGTTTGTAATGTTTCTTGGTGTGAAGTGGGGCTTTTTGGGGCTAAGGAAGATTACTGAAATATTCTCCTATAATAACTACAGTGTTAAACTTAGATGTATACTAATACGTCTTAGCATCATGCATGACATCAATACACCACCAGCGTAATTTCCACTCCCTAAGATGCACAACTAAAGTACAATGAAAGCAAGGTTGTTGATTCAACTGTATTTTGTGCCAGGGTTCTGGCTAAATAAATGCGCCACGGACTCTTATCGATGGTTGGGCTCTGCACCTACTGCGTTCAACGTATTAAGCAAGAGAACAACTAGCAAACAAATACGCGAAAGGACGGCCTGGTCCTGTCGTTAAGAAAGTTAGGGAAAATAGTTACCGACGCTGCCCATGGCAAAGGTTGTCCACAAGACGACGACTTACCTGCAAGCAAGAAATAAAGTAAAATATTAGAAAATCACCCACACATGTTCCGTATGTGTAGCTACGAAAATATGTTACCAGAATATCTAAAAAAATTTACGTTGAACCAGTCTGGGGGACTTGGTTTCTCATGATTGCCATTTTTTTATTCCATTACTGCATCAACTTTGCTAGAGCGAGAGAGCAAACATTTATTGATGCCAGCAATCACGGGGACGGACGCAGCTTCCTTCCGCCTAGCAGAGGGCCGAGATCCCCTGGGTCTCAGCGGCTGCCTCGGCTAGCTGGACGGCCCAACTGGTCTCGCTGGTCTGAGCCAAATTTGCTAGAGTTCTGGCTGTCTTCTAACCTAACAGCATTATCAGCTACTAACTCAAATATATCTTCAAACGTTCCCACATTGAGCTTTCCATGTATATAAATAATTACTAACAGTTTTCCATCATTGTCGTTCAGAAAGCGTTTACATATACATTGATAAGGTTGATAAACACACCACTTTACATGCACGTAGTTGCATTACAGACGCCACATGGATCAGTTCAAGTAAAAAAGAGCAAGACAGCAGACATAACCCAAAAGTACAAGTTATATAGAAGTATTCAGCAAAGAAGTCCAATACCTTACTGGCTCTAAAATAATAATAATAATAATAATAATAATAATAATAATAATAATAATAATAATAATAATAATAAATAAAGCTTTGAGCGAGCTTGTGCGCTCAAAAGCCGGCTAACATTCAGTGCATTCCCTGATCGAGGTCATAATAAGCGGGTTCGGATTGATTGAGGTGTGCAATGCGCTTGTACACATCATCAGTAAAACATAAGAAGTACGCATGAACGAGCGTTACGAAAAAATGGGATCGACCAACAAGACTGTCCAAAATATTAACACAATTGCCGAGTCATGCTCGGCAAATGATACTTGCATGTTTAACTCTGGCTTTCAATTACTAGAAGACACTTTAAGTAAGGACGGCGAATTCCTAAGCTGCGCGAATGACATGGAAACATTTCAAGACCGCGTTGTCAATCGGTGCTTTCGATGCGTAAAACGTCCAAGTAAAAAGTAGCACGCCCTCCATAACGCTGTTTTCTTGCACTTCAGCCTGTTTCGTCTTTGCAGGCTTTTCCAGAGGTTCTTTTTTCGTTGCTTTCTCGTTTCGAAGAGCCAGCCTTAGAATTACGCCCACCCAAAGAAATAGCACTCCTTAAACCAGTCGTACATGCTTCCTTACAGGAAATCATATCCTTCAGGCTTGTAATCTCGGTAATAATGGCATGCCGAAGCTTACCATTCCTTGTAAAAATTTATGTCTCCAAGATGTCCTCGATTCTCGCAACGTTTCTTTTTTTTTCTCAAAACGCTGTGTTCTTTCGAAATTCGAATTTTTCTTACACATCATAACAAAAACACCAAGATATCTTCGTTTTCGCGCACTTTTCTACCTCTCTATTTTCTTTTCTGTTACGGTTTGTATCAATGATTCGCCATGGCAACCGATATTTACAAGAAGCTTCATTTATACAATCCTTTTCTACGAGCGTTGCGCATAATGATAGCCTTGTGGTGCAAATAATAAAGATGTCGAATATGCAAATAGAACTTCCCGGGAAGTTGCATTACGAAACAAGCCACCGCATCTGTACACACAAAAGAAAAAGCCATAAAATGTTTGGCAAGCCAGCTCGTGCCACACACACATATGTATGCGCTGTACGCATACGAACGCGTTTACTGTGCCCGTAAAAATGTGCGCCGCTTTTTCCGGAAGTTACTGCACTGAGGGGCGCTCGCATGCGACTTGCATCCGCGGAAGCGGAATGTACGTCCATTACTTTCCAGGTCCATTACTCCGCGCATATTGCAGTTGAGTACAAGGGAACGACAGAGGTGAAGCTTTGCGTTGTCTACTGTGCACACGCGACATGTGTTTTCTCTCTCGTTCAACATAAACTGCTCCCGCGTGATGTAACGCACGGGTCGATGCGCGCGCTTTAGCAAATGCCGTACCATAGCGGGATCGAGCAATCTCCTAAAGAGCCGCGCGGTCAAGCGGGCTCCGTTTTTCAGTTCACGTTCAGAGCGGGCTTGGGCGGAATTGCGTGTGAGGGTAAAATTCATGGCGCCGCCCACGTCTATACGGCCGTAGATAAATCTATAACGTGAAGCAGCAGTCGCTTGTTTCGCTCTATAAAACAAATGTTGATTTGCGCAGATGGCTCTGGCTGTTGGCAGCTCCGTGCGTTTGCGTCATCGATGCACGGTCCTGCAGCGGGCTATTAAATCTTACCGCCAAAAAATTATGCAGATCCAAGGCCCATGTTTGAACCCATTTAAAGCGAAGCTTTAGTGAAGCGGTTCGCTAACGTTTACCAGCTGACGGCGATGCGTATAATTTTGTTTACTTTCATCCTATGGAAAGAGTAATCCCGTGAAAAAATAAATGTTTGTTCGTCTATCAGAAAGGTTACAACTGTATTGTCATGCAATTTTTATATTTATGCACCACGTCGTTCGCAAGCTGCGCCGAAATGAAAGCTTCGAGTCAAACACATGCACAGTGTTAGACGTATTGTGCGATGTTACAAGGACGAAGGCGGTCTACGAAGCTTATTGGGGAAAGAGTGGCGGTGATAGGTGCATGCACAGAAAAGTGCGACACAAGTAGGACAGGTTTCAAGCAACATTTAGGGATTCTACACATCTTGTGTCAGTGAGACGTACCCATTCCGGAGGATTCTCGAAGCACTAGCACATCCCCAGCGGCACATACCAAATGGCTAAATAAAATAAAAGTTAAATCTAAGAACGCGCAATATCTAATTAGCCGTTCCATTAATAAATTGGTGTGCTTTAGAGATATATGTGAAATGACTTAAAATGTTCAGGTTTTATGTAGGAATCGTAGTGGGGCACGCCCATTTCGAAGTATGGTCAAGAACAGGCATAACTCGCATACTTAGTGGCTATAAATCGCCATTCCAATAACAGATCGGAGTGCTCTACAGATGCCTGCGAGCCGACATTATATAATCAAGTTTTACGTACGAAGTTAATATAATAATTATTATAATTGTTTTCTGCATACCTGTCAGAAGGCAATAGATGTATAGGCCACGTCACTTGCAGTTTAATAGAACCTTCGCATATGTATACCCAAATATATCCACAAAGATAGCGGCTGACCCAGCATAACCAAACAGCCAGGCAGCCACGCGAAACCCAGGAAAGTAGGCAAACAGAGCTTTGCTTTGAAACAATGTTTTCCTTTTCTGGGTTTCGAATGTAGTTCTAAGCGTCATTAATATCGTATTTACTGGAGCGAGAGAAAATGCAATGTGCGTGGATTTATATTTAACGAACGTTTCGTGCTGAGCAACTGCATGCGTGGTGACGTTCTAAAATTTGGGCACAAGGAGATTACGGAAATCTGACAGGCGCTCAAGTGCTTGGCCTGCCACGCCAAAATCATGAAAATGAGACCCTTTATCTATACAGATGCGTACAGCAGTAGTTGGGTCATACAAATCATATTTTTAATCATTGCACTGTATGATGTTATTGTACAGTGAGAGCGTTCACTATGAAAAAAGAAACACATACCCGCTCTCCTATCACCTACGCCGACCGTGTCAGCATTTATTCTAGTCGGTTGACTGTCACACACGTTACATAGAGAATGCTCTACAGGATATTCGGTATAGCAAATGAAGTGGACTCTTTTATGAGTCAACTGGCATGCATACAGCCCCACCTCACGCACGCGATTCCAGATCGCGGCGACGCCAAGCTTTTGACGCTGCCCTCAAATTCGGCTTAAATGCCGCTCAATCTAATTCATTTCGACACAGCCTGGTTCCACAAGGCCGGCCAGGTTGCCACCCACCACAGCGTGTCGTGGTCACCCATAGAGACTGACTCGGACGAACGCGCAGGGCCGGCACCGTCCCGCCACCTTGGGCGGCGAACGACTCTTCGCGTGCGCCTTCGAGCGCACCACTGCAGGGGTTGGCGCCGTTCTGTTTTCATTCAGCCGCTCTCCCCCACAGGCAGCAGTGTTATCTAGAGCGTGCCCACAACTGGCGCGCGCTAGTTCCACCGCTTCTCATTATACGAGGCGTCAGAAAAAAAGTGAAAAAAAAATTGAATACTTCGCTCCCTCCTCCCTCAATGCTCCAACCCCTCATTTTCTCTCTTTTCCCAAATTCTTTCTCGATTTTTTGTCCTCGGCGTTCTTGAAGAACCGTCGCGACAGCAGCTAGAGCATTAAATATGTCAGCCGGCAGGAAAGAGATAAACAGGAGAATTCAAACAGGCGTCGACAAACAGCAGCACGGCTGAAGTGGCAGGCTTGTCCCAGAATGCGACATGAGGCAGCGCAAGAAGTCAGCCATCGCTGTGGGAAGTGGCGTCGTTCCTGCTTCAAGGAGGCGCTCTTTTGCACAGTGCGTAACTACGACAGCCGGCGGCTTCAGGAAGCTCTACAAAAGTTAAAAAAGTTTTTAAAAAAAAACCTTCAGTGCTTGCATTTATATTCCACTGCGACAGCCAGTGTGACAATCGTATCTTTTGTGAGCTCCACAACAGTGTCGCTAAGGATTCCACCGAAGCACACAGCGGAATAACCCGTTATCTTCGTCGATTTCAGCATCTCTGCTGACTGCGCTAAAAGGCAAAAATTATTAAAAACGCATCGGTATGCTCCCCGATGCAGTGTTTCGCTCTGATCGAGAATAAAGACAATGAACGTGCTGCACTGGGGAATATGAAAGCTCAAATAAATTGTAAAAGAATGGTCTACATGTAACGTTCCTTGCGGCTTCGTATGTTTCGGAACGCTAGAACTTCGTCGGTACCAAGACACTGGTCACTGTGACGACATGCTGCAATATCTAATGTCACTGTCAAGCCTAAACACTCAAGACACACCTCTGAAACACGGCTCTGTCAACGGCAGCGCATAACTCTCTTCGAACAACACCCAAGTGACAGCGGAATGAATTGAGCAAAGACTTAGGTGGAGCATTTCGCCACGGCAATTTTGAGCATTCCATCCGAAGCAACTAAACAACACTACTCCCAGGAGCAAAACAGGTATTCGAAGCGCGCGCTTTTCAGCCCAAACAGCTGTAAACAACCGCCGCTGACAGCGGGGACAGCTCCCTTAACTCTCGTTGTAAACCGCTCAAAAAAAAAAAAAAAAAAAGCGCCCAAGGAAATTAAAACAGAGAAAAAAAGAATGCTGCACAACACAGCAGAAATAAGTTCACACAGTGACTGCTGCGCGTGCCTACAGTTCGCGAGTCATTATAAAACGCGCCCGCAGCGACCCATCGGAGCGTGGGTCACGTCAGTCCTTTACCGTTGCGTCCGGGTTTCCTTGTGGCCTCGTGCTTTTTTTTTGCTATTGCGCTTTTTTTTTTCTCACCGGATATTGTTGACGCAGACGCTGTTTGCAGCTAAGGCAAGTGCGACGCCGGTGGCTGCTGTCGTCTTCAAGACGGTTTCGAGATGAGAAACGGGTGATGGAAGGGGGGGGGGGGGGGACAAATAACGCGAAAGGTCACGCAATATACGAAGCTGTGTGCGGCGCTGTCAGTCTTGCGTGTACCTACGCGGCAAACGTAATAGACGCCGGCCTGCCTCTACGGCCTATTATATATATATATATATATATATATATATATATATATATAACGTAATAGACGCCGGCCTGCCTCTACGGCCTATATATATATATATATATATATATATATATATATATATATATATATATATATATATATATATATATATATATATATATATATATATATATATATATATATATATTGTGCTCTTGTCTTTCTGTTCAATATCTGGTGGTCGGTGTGACTAATACAGCATAGTTTCCTCTACTCTGAGTTTGCAATGCGGTTGCCTTTGTAAGCTTCCGGCAATCTTCGAGAATCTGGCAGAGTAAGTGACGAAATTTGAGAATCTGAGGTGAACGTCGATCATGCGCGATAGTAGCAGCACAATATCATTGTATTCCTAATAGTGTGTAGCGGATAATTCGGTTAGCGAGATGATGATATCACTGCAGCAGAAATATTTCCACAAATAGCTCGACAGGATGTAGCCAACGATAGTGCTCCGTCGCGATCTGTGGTATAGATAGTGTAGCCATGCACGTCGTAACTCGTCCAACAGCTGACACCAGCGTTGCTGAAAGGTTCTAGATGCCAGCAAGTGGTGTCATCTTTCCGTCTCTGCTATTTTCCACGAACTTAAATAAAGGAAATCACTTCACCAGCCTCACACAGAGGTGGATATGCGGTATACGTTTCTTTGATTTTCTTGATTCGAGTGAACCAGGATCGTAATTCGCCAGGCTATCGCATCTAGCTGTTATTGAGGTAATAGCCATAGGCAGGTTCCATCCGAAATTTCCCTGCCACATAGAAAAGCATGCGGACCTTAACGGTATTAGACCCTCGCATGGTACGTGGCCACACCGATCGGGAAATAAATTCGCGACCGCGCGCTCAAAGTACAATGCGCTAACTTCTGAACAACCACGGTGGATATATCTATCTGCCTCAGAGAAGAAAAGAAAAGTAATACGCCAGAGGATAGACTCTGCAATATCGTAGTTCATAAGCGATCATAAGCGCAAATACGAATAGAAAACGCAAACAAAAATATTGCGTCAGAACTCACTTCACGATCAATGTCTAGGGTAATACAATTAGCATTGAAGCAATATAGGGATACACCATATTGTCAAATTCTTCACCTCTTCGTAGTCGACTACTTGAATTTTCCATTACCGGCATCTTCACTCCTCTGTAGCTCAGGAAGATCATCATCAGCTCAACGCTCCTAGCTCAACTCATGTTCTTTTCGCATTTTGTTCACTTCACTTCTTTCTCCCCACTCGGCTGCTTCTATGCTGTCTTTTTGTATGTTCTCTGTAGCAGTCTTCTTCAATTTTCTGTTACCGACTTCACTCCTTGTTCCGCTTGTGTATCCAAACACCTACCCAATGGCACATGCCCATTCAGGAGGACTGGCCTACAAAGTTCATATACCTAATGTCACATGACAACTTGCACATCCGCAGAGGCGCATATCAACTTAAGTTGGCGTAAAATATCTTAGGAACTGTCATTCTATAGCAAAGGAATATCGTCAGCTACTCAGTCTAAAATTCGTTCTGATTTTGTCCTAAGCTATTCATAAAAGAAATCAGGCAAGTAGCTGATGAAACTTATAAATACCTCACCGACAAGCATTTCAGAAAGTTATGAGGCTCCGTCACATGCATGAAACAATCTGTGGGCAACTTCCGCAAAAACTAATCACGGCTTTGCCGGTTCAAAGCCAACCATGGCTTCCCTTTTTTGCGGCCCTCACCTGTCTGTTGCTGATGTAAGCACGCAACTGCAGCCTACTCACGCCAACCGTCTCGTCCCATCTCTTCCACCCAGCGAGCACCACAGGAGACGAAATGCGCGCGGGAACGATGCAGCAGCAGCAATGGTAGCAGCCATACAACCTACCTCCCGACGACATGATGTTTTTGTTGCGTTCGCGTGACGTCCTAATCCTCGATCCCGGACCGGGAGGCGAGAAGCGATCGGCCTGTGTGCCGAAGAGGCTATGTCAACACGAGGCGTTATGCAGCCCAAGGCAAGCAGGTGACCACCAGGAGACAGTTGCCCTATCGGATTGGTCGCCCTTCTCGAGTGGACCACGGGGAAGAAAGGTAGGTGCAGGTATTACAGCACTTGCTGTGAAAACTGACGGTTATATATATTTCTTTCTGCGATAAGTGCATGTGATCACAGCGTATTTTTACTGCCGTTGCCAGAGTTTTCAGCCAAGTCTTTCTGGTAGCATGCTACAGGCTAATAGAATTACGCCTCTTTTTATTCATGTATCCGTTTCTCATTATGAGCGCCGAAGCATTATTTTCGCTATTTTTGTTTATTACTGCACGTTCAATGTGCGACCTTGCTGGCTTGAGCGGTTTCGTCACATTGAAGTAGACGCGGAACGAGCTATCTTCAACCAGCACATATTGGCGGGGGATTAAAGCAGCCACTCCAGCCATTACAACTCATCTATGTTGCCGTCTTTGTTGCGCTTTCCTTTTTATTTGCGCAATGTTAATAGGTGACCAGTGTCATCCCGCGCAGCCGTATGCTGTCTCGAAAATAAGGAGCCCCTCATGCAGAATGACGCTCCAGGCGGTTATAATGTCAATCGAAGCGATCATGTGTATTGGGGCTTCGATGGCCAAGTCAACACGCAAAACATCACACAATGCCTGATGCAGAGCTACCTTGTGCGTCAGGCTTCGTTCGATAGAACATGACAAAACACATGGGCATGGAAAGGCTATACTGTGACGTCGAGGAGGAAGGATGGGTGACGGTGGGTTGGAGGCTGTTTAGGCTGAAGGCAAAAGCCGGGAGGCACTTGCACTAACACTTGCCTACTTCCTTTGAAGGATGCTCAGTAACAAACGAATTGACTACTTAGCAGGTGGGGACATGCTTGTAGCTTTCCAACCCAATTGATGTCAATATACTTCGTTCTAATTGCTCTAATCACGCACACATGATTCAGAGGGCATGGTGGTCTACTCTGCCTGCACAGGAGCTAATGGTGTCGTATATATTTTTGATATATTTAGTCATGTCGAGTCTTATGGCGCAGGAACCAGGTCACGAGTAACAGAGTCGCAAATCTTGATCGTCAAAAGGTGCGCCCAACGACATTTCAACACCGAAGTAGCTGTCAGTGAGCACATTGTTTAAAGGCTAGCATGTCCAAATGTCCGGAGGGTTCCATTGAGCTCATAACGTAAGCGCAGTTCCAGTTTATGTACAGAAACCTAGTGAAAAAAATGACACCACGATACGTTTATGAGGCCTCTGTTTTTGAACTTTAAAAGTGCCAGCAACGTAGTCGGAGGCACATCTTTTGCCCGAAGTCGTCCGTTCGCTTTCAATATTCAGCATTTTGCTTGCTTTCATCAAAGCTTTCCAACAGGCTGTGCGACACTGCCAGCAGAACAACAACAAAAAGAAAACTTTATTTCTAGTCTCAATGCCTGGGCCCCAAGGCCGACCCAAATTAATGGGACGACAAAAAGAAAAAAAGGAAGAAAGCTGAGCAGAACCAAACCGATTCACCCAGGCCGTTGCAACAGCAGATGCCGCAGTGCATGCACAAAATGGACCGCCCAGTCGCGTCACGCGCGCGCCTAGAAAGCATTGTACAGGTGATGAAACACCAAAGATAGCGCAGGCAATAGAAGAAGAAAATGCGTCGAGAGTATTCATTCGACTGCCGCGCCATGAGTGTTGTCGTTTTCTTGCACGAACCCCCTTGCCGCTTCTAAGGAAAAAAGAAAATCATTCAAGTTGCCACACATAGCCTGTGTGGGACTTCGGTTTCGCAACACATGGAACACAAAGTCGAGGAAAAGTTTCAAAACCACTGTTGCTGCGATTTTTCTTTTTTTTATGCGAAAGCATTATATGCCCCATTGATCAAAAGTCCGTCGTAGTCGACCTGACCGAAAGATGGTACCAAAACGGCCTACGGCGGAAACAGTAAAAACAAGTCAGAAATGCTTGGACTGGCGTCAAATTTCTCAGCGAGGTTCGTATAAACAAAGTAAAATGTTGGCTTTGAAAAAAAAATTTTCAGTAAATTTCGCTCTGGGTAGGAACCAAACCCAGAAGTTCGGGGTACGAGACGAGCACGGATCCCCGACGCCAATGTGGCTCCGCGGCTCTGCTGCGAAGGGTGTCGTGACGGCATGTCACAGTCATCTGGCTGACTAGAGGTGTCGTCTAGTGCGTGCGTTGTTGAGCGCATGATGGTGCAGCCAATGGGGAGGGGGGGGGGGAGGAAGCGGAGGCGGAGCCACATCATGAATGTATAACATTAGCGCGTTCACGGCGTTGCGTGATCTACAAACGGTATAATGCTTTCGCATTCCCCCACGTAAGCAGCCCTAAGTCTCTCTTCCGATTTCTTTTTGCAGGTCATAAGCATGCCGGCTGAAATCAAGTGGTGCAGTCTACGATCATTGTCTACCAATGCAGTCTATGCAGAAGGAACTCCACGTTCCAGAGCTGTGCTAGAATATGTTTTTTTTTTCTAATTTTGTTGTTGATGCCATGGTTTCAAAACTTTTGTTCCCGATTGTACATCCGGACACCGCATACGTATATGAAACAAGTACCTTCTCTATAGCTGTAAAAGGTGCACTGCAGGTATACGCATTCGTAAATAGCCACCACGCTATGCATCTAAATGATAGGCTAAACAGAGAAGGTGCCACCAAATTTACCTTCCTTGCAATTTCAGTGCCGCCAGGTATTGCCAAGGTATTGCCAGGGCATGAAACAATTTATGGGTACCTGCTACAGATATACTGCATAGGTGAGTGGTTCTGACAAAACATGTTACAGTGTTCTTGAAACCATTATTATTAGTGCCCCCTCGTTGTAAACTGCGAATAAGTTACACGCTATAAATATGTTTAGCCAGCAATGTGCTGTCGAATATTATAGTTCATATGCATGCAAAACATAGCGAGCAAAAGCTTTGGGCTCTGTACTCTGAAGTGTTTTGCTCAGCTCGAAACTCTTGACGTCATGCATGCGAGGTCTATCGGGGTTATATACACATATTTAACCTCCACTTGCTCTAATACACCGTACTGGTGAGTTCGGGAAACGATTATTCTTTCACTCGAGGTGACGCTCATAACAAAAACAAAAAAGCAATACTCTAGCATATAATTGTGTTATAACTCATACAGTTTCCACTAACACAATCAATGTGTCGTCACCTTTCGTCAAAGCATAAACAACAATACCCAACGATAGCAACGCATGGGTCTTCGCTGTCCAGAGGGACAACCTTACAGCAATCATCGGGGCCTGGCTGTGGGATAAATTGTTCTCTATATCTTCAAACGTAGTTTGTGTGTAAGGAATATATGCATCGCCGATTTACGTCACCAAATGTTATAGTGCATAAACATAAACGCGGCATAAATGATCAAAGCTGTACTGAGAAGCAGATGGCATACGCTTTTTGATCAAATGGCACAACGCTTAATGCGAAACACATTACCGCGATTTAGGGGAACGGCTTAACAAAACCGATCTTCGCAGCATGAGGTATCTGCGCTACAGAAATGGCACGAAGTATTACTTGTGGTATCCATTGTCTCCAAAAGTTTAAAAAAGGCGGTGAAATCGAGGCGTGATGTTACAAAAGGTATTAGAGCTCGGAATGCCGTCGTGCAGCAATCATTCAAGGACCTGCTTATGCACTCGACCTTCAAGTTGTAAGACAGCAGTGCATCAGTCACATCTGTTTAGAAAGACTGAGAACTTCATTATAAAGAATACAGTAAAGCCACTACCACGAAACAGAAGAGCACAAAAGAAGAGGGGGAGGGAAGAAGAGGCAAACATCAATGGTGACAGAGTAGGATGTTAATGAAGAAATTAGCAAACGATGTCCTGGAAGTACACAACATAGTTCCCCAAAACAGCTACTTTCAATAAACACGGAACCTACTAGGTCTATGAAGGTTCAGTACACAGTCGAAGCCACGACAGCTTAATAAAAGTACTTGTGCAGAATGGTTGCTAGAGCTTTTATGCGCGTCAACAAACAAATAGAAATAGTAGTAGGCCCACAGTAAAGTCAACACGAGGACTAAAACATGACGCGCGTTCTTTATAAACACATGAAACCGTGGTAAACAGGCCCACGTAACACGCAAGCCTGCACGCTCCGCACGATCCGGTAGGCACGCGCACTCAGCGACGCAGTAACCTCCGACCTAACCAGACCCGCACCTGCACTCGTGCCACCCAGCGCATGAGTGAGCACTTGCACACAGCCTAAGCTTGCGAAGGCCAAATTAAACTACCGAGTTTACTATGATCTCACGCCATCTGTGACAGTGCTCACAAAGCAGTCTGTGGAGAAGTTCGCAAGAGCTCAAACTTGCAAACCATGAAGGTGTACATGAGGTAACAATGTTATAAGAGAATGCGGCCAGCAGTGACAAACATGTGTTCAGTACTCGGTGTCTGAGTCTACGCTGACCACGACAGCAGTTCTCATATCTTTAAACCGACTGGAGTCGAGACTGTTCTCCGAGTCAAAGTTACTCGGACCATGGCCGCATCAGTCACTGACACAAAATGCAATTAGTGCCCTAGTATATATATATATATATTTGTATTTATTTCTGATTTGTTTAATGTAGACTTGGATAACAAGGGCAATTCGAGACCCCTTGGTAGAACTTTCTACGTCGGTCTTTGTCGCACAGTGGAATTAGCACGATGATGAGGATGATGGTTAGTCAACACCAGAGACATTATTTATTTCGGCGAGTTCTATCGCGTGTTTCTTGAGCCAGCCTTCAAGAGCAGAAACTGGGAAGATTTACAAGTACTATATATATAAGTATATGTTTATTTGCACTATAAGCGGTCTCTCAAACAGGTACTTCAAATGTGTATATATATATATATATATATATATATATATATATATATATATATATATATATATATATATTTGAAGTACCTGTTTGAGAGACCGCTTATAGTGCAAATAAACATCCTCCCACGCGTGCTCAGTTCTCCCATTCGCTTCCTTTTTCGTCTTTTTCTTCCCCTTTCTCTCGTCCCCAATCTAGGGAAGCAAACCGGACGCTCGTCTGGTTGACCTCCCTGCCTTCCCTCTTCTTGCTCACTCTCTCTCTCTTCCTTATTTACCGCGGCGTTTTGAAATCGATGGCGCCTGCAGACCCATGCATCGCGTGCTCGTGCTGCAGCTTCAGCAAGGAAAACAGAAGTGATCAGGCCTGCAGCTGTTTCAGAATAGTATCCCACTTGAGTGAAAGCAACCGACATGTCTGGGTCCTCGGCCGGATCAGAGAAGACAATAATGTGAGGTGAAAGCAAGTGCGGTGTACACAGTGATGTTCATTCAACTGCTACGCTTCTGTTTGGCTGAGGCTATAGTTGCACCTTTCACATCCGAGCTGCGGTGTTTCGAAACAAAGTTGCACCAGGAAGATATACGAACCCCGACTCTTCTTTGACTCACAGAGCATACGCGCCCGGTGATGCTTGCGCCTGGGCATTAATTTAGCTTTACTAAATTCCACAGGAGGCGGTGGAAGTAGAAAATTAATGCTGAGTGCGAATATCTCGTAAGATATTTTCGAATGAAATGCTTCGGCTCGTGTCAAGAACGCCGACGCAGAGGTCGCATAAAAGACGCTGAAGAACGAAATGCCTAGCTAGCTTCTGCGTTCGTGATTGATCACACGGAAATTTATCAGTGCTATGCATAAACAATGCCAACGTGTGTGCGCGTGCGTGCGTCATTTACCGACGGAGTGACGCTATAAGAGATCTGTCGTTTCGAAGTTCTGTGATCATATCAGAGAGACATCCCACTTTGAAATAACAATGATATTCTGCACGACCACGCTTCTTTCTTCTGCTGCGGGTGCACTTGATGCAGGAGAAAAGCTGTAGGAAAGGAACCATTAGCGAAAGGTCAAGTCTGAGACTTGTACTAATGCTCCACCGAGATGTCTGATTTCCATAATTGGTCAGAGCAAACGGAAGCTTCCAGAAAATGGTACCGTCACCTTCATGCCTGCCGCAATACAAGCAATGCCAGAGAAATAAGTAAATCTTGTTGATCTGAAAGCGCTATTGCTAAGCAGGCGATGAAATACGTGGCTATTACAATAATGTACGATTTTTCTTTATACGCGTTACGTTTATTTGTACTGCCACAACGTCGCATAATGGGCATGGTGATAAGGAACTGGTGTACTGATAGGTAGCCACATTTCAATCAAAATGAAGAATATTTACTTGTAATTGTCAATGGAAATTTTAACGTACTTATGTCACTAAATGTAATTGTTTACTTCAAGAAATATTCAATATGCTGACACGATCTAATGTTAAGGATGCATTTTTAATTTTTGGCGTGTGCTCGTTGTCACTTGTCCATGACTACGCATCGTTAACAGAACAGCGTGCTCAAGACATGCTCAAGAAGGTACGCGTGGTCCTCGAAACCGCACCGATTAGCAAGCAACCAATGACATAGACTATACAGCAATTTTCCACGAGCTCGTTACTTGACGCAGTATTCTTCACATATTGAAAATAACCGAAAAAAGTTAAAAAGCTCTAGTATTATTGCGCAACAAAAAAGACACGGATGTAAGAGAAGAGGAACACACACCAAGCGCAGTAATACTTGAGTAATGAATTACCAACTTGCCCTCAATGCTGCTTTCATAAAAAGACTATCATCCGCTCAGTCTTTTAATGGGCATAGAAGCCATTCTCAAGATGGACATCTTTAGCATTTATGCACTCAGTAATTGGCTGCGGTGACGCCTAACGGATGTCAATTAGCGAGCACTGTAGTACAGAATGATACACTTTCTGTAGCAGCGACTTGGTAATAAACATCAGCATGCCAATTATCTATATGTACACTGTACACCACCATAGTCCTGCAGCTCACACTCACTTTTTTCGAGAAATAAGGCGTATAATCGCCGCATCTTATAATGCTGAAGCGACATTGTGCATGAAGCGAAAGGTAACGAAATTTTATGGGTTATGTAGACTTGGATGACAAGGACGATTCGAGACCCCTTGGTAGAACTTTCTACGTTGGTCTTCGTCGCGCAGTAGAACTAGAACGTTGTTGATTATTATTATTATTATTATTATTATTATTATTATTATTATTATTATTATTATTATTATTATTATTATTATTATTATTATTATTATTATTATTATTATTATTATTATTATTATTATTATTATTATTATTATTATTATTATTATTAGTCAACACCAGACGAATTATTTCGCACGAGCTCTATCCCGTGTTTCTTGAGCCAGCCTTGAAGAGCAGAAACTGGGAAGATTTATTTGCAAGTACTAAGCAAAAACAGCAAGGTAACACGTCTCCAGGAATGCCACAGTGGCCATCGCGATCGTGTTTTAGTACTGTTTTTTTTTTAACTCCCACCATTAAAATGTGTGGAAGCTAAAATTTCAATTTCTATACGCCCTATCTGTGCACGGTCGTATCTCTTGCGACTGCAGAGGAAGCGCTAGCCAAAATTTGCTCATTCATTCTCTTGAAGTTGTTTTATGTGGTTTTTCAGCTACGCTTAAAGGCATTAGGCCTAAAAACACGACACCGCCTCGCACCGGCGGGCGTGTGCACATCGATGTCGGTCGAGGGACGAGCGGGCGTCGGCCCCGCGCGGAGGCATGCGAGGGGCGCGGTCCGAGGGCTCCTTGCAAAGCGGTCGGTCCGCTTGGCAATACGAAACGGGCCCGTGACTGCGCGGTGCCGATCAAGTGCGCCGCCTGCCTCCTCCCGCGACGTCCACCAAGGGCGACGTCGGCGGGCGGCAGTGCAGCCGCGCCAGGAAAGAGGAGGAGGTCGTGCCGCTCGGTCGCGCGTTGCATACCGACTTCGCGCCGCCAGCGGAGGGAGTTGCGCACACCGCGCTAGACGTACACCACCTCGGGGAAGACACGCCACACAGTTGAACACACAGCTCATCAAGTTGTCACATTAAACAACGTTCCAGTGGTCCTCTGAAACTCCCTAATTAAGAGCGAGATAGAAGTGATAAAGGAATGGCAGGTACGTGAACTTGGATGACCCCAGTTGGCTATCGTGCAAGGTAGCCGGAGGCAATGCGACGAAAAGTAGAACAGAAGATAAGTTCACGATATGCGCGCGTACACTATGCACTCGCAAACATTGTTCAGTCGGTCACAAGCCGTCATAGTACAGGTTGTTGAATCGCAATAAGCGCAGCAGCGCTGTATTGCACGGCAGTCACAGCTCAGGGTTCTCGTGTGCCTTAATATCGCTACCTGAAGTTGCGAACGATAAGAAAAATTAAAGCGTCACTGCCATAGGCCACAGCTCTTTCGCCTTTGCTGCTGAAGCAAGACATGCGTGCATGTCTGTCAGGACGAGATCCACACATTTGTACATTTTTTTTCTCGTGCAAATAGAAATCGAGCATTACGTAACACCGCCAGCAGCAACGCACAACTGTCGCCTACAATTACCAGCATGGAGAAAGGAATTAAGTTCCTATAGAGATCGCTGGACCACAAGGCGTGGTAATATGGTGCAATAGAGGGCGTGCCTTGAAAGGCCTTTAGTTCCCCTGTCTCTGCACGCAACTTGTGAGGCGGACCATTCACCCGCGGTGACGGAACGCAACCGCAGTGGTCCATGAAGTAACGCGTACGCCAATAGTATACATGAGCCAGATTACGGAGTCGAATCGCTTTTTGCACGCCACGGGGCCGTGGTCGTCTGTAAGTGGAGTCTAGAGGTCGAACTGGCCGCGGAGCTTGCAGCTTGTGTACCCAGCAGCTCGATGCTCTCTCTCAAGCTCCAGCATCGAAAGCTACATTGAAATCCCAAAGACGAAACCGTGTCGGGGCCACAGCAGGGTATGTTTTGTAAACAAGACAAGGATTAATTGGAGACCTGGTGTGACGCACAATTTAAGTATTGTTGTGTCACAAGTAAAGCTCTAATGAATACATAAAGTGTTGAGACATTGCCTGTTTCAATGACGGTGGGGCGTGACATGTAATTAAAAGCAAAGAAAAAAAACTATTTTCGGAGATAATGTCTCGCTGCATAGTAAATACTTCTCAAAATTACGGTGATTGTGATGATATCCTGCGCGTGTAGTCTCTAACTCGAAATTGGGCAGCTTCTTTCGAGTTTCCGCAGGCTAATGTGCAAGACGCAACAAGCCAATCGACGGGCATATAGAGTGCCACCTTCAAGCAAGTAAAAGCTAATGTGCGATTTCAGACGGTCTTGAAAATATGTCAGTCAATCTATGGAAATATTTAATCCAGCAGGAAGCTGAGACATCATCCTCCATGACCAAGAATTCAGAGGTTTGCTCCTATACCCAACAGGCCCTGATTCGTTTCTGCGCATTTCATCAATTTCGAGGCTATATAGAGGTCACGCTTTAGGTCGTTCGGCGATCTCAACGAGGTGCTGGCTATGCTGGTTTCTAAGCGGGTATAATGACATTTTGTTGTTTTGTGTGCTTTGCCAGGTACTATACCTGGAAGGAACGCTGTCTGGGACGGCCCTGTATCTAAATTCCTATTCAGTAAAAAAATCACAAGAAATGTACCAATTTTAGTGTGTTTTTAAACCATTTCAACCCATACAGCCATTTTCATATGTACTACGTCGAGGTCGAGCGCCCCTGCAAGTAGTTTTTCAAGTTCGAACCATCAACATCATCAGCCTGTTTTATGTCCACTGCAGGACGAAGGCCTCTCCCTGCGATCTCCAATTACCCTTGTCCTGCGCCAACCGATTCCAACTAGCACCCGCGAATTCCCCGATTTCATCGCTCCACCTAGTCTTCTGTCGTCCTCGATTGCGTTTCCCTTCTCTTCGTACCCATTCTGTAACCCTAATGGTCCAACGGTTATCTGAGCGGCGCATTACACGACCTGCCCAGCTCCATCCTTTTCCTTTGATGTCAATTAGAATATCGTCTGTACCCGGATGCTCTCTGATCCAAACCGCTCTCATTGTGTCTCTTAACGTTATGCGTAGCAAGTTGGAACGAACCCTGAGAATTATGCAAGCTGTGTATGCGTGCTTGTAAACGCCACGTTTCACAATGTAGAACAGTGGGATTACTAACGGCACCTAAATAACATGAAGCATACAACAACATAACAGTGTGAGCTAAGTGCTAAATAATCAATTTTCTTTCTATATATCTTCTATCGTATCTATGTCTATGCATAAGACCCCGCCTTGATTGACCAATTATTTGTTTGTTTTTACAAACGGTGATGGGCTATCCTCTGTGTTATCGATTTAAATGCTGAATAGGTATTGCTTTCGGGCTCCCACTAAATTCCTTTGCACTACTCCGTTAACTTTCTTCCAGGTGCTCTTACCGCATAGGGTTTTTTTTTACTGCATAACGTTCATCATTAAACAGCGTTCTGATTTTTCTTGTTTATGCGCCGGTACGCCGCAGACTATAGACGTGTCTTCAGTGATAGTCAAGAGTGCGAGAATAAATCTAAGTAGCAAATGCTCTTGACGCGGGCGCATTGAACCAAATGTCAGTTACCCTAGACTAAACCGCGCAAAGCTTTAACGTCAGTCGTATTCGCAAAAGCCCTCGACGTTCCCTTAATTGAGGAAGTATGCATACCCCAGGCCACCCGTAACGGCTGGTCAACACTGCATTATGCAAATTATTTGTCAGTGCGATAAAACTGGAGCGTTTCGATCAAGCTCAGCTAACGTGTCACTCGCTCATAGCCCCGGGACACTATCTGGCCCGCTAAAGCACAACACACGGAAAGGCGTAACTGGAGCGGGTCGCGAAAGCGGAGGTTGGCACAACGGGAGGGGGTGACTTCGCGGCACGACACCTCTGTGGTGCTGTTCCGTCACTCTGTCAACGAAACTCGACGGCACGGTAACCGCCGCCAGCCTTCCGAGAAGGAACCAAAAAAAAGAAATCTACTATTCAGCGACGGCTCAGGCTGCGCCCAACTCCGAGGCTTCGGGGGAATAGCGGAGCAGGTTGTATTGTGCTGGGCATATGGCGCACCTCGGCTGCGCAGCAAGAACGTACGCGTGCCCGCACAGCGTCCGCCCCGGTATACGGTGCACTACACGTTACACACGCGTCTCTTTGCAAAGACAATGCGCCTGGTGTGCCGTCGCTTTTGACGCCGCCTCTCCCCGTTGTACCACGATTGTAACGGCGAGCCCTTACAAGCGGCGCCGGAGCGTTTCGAGCCGCGGCGAGGGGCCCCAACGCGGGGGGTTCCCGGCGCGCCGGAACGGACGGCGAACGAGCACGGCGATTACCCAGTGCCGCTCGTCGCGCTGACTCGAAAAGAACGACGACAACGTTGGAGCGGAAACAAATAAAAAAAGCTAATAAAAATCATGAACCAGAAACAAGATGAGCGAAAGAAGAAAAGCGACCCTTGCGTACGGGCGTGCGGTTCCGGTGTGAAGCTGCGCATGCTAGTACACACGCAAACCGGTATACTACGGCTTCCGGAGTGGGTGAGACACGTCACGGAGGCCGGTCCGAGCAGAAAAAAAAAATAAAACGATACATATACGAGACAGAGGAAGGATTGGCGGGATGAAAACGAAGGGTCAGCCAGCGCAATATAAGCGTCCATATTTCAAAGGGAGCTCAATCGGATGGCGAGCATGTGTTGTGAGCGCGATACGTGAGGAGAACGTGCTTCTCGTGGGTCAGCGCGTTGTAACGCAATCTTGAGAAGTTTAAGAGAGCTTTCTTTCTCGTTCATTAATACGCCAATGCTGCGGGTGCGCTTACGAGCACGTATTGCTCTGAAGTCCGACGGGCGCGGCACGGTATAGTGCACCGAGATAACAGCACACTGTTTCGCTTACACGTGATACGAACAGCAAACACAACACGCAGCAAAAGTAAATAGTTGGTGTTTTTCTTAAACTCTGTTCGGTTTTCAAAACTATACAGTCACGCGAGTGCTGGCTGGCAGAGCGCTGCCGAAAGATCCCGAGTCAGGCTCGTGTCCACGACGAGGCGGTTACGAAACTACGCGATCAACGCGTGACCGCCACGGTGTTAGACATGGTAAACGTGGCCTCTCGCCAAGGTCTTCTCTGCTGAGTCGTCAGGCCCTTCTCTCTCTCTCTCCTCCTTCCATGTGGACATCGTGATCTCGGCTTCATACCAGTCTGAGTCACGCGAGCAACTCCCACGCGAACAACAAATGGCTGCGAGTGCGGCAGTCATATTGCGCCGTTGACTCACTTTACGCGCATGCGGATAGCGCCGGAACTGTTAACGCCTTTCTAATACAACAGAGGCAATAGGAATGACTCAGCCTACAAGCGTTCTTGTTATGCAGCTGATAATACTTGGCAACGCTTACAAAGTATTGAATTCTGGCGTATTACATGCCAGGCGTATTACATGGCGTATTACATGGCGAAGTGCCCCGGGTTTTTGTTTACCTTTTAACCACATGCCAAAACCAAGATTTTATTATGAAGCATGCCGTAGTAGAGGCCTCCGTATTAATTTTGACCACCAGGGGGTTTTTATGCGCTCCCAATACACGGGACACGGCGGGGATTCGTCTCCGAGACCTCGTGCTTAGCACCGCAACATCATGGCCGAAGCCACCGCGGCGGGTGTTTACGAAGAGCATATACGAATATTTAATAAATGACTTGAAAAGCGTGCTGAGTATGGTCAAACGTCACCTGTCACAGGTCTTCACGTGACACGACAATACAAAGCAGAGGCGTCTTCGTTCCCTCTCCACTTTCTCGCCCACAAACGTGAGCAAATTTTCACCTCTTCCTAAAACGTGCCTGAGGATAACCCTTTCCAATAAATATTTATTTATCCATACCTTCTATGATAAAACTGCTGTGCAATGCAGATTATCTTGCCTTATTTACCGTTGCCTCTTTATCACGCTGCTTTTCTTCCTTGACGGACGACAGAAACTAAAGGTTGTGGCATCATTTGTCCCTTTGGCCATGTTATTAACCTCAATCTACTTCCAGACTTGTCAGCCTCTTGAACCCCCTTAATATATCACACCGCCGTATTAAATAAGGAAGACTTCACCAGGGTCAGCATACGCTAGACCGAGCTGGTACGCATGTTAATGAAGA
This sequence comes from Dermacentor albipictus, assembly GCF_038994185.2. Lineage (NCBI taxonomy): Eukaryota > Metazoa > Arthropoda > Arachnida > Ixodida > Ixodidae > Dermacentor > Dermacentor albipictus. The sequence continues at coordinate 149,727,080 of NC_091824.1, read as the reverse complement.
GCGCAGTGCTTGTAATCTCCTTGCCAGCACTGCCTAGTGACTGAGAGGAAGTGAGAAGCAAAAAAAAAAGAAAAAAATCGCCAAGGAACTGCTAGGCGCATAGAAGTACGTATAGCAGGGCTCAAGGGACTAACGAGAGAGATTGGCATCAGTACGCCTCCGGTTACTCCACCTCACTTCTATCCAAAAAGAAATAGTAAAAATAATCTTGCTCGAAAAAAAATCAAGAATACCATTAAAAGGACACTTCAGCACGCGCGAACGCTAACACATGCAAGGATGAATAAAAGAGAAAAAAAAAGGCAAACCATCGAAACGAAGGCAAATCACTACAAGGCATGGTATTATTGAGTAAGCTGCGCTGCTTAGAAGGGCACCAACACTGACATTTGTATGTAAGCCCGAAGCGGACCCAGGCCTTGCGCTTTGGCAGGAATTTATGCATTCACTTGGCAGTCTTCATACTGATGACCAGCGACAAGCGAAAGAATGACGAGTGATGGTTTGTGTCCGTTTGGTATTTACGGATCAGCGTCTTTGTGTGTGTGTACCCTAAGCAGTGCAGCTTAGGGCAAAAATGGCAGTAATACTAGACGCAGCAAAGAAAGGCGGCGAATGCTGTTTGAATATGACGCCGGGCGATTTTTTGCATTGCATCGTTGTTGTTCTTAATAAAGTTTTCAGCTGTTAGTCTGCGCCGATCCTGGTCAACTTCTCCCCCGTATGCTTACGCCCCTTCCTGCGCAGCAAGGAAGAACGTCCTCCGTAATAACCAGTTATGCCGGGCCAGTTCGCGCATATCAGCTTAAAATAAAACTGAAAACGAAAACGCAATCCTCCATAGCGTTTAGAAGTCTACATGCTGTATTATATGGCAGATTGCTATATAGGGATAATACGCAGCGCTACTAAGCAAGAGCACAAAGTATGGATGCACTTCAGAAATCATTAGAATCCGATTTATAATAACAAGCACGTCAGTTGTACGACTGCAAAAAAAAAGAAGCACATTTATTCTGTTCACAAATATTACTTAAAACAGAAACCTTGAAGCGGGTTGCTTCGTAGGAGGGTCAGTGAGCAGCTCTTCACGAGCAGGCACAACTGGCGCACGGAACAAACTAACGGTTAGTAAAAGTAAATGTAAACTCAAGAACATATTAGCATACAGTCACACTAGTGCTAATCATATAAACAAAATACGAAGACGTCGGCGCACTCACGCTAACCCGGGCCCTAGCGGGACGTACACCGCACACACGTAGGTGTTCCAAGTGTTGCTTATCTATTATCAACCACCGCGCTATCATTTCAGCGTCCGCGATACCACATGAATGTTTGTACGCTAAGCCTGCAGCCGGTGGACGACGCATGCTTGCAGGCGTTTCATCATGCAGTGATGTTGGCGATCTCGACAATCTTTAGTTTTCTGCGTCTGGTTCCCAGGCGATCCTGCGTTACCTTGACAAAATATGCTCACTCCTCTGTTGGTGGTGGTGGTGGTGGTGGTGAATTGTAGCAACAGGCGGGTTTAGCCTGGCGAACAAGGCCGGCAATTGCTCCGCCCGAGCGTCTCGCACAATACCGCTGATGGGTTTCGTCCTGTACAGGACAACGCAGGAATCGTGCGTTCTTCGGAAACAGGTCAGCGTTCGATACAAGATATGTCGATTGCTACAATGTGTCATCTCGGCGTTCTCAATCTTTCACACGCTATAGTGGAATAAATCGGGCGGCCAGCTCTATTTCTTTCCATTCTCCTCGTCTTTTCTCACTCAGTATACACTGAAATACGGCTTAAAAGAAAAGACGTCCCAAAGAACGATAAAATTGCATTCGCCGATAATGGCATTCGCCAGTCGCAGGCGCGGCAGTCCTCAGTACTTTATCTCCCCCGACAAAGTATTTCGTATACCTAACGGATCTCGAGCAATTGATGGCATTACAGCCCGCGCGCAATCTCAGAAGCTTCGGCAGTAAAGCCCACACTCAACACCGTCAGCACATACGCCCTCTCCCGCGACTCTGCGCCCCTCCGCTCTTCTCTCAAAGCAAAACCTTCAGCGGCCCGTGGTTGCCGCCGCGCCCGTCAGCTCCCGTACCGCAGCTCGCAAAGGGATTCGTTCCCATTCGTCGCAGCCGGCGCGATGCTGGGCTGGCTCTAGCGGCGTGTTCCTCGACTTCGGCCCGTAAACCGCAAATCTATTTCGATCCGACTCCAGCGCCCTTGAAAGGATTGCCATCGATCCACACGCGCTGCGCTGCCTCGCACCACGCTATAAGCCCGAACCCATCCGGACCGGCGTGCCACCCAGAGTCGTCGCTCCACGAAAGCGGACGCCAGAATCCCGCGCCACGCTGCGGAGCAGAAGCAGCAGCAACAGCAGCAGCAGCCAATTTGTGCATTCCTCCTTCATCCCCTGCGGCGTCTACAACATTCGTCTGTCTGTATGCGCTTATCTTCACCCTTCCAGCTCCATCTATACCTCGCCTCTTCCTCGCCCCTGCACTTCTACCGCTCCCCGTGTATATATCTATCTGCCCCTTCTCCCTGCGATGGAGTATGCGCCCACGCAGCGCATTCGCTCTCTTTCATAGCACCGCCTCCAATCGAGCGCGGCGGGCCAAAACAAAAGGAAGCGGCGAAAAAAACGATACGAAACCGTAAAAAAGGGAGCAAAACGGAAGCGAGAGCTGCCTTCCCCACCTGGTGCCTCCGTCGCTTCTGCTGCCGCCAGACGACGACCCCGACTCCGCGTCCGGATATCTATCTCGCAATCCCATTTGGAGGAGAGCAAGGAAAAGGAAGAAAAAGGAAGACAGGAAAAGACGAGCAAGAAACCGTACCACGCACACAAAGTTGTTCCCGCACTGCAAGCGCCGGCGCGCGATGGAGGTTTCGCAGCGGTCGCAGTTGGAGCGGATGCGTCCCGATTTCGGGGCAACGTCGGCGAGGCGACAGCTGGGCCCGGACGTGTCGTTCCGCATGCAGAATGGCGATATAACTTTCAATGTCGAAAACTGAACCCGGATGCGTGGCCTCCTGTTTCGATATTGGAAAAGAAATAAGAACGGCGTTGAGGTTTGCAACGCACGTCATAGAGAACAACAAAGATAACGGGGCGCGTCGTGCGTGTGTTTGGGAAGGGTGGGAAGGGGGTGCGGTAAGTGGTGGAGAGTGCATATTTATCTGGAGCAATGGAAGGCTCGAATCACTTCCTTACGCACAGAGTCCATAACATTTCTCGCGTTGTCAGGGTTCAGTCGTACCTGTAATGGCTCAATCAAGCGTGAAGCGATGCCCCATGACAACCATTCGTTTCAGAAGCTTCTGAGATACTGCTTAACACTGAGTGAAAACTAAGTATTTAGAAGTCACAAACTAACATTTCTTTATCATTCACTCACTTCTTTCTATACGTACGAGCATGTGCTCGGTGTAACGAGATAGAATATTTTCCAAACCCATTAGAGGTTCTTGCTGCGGGCTAGACACACGATATCCTCGAATATTGACACGGAGTGAGGGGCCGCACGGAATAAAACCTAACGACAGCGATAGAAAACCGCGAGGCTACCGAGAGCACAGAGCAAATTAAAAGAATAGAGAGGGGAATCAACTCGGAACATCTAGACGGAGTGGCACTCAAGGCGCGCGAGCACTTCGACCCCGTATACCCACCGAGCGCTTCCGTGCGCCTAATAGATAGAGCGAAGGCTGGTCGATGAATCGGTGACAGTGAGTGACAATGACAGAGGCCGTGGTGTCACTCCTTTTCTTCCCGCTTCCCTTGGGGAGCAGGGGCAGCCGCTCCCGCGGCGGAGGGCGTGGCGCTGGGAATCCATCAACGGAGTCCTTCTTGCCAAACCCTTCCCTTCTTCCCTTACAGAGGAAACAGTGATGCATCGGTGCCAGGGAGCAGACGTGTTCTGTCTTCCACAATCAGGGAGTACGGCCAGATATAAAAAAATAACATTTTCGTGCAGCGCAATGAATACCATTAGCATACAACTGAGCTAGGATTACAGTGCAAGTGACTTCATACATTCACTTGCCGAATAAGCCTAGCTTATTTTCTCCGTTCTACTGCCCGACACTTTCAACTTTTCTGCGAGGCACTGGTCTGCGCAAGATAATTCAATCCGGCGTGCTGTGTTATCCGCGTAATATATGTGTGCGCTAAGTGCCGTATTTGATTACGTGTACCATCCCACTTATGTTCACATTCACCTGGACTAACATGTCAGGCAATCCTCTACAGTTTTTAGTAAAAAACATCTGTCCTTATCTCTGCAAGTGAGGAATTTCAGCATCACTTGCTAGAACGAGAAGCCAGCAACCTAGAAAGATGAGAAACGGAGTTAATCGATGGGCCCGATTTTTATTAATCATATTATGAGAAGCCAACAAACAAAGACACCAAGGACAAAATAAGGAAAATTACTTGTACTCACTAATTGAATTGAAGAAATGATAAATTAATGGCTAATGAAAGTGAATGAAAAAACAACGTCCCGCAGGTGAGGAAGTTCTCCTATGTGGTTCTTGGTGTCGGTTGACTTCTCGATAGCATCACTTGCTAGTAGCTAATAAATGAATTCGTTCTTTGAAACATCCATTGAAACTTTCTGAAGCGCCGTCGCTGTATTGACTTCTTTGGAGCACTTGTTCCAACTTCAACAGAAGAAAACAGAAGACACTGTCCAGTGTCTGTAATCTTCATTCCGTCCTTGTTCTTCATGACGCTATTCAAATCGGTGTGTTAAACCAACAAGCCCAAAATCTATCGCAAACGAGCTCTTGTGGAGTCGTTGCCCTCAGGCCGAGTGTGCATAAGGTCCACAGCTTGCGGTAACAGGAGATGCCTCGAAGTCAGTGCTTAAAGCAGAGGAGAACCTGTGAAACTGCACTGACTACATGAAAAATTATGCAAGCACACGTTTTTTTAGACAGTAATCATACGTCTGGCAAGTATCACTGAGAAAGAAGCAAGTTACGAAATACTTCATTTTTGTTTTCAAAATGCGCTAATCCTAGCTGACCGACGATCGCCTGTTGATATAGTCAGCATCATTACGCCATTGTCACGCACATAAGTGCACCCAAAAAGGAGGTATATGCTTGCAAATGACACTAAGTGAAGCGAGGCAAACCGCCGATCTTACAGCTAAATGGCTTAGCGACCTATCAGGACGTCAATAACCTTGTGGAAGCTCAACCACTCAGCTGTCAGATCAGGGAGCAATAGGCTGAATAATACGTTTAACCTATTGTCATTGCAATTTACTGTGCTAATCTTACTCCCCTAGTAGCTCCCTGATGAGACAAAGGCTATGAACTTCAACGTGTGACGTCGCACGGGTAAGCTGAAATCGCTTACATATTGTTAGGTGGAAGCACAGTAGGTAAACTATTTACACGGGGTATTTACAAGAGGTAGCAAGCACTGGCCAACATGGGAGCTAGCCAACATCCAGCAGCGCATGTCGTCGTTCTCAGATCAGCCAGAGGCAGCTTATCGGTATGTCCCACTAAATCGAAGTGTCTGCATGATCTTATTCGAATAGCACGTAGCAATATTATACGGGGATGTGAGGAATGCCCAACATAACTGTTTCTTTTCTTTTTTTTTTTTGCCCTAGCATTATTTTCAGAAGGAGCGCCGCTGTTGTTAGATGACGTCGCAGACATAACGCAATGATCATAGTCGCAAATCACCTCACACAAAAGGTGTCTTGTTTTAGTTTTTTTCTAATTTCTAGTTTTACGCGACAAACGCCATATTCACAAACCTTTCGCTTAAAGCATCTGGAATCCAAGGGTGCTTTGAAACAAAACTATCTGTGGCGGTGTGTTTCACTGCAGTACGGTAGAACGTAGAAACAGCTGGAGGGATGAGAATCGTGGGATTATGCAACTGAATCATTCAACGCGAACGCAGCTGTCAGTGAAGCAACATCCGTGGTGAGTCCTCGGGAGAGGATTTGGTCCTGAAGCGAAGATAACCCCGCTGGTAACGTCGATAATGATAGCCTCTCTACAAAACTTAGACGCGAAGACATCAGCTGAAAACAGAAGCGATGTTTAAAAACACTCGTCGTTTATTAATACGAATAATCGTCACAATAATTGGGATTTGTAGAATTGGTTTGACCAGCACGGCTGCCTTTGCGTGTGCGTGCGTGTGCGTGCGTGCGTGCGTGCCTGCGTGCGTGTGCGGTTACTTGCGGTCAGATACCAAATGCGGCCCTTTTTATTGACCCGATCATAGGGAGTTAAACGAGGGAGTGGTCAGTGGGAACTGTTGTACATTTGAGACCGAGTTTTAGAGGTAACAGGTGGAGTTGGTTTTCTTGCCATAATGCGCTTGCTGTGACAAAGAAGAATAATTTACCAAGTTTTTGGCAGTTATCATCTACAAAGTGCTAAAGAGGTATAAAACGAGCGTAGCAGCAAAGTCATTAACGTGCATGCGCAAAAGCGTTTTTTTTTTTTTTGCCATCCACGTGCAAGATTTCCTATGCATAATATTATGCACAAGTTATGGGCTTTGACTTGCCAAAACAACAATGTTATTGTGAGGCAAACCGTGGTGGTGGATTCCGTATTAAATTGGACTACCTCGGATCCTTTAAAATGCACACAGCACTAAAGTGCTTTTATGCAGCAGCCGTGGCCCGGATCCAGCCCACGACCTCGAGTTCAGCACCATAACGCCACAACGACTAAGCTACCGCGGCGGGCCACACGACACCATGGCGCATCTTGCTAGGAGAACGGGCACACCCTTCCGTGCAACAAAGCTTATTCGTGGCCAAATTGTCCACACACATAGATAATTATTACTGTAGAAAACTGCACGAAATCAAGAAAAACAATTATTCACATGTGACGCATCGCTAGCAAGGATGCGCAGTAAAAGTCTAGAAATATTTTATTCCACAAACATGAACGTTGCGGACTTCGATCCCATCTATCTGGGGTTGCCGAAATCCATTTCGCTCTATGGAAACATACAGGAAGACTCCATTAATGTACGTACCAGCTGAGCGCGCAAGAACATACAAAAAGAAAAAAAAAGTAGCTAAACGTTCCCGCGCATATATACGCACGCGTACACACAGGCCACTCTGCTTTTACGGGGACGCCACCTACACGGACGAGCTTCTACATCGTTTAGCGGCCGTCATTTTAGCCTCGTGGAGTTGAAAATGGTTCCCGCAGCGACACATGCAGCCGTCAGCGAGCGACACCCTGGCGTCATGCTTCGACGCCCTTTTTACGGATGAGCAGCGTATTTCGCGTCATTTTTCCTTCTCTCACTCTTATGACATTTAAGCTTGGCATTTCACGCACCACAACCCGACACAGTAGCTCTGAGCAGCTGCGCAGCCTGCCTATTAGTCTCTTTTTTAGGCTCTACCGAGCGCGAATAGGAAACGTAGAAGCAAAGCGGAAATGTTACATGGCCGTTTAGCGGAGGGAATAAATAAAATGGCGACTTTCCAGTTGATTTCGTTAGTAGTGATGTACAGAACTTGGTGGCATAAGACTCGCCACCAGTTTCAGGCTCAATGAGCAAGACCATGTCACAGGTATGCAGTTTGATGATTTCTATGTAGTCGAAACAGTGTGGTATCAAAAAACTACGTATCTTGTACACAATCGATGGGCACTGATATCATCAAGATATCTCGCAGAGAATCGGTATTACACGCAGCGGCTCAATCTAGTCCCAACGACGACGTCGATGGGAAATTCTGGCGCAGAAGGAACGAAAGCTGGCACTGCACGGAGAACTGTTTTTATCCGTCGAAGATATACGTATACGCCGCACTTACGTAAGCATGCAAAGAACGAGCTCATGCACCTAAACAGGTCTTTCGGACGTGTATTTTATTTGTCAATGTATACGCTACCTGTACTCATTGTCCCATCTCAAACCCTTCCATCTTTATCCCCACAACTACCCTTCCTCCGCCCAACCTTCTTGGTTTTACAGAAGCATCTTTTCTCTCTCTATCTCTCTATCTCTCTCTCTCTCTTTTGTGCAACGATTCTCGTGAACAAAAACTTCTTGTGCACAGCCTTTCAGTTAGCCTTTTCCTGCAAGTTTCAGAGGTGCATAAACGTTGACGGACACATTCCCGCCAAGACGCACTCATTAGCTAAGCGCTCGTGTTCTTTTCCAATATTATTTTTTCAACTACAGGTCATATTTATTCCATAAGCATACTGGCGGAGAATAACTCGAACAGCGTGCAACCCGACTGCGGTGAGTTGTCGAACATCGCTAGCATTGCATACGAAGCAGGCGGCAAAAAGACAATTTCGTTCAACTAAGTTTCGCCGAAACCGAAAGGAAAAGTTGTGTCATCGATTGGTGTTGCAGGCGAATGCATAGGCAGCGACTGATTTAATGCCATACAGAGCTGTTAAGCGATATATTTAAGCCTCTTTCTCACCAGGTTCTAGCGGCAATTTTCTATAAAGGGGCAATTTCCATCTCTTCCAGCAGATGCCTATAATGCTGAGCCATGCATCATACAAACACACTCGTTTCGCCTAAAACTGCAAATCACTTTAAAATGTGGAGCGTGCCTAAGCCAAACAGCATAGTTCGAATTAAGAAACTCCTTTGTGCGTAAGAATGTGCGAAATTAGCTAGAACCTTCGCTATTCTGCACTGATGGCAGAGACCAGCTCTGCGGCCTCAGCCAATCTCGAGTCATGGTTTCATGCGACAGCATCCTAATTTCGACATCTGATTTGTTGTAGACGACTTCAGCGTGTACAGTGCTGCACGGATTTAAGAGGGATGGCCCGATGAGGTGGGGATTTGCAGAGACGTCCGGAGACCGTCACTTTGAGCGCCCGAGTCCGAAGTCAATGGAAACGGGGGCCACGCTTTCCTAGCCTTACCGCTCCCTATCGATGGCGGCGCGGGAACCTGCTTTCCCTCTCATCCCTCTTCTTGGCTTCCATTAGCCCGCCAGACAGACTTTATTTTCTTCGGCCACTCAATTTGGATCGCGGTTGAGAGCTCGGCACCGGCTCCCGCTCTGTCCGGCGGCTCTTTACTTGACGAAACCGAGATCGGCAGAGGCCATTCTCTAAAGAGACCACGTACCTTCTTTCGATTACACGTCGTACACACTGTCAGCCGCAGTCGACTGTATTGTGTGTATATAGTTAAGGTTGTTTTTTTTCTTCTCTTACACCCTCGGCTAGCGCTGCAACGGACCTTCGCTGTTACCGTTCCTTTAAGAGGCCCGGAGAGCTCATGCCGAGTTCTCCAAAGATCCCTACTGCCGGCCGGTATCCGCCTTTGGGCGAGTGCAAACCGAAGCAATGCACGTGGACTGAGCCTCTTACCCCTGCTTAAGAGCACCTAGCAGAGAGTTTCTGAAGCGTTAGAGTATAGTTAGCTCCAACTGCTCCATTAGGTGCCGCTATTCCCCCTCTTCCTTCCTCCGTACTCTCCGCATTCTTCGTCGGGACTTTAAGCCGGTTCCATTATTGTTAACTCTCCCGCTTCTCTTTTGCCCTCCACATAACTTTTGACCTTTCCACTAACGAGATCGTGCACGGATAAGCGGAATACGTAGCCCCTCCTTCCACCAAACAGTCCTTGGACAGTGACGCGACCCCGATTATTGATGTCTCGCGTGACCTGCAGCATACTCTTGGTGCAAAATTAGGCTTAACGGTGAAAAAAAGCCCTTTCAGGTGACCATGAAAAATATTGCATACCAACCATAATATCAATGTGCCCGAAACAACGCCACAAGCTGCAATTCTTTATGTTGCACAGTCCCTTAACTAAAAAACCCAAGCCATTCATATTTCGTGTTCATGATGGTCAATGCAAGTTGACCTCGAAGCAATGTCCAGCGACGAGAAGATTGCTTAAGGGTGATTTTACCCTTAACATTTTCCGCTAATAACCAACCGTTTTCCTATAAATATCTTAAAATCAAGTCAAGAAATACAACTTTGCCAAACTATACTTAATGTTGCTCTTTAGTGCTATATAAAGCTACTTAGAACGGAGTGCTTGTAGTTTTGGTAATCATTCATAAAATGCCATCCATGCTTATCATAGCCTCCCATCAGTATTTCTGCAAGGACGACATTCATGTAAAAACCATAACATTTAAGTATAGTTCGATGACTAACTGACTAACGAACTGAATTAATTAATTAATTAATTAATTAATTAATTAAATAAAAATTAGAACTTAATCAATTAATTTATTAATTATTAATTAATTGCTATAGTGGCTAAGTAGGAAAGCAGGCCTAAACTTTTCCCATTCAATTGACGAACTTGCAGCGCGCAAAACAGCAACGGCAAGGATACATCAGGAAGTGTCAGAGGATTTCCATTCATGTTAAGGGGCAGACACTGCACCAAGTCTGACCTACATAAGGCAGGCTTGCTGCCGAAATAAACTTAGTAGTGAGTGGCGCCGGTCCTGTCGTTTGTGTTCTTCTTCAAACATGGTCTATCGCGCTTTGCTCTTTACACATTCAAGCATGAACAATCTAGCCCAAGTAAGAGTTTTACTTACCCACATGGAAGCCTTGCATCGAAAAGTAATACGTTGCCGCTGCATAAACAATAAAAGTGAACTGTTGTGCTTGGTCCAGAAGCAAGTGACAAAAATGAACAAATGTCCACCTTAAAATTATTCGGCTAAGGTAATTAATTAACTTAGCCAATAAAAACTATTTAAATAATTAATTTTATCCTGTATTGAGTTGGACATTTAGTCATTCTCGATGGGTTCTTGCCGTTGCTGTTTCGCAAGCTACAAGTTCCGTCAAATGAATGCGAAATGCCTAGGCCCTTTGTCTTCCCTACACGCCGTAGCGAATATGTGGTTTGCACTTCGCTTATTGCTACCTCAAAGATTATTTTAATGTTATAACATAGTCGCCCCATTACATATCTTGGAAACCTACGAGGAGAATTCAGACCAAGCTAACGAGTCTCCCTTCGAAAGGATCACGTCCATGGAGAAAACTTCCCCATAGGAAGGTGCCCTAGATTTGAAGCACGCGTCACGTTGGCAGGGTGACTAACGTTTCATTTGTACGTATAAATGGAAAACGTAAAAACGTTGTGAGGCACAGGCATTGGTCGAAGAGCCAGATAGAACCTTTGCCTATGACAACGAAAACGCGAAGCAGACAGCGCCAACAAACGAAAAAGAGAAAGAAAGTCGGAAAGCCACCCATGCCAGATGTTTTGTGTTATCGTAAATCTCAAAAATAAAAATGAAGTATAAACTGGCATTTTCACTATCTTAGATGAAAAGATACGCAACAACGGAAATGAAATCGACCGGTTCAGGAAGCAGCCGGGGAATGGGGCGTGGAAAGCAACCGGATTTGACAACCGAGTTCGCTTCCTGCGTCTGTTCTCGTGTGGAATGAGGACATCGAAACTGGAGAAGCGGAAAATTAATACCCCAGCTGCCTCAGAGAATCCTGACAACGGGCGGCGTCGGATGGCGAAGCGCGCTCCCGTGTTGACCAGAAAAAGAACTGATGGCATTGTTTACGTCTATACCCATCGTCTTCGCTTTAGGTCAAACAGACAGTGTTCTTATGAGCACGATAGAGAAATTGGGTTCTCACTCACCACGCGGTATTCTGATGTCAGTTAGCTGGCATGGTGACCGAATGCTGACCGTCCTGCGTGCGTTCAAAAGCAGCAGGTCGGCAACAGTGATACATCCACGACTTCATCCCCAGTCATGATGATAATTCTAAACGGAAGATAATTCATACCTTATTTTGCTGCGAATTTCAGGTATTCATAAGTAGACGCCGTCGCCTAGAGGTGATTTTACGCGGAAGCACTAAAGGAAAGGAGGGGGGGGGGTGAATAGACAGTTTGGAGGACCCCAGATTCGACAAGTCACCAACGTCCAATTTCTTGGCGTTACCTTGGACCACAAGCTACTCAAGCGCCGCACTGTTGACCACGTTGTGGCGTCATCGATACAGAGGCTTCATGTGTTCAAGCCAGTTGCTGGAATGCGCTGAGGCAACCACGAGACATCGATGCTACGGCTACATACAGCGTTGATTACAAGTCGGATCTTATACCAGCAACCTCTGATATCACCCTCAGATAATCAGTACTAGCGCTTAGAAGCCATACCCAGCAAATGTTTTCACCTGTGCTTGGGAGTCCATCAGCCGGCATCAAACCAAAAGTGTTCTACGAAGCTGAGTCGCGCCTTCTGCGACTTCAGGCTTCCCAGACTCTCATGAGCCGGCTACCGCGTTTGAGTGAGTCTTCGCCCGGTATAGCCCTCTTAAGATGTCTCTAGGTCACAGGCCTATATTTTTATGCAGCACTGAACACGCTTCGAGTCTTAGGATTACGCTACTCGAGACAAAGGGAAATGGTAGGCCCACCCTGGACATTCGAGGATATCACATGCAACTTAGGTGTATCACGACTGCAGGCAAAGAGCAGCGTTCCTGCTGCAGAAACCAAGTTACCATTACTGCAACATTTGGACGCGACTTACGTGAATCACCTCCAGGTATACATAAATCGCTGGAAACTGGCAAAAGACGAAGACCGCTGCGCAACTGCAGTCTATATTCCTCTCTGAGATATGCGCGGTCTGGCATTTGGACTCTATAGCTTCGTCGACAGTTGTAGAAGGCGTGGCATTAGCTGCTGCTCTGTGCAAACTAAGGACACTGCCTCCACAGAATGTGGTCCTCATTACGGATTCAAAGGCCGCGTTACAACAACTCTGCCGTGGTCTACTGTTCATCAAGTTCCCGCGAAAATCACTAGCCCTCGTGAAAGAACTCGGCTACGAAGCCTTCCTAGTACAGTTTTAGTGGATTCCCTCCCCCATTGGCATCGCTGACAACGAGAAAGCTGATGCTCTTCCATACGCAGCGCTCCATCAGCCTCCCAAAGTCAAGAACCCAAAGAGTAGTCAAGTTAAAAGATTTGATATTCGAAACCACTTTAGGTCAATCAGGGTTCTCCCACATATGCCATGCGTAACGAAGGGATTTCGTCGAGAGGAAGCCTCACTTCTACATCTAATAAGGATAGAATCTGCTAGTACACCACCATGTTTATTCAAGACGGGGCGCATCGATTCTCCCAACTGTACGACTGCGACGAGACAGGAGAGATTGAGCACTTTCTGTGGTCGTGCCCAAAAGTCCAAGGTGAAAGTGACGCTTGCATGGAAAATCTGCAACAAAAGGCCCTTCTACATCTGTGACTGCAACACCCTGAGTTCCCCGAAGGATTAATTATGGCACGCAAAGTAACTTCCCGTCTCCTTACCGCATTGTCAGGAGACACTGATCTGATGGACATGTGGTGAAACACCGCATTTATTCTATGAGAGACATTCGGGCGGAGTAATTGCGGGCTTTGATTGCCAGGCTATACCCGCTTGTTCCTATAACTCACCACCACTACCACCACCACAAGAAAATATGCAATGAGTTTTGCGAAAGGCCGTTGCCTTGGTTTCACAGTCATGTTCAAGAGTTTCATAAACACGCAAACGGGACAGTAAGTGCTCAAATTCTTAAAGCTTCTTCATAACCTTGTGGCAGCATCGCCGCAAAGGTGGAGCTTCCACTATGTTTTAGAGCACTGATTACTTTTCATCCTCGACTTTATTCACTTGTCATTAGTTGTACTAGACACAACAAGAACCCCTGCTTTTAGAACTCAGCCAGAACGGCTATCTTTTCGAGAAAAGCTTTTCAAACAGGACTGATCGCGCGGCTCCGAGTCTTTCCCGATGTTGCGGCGCACCTCCAAGCAAAGCATACCGCGTTGTAATACACCATCCCTTCAGTCCTCACTTTGTTTACTTCAAGCGATTACGAAAACGAGTTCTCTACCACAGGCACGGCTGCAGGTTGCCCATCTGTCCCTATTCAAAGCGATTGACACAGCCTAACAGTCACCGCAACGCAAACTATAAAAGGCCTGCAAGACGGCGCTGCGCAACGTGCCCCACTTCCACGGAGTTAACATCGCCGCATTTCCCCAACCCCCTGCAAACATACCCAAGCACACCGTGGCGCTGAGGGTCATTCCAATAACGGCTCGTCACGCTCGTTAAATGGCGGCGACCACGACACCTCGGAACAGCGCTAGCGGCGCCGCAAAACAAATGTAATAGCGGAGCACGGCACCGGGAATAGTGTCCCCATAAACATTCCTCACACCCTTCGCCCTTATCCCCCCCCCCCCCCCACTCATCTCTCTCTCTCCTCCATCCCCGTGTCCGCCAATTTCAGTGCTGCTCTGCGCACTGCAATCATTCTTTCTGCGTGCCTCATTATCCGCGCTGTGCGTCGCTTCGATTTCCCCTTCTTTCCTCGGCGTACAACACGTACGCGGTGCTCGCTCTGCAGTCACTTCCTCGTTTAATCGTGTTCCCTCACTGCGTACGACACATGTGCCGAGTGTGCCCGAGCGAATCTTCATTTATTTCCTTCCCTACACCACTGTAGTACTTTTCAATTCGTTCCCATTTCCCTCTAACAAGTTAACGTCCGTTCATTCCCCGCTTTTCTCTCTCTTCCTCCCTGCAGTATATCACGGCAGCCGTCGTCGTCACCGTCGTTGCTGCGTGCGGATGGCGCCGCGTAATTTCTCCATACAACTACGCCAATTTGACCCTTTCCCAGGACCTGAAACCGATCTTCCTTTCCCCTGTTCTCGTCGTGAAAAGCACGCGAACGCACTGTCCAGTCAATCGAAAGCGAAGAAGAAAAAGAACGAATAAGTGCGCCCCACAAAAGGGAGGGGCGTCGCACGAAGCGGCTGCCGACGGGTCCTTTCGAAATAATGAAGCCCATCAGACGCGCACGTCCGCCGTCCCTCGGTGACGGCCGTAGCGGGCCGTCGGCAAATAACGAAAAGTAGACCGTTGGATCCAGGCAGCGAACTGTGCAGCGGCAGGGGACGCACGCCGCCGACGTGCACCGAGGGCACGGGACGCGGCGGTTGCGATCGGCCTACAGGCCTAAACGCCGGCGGCCGCTAGCGGCTTGCTCCGCGGTGGCTTGTTGCCGGAGGCTCCAGAGAGATGGCAAATACCGGGCTTGGTCAATAGCCGGGTCTTGCGATGGAAGGTGGGCGGCTACCAACACGACGCCTCATCGCAAGGAATGACCTCATGCGGAGAGAAGTTGTTTAGTTTCGCAACGCTGTCCTTTGATTCTGAGGTTGCTATGGCATCTGCTTCTTTTGCAAGAATGGCATTGGCTTTTTTGTATATAGCATGAGGGATGATGGGGATGACGCTTGCTGGATGCCTATATGGTACGAGGGGCTCTGTAAACAACTAACTCAGGAGTACACGAATAACGATGGCAAATAAAAGCTCTATGACCTGCTCGCGTAGCGCACTTGTTTGAGAATACAAATTGTGCGATGAGACTTCCGAGGTGCTGGTGTTTCTATGACATCTTCTTTGGCATCAGCAACAAAAGGATAAATATTTGAACAGTACAGAAGTAATGCAAGCGAATACGAAACGCCACGAAGGCCGACTGATAGACCACTTTTTCTGCTTAACTTGAAAGTTCACGAACACAAACCGCACATGTTAGCACGTAGCCTTCAAAAATCCTGACGTGTAAAGATTACACCAATTGAAGCACTAATGCCAGAAGCAACACTATTCATTTCCGGCACCATAGTGACGTGTAGAATTGTGAAGGCTTCTCGTGGCGACCTAGTTTCATCACAAATTTACCTCTTCTAGAAACGCCCGACTTGAACGGGCGTCGCTACAAACGACGATCATTAACCGGCGAAACATTTAACTAGCAGAACGAGGTATTGCACTGAGCGATGGCTTGTTCAGTAGCTTTAATGAAACTCAACCGTTTTTTCGGGCAGAAGGTGTAAGCGCTGGATGTGCTTACTAGTTATGAAGTGTTTTTCTTTTTTTTCTTTTGTGCACGAGAGCAACTGAAGCTCTATATGATGCGATTCCCTGAAGCAGCATGCAAATTATAGCTACCACAGCGAGAAATGCAGCGAAAGCCACATCTTTGAATTATGGCCTTTTGTTTATTGCGGACTGGACCTCAGCTTGTCAGTGTGCCATGAGCAAGGACGACCGTGCGATGTGGCCGCCGCTACAATACACTCCTCCGCCCATGACAGTATCGACGCAACTAAGGAGCTCAGGATGGAAGTTATTCTAGCCCTACAAGTTCAACGTGGCTTCTCGCGTGGCAGTGTGCAGGCGCACATTTTTTAAAATTTTATTTTGCAATTACATTCTGTCATGAACACCAACGTTTGTCGTGAAGTACTTGTCCAGCCAGCGAGAAAGCACGGTCGGTGGCACCAGCACCTTACACGCCTAAGCTTTGCGCAACAAGCCGACGGCGCGGTCGGTTCAAATGCTGTGCTTATACCCTCAAAGACGCCTGACTGAGAACAAAAGAGCGCCGATCGGCCAGCAGTCGGCATGACGCCCGCACCGCTCAACAAACCTTCGCTTCGCAGTCCAAGGCAAAGAGGGGGTGATAGAGAAGCGAAGAAGAGGGGGGGGGGGGGGGTAAACTCTCCGCTAAAGCAATATGCTACACGGCGAACGGTCGTTCCAGACTGGCGGCCCACCTGGCCTCGAAAGCCGCAGAGCTGCACGAGCGGATAGAGTGGTGGCCCCCCTCTCTTTCGAGCTCGTTAGCGAATCTGCACACAAACAGCCGGAGCGAAACCCGTCGCCTCGCGGCCGGTTCTCACGGCTCGGCGACCGCCGCCGTCATCGCCACTGCCTCTCTGCTCGACAGGCAACACTTCTTCCTGAGGAAGTAGTGCCGTTTGTGAGGAGGAGCGAGACCCTCGGTGTTTTTTTTCGCAGGCTTTCGAGGGCCGCGTGCCTTCGTCGATGCATGCCTGCACGGTTCCGTTCGATTCGTCGACGTCGTCGAAACACCGGGCCCAGCTGCTGCTTCATAATTACTGTCTCTGTCTGTGTCAACTGCCACTGTGTCCACTGTGTTTGGTGCTCGCGTGAGCTTTCCGGTGTGGTGTTTTGTTGTTCTTTCAAAGGAAGGTTTAACATTTTCCGCAGCCACCAAAAGAGAGAGAGAGAGAGATAGCAAAGAGAGGAAAGGCAGGAAGGTCAACCAGACGAGCGTCCGGTTTGCTACCCTACACTGGGGAAGGGAAAGTGAGAACAGAAAGAGGAAAGAGGGATAAAGGGGACACTGTGTCCCCTTTATCCTGGAAATCAGTCAAGTCCAAGCAAGCACTCCATCGATACGTTAGGTTGCCGTCATTCTGCTGTCTGAAGCTAATCTTGGTGCTTCCCCATAGCTGGTCATGCACCTTGAAGTCACCAGTGAAGACCAAGGAGGTTGTGGGCGTCAGCAGAACGTTGCAGTGCGAGGCAGCTTATTGTTAAGCTAAACCCCAGTCGTTTTGACTTCAGTGCGAATAGGATGACGCGGGTGAGCCATGATGCCACAGCCGATGCCGACTGTGGCATCGGCTGCGGCTTCGGTTGTAAATTCCGCTGTTGTTCTGGCTTTGGCTGTTGCTTTAGTAGGCGAATTGCTCTCTGCCATGACCTTGTCAGATTTAGATTGAATTGCGCCAGGCCTAAGGGGCAGAGGAGGAGGTGTTGTCGGATGGGGCGTACTCCTCACAGAGGCATCAGCGTTCTTGGAAGTCCGACGGCATCGGGAGCGTCGCTTTCTAACGGCCGCACCAGCTTCCCGACGAGAAGAATGGTCTCTCGCCATCTGCTTCAAGATCGCCTTTTCCTTCTTCATTTTATGGCAGTCCTTCGAGGAAGCATCATGGGGCCCAAGGCAATTGGTGCATTTGAGAATTGTGGCTGCACAAGAGTCTGCAGCGTGGGGCTCGCTACAGCGTAAGCAAACTCTCGTGTTCTCGTACACGGTGCTCACGTGTCCCAGCCTCATACAATTGAGGCATTGCAGTGGCCATGGGATGAATGGTCGCACAGGGTGTCTCAAGTGTCCCACCTTGACGTGCAAAGGGAGAGTCTCGCCCTTGAAAATAATTTTCACACAAAGCGGCATGCGCCGAGGCGATACACGTGTTATGACGATGCCATCAATGGCAGGCTTCACTAGAATCGGCAAGTCAGCGCTGGAGATGGAGACGCCCACGTCGTAGACGACACCAGTAGTGGAACCACTGTTCAAGGGGATGTACGAGCGTAGCTTAACGCCGCCTAGTTTTGTAAGTTTATTCAAATTTCTCGGCGCAGTCTTGTGTGTGACGTCGATAGATAACACATTCTTTTGTGTTGACTCTAACGTCTGTTACCTGATTTGGCACGACCGCTTCAAGTTGCACTGATACAGACTGTCTGTTGAGTCGCCTAAGGTTGTCGGTAGCGAGTTCTGGTACCAATGGATTCGTAATGACTGCCGCATTCTGAGCTGGCCCTACCATTGGCGTGCTAGACATGGATGCCTTGGTGGTGTGTCTTCGTTTCACCTTGCAGCTCCGCACAAGCTCGAAGGCGTCATCGGGGAAGTCCTCATTGTTGAGCGACTAAACGCTGGTGTCATCGCCGTTGGTGTCACTCTGGAGGCCGGTCCACTTCCTAGACGCAGCCACCGCTGAAGTCGCCGTTCGCGGCAGAGGCTTGGGGACGACCGTCAACTTGCATCCGCGCCACGAACCGTGCCGGCTCTCCAAAGATGTACGCAGGAATAAGGAGAAAACAGCTGAGCTAGAGAAATGGCATCCTGGCTCGCAGACACTTCGTCTTCGTCCAACCTTCTGCCCTTCACTGACAGAAATCTTCAACGTTTCTTCGTATAGTGTTTTGCATTCTTTATTTGCATTGTTAAAGGTAAGTTATTCCTGCAGCCGGCATGAATGAAACCGTAGCATCTGCAAATTCGGGCACAGTGACATAAGTATACAAGACTACAGCTGTTGGTGAAATGCGTACAGGCTTTGCTATATTCTTTCATGGGAAAAAATATTAAAGGAGAAAAGATACAAGACGACTTAGAGCAGCTGCAGTTTGCTGCAGCTGCTCTAATGGACAAAAATAACAGATTTTATAAAGTCCTTCGTTTTTGTTAACGTTCGGCATAGATGTACACTATGCACATAGTTCATCTATAAGTTCAAGTCACCACAGATCCAGTTCACTACAGATACAGCGCAGACACAGAGCTGAATTCAGGCAGAGGCCCTTTACAGCACCTTTAGTGCACGCAGAGCACTATGGGACGTCGCTGAATATATGACGGCAAGGGAAAATATTTAAAAAAAGAAAACAAGCAGTCCTCCATCTGCTAAACCAAAGCACGCGTATTCTTTTTTTCTTTTCCCACTTTTTTGGTTCATTAACCAGCAATAGAGCACAAACTACCAGGCGAGATCTCTACTCAAAACTCAACAGAAGATACGCCGACGCGGAGAGACACAAGATGCAAGGACATGTGCGTTCGCTTGATCGAGTATTAAAGTTACTGAACTGATGCTGATTGCAGCTTCTATTCCGGTGCAGCATAACTGTGAAGCAGTACTGTTCAGTGCACGCTGATATTTCACAAATTCATATACATTCACTATTGTTGCAGCGCGCACATGCTCCGCTATTAAGCGGGACCTTGCTCTCGATTATAGACGCAAACAGCAGCTGCCTACTGGCATCGCGTTCCCAAGCGCGCGCCGTGCACATTCGGAAAGATGGAGAGAGAGAAATCGTGCAATCCGCGACGCGCACCTTGGAGCACCGATACATGAATATCCGAGGGAAAGGGACGAAGCAGCCTTGGATTCGCGGCTTCCGCACGGTAAGCCGCGCGGCGGGCGCAGTTGCAGCGGAGGTCACATTCTCCGTGGAGTGTTTCCGTCCGATTCCCGTGACATCAGCGTCGTTGCAGGCGCGCAGCAAAAAAAGAAATGTTTAGGAAATGCAGAAGTAACGCACGCGCATTAGTGCCACGATCGACTTGAAAGTGTGAATGGTGAAGGTCGCGCACAGATGATGCATTGTTCTCGGCAGCGTTGCTCTGTTGTGAAAGCGGAGGCGAAACAAATTTTTTTTTTCCCGCCACTCGTTGGCGACGCACCGTACAGGCGGCAGCCTGCTTGGCGTTGTTCTGTATGAGCAAGCACTGCGACGAAGAGAGTTTCTGGTGGAATGGCGCCACAAAAAGCGGATGAACAAAAAGTAGACACAGTGACCACAAGCGCCGTGTTCACCCTGAGCCTACCCTTACCGACTTCGCTTAGGTTGTGTGGCGTCATTACATCTGAAATGAACCCATACCAACTAGCACTACTTTCAGTAATGCTGACAAGCACTACCAAGACGTTGAATCTTTGTTTTTCTTTTTGTTCTTTTTTTTTTCTTTTTTATTGTGGCAAAACCACGATCCAGTTATGAGGCGCGCCGTAAAAGGCGAGGGGGTGTGGGGTGTGGGGGGGGGGCGCTCCGGAATTATTTTGTCCACCTGGGGTTCTTTACCGTGTACCCAATGCATTGCACAGGGGCGTTTTTGCATTTCGCGCCCATCGGAATGCGGCCGCCGCGGTCGGTATTCGATCATGTGACCTCGCACTTAGCAGGAAGTTCATGAAACAGGAGACGTGCTCTGGTAATAAAGATTAGTATTATCCCTTCACATTTATCTGACATTGAAGTGGGAACTACAGATGACGCGTGATCCAATCAAAAGTGCGGTATAGTGTGAATGCATGCGTCCCTGAGAAGCTACTCTCTCCACATGAAAGCGTCGTCCCCGCACTGACGAACAGAGTTTCGAGAGCTGCTGAGGGCGCCAGAGCAAGCCGGCTCGAAGTTTTCACTACGGCGGCCCATTATTGTGAATCTGAGTATGCAGGCGAAGCATACGATACGAAGGTTAACAGAATGGCACGGTGAGTCAATATCACGCGTAAGCCTTGAGACGTCATCTCCGATTCCCGCAAGAGGTGCGCGCGAAGTACAACACATATGAGAGGCTGCTAGACTCTGAAATACGTTACTTGCAAAGCATAGGGCACTTAGGTATGTAATGCAACGTCGCATGATTTCCCTAAATGCAATCAGTTGAGCGCTAGTGTCAGTCAAGATGGCTGAAATTTGGTGCACGATGACGCGTCTCGATTTATTATTTTTCCATTAAGATAATGATCAATGCCATGGCAACAAGCTACATCCGAATCGACATATAACGACAGCACTATATAACAGATATAACGACAGCACTTTCAGATGAATTAAAAACAAATCCAACATAAAGTTAAATTTGACTGCTACCTTGAACATGCTAAATGCAAAAGATGTAAGCATTACAAAGAATAGAGGCAAGTGCATTCCAGAAAGCAACGTAAAAGTAGAGGACTTGTGGTGACGTCACATTGAAATTATCGCACACGCGTCACGTGGGGTAATAGATCCTGGCACCATCCGGCCTTGTTTAGCTAGTCCTTTCATAATAGGAAAACATTGCACAGCCGTTATCAGATGAACGAAAAGTACACATGCCTGCAAACGTTAAACCACTCTTCATTCTCTACAAAAATTAGAACTAAAGAACGTCGTCACATTTGTGACGCGACTCACACATTCTCGTCGCTGCAGTTCTGAAACAAAATTTAGCAACGAAAGTTAAAAACTATTTGTTTTCTTTACTTCATGGCGTTATCAAATCTCTTCCTATTTTTCCCGCCCAGTATATAAAGCGGCATTCATAATGCGTAATTCTTAAGAAAAAAGCTTATGTAATTGTTTTCGCCTTGTCAAACACCACGCGCGATGTTAACGAGTTGTTGAAACGTCGAACGCTTAAGTATGCAAATTTATTCGAATAAATCAGGCGCACTACAAGGTTCTTTCAGCAGAATGGTTGACATATTTCGTTATAAATGCTTGAAAAGCGGTACCCGGTAGTCCGTGACTGCAACAAACGTTAAATAATAGAACAAAAAGTCGGATCCGTGCATATGCCCTCAAAGCGGCTGCCAGACTTCACAAGAAAGCACAATTTCACGCCTTTTCGCTATTTCTCCAGACTGCCTGAAACTTTCCGGTGGAAGCGCTGTTTACGCTCTACAGCTTCGTTCATTTTTTCTCTCGAAACAACGACTGTTTTCTAGATAAGGCTTCGAGGCGCGAAATGAGGCCTGTTTAGGAAACGCGCCTTACGTGCTTGGGCTAGATTTTACAACAGCTTTCGAACGTTTTTGCACGGGTAACGTTGTCACTCGCGACAATTGAATCCTGCATGGCACATGGCTTTCATTGTTCCTGCCCGAATTGGTTTTCTACGCGCATCGCAAGACAACTGCAACGCCAATAGCTTCGTTCTACGGAAAGGCAGACGCGCAAATCAAGGACACCACGTAAAGGCCTTTACTTGTGCTTCTCGTTCTAGTCGTGTACGCGTTTTGCACCTCCGTACCGCGAATCCGTAGCAACATGCTCAACTTTCAGTCGTTCCCAGTCATTACCTTGCATGAGGCGGGAATCTCAACGAAGAAGATAATAAAATGAAGTATCGGTTGGGTACCTATGCTTGTTACAGACGAGAAGAGGCACGTATATACGGGTCGTTGGCAAGCACCTCAAATATGCGCTATCGTTATGCGCTGAAAGGAAAATAAAATAAAACGTAATTTCACCGGTAAAATTTGCCTTTCAGTATCCGCTACACAACGCCGACGAAAAGGGCAAGAAAGCGCGACGGAATGTGTCGGTTGCTCAAAGCGTAAACTTCATCGTGTTGGATTGCGAGTCTACTGGGCCGCATTTCTGTGCAGAAAAGCAATGCAAGACAGCCTTCACCCTCCTGACGGCGCATTAGAAAGCACAGTACGGCTGAGACGCTTCGCTGGGACGAATCGCATATTCTGTCCGTTTTCTGTTAAGAAAAAAATAACATTGACTTATGTCAGTCTCTTTCATTACATTGAGAATAGCATTTCGGCGACCCAGTTTGTTGTTCACTTGAAAACACGTGATACCAACCTAGCACATGTTTTCTGGTTGCTTTTTTTTTTCACTCTCTTACGAAAGGAAGAGAGAGAATGCGGGGAGGCGAACGATCATTCCACGATTAACAAAACACCGCGGAAACGACGAAGTTGGACAGACGAGTCAGGGTGCCGACGAGCTGAAGAGAGAAAACCCGAAGGCGCCCGACGCATTCCACAATTCGCACACGTGCGCCATATAGGCGCCGGCCCGAAACAACAAGTACTCCATCAAGCAGCATGCGCGCGTGTAAGGACGACGAAAGCGCTGCGATAGAGCGCATATGTCACTTTGCAGCGTGAAAAAAAAAATAAGGGTGTGCGTCTATATGAGTGCCATTTCGCGACGAGCGTGCGAAAATGTCGCCGAGGTGAACGAGGCACTTCACGAAACTTGTCGAATTATCGTGCTTTTTCTAACAAAAAACCCACAGAAAATGCGGAGAAAGATATTTACGCTTACCTAATACGAACCAGTATTTTTTTCTTTTTCACTCCAGTCAACGTGCCGTAACTGCTCGACTCAAAAACCACATTGTTGTTGTTTCGTGGCCTAGAGAAATGTTCGAAGGCGCTGACGTGTACAAATGAGTTTTTCTTTTCTTTCTTGCTTTCCTTTTGGAACGGAGGCACCCCCATCGAAATACCGCCGCCGCAGCTGGGATTCGATCCCACGCCCTCGGGCTTAGGAGCGCGACGCCGAAGCCACTACGCCAGCACGGCAAGTGCGTCAACGAAGGGAGCGCTGGGTTTTTTCGAACTTCCACTCGCCATCATGAACACCATGGACAGCACTGAAAACCATGCAGAAGCTCTCGTAATTTTTTTTTCTCGGCAAAATAAATTTGTAGAG
This sequence comes from Dermacentor albipictus, assembly GCF_038994185.2. NCBI lineage: Eukaryota > Metazoa > Arthropoda > Arachnida > Ixodida > Ixodidae > Dermacentor > Dermacentor albipictus. The sequence continues at coordinate 149,703,206 of NC_091824.1, read as the reverse complement.
AACATAAAAATAAATTTGTACACTTCCGACTGTAGGTGCACTGCGACACCTTCCCCTTTTTCTCGCCTTTCCTTCCTTTAATCTCTCAACCCGCCTCGCCGGTGTAGGGTAGCAAACTGGACGCCTGTTTAGTTCACCTCCAAGCCCTTCGCTGCCTTTTATTTGTCTAGATAAGCTTTAGCGCCTCAGCAGTACATTGTTAAGGAATCGCGCTGCCATAATAGGCACCCAATAAACTCGTCACTATCGACACACTCAAGAACAATAGAATCAACAGACATTTCCCCTATGTCTTTGCTATTTTGCGTGATTCTGTCCAGCAGAGTGCTTTCCAAACAATTCCCTCGAGAAACTCCAGGTGCGCTGGAAAAGCAGCGCATTAAGTGCGCTTGAGAACTCGCGCCCAGACCCAAGAAAGTTGTCGGTAAACACGCGAGCAGCAAAAGCAAATGCGCTTTGTGAACAGCTTCGGGCGTGCTTACATTAGAGAGCACAACACAACAGTACGGAACACAGCGTTCACTTGAAATCAGGAAAAAGAAATCGAGGCTCCCGCTGAAACGTATACGCGTGTATACCCTGCACCGGGTAGTTGCTGTTTTTACTGCCAAGTCAAACCCAGTGCAACGCGAGGAGTGCAAACATGGGCGACAACGCGTTTCCTTCACGGAGTTTTTTTTATTTATTTATTTTGTTATTATTTTTTTTTTAAAGACGCAAACAAGCGTCGCACTGGCGCTGAGGCATGGCCGCCGGTCGGCGGTCCTCGCTGTGTCGGGTGCAGGCTATCTATCATCTCCGCCGCCTGCATTGTCGCTCTGTTCCTTTTCTAACGTGTGGCACCAGGAACCTAGAAACATACGAGAGGGGACAACCACATGGAACGCACTTGCGACGTATTCTTGGCGCCGCGCCGGCTGAAGTTAGCAAGTCCTCTTTATAACGTGCAGCGACCGCGCTTTATTTACAGTGAAAATGTGTTAAGCTTTGCTTACGCGTTATAAGAAGTCCCATAGGTGGAGCTTTCCACCACTATCCCAAAGCGACTACCCTACCACGCCACAGGTGACGCCGCGCCGAAAATGTATCGCCAGCACGCAGCATGGAAGTACATAGCGTAATTACTAGAGAGTTTTAGAAATTGTGTACACTCAAGCGGCTTTGCATACGCAAAAAGGCAAACTCCAGTGTGGGCCCTTTTTGTTCTTTAGGACTCCTTTTTTTTCGATCTTTTGTAAGCTTGGTGGTTTGCGTCCCCTAACTTTGAGCGCTCAAAATCTAAAACTTCCTATTGTATCACACGTGCTTCGTCGGCAATATAATTTTGACTATTCAATTGCATGTTGGTTAAAGCACAGATGAAACTTAGACGCGTATGTGCGCATGAAAGCAGAGGCTCCATCTCGGGGACCTCCATAATGTAATTGATGAGCTACGGCGTAAAAAAAAAATACATTATGGCATTTTCCGTGCCAAAACCACAATGTGATTATAACAAACATCACTGTGGGGAAGTGTGAATTTATTTTGACCACTTGAAGATGTTTTAACGTGCACTTAATGCACGCTACATCGAATACAGGGAGTGCGGCCACCGCAGCCAGGATCGAACCTCTGACCTCGTGCACAGCAGCAGAACGAAATAGCCACAGAGCTACCGCGGCGGATAGGCCACGGCGTAGTTGCCTACGTACATGTACAGGCCGACTTCGTCACTGATTAATTCAACGCGAGTAATAAAGCAGAATTAGTTTTAACAAGCTAAAAGCCAAATGAAAGAGTAATTTCTAAATGTACATTGAACTGTTGTTTCGTTCCCTCCAATGGCCTCGCGGACTTGCACTGACATTTAGAGACGGCCGTGAAACAATCTTCCTTGATCGCATACCACTTTCTTGGCTTGTGATTTAAACGGCCGATTTAAACGAAGGGGATTCCCGGTTGGGAAAACACGCGCCAAGTTAGACCTAACGCCATCGCCCACCCAGCACAACAGAGTTACAAGCGAGGACACAAGATACATTTCTCCAATGTTTCTTCGTTTATCTGTGTTGGTCTGAGTAAAGCTAAAGCTTTGACATGTATAGGCGTGCACGCGAACTAACCCAACAATGAGCATTGGCAGACGCCTGCGCAGCAAATTCAATGACGTCGAGGCAAAACGAGAGGCGCGTGTCGCGTCGGCGTATAGCCGCTGACGCAACGCCAACTTGTCGGTTGCCGTGGTACTCAGGCGCGTCAAAACGCCAACGCAATTTTCGCCAGCAGTCGCTTACGTCTGTGGCACTGCCGCTTCGCCCGAAACAAAGCGCCGCTGACCTCCTCAGCACGCTTATCTGGCTTGCACGTGACATTGCAAGGTCAAGTGCACTCGCCCGCGTAAGGTATGCCGGTGCCCGCTGCGACCTCTGAACGAGATCTCACTTTACAAAGACTCAAGAGAACCAGTATTGGTGCATGAACGGCATTAGCCCAAGGGTGCGTCTTGCGCTCTAATGAAGCCGGCTTCTTTTCAAGTCCCTCATTTTTCAGAAAAGCTACACTACGAGGCCCCGTCAAGCTTGGACCCTTCAATTATTGCTGGAGCAAGGTTCCGAAATTGTGCAACAAACCATGCACATTCTCCATAGATGTAGCTTTCAGGGAGGAGCTACGTAAGTATACGTGCCAGAGACAACAGTACGGCTGCCCAAGTATAATATAATGCGCCGCACTTTCGACGTGCTGCAGTTCATGTAAGCCAACTTATCTAATTACTTCACCACAGAAACTATACCACAGCAGTCGAAAACAATTACTCAAAACTACAAAGGACGAAAGCCGCAATTAGGACTTCTAGCACTAAGCCAGGGCAGGCAAATAGCATCAATGGAGGTCGCATATAAAGCTCCCGACAAATATAATTCATTTTGTTTAGACTGAACACCGATACTTTCTCTCTGAAATTTCGCCGTTTGACTATAACGCTGCGCTTTCCACGGCGCTCGAAACAGCATGGGAACACATCGGCCTGAATCTACATGCACGTGCGGGAGAGATGGTAAGAATAAAGGTGTTACAAAAGGAAAGAGAAAAAGAATATAGCTTTATTCAGAATTGATTAATATGCCGTCGTACAGATTTTCTCCAGCGAACGTGTAGCAAGGTGAGATCCTCAGTACACGATGGCGGAAGCCCGGGCTGCCTAAAAGAGACAAGGATGGTAACTATGACGATTCGTAAGCGCGACGACGAAGCCCACTCACAGGTGGACTTGAGGCTGTCGAGACCGGGAACCCAACCGTGGATCTGCGGTCCCGCAGAAAATGCACTATTAGCCCTGAACACAACGTTTGTCACTCCACTGGCCAATGATTAGCCTTCTGGACAATGATTGGCTGCAGACCAACGACACGGAAGAAGCTAGCCAGTGTCGCTCTTGGCTGTATCGGGCACAGACGGGGAGCAATGATCTATTGTTTCCGACAGTGCGCATGATAATTGAATCCACCTTGTTAGCCAGCGAGTCACCAGGCCTCTCCTGTAATGACTACTCTCAGAACTTGTAATTTTATTGCCCCTGGTATACGCCTCTCTGCTGCTGCCTTCTGGCACCGAAACAGGTACTTTTCTTTTTTTTCAATTGCGAGCAGGCAGAGGGCACATTGCCGCCGGCGTACACGCGCAATCGCAACAGTTCAACCCAGAGTATAGGACCGAGCCTAACGTAGCCCTCGTTGGAGAGGTCAACGTCAGTGTGACCGTAGAATGTTTTGACAATATCCTTGGAGACGCTAGGCGAGACATTGTTTCTTCAGTTGACAAGACCTCGCCTATATTGGATTTATGCCGGTCATTATTCTTAACCTGGTCCCCTGTGAGGCTGCGGGTTACTTAGTATATCAACACGTCGTTGTTTTAATGACAATTTCTTTACAATTCAGATCATATTGTCACTGTGGAAAGCGCAGTGGCTTGCTATGACGACATTGATTTTTGGAGTCCGCGCTTTACATAGATGGACAGGTTAGAAAAGCGCGACGCGAACACATGGCGCCACAGCTATTGTTATTTGCCCTGACGATAATACAACAAAAAAATTTCACCGTCGATTACGATACTCCCTGATGCGAATTTCGAGCGCATGTTTAGGTGTTTTCAATCCGCGATATATTATGTCAAAAAATTTGATTCTGAAAGACAAGGTGTTCTTGACGGTGGCGCTGAGCCTCTGCTCGGGCAGCTCGTTTAGCAGCAGCGGTAGACGAAGCATTTCCACCGGTTGCGCCGCTCATTGTTCAGAAAGCAAGCACGAGCACGGGAACGCGTGGCTCGCACGGCACGCATTCTCTAGCGGCCGCGGCGCCGGAGGCGAAGTCGTGCATGCCCAATGGCTCCGAAGCCCACGCAGCGCTTTGTTTCCGCGCTGGTCGTGCCCGCACTCCACTTTCCTCCTCAACTTTTACAGCGAAGCTGTCTGGCTAGGATTTTGGAAAAAAAAATGTGTCCGAGATGCTGACAAAAACGAATTATGATGCGGGCCGATCTTGGTGATAGTGCAGAAAGGGTCCAAGCTCAATGGTACCTCTGTGGCCTTGGGGCTCTCAAATGCGCCCTTGCCCTACCCTTGTCGAATGTGGGACCCAAAGAGGTTCCAGGCACAAGGGTAACCGACCACCGCTGGGTGGTCGGTTGGGCCGGATCGGTGTGGCATCGCAAGGGATATGTCTGTAACTCGGAACGCGCCAATCGCTCCCTTTTCGGTACCGACACATACACATCGTAATCACCGACAGCGACAACAGGGGAGCTGTCATAGCATGTAATTCAGGCAAAGTGAATAGCCTTGAACCTTACGGGACTTTAGGTTATTGCATTTTTTGCTTGCTTACGGGGGTGCGAGTCATTGATGATGATATTTTTCATTCACGGAGAACAAAAATGCATGAAATCGTAGCAATATACAGCTTACCTGTAAAAATTCTTGGCGCCAACCACGCAAACGCGCTAGTGTCACTGCTCGCGCGTTCGCCTTCGTCTTCTCTCACAGGCATCTTCATTGTACAAAAAACTATCATCAACAATGACTCAAGCCTCGTCGTCTTCCACAACTGGGTCTGTTGGCGCTCATTGAGTGAGTGAGTGAGTGAGTGAGTGAGTGAGTGAGTGAGTGAGTGAGTGAGTGAGTGAGTGAGTGAGTGAGTGAGTGAGTGAGTGAGTGAGTGAGTGAGTGAGTGAGTGAGTGAGTGAGTGAGTGAGTGAGTGAGTGAGTGAGTGAGTGAGTGAGTGAGTGAGTGAGTGAGTGAGTGAGTGAGTGAGTGAGTGAGTGAGTGAGTGAGTGAGTGAGTGAGTGAGTGAGTGAGTGAGTGAGTGAGTGAGTGAGTGAGTGAGTGAGTGAGTGAGTGAGTGAGTGAGTGAGTGAGTGAGTGAGTGAGTGAGTGAGTGAGTGAGTGAGTGAGTGAGTGAGTGAGTGAGATTCCAGCATAGAATTTCACTTCTCCTCTGTCGTCGTCATGGGGAGGCCACGTTTACGGGGGTATGAGCCTAAGCTTAAGGGGGTAAGATCCATTTATTGCCCTACGGGACGGACACAATAATTAACAGAGGTGATACGCGAATGCGTGTGCGCACCTATACTGCCACGATGACCACAGATTAGGACAATAAATATGTTCATACTTCTGGGTATGAACAATATTCTGGGTCACCTGTGTGTCATGCGCTAAACAGTTTCGCTGGTTACCCACCCTCACAGAGTGGAATGGCACTGAATTTTTTTCGCTGTACCCTCCTCCGTTATTCCCCTCCTCGTTGCGCTGCAGCCTCCTCTCCACCTTCCTCCTCGCATCTTTCATCCCCCCGCTGCGCTCAGCGTTGCCTTTCATCTTTCGCTGTGTTCATTTGCTCCTGTTACGCCGAGGTTTGCCGCAGGAACGGGCGCCGAAGAGCTGTTCGTCAAAACTTAAGAGTGCGGACTAGTCAGACAAACGGAAACAGAAGCGTGCCACAAGGGATGAAGGGGGCAAAATGGCCGAAAGAGCTTCGGCACCCCTCAAACTTACTCTCGCAAGCAGATTTATTTATATATATATTTGTTTTTGCTTCAGAATCCTTTCTTTCTTTCCGATACTCTGTTTTTCAGCTACTACCACACGTCCGTAAGGACGCTGTACTGATAGCCTGAAACGCCAGCATGCAGTCAGCCACGGTATGGTAGCAGTTCCTTCAGGCGTCGGCGAAACAGCTCTGGCGTGCAGGCCATTAAACGGCGATTAAGAACTGCGGCAGAGACGCCCAGATCCTCAGGCTCTCATTATGGTTATTTCACATAGCAGCGGCCGTGACGCTCAGACGACAAAAAGAAAGAAAGGACGGAACATGAGAAAGACAAGTGATTAAGTAGACAACAAAGAAATCTGAAAGAAATGATTCCGGAGGTGAAATGCAAAACACGGACCAAAAAAAAAAAAGAATTATATTGCGCCTGGAAGCAATCGATCAAGGCCGCTCGATGTTCTGAAAAAGAACTGAAAAAAAAAAGGAACTGTCTCGCCCACAGCACCACACATGCCGTGTTGGAATATAAAGCAAAGTGCTTTTAAGCGTAGTACGCTTAGCTTGCCGGGAGCTGCTATCAGGACCCATTACCTGGCACATAAGCACCATGTGCTACTTCGGCCGAGCAATGCAACAACGCATTTGCACGCAGATCGGTTCGTGCTTCGCTAGGGCTCCCATCGACCGCCATATTGAACACATAACGCACGGACACGACAGGCAAGTAATGCGCTTTAGCTAGCAACGGGATATATGCGGGCTCAATCCAACGCTTAGTCGACATTCCGAAACAGCAGTTGGTTTTCTGTCTGTCTGTCTCTCTGCGTGTGCGTGCGGGCGTGTGCGTGTGTGTGTGTGTGTGTGTGCGTGCGTGCGCGCGCGTGTGCGTGCGTGCGTCCGCGCGCGTTTTAACGCCTATAAAGCTTCAAGGTGGGCACTGAGGGCTCAGGTAATGTTATCAGACTAACAGTTTATTACCCCTTCAAAAACAAAATAAGAGAACTGGTCGATAGTAACAGCGTGGCTACTGAAATAGTACTTGTAATTTATTAATCGTTTGTGATGTACAAAAATCTTATGTTCGTAATTGATCTTCATGTCTGACTCCACTATAGCTAATTCTCCAAGTACATCAGGGCAAATACGTGTTGTTAAAAAAATTAAATTATGGGGTTTCACGTGCCAAAACCACTTTCTGATTATGAGGCACGCCGTAGTGGAGAACTCCGGAAATTTTGACCACCTGGGGTTCTTTAACGTGCACCAAAATCTAAGTACATGGCTGTTTTCGCATTTCGCCCCCATCGAAATGCGGCCGGCGTGGCCGGCATTCGATCCCACGACCTCGTGCTCAGCAGCCGTATACGTGTTGTCTTCAATTGTTGATCGTAATTATGTAGCTGTGCATTGCGTTACGCAGCTATGTGTAGCTACATGAGCTGTCGTACAACTCTCAACTACTGTTCCAGTTGTCGGAAATGCCTGCGATTTCACTTATTTGCGGAACTGTGTTCTTGTGCGCTGTTTTGTGCCTCCATTTACTAGTTATCGGAGCTTAGTAAATGATCGCGCTATTATTGTTTCCTTACTGATTTTCACTACTTAATTTGTTGTCTTGGCACAGCTGAATTGAGCGGACAAAATAATAAAGAACATTTATCCATGCCCACCCACCATCAGCTTGTTGCGTGGGCCAAATTTGGATGTCAAACTCAATGAGCCGACTGAAACTTTGCAAAGCTTGTAGCCAAGAATTAAATTCGGCAAACACGCCTCACATATATAGAGCAGTCAACAGACTGCGAAGCCCCGGGGTTATCTGCATTGAGCTTTCTTTCCTAGAATTGTAACTTACGTTTCCCAAGAAGGTTTTCAAGTATACGCTCACTTTTAACGACTGCACTAATCTGGCGATAAATCGCCACAGAAAGCAAATGAAATATCTACAAACGTTGTATCTCTAAAAAAGGAAAGCATGACAAAGAAGGTCACAGCTGTATTTCTCTTGAAAATATTTGTTTTCTTTTTATGCACCCACATAGATTACCAGACATTGCCCTGCATATCTCGCCTTCTTAATTTTATACTTTTTATATGGGTAGAACAATCTCAAAAAATTCATGTTCATACAGTTAAGGAAACTCCGCCGTTGGCCGCATGGCAGGATATAAGCATAAGAAGTGAGAAGAAACACATGCACACAAACACACACAAAAAAAGGGATAATGCGACAAGAAAATAACTTACACCACAAAGATGTTACGGAAAACAATATAAGGTGAACTGGATGATGAAATCTGGGCGCCGAAAACAAACAAAGCAAATTTTAGTAAATAAAGAAACAGCTTTACTGGGCGGCCCGGAATCGCTCGTTTCCCAGGAAAGGAATGCGGCATCAACCTGGCCGGCACGACAGACAGGCCGGTGCACCCATCGCTCCATGACGAGCTACCGCCCCTTGATCTTCCGCGGGCGAAGCAAAAGGTTGGGACGAAGCGAAAAGCACGGGAAACAAAACCGAAGCAAAACAACGGCAACCGTCGGGAGTCAACAGCCGAGCAAACTGAGACGAGACGCCGCTGCTGCTGCTCGGGTACAGTAACGAGCAATAGCAAAACGTGGAAAAACGGTGGCGCGGTCAAGCCCTACTGAATAACGATGAAAGTTGCCGCGGGTCGAGCAACGAAACGAAAGCATTAGCAGCAACAGCAGAAGAACGAGATGCTGTGCGAGGACCAACTCCGGAACCACACGCCCACACCGATTAGCGGGGCCGATGGAAGAGGGATCCCGATAGATATAGGAAGGAAGACCGGTGTTCGAGGAGGAGGGCGGTCTGGACATGGTGTGCGCAGTCTGTAAGGAAAGGAGAACGAGAAGGCGAGGCCTTCGGCCTTTCGGGAGAGGGGGGGGGGGGGGGGGTGGCTGAAGGAAGAGGCGCAAGAAAGTAAGGATATAAATGCGGTAATATCCAACAACAAGACACGGCTCACGAGGCCGACCGATGGTCCCGCATCGAGAGTGAGCGTGCGGCGTGCGGAGAATCCACAAGTTTCTGTTGCGCCCGAGAGTGGGTCGCCGTCGTGTCGAAAGCAGCTGGAAACGGAGGGGCACCCGCGGGGGATTCTCAGGAGCGGTTGGGCGCCGCACCGCAGGAGGCTCGCTCTTCGCAAGCCGTCGTCGAGAAAATTGTTAGCGTCGGGATGCCAGGAAGACCTACTTTTGTAGAACAGCTACAGGGGCCGTGATGATGTTCCGCAACGGACTGAAGTTCGATTCCCGGAAGCGTCCAAAGTACAGGGAATGGCCGCCCGGCCACAAGAAAGATCGCGACCCGCGAGGAAGATACGGCAGTAACGAATAGTTTATGCGTATCGAGTTGCGACCAGGAAGCCAACTATTTCCTCTAAAACCCAATTGCTGCATGGCTGTGATATACAAAGAACATAACCTTAGGTAGTATCCTACGCGCTAAAGAATGAAGAGGCATACCGCTGTCCAAATGGATACTAAATCACAACTAGCGTACTAAGAGCTGCCATATATAATTTCTAGCCACGCTGTTGGCTACTAAGTAGATAAATAAAAAAATAACAACACGGCAACCAACTAAATTTGCGACTAAGGCAACGTCGTACTGACTTAACGGCGACGCAGAGGTGCAAAGAAGCGCCGTAATTACCTATACATACAGGAAAAGACCAGAACATACCGTAACAAAAAAAAAAAAATAATACCGCGTAAGAACCACTTCCAAGGCACAAAACAGAACGCCGGCCGCCGATGCGAGCCCGGTTCAAGGCCATCTGCTGCCGGCCACGCCAGCGCCACGGAGCTTCCACGGAGAGGGCAAAAATTGGGTGCGCGGAGGAAGCGCTCGTGAGATGGGCTCCGAAGAATTGTACGAGTGCGCGGGACGGACGTACACGCTCTACGAAAGCGGAGTAAAGCAAGCGTTTAGGGCGCAGGATCGCTGCACCAGAAAAAAAAAGAGAGCAGAAACACAAGAGAGAGGTGAGAGCCGGCGACCAGCAGACGAGTGAAGGGCCCGCTTTCTTCCTCGCTCATCCCCCTCCTCCTCCCAGCCTCGAAGCGACGCATGGTGGTTGTGGCGGCGCGGCATGCCGCCGCCGCAGCTCACGCCCTGCGGCCAAACGGCAAGGACCTCTGGAGATGCCATGCCACGGCGCCTGGCGGAAGGAAACCAGTCCCTGCTGAAGGAGGGGCAACGCACGATGTGTGCAACGGCCGAGTGCGCCACTCGATAAAAGAAATGGCATCTAATCGGTTGGCATCAAAGCCGGAATCAGCAGGCACCATAACTTTTTCTGAAAAATCAGTGGTCCCACCAGTAGGAAGCTCTACTTTCACGCGAAACACATGCACGCACTGAGCCCCGTATTTTTCCGTCCTTGAGCGAGAGGAGGCCCTGCAACACAACGTTGCCAAGTTACCGTAAAGAAAACCCGCAATATAGACAATGGTTCGACAGACGGACATTGCGTTGCAATGCCTGCAAAGATTTATGTGCATTATTCCCATATTCATTCGTTTTACTTAAAATCTGAGCAAGACAATCTAGCATTAATTTCTCTGAAATCATAGTGTATACTGACCCATGTTCAGCTTAGTAGTTAAGGTAGTTAAGTGTACTGTTTTGTCTTAAGCTGTTCGCACCCACACGAATATAAGTCGCTTTAGGTTATGTCAAAGTAAATGTCAAAGTCAAAGTCAAAGTAAATGAAATTAAATGAATATTAATTTTTTAAATATCACCTACAGCAAGTACTGAAGCGGCACCTTGAATGTACAGTATTAAAGAAAAGGGTGGGTGCCGTTAAGGCAAGTAAATAAAGTTAACGAAAATGGAGTTTCCGTCAGCTAATATCAGCGCAGCCGAAATTTGACAAAGGTCCAGACGTAAATACGACCCAGAAAAATGCGTTATCATGCGCTATCATGTCAGCTTACGCAACGCTAGGAAATTTTAATGGCATAGACAACGAGTAACCCAAGTTACAAGCAGCGTGTTACGTGAATTTCCACCTCTTTATAACCGGATATTTACCGCAGATTCCATAAGACTGAGCAACTTACAGTAATGACGGTGTCAGTGATGTGTTTCTGTATACACTCAGGTGACATGCACAATAAATAAAAGAAAGGGGGGGGGCAATGAACGGCTACTAGAGAAGCGAAGGGCAGTTAAAGAAGTTTCCATGACTGGAACATCCAGTGTATCTACAAAAACAAATTTTAAGCATCTATTATCGTCATTCTGAATATTACCATTGGGCATCCCAGTTGAGGGAGCTCGTAGCTCTCGGCTAAATTATAAAAAGTAGCAAACTTAGTCGTATCAGCAGTTTCAGTTACCTTACATGGCAGTTGCCGTTATTGTTTTGATCTCTTTATGGTCTAATATAGTCGTGACTGCGTTTAGACGCGAAGTCATTTGCACTGAGCTGCTTAAATGAGAAACAAGTGACTGGTTTGACAATGATTTAGCTATCATCAAAGCAGCTGAGCAACTCTCTTTTACACGTAGAAGCCGAGTCGGTGTGCTATTTCAATGTAGATGGTATTCAGCGATCATTGAAGGTAAAATAATTATGGTAGTCGAAAATTATTGGCGATCGTCCTCTGTCGTTATCTTTTTGTTGCTTGTAAACTCACGCGAACACCCTTAATGCTTTCCGTAAAGCACGTCATCATTGGATGGATGTAACTACCATTCTGCTCAAAGCCACGACATTTTAAACTAGCTTTAGGCAACATCTTTGTTCAGTAGCCCTCTGTGTCTAATTTCTAACCATTATTCTCGCCTTGTGTCTTTGGATGGCTCCTTCGCGGTACTCTTTGTAATGCCCATGACATGAGTGTATGAATGGATGAGTAACAATTAAAATAAGACAGATAGCTAGCTCGACTAAGGTGGCTCTAAAGATGGCTACACTTAAATCAGCTTTTTTTTTCGGCTTAGAGCGATTTTGAGCAATCCAGCGACGTTCCGAACGCAAATACCGATGCACGAAGTGAATGGACCACCTACGGAGTGCTAGACGCCTACAAAAGAAGATCCAACGTCGGTTAGCTAAGCTGGACTGCTTTCTGTGAGTCGTTAGAGCCGCGTAAGCCGCTATCACACGTATGGTGGACGGCGCGAGAACTTAGGATACCACCTCTATAGCGGCCTCCATTCCAGGCTCTGGCCATCTTCCAACAGCGACAAGATATTGATGTCGCAGAAAACTTCTGTGCCAGATTGTCCGGGCAACTCACAGCTTACAACAACTTATCATATTCCATCAGCTTCCTGCCACCACGTGACCCCCCCTCCTTCAACTACCATTTTCCAACCATGAACTCAAGGCGGCGCTAGCTTTGTGCAGACGTACGTGTGCATCAGGACTTGACGGAACTTCTTACAGAGCTCTGTGTCATCTGGGTGAGCGAGCGAAGAGTGTTCTGCTTGAAATGTATAATGAATCCTGGCTAAGTCGCACATTTCCCACAAGCTGGAAGGCTAGTCGCGTAGTTACGCTACTGAAGCCTGACAATTCTCCGTTGGAGCGTTCATCGTATCGTCCAAGTGCATTGGGGAGCTGTGTGGTCAAAGTAATGGAAAGAATGATAGTCGGACGCCATGAGTGGTACTTGGAATACCACGTCTATCCACATGCCATGGCGGGCTTCCGACATAGCCGCTCATCAATTGATAACCTCGTCGACCTCGTTACCTACGTTCAGCACCAAAAAGGATGTAAACGTCTCTGCACTTATTTGTTCCTCGACGTCAAAGGCTCGTGCGACAACGTTACACGTGAAATCATCCACGCCGCTCTCAAAGAGGTAGGCCTCGGTGTTCGGAATGTTTAGATGAATACATAGCGATCTCTCTATTCAATCTTTCTTTGTGAACATCGAGGACGGCTACACTCCTGTTCATTACACCTACTTTGGCGTCCCCTAGGGTGGCGTACTGAGTCCTACGTTGTTTAACTCCACACTGATTGGTTTTCTTGATCACCTTCCAAACAGTTAAATTATCTATGTACGTGGACGACAGATGCGTTTGAGCATCCGGAGCGACACGCTTACAGGTACGCGCAAGGCTCCAAAAAGCTGCCACTCAGACTACACTCTACCTCCGCAATCAAGGCCTAGAGATTTCATCGGATAAATGTGCACTTGTGGTATTTGCACGTAAGCCCATGACGTATTATAGTGTTACTCAATGGGAAGATGATACCATTTGTATGGTCTTACAACCTTCTTACAAACTCTTGAGTGTCATAATTAACACAGATATCTCATGGAGCCTTAATGTATTGTGCATGAAGCGGTTGACAGGCATCTGCCACCTTCTGAATTCCTTTGCTGGAAAGACCTGGGTAATGTCCACAAGCGCTATGCTGCAATTATATAGGGTATTTTTCTCTGCTTTTTGCAGTACAGCTTGTCAGCATTGACTAACGCAAGTAAAGCAAGCCTACATACTATTCAAAGTGTTCAAGCTAAGGCATTCAGGATTTATAGATGAAGCACTAAGTGCACCTAAGGCACCTTGCCCGCACTCTTTGCCAGCGTCTAGCCTCTCTACCTGCGGAGAGACAACGCGCCTCGTTCTGCCGAACGGTATCCGCAGATCGTGATGCTATATCATCTTGCTTCACAGCTGCAGCGACATCTCCGACTCCTCCTTGGTGCCTCATTGAATCAAAGATCAACTTGACGATACCTGGCGTCCGGAAAAAAAGCAGATATGTCATAAACAGCTTGCCTTACTCCTATTAAATGAGAAGTACAGATATTAGAACCACATACACGCAATGGCTCCGCCCTGCAGAAGAACTCTTTCGCAGCTGTCATCATTCCAGCAAAAGCAACCACTATCAAGTTGAAAACCCCTCACTTGACAACGTCGGTGGCAGCAGAAATCGCAGCGTTTCGAGTCACACTACACTTTATACTACACTTTATTAATGACGAACCAACATACAAAGGTCGACTTTGCCGACTCGAAGATGGAACGACAGTGTTCATTGTAAGCCTTAAGACGCGGTCCGCTTGAAATGCTCGTATTCGAAATCGCAGTGGCCATACATACCCTGATTGAGAAAGGGCATGAAATAATTTTTCAGTGGTTACCGAGTCATTGTGGTATCACTGGCAATGAACATGCCGATCACGCTGCTCGTTCAGCTCATGCAGAAAAGAAGCGCCTATCCATCAGATGCTACAAGGATGCTCCACCCACCTGCACGCCAATGAACTACATCAGACTGGAATGAACCACATTTTATGCAGGCTCGTTTATACACCCTAGATCCAACCTTAAACCTCGGACTTCCACCAAGACTTCCCCGAAAAGACACGACCCTTTTGTGTAGGTTATAGTTGGACTTTCCGTTTACCAATGCCTACGTGTTTCACATAGGGATGGCCGACACCGCAGCACGTGGCGATTTTAGCGACGCGGGAACGATTCGTGATGTTCTTTGCCAGTGCCCGCTGTACAGCGTGCAGAGACAATCACTTCTCGTCATGCTGAACCAATCGGATGACCAGCCTCTGTCGGAAGAAAGACTTCTGAAACATCGACGTGACTTGACATCGCATTAGAAGGCTTTGCAAGCGCTACTGCGCTTCTTCAGATCGACCGGCCTGAGTGAACTCCTGTGATTGGAACGCCTTTTTTTGTTCCCTGTTTTCTTCTTTCTTTCATTTTCTTTCTTGTTCCTTTTGTTTTTCCTCTCGTTCTTTGTCGTCTTTACAACCCCTATAAATCCCCCACCCCAGTGCAGGCTGGCAAACCAGAAACTCGCCTCTGGTTAACTTCCCTGCATTTCCTCTCTCTCTCTTTGTCCGGGCTTTATTAATGATTAACCTATCACTCAAAACCGTGAAACGACATCCCTTACAATATATTTATGTGTATACATATTTAGTGGTAGCCGATAAAACAGTTTATTTCTTGGTTAAAAGCTCACAGTGAAATACTCACGAGGCTGAAAATTTCATTGAGGACAAAAATATGTAGGCTTCGCTGTCTTTTCAAGTGAACGCCGTGAGAAATTGGTCTTATTGAGAAAGGAAACCGATTCAAAACTCAATCCAAACTCAATTCAAAAATTTAATTGGATGTAATTGGACTGGTGTCTACGGGAGCTGCATTCATGCAGGTTCAGCCACCATGCAAATGATGACCAGCATTCGTAGATTTTCCTGAACTTCGTTTTTCTGGCTTCAAACTAATTCGTAACTATGAGAATCGACCACTGCGGCCAAAATGCAAATGCGACAATTTGCAATCTCTGAATTACAGAACATTCATAATTTTCTAAACACAACTAAGTGATTAGAATCTGTATCTGCCCAGATTCTAATCACCTAAAAAAATAAATTATGGGGTTTTACGTGCCAAAACCACTTTCTGATTATGAGGCACGCCGTAGTGGGGGACTCCGGAAATTTGGACCCTCTGGGGTTCTTTAACGTGCGCCTAAATATAACTTCACGGGTGTTTTCGCATTTCGCCCCCATCGAAATGCGGTCGCCGTGGCCGGGCTTCGATCCCGCGACCTCGTGCTCAGCAGCCCAACACCATAGCCACTGAGCAACCACGGCGGGTGCTATCTCTGGTAATTTATGCAGTAAACTCTATGGCGCGTGCGTCTTCAATTACGCGCGCCACGTCAGCAGCTCCAGAGAAAAAAAAGAGGAAAGCGGGGTTGTTGACCGAAGGATGCCAATAACACCGACAGAGCAAGTTATTTGACTGACCGCAGAAAGAATTGCCCGTGCTACAGAGGCACGACCTGCCACTGTAAGCAAACACATGCATGCATGCGTTGTGAGCTGATCATGAGGCCTACACGTGCTCAGAAAAAAAATACGCAGTTGCCAGCTTCATTTGCATAATGTCATCCATACTAGTGCGTCAGAGACGCCGTGAAGCAAGCTTTAACTCGGAGGAATTTTCTGTTGTAGCTTACAGAACTTTAGCTGTGAGACTAGCTGTGAGACTACTACTAACTGCGAACATTTCTTCCCCGACATTTATGTATATTCCAAAGTGCATAAAGTTTCTGCGTACGACAGGCCGTATGCCCTTTTCCTATAATCTTCGAAAGGTTGAAACATGGTTCGGAACGCTTTCTTATGTACTGGAGGCCTTTCTAAATGCTTAGCTGGTCATTGCCTGCCCAAGTTTCCTTTAACATATATATATATATTGTTACGTGTGTGTATTGTTACGTGTGTTACGAGCGAGTGTCACCCAGGCAGCCAGGCTGACACTCGCTCGTGCCAAGGGCACAGACCAACTTCTTCGTCGTTCTCGCGGCGGCTCGTGTCTTGAGCATCGCTCAATGATGTCGTAATATTATATATATATATATATATATATATATATATATATATATATATATATATATATATATATATATATATATACAGTAAAAGCTCGGTAATTCGAACCGCAAGGGGAAGCTGCTTCAGTTCGAATTAACGAAAGTTCGAACTAACGAAAGTGAAGGAGAGCAACAGTACACTGCGATTTGGAAGCACTAGGGCATGTCAGAAATTTGGCGTGCCAGAAAGTGATGGCGTGTGCTGCGGGCACACGCCATCTTCAAGTCGAAGCTATGGGTCCGACTGTGTCACACCACCGATGTCCACCAAAGCGAACGTTAGCCGAGGCTTAACACCATCACAATGAATCGCGACGGCCGATACCTCCTAAGCTGAAATGAGAGGTGCACAACCGATGAATACTGCCGAGACAAAGACCCTGAACATGTGAAGGTGGCGAAGGCCCCGATTCGTTGGTTCTTGATTGCAAGCGCAGCTGCGACGTACTTGGTTCGCTGTGTTTTGGTGCTTGCCGTGCCATCTCCGCACAACATTAGCAGCTGTACAAGATTTGCAAAGCCTCCGAGATTCGCAACGGGCAAGAAGTCTCGGAGGTTACGTAGAACGGAGAGGCGGCAGCCGCCGCTGCCTTATGGCTGACCCCGCGTCGGTTATATTTTTTTCCGATTTTGCCTTCTCTCGCCGTTCTCTCCGTTTCGGAGGCAATACAGCCTTGTGTGTAGGCAGTAGGCGCGTCTCTCTGGCCGTGTGCCAGGCGAGCGTTGTTCGAATTATCCGTGAGGGAACCTTCTTGCGTTCGAATTAACGGACTTTTTAATACATAGACTTCTGTGGAGCTTGGCCGGACCAAATCGTACAGTTCGAATTATCCATAAATTCGAATTATTGAAGTTCGAATTAACGAGCTTTCACTGTATATATATATATATATATATATATATATATATATATATATATATATATATATATATATATATATATATATATATATAAGGCAGGGAGGTTGGCCAGACTGAGCATATACTGAACATATATATATATATATATATATATATATATATATATATATATATATATATATATATATATATATGTTCCTTCATGAAGGAAAGCAAGTAACCTTGTGGTACAGCTTTATAAGGTTCAAGCACTGTAGGTAACACTTGGATAGTGCATAACTAATTTATCCGGAATGAACAATATGTGCGTGCGTGTGCATGTGAGAGAGAGAGATTCTAGACGTGCCCAAGCGCGGTTCAAGGTGAAGCAAGTCGCATGTTATTCTATGACATAAAACGAGTTCGACAGCCCTGCTTGCAAAGTAATAAATAAAAGTGTGTGCTGCGAAACGCACGCCACGTGTTTTTATACTACTTCACACGAGCCGCACGAATAATTAATATACTGTTACCTGCCTTTGGTTGAATGTAGCGATTTGGCCGTAAGCGTGGATAGCCAAAAGTACAACCTCAGGACACTTCGAAACACTCTATCGCTGCAAAGCGTATGGGCCTAAGGCTCACGCACGAAAGCTTGATCTACCCGCCTATTTTCGAGGCGATTGGCGGAGGCTGCGGCCATGAATGAAGGGCAAAGTGCCTAGGCTATGATTGTTGTTTGCAGACTATCGAATATGTGAGGGCTAAGCACATTGTCCAAACCACCCGCTTTCTCATTTAAGGTTAGGCTGACGTGCCGCAAAACTCGCTCGAGTGTGAAAAATCCGGCTCCTATGGACATTTATTTCAAGCTCCACCATTTATTCGAACATCCCAGGAGTGCTGCTGTGCACGAACTTCCAGGTTGTAGGAGCGAACACATTTAGCGGTACAGTAGCCAAGAAGTTGATTTTTCGGCCATTACAAGGGGGGGGGGGGGGAGGAGGGGGGGTGAATTCTATGGTCACTTCGCAACTTATCTGATTGACTGATTGAGTGATTGAATGATTTATAAAACGTTGTGTTATCAATGATGACACGAAGTACTCATGCCATGTTGGCTTGAACTCAACTTATTACAACAGCATATCGCTTGTAAACGTTAAAAGACAAAGCGTGGACTCGTACTAATCGTAAAAGAAGGAGCTACAACGCAGGGCTTATAGATGGCGGCAGCTCCCTTCACAGACGTAGCGATTAAATGCTAAAGGTGGCACGTGACGAATAATCGAATGCACCCGTTTGTTTCTGTTTATTGACTACAACTGTACATTAAATTTTGTTGCCGAAATTGCGGCTGTCTCCAAATAACTGGTGAGAAGCTTTAATGAGTCAGCTATTGGAAAGCAATATAAGAAAGATCAAACTTTAAAAAAAAGAAAACAGATATTTGTGTGTTGTATCGATCAATGCGAACTTGCGAGCGCAAGAGCCCTCGAGATAAGCCAGTCAAGTATACCATCTTTGCTGTGCGAGCGGCTTCGTTTCACGTAGATTCTATATTGCTGTCAAGATAGAGCGGGATATAGATTAACGTGGATGACGTCTGCGTCGCTCCTATGACCTATGCGCATGAGAATCCCTTACCACAAATGTCAGTGCATGCGCACTACGATGACGTACGCACTGACAGATGACGTGAGCGACCCGCTAGCTCATGGACCTGAGGAAGTAAGATGTGCTTAGGAAAACGATATCTGCTCCGCAATGGTTCGCGTTAGGTGTTTGTAAGGAGAACCTAGGACATAAATGAAACCGACGGCGACAGCTACGCCTTCCCTCACACCAATACGCGTTTCCGGTGTATACGCTCAATATACCAATAACACAACAAAAGATAATTAACAATGAGGCTGTTATAATGGCATTAATATTAAGGCACAATAAAACGGGCCACAAGTTACCTATATTAATCAAGGGAAGAATATTTCAAACAGAGCTGACAAAGGCTTATCGAGGCAGGCTCATAATAACTTTTGTGGTACTTCTGAAAAATTCCTCAAAGTCCTCCTTGTGCGATTCTGAGAAAGAAGCCGTAGCGATGTAAATGTACGGGTTCGTATTCGCTATTACAACGCAAAGCACCAGGTCTATATACCAAACCAGAGAATGAATACGAGTTAAAACAAAGTTTTTCGCGAAAGCCTCTGTAGGCCAAGTAACGATGACGCATTGCTTGAAGTTAATTACATACTAAAAAAATTCTTGCGGTAAGATACTTTCATCGGAGTTTGTAAGTTCGACGACACCTTTGTTGAAAGAGTGCGTAAGCGCGAAAATAACCATCGTATGACGAGCGGTGAATTACAAACAGATATCCATACGCTGAATCGCGGCCGGAAGCACGTCGAAGGTCGATTCAAATAGGTCGCGAAGCTTCGGGCGAAAAGCGGTTCAGTACAGATTGTCACCGACATCAGCATGGGGGTTATGGGAGCAGTGATTGAAGCGCGACTATGTTTGGAGGGAACAAACGTTGGGAAAGAAAAACTCGCGTTTTAATTCAAACGAGACACAGTTAGATTCATTCAACGAAAATAAAATTCCTAGGCAATTTTATATATTTGTGACGGGTTAAGAAAATACAAGTTTAATTCATTAATATTAATAAATGCATTTCTTTTCAGCGCCCATCGCTACAGGGGGTGTGACGCCGCTATCACTCGCAATACAATGCACGTCTTGAAATGGGCAGAAAGGCGCACTCGTAAAGTTCACCTGTTGAAATACGCCCCCCTCACAGTTTGTGCTTTCTTGCTTGTCGAAGTCTGTCTGAATTTGGTGACGCGGGTAGCTTCATCGCTTCTTAATCTGTTCAGTCAAAAGTTGTGAGTTACGACCGCCAGATAATTGTGTAGTTGTTTTCGTGCGACTGCGCTGGCCGACGGGCTTGGCATCCGACAATAGGATCAGCACTCTACACCTAAAGCTTTCGTCGGCCTCCAAAGAAAGTATGTTTTCTGTAGGGATGCGATTTCGACAACCGTACGGCTGGCCTTTTCCTGCATCGTTTTCCACGCTGAAAGCTCGAAACGCCCATAAAGTCGAATGGCGGGGCACTTGAATATAAAGCTCCAAATGAAGGACAACAAAACAAATTTCGCGCCTTCGAAAACAAAATGACGTCACTTCTGCTTTTAACGGACATGGCGTCACATTATTTTTCCTTCCGGCGGAAGTGTTCCCACCACATACAGATGGCGCTAAGCCCCATGAACCGCCGATGGACCGCCATGTTTTGAACGTATGGGCTCCTATGGAAGCTTCGCTACCACGTATGTTTACCTTGGCACGTCTCCCATAAATCCTTCGGGTGTCAAGTTGGGGGGAAAAGTGATGTGTATAACGCCTCCGCGCTACAAATCGGCAAGTTTCTAGCGCGTTAAGCCTTTAAACCATGTTCTGTCGAGCTCTCGCTAACGCATGCGTCGGCTACAAAGCTGCTTTCCGAATTTCGCTTGGGACACCTGTTCGTAACGGTCGCGGTCACCGGATTTCCCCGAATGCTACGCGCGCTACAGTGACTCAAAGGTCGAACAGAAACGCACGCCGGAAAAGAAGACACGGTTTGACGCTCACGCCCACTCGTCCGTGACTCAGCACGAGCAAGCGCGAGACAGCTTGAACAGCAGCTGCCTAACAAGGAAGCAAATGGAGAAAAAGAAAGTAAATGAGTACATACATCGAAAACTAACGCCGCTTGAGAAGAGCCCGTGATTGCAACACGCAAAGTGAGTGCGGAGGCATGCATATATGCGCGCGGAACGCGAGTACAGGTTTTCGCATTCCAACCGTGCCTTGCGTGACGTCGCTCATACAACCCAATCGACTCTTCTTCTAGGACTGTAGCTTTGAACGTGCGCACTTGCCACGAGAGTGAGCGAGCGTTGGATCGTCTCCGAGTCTCCGCTCAATAGTCACACCGGTTCCGGCAAACACTGGCAACGGAGTGTCTCAGCGTCCGCTGTGAGTCAGCGGACGATAGTGTGCGAGGGCCGACGCGTAAACAACGCGGAATAGCGTCGTCGATTGGCGACAGACGTGGCGCGAGGCAAGAAATAGCTTTCGCGGCACGCTGGAACGATCCATCAATTGACTTCACGTAGGTGCAGCTAAACGTCTTCTCTCAAGGTTGCCAAGTTCTGTCAACCAGATTTATCTATTGTACAGGAAAGGAAAAAATAAACGGCATAGAATTAACATATCAGCTTCGTCTAATTAGGACCAGCGCTGATCGCTTCTTCAATCAGCGCCGTACGTTCAGATTGCAACTCCGTGTTCGGCTATCTTGTTTATCTTATTATTCTCTCTACAAAAGAGTAATGAAAAGAACGGTAGAGAACAAACACGCCTCCGAGGTGAAATAGCTTTGTGAGTGAATAAAGAAACGCAAACTAGGCCCACTGCAGCGCCGGTACAAATAATCTACGTAAAGAGCAGTGATTTTCTGCTATACAGAAACGATTCTTGCGCGGGGAATAAGAGATACTGTGGGGATTAGGAACGACGGCAGACATTTACACTAACACGATGGAGTCGAAGGCACGAGCGAGAAGAACGGAATTTTGAAAGCGCTTGGTCTGACTGCAGATACATACAAGTTTGGTGATTGTGTGAAACCAATCACCATAACTATACTCTTGTATAGTTATGTATACTTTTTTGTAGAAAGAATAAAAAGATAAAAAAGATAGGCCGAACACGGAATTGCAATCTGAACGTATCGCGCTGATTAAAGAAGATATCAGCGCTTGTCTTAATTAGACAAAGCTGATACGTTCATTCTATGCCGTTCTTATTTTCGTTTCCTCTACAATAGAGAAATCTAGGGGTGCTTGCGGCCAAGTGGAGTAGACCCTGTAACACGCGTGTAGCTATTTGAGGCGAACAAAACGTGACAGGCGTGGCTAGCAATACAGCCCTGTATAGCTGCCTGGGTATTCACAGAAAAGCTTACAAACACGTCTCTGCGTCAATGATTTTCCCCTCGGGTTCAATAATAAAACTTAAGGCCGACACGACATACATGTTTTCGGTTTCATTTGCGGAAAAAAAAACCCAGCATCGCGAAACGAAGTTTCAGCCTTGCTTACAAAAGGCTGCGGCGAATGTTCGCCGGACGAGACTTCTATCCGATAAAAGCCGCGCATAGCGCAACCTTGAAAGGAGGAGACGCCCTCTCCGAGCTCATCAGGGTCACTTTGTATGCTGCACCTGATCGCAACTCGGTCGCCGTACGCGAGGTGGCCTCAAAAGCAAACATGCACAGAAAAGCTCCTTAAACAATGACGAGATTTCGCTTAAATACGTTCAAGCGTAGACAAAAATGCAGTTACAGAGCATGATGCACGCGTCCTCGGAAGCCCCAAGTCACGTGGCCATCGTGGTCTTTTGTTAAAACGGCCGAGCTGACTCACGCCTTGCCTGGCGGACGTGACATGGAACAACTGCTATTTGCCGTTTAACCATGTGCAAGTATAAAATAGAAGGAAACAGCGAACGAATCAGGGACATCTTCGTCTCAAGCAAGCTATTATGTGCGACGCGTTCACGCCTGAGGATATGGCGGGGCCTTCCCGAACGGTGTGGTGACAAGGCCACTGAGAAGCTTCTGCCTTCGACAGGCT
Source organism: Dermacentor albipictus (assembly GCF_038994185.2). NCBI lineage: Eukaryota > Metazoa > Arthropoda > Arachnida > Ixodida > Ixodidae > Dermacentor > Dermacentor albipictus. The sequence goes on along the minus strand of NC_091824.1, from coordinate 149,680,228 downwards.
CCCGCGTTTAGTTCCCCATCTTGGATATATATTAGGCGCCGAAATTGTACCTCACGGCTTTATGTCCTCCGTAGCAAGACGAAAACTAATTCGTGGGGTTTCGTCACTACGTGCAAGCTACAGGGAAATACAGTATGCTTAACATGCATCTCAGCCCAGCTTCGAGCCGTTGGAGTAACTGAAAGTGCGACGACTGCTCAACATTGGGTCATCTTAAAATTCGCAGAACGAAGCAATAAATATCGCCATAAATACCCTAGCAAGTTTGAAGGCCATAACGTTTCTGTTGACTGAATTGACAATTAAGATGGGAGTTTTTTATGCTTGAAAGCGTGTGCACAGGGAACCTACAAGTGGACGAATACCGACAAAGAAGTTAGTGCCAAAGGGAAAGCTTCAACTTTTTTTTTGTAGAAGCCGATAAAGGCCGGCACACCAACTTGGCTGTAATCTGATCTTAAGGTTACGCTCCTAGGATGAGACAAAGCACTACGTGACGCGACTTATAAAAGCAAAGCCTTGTTATTTAAAAAGAAAAAGTTGTAATGGTGGGAAAATAAACATTTATTCACCCTAAATGTGTGACGGCCACTCCTTCTCACATAGCAATGATTCGACTTCTTGGTGCCTATTTTCAGTTTAGAAATCGTCCGTTCACTGCCGAAAAAGGACCAATCCACGCCAGCTGTTCGACAGATTGTCCGTACGTGACTTCGCAAATAGCGCTTTTCGGAAGCGCATTTAAGTGGCTGCTTCACCGACCTCCATGCTCGCCACTCGTGACAAAAGTTGTACGTGTCTGCACGGTTGCAGGGTCATTACAATTTTAAGTCCGCAAATCGATGTTTTACTTCCACGAGGCCGCACGAATTGAGTTTCAGGAGCAGCAGAAAATATCACGTAAATAAAAAGAAAGTGTAACGGCTCCCGTTCTGTCGAATCTTTTGGTGGTCTTTCTATCCTTTTTACTTCATTTCACTAATGGCCTCCTTCCGCCGTACGGGAAGCATGAGCCCTTTGACGGCACGGAATCCACACCGAAAACATTGCGTAAGAGCAGACTCCTCGACTTCTGCCCCTAGGCCGATGTCGCGCACAGGAATTCGTGGTGATGTGTGCGTTTTTTCAGAATTTTAACACGACTTTACCAGTCTCTTTTACAGCACTTTGTATGTGGTGGCGTCTAATTCCCCCGGTGGCGAAAACAAACCAAAATACGCATACACATACACACAAAAAAAATATGTAGAAAAGTGCCCGTCGTGGCAGCTCAGTGACTATGCCGCCACGCTGCTCAGCAAGAGGTCCCGGGTTTGGTACCGGCCACGGCGGCAGCATTGCACTGCCGGCGACACGCACAAACGCCTTACCACTTTAGGAAACTGGTGCAATGAATGGTTAGTGGAGCTGAATATTAACAAATGCAAAGTCATGCGTGTGTCTAGGAAAACATCTACCATACCGTCGTACTACATTGACAACATGTCGTTGGAATCAGTTTCTTCATATAAATATATTGGTGTTTACATCACTTCTAACCTCAGCTGGTCTTTTCATACTGAGAACATAGTTAAAAACGCTAATCGCATGCTTGGCTATCTACGTCACAACTTTTTCAAGGTACCTGCTAATATGAAACTTTTGTTACGCAAAACTTTAATACGACCAAAACTCGAATACGCGACTCCGGTATGGGATCCTCCTGCTCATGGAAACCTAATCATTGACCTCGAGATGGTTCAAAATAACTCTGTACGCTTTATTCTTGCTAAATACAACCGCACAGCAAGTATAACTAACATGAAATCCAATCTTTGCCGCCCATCGCTGGCATCTCGGAGAAAAGTGTCTCGTATTGCCTTCTTCCACAAGTTGCACCATGATCATACTCTACGAGATCACCTGATCCCCCATCCAATTTATGTATCCCGTCGCATTGAACATCAGTACAAAGTCGGCATTTTGTCATGCAACGCTAAAAGTTTTTCACCATCATTCCTGCCGCGAGCCTCACGTGGCTGGAACCATCTTCCCGCCGAAGTTGTAGGCCTTGCCAATTATGAACCGTTCCGTGAAACCTTAGCTAATATTGTATATACAGGTGCCATTTAAACACTCATGTAACCAACTGTATTCGTCCTTATTATTTTGTATTTACCGCTCCCCCTCTGCAATGCCCCTGGCCCTGAGGGGTACAATAAACGAAGTGAAAAATAAAATGGACCGTGCATCGGGTGTACGTTGAAGACTCTCATATGGTTAAAGTAATCCCGGAGTCCTCCGGGCCTATAACATCGTGCTTTTAGCACTCAACTTTCCATTATTTCATTTTAGATACACAAAATGAAACAGCAGTGTTTTTTTTTTTTTTAGTATAGGTTCGTTTCTCATGTTCAACCCTTTTCTCTGCATTCTCTTTGTAACTCTTAGTTGCACATGAGCCGCTTGTTTGAATTTTTTATGCTACTGCCCCTCTAAAAATCGTACAAGACAATATTGTGTATTGGCCGTGATCCGCTCAAGCAGGTAGGCATAAACGAGGTGTCATTGCAGAGGTTGGAAGCAGTACACCATTGTCTGGTCTATTTCACTTACAAAAATTACATTTTGTTTCAGTTTAATAGGAATAAACTGCTGATGTGGCTTACTGACAACGGTCAGGACAAAGCACTGCGGTGCGTTCGCAGTCAATTTATAGCTATTCTCATAAGAGGTACAGATATGGCAATAGTCAGCGTTCACCATTTGCCGTTAGTGTTGGGCAAGAACTGATTTCGAGGTTGCACAGTAATCTGGAAAGAAAATTGGCACTTAAGATCACAGAAAATGAACTTTGCGGTTGTTACACGTGTTTCAAAGAATGTGTTTGTGGGATGATATCCTCCAGGTCGGACACTTGCGGAAGGCCGAAAAATGCCCCGACTTTACTTTAAGTGCACTTGCTGGTCGGAATTTGCTGCTTTGACACAGTGCACGCAGTTCGTCATCTAGGAGCTTAATAAAACGAAGCGTAAGTTCAGTGTTCGTATGCAATACTCGTACTAGTTGTGCACGCCGCCGCTATGACAGATAGCGTGTTGCTTATACTGATCATAAGCTAATGTAACTGCAACTGAGACTGAACGTGAGCCGTGGGCATGCATAACGTGTTTTCCCTGCCACCGCCAGCGCACAGATTTCAACTGGTTATTATTGAATTACGCATTCCTTCAAGCCTGCACTGAGAAACTTCATTTTCGTTTTTTGTTTCTCTGTCAAGAGTAGTAAAGCGTAATAGTCAGGGCTACTGATCTAACCTTTAGTGATCAATCTCTTCATGGCCTGACTCCAGCGCCAACACTATGGTACGAAAGACAAATCCGAGCTAAGCGGAAAGAAGAAGAAAACCAAGCGCTGTGTTTGTTCTTTCCGCTAACCTCACACGTGTCATTCCGCATTTCGGTGATTTGTACTGCAATCACGTCATGAACTTACACCAACTCGTGCAAATCGCTATTCTAATCCAATGATGTTAACTCTCTCTGTCTTTCTCTCTTTCACAAACACGGCTGCGAAATCTGCAGTTCTTGTGGACGGTCAGACATGGATTGCCACGTTTCTCGGCGTATGCTTGTTTTTAGCCGCTCCGTTTAAGTAATGACGTTAGAACTTGGGCTGTGCACAACAAAGTGCCTTTCGCGTTGTCAAGGTTGTGTGGTTTTGGGCATATTAGAGCGCGCAGGAATACAGTCTTTAATATAAGTGATGAAAAAAGAGAAGAAGTATGACACTTTCATTAGTAAAATACTCCCTCTTAGCTCTTTCATACGTCTGACACACATTTGAAAAAGGCTACACGCCTTCGCATAATCACGTTTTGTGTTTGGTACAACGAATCACCGAGAGACGGGGGCTGAGAGCAGCAGCGAAAGTTGACGCATTGGCCTTGCTGAAATTTTTCGCAGAACTTATAGAAAACGAAGAAAACCGGCGCAGTGAACCAATACTGTCGACGTCATCGTAGACGCACTAACACATACGACTGCTTCATCACTAGTGAACAGTTTCTAGGTGCACTCATAACATACTTCACATCTTGGAAGCTGTCAGCACAGGTATACTGATAGTAACTTGCTGTTTCATGTTTGTGTACAGCGTCCGAAAAAGCTGCACAGTGGTTAAAGGCCCCTGGGGCAGCATTGACGCGTGACGACGTTGCAGGCAGTGTGAATATGGCTAAAAACGGGCAAGCTTTTTTTCCCGTCCAGTACGCCCCTGCCTCCCGCTGTTCAAAGAAGAGCGACCATGAAAGCGTTTCCCGACTGAGTCCTTTCGGGGGGACGAAAAACATTTAAAATTGAGCTAGAAAGAGAGATGAAAGCGGCGTGCCATACAGGCGTCACGCTGCGCCGGTGCCTACGACCTACTTACCTATGACGGTGCTGGCGGCGACGAGGGCGAACGGTATCCACAGGCCCGCAGCACGCTGGGGTTGAACAACACTCATGTTTGGCGGCCTCCGGGTGAAACGCACAACCAAAGACAAAGGGGACACAAACAATAAGATGTGGAGAAAAAAAAAAGCACACAAGCCAGCCAAGAGCACTTATTTCCCCGCGCAGGTTTCCGCAGATGATAACTTCGTCGTCTCTCCTTCCGCCACTTTCGAACAAAACACCGCGAACTTCGCGGCCACTCGGTGATCGAACCCGTCAAGTGAAATCACAGGCAGCAGACGTGCAGGGGCCGGCGGACAATGGCAGCGCACTAACAGTGGCTTGTTTCTTTGCACCGCAAGTCGACGTTAAGCAAAACGTTAGCTATCACTCCATTCGAGTTTTTCTTGTTCTCGAAAGCAACACAACACTCCACAGATACAATCCGCGGCGAAAGGCAAACTTTCTACGAGTAACAGTAACGCGCTACCATCACCGCCACTTCGGTCGGTCAGACCTCGGACGTGGTCATTCACGCAGCGAGTGACCCGTCGCGATACGGGTGGAGGTGGGCGCAGCGCGTGGACGCACAAGCGCGCGACAAGTCACGCCTCCTGACTCCCGGAGACGCCGTCTTCAGCCGACGACCGCGATGCAGCACGCAGGCGTCGAAGTTGTGAGCGAGCGTCTTCGGTCGAGCGCACGGGTCAAGGCGTCGCAGCATGCACGACAGGATTCAAAACGCGCGCACACGCGGCTCCCCCACCAGGAGCGGTGAACTGGCGAACGGCGGCGCAAGGAGCGAAGCTGCGGCGACCGTTGCCGGCGATGGACTGGTTTTTTCGCTGGCGCGCTCGGGAGTCGGGCGGCGCAGCGGGCCACGCGGCCTGGCTGGTGGCGGCTCGGAGGGAAGAGATCGCCCGCCTTTTCTCCTCGCTCTCGTTCCGCCGCCTCGGCGCCGTCAACAGGCGCGAAGAGCGCGGGCGAGGAAGCCGCGCGCTCTTTCTTGAGCACGCAAGAGCGCGAGGGGCGACGATGGCGCTCTGAGACTCCGGAGTGGCAGCAATGCGAACTATCTTCAGGTAGACTGGGTAAGGGGCCGTTTCACATCCTTCGGAACGGTACAGCACAAAACATATTGTGACAGATAAAGCTCTTACTTGTGCTGCTCAAATGACGAGTAGAAGGTTATTTGATTTACAACTTGATAAACAAATCCATCGGCCAGTACGAGTTACCGGTCACAAACAATTGGCGTATGTTAAATTCTTCCGCATGCATTTCAAGAGCACGAAAGTGACATTGTGCGAAGGTGTAGATTTTGTAGAAGCTGTTGATAAAATGGAAAAAAAAATCCAGCAGATCCCATGCCCTCTGGGAATCGATGTTATGCGAAGCAGTATGCGGGGAGCCTACCAAGTTAACGAAACGACCATGAGAGCACCAAGATGTAGGCTGCTGTGTCATGACCTACATGACACCCAAGTCGTGACATTCGTGTCATGACCTATCATTTATGTACGTCATACAGTCTTGTCATACTATGCCAATGTTGTTAGCTACCAAGTTAAGGAAACGAGCATGAGAGCATCAAGACGTACGTTGCTGTTTCATGACCCACATGACACGCATGTCATGATATTCATGTCATGACAGATCATTTACGTTCGTCATACATTCTTGTCGTAATGTGCCAATTTCGGTACATACCAAGTTAACGAAACGTCAGTGAAACCACCAATACGTAGGCCGCTAGATAGGTAGACAGATAAATACTCTCCAAGTCTGAAAATTAATCTGCAGAAAACTAAAGTAATGCTTAACAGTCTCGGAAGAGAACAGCAGTTTACGATAGGTAGCGAGGCACTGGAAGTGGTAAGGGAATACATCTACTTAGGGCAGGTAGTGACGGCGGATCCGGATGATGAGACGGAAATAATCAGAAGAATAAGAATGGGCTGGGGTGCGTTTGGCAGGCATTCTCAGATCATGAACAGTAGGTTGCCGTTATCCCTCAAGAGAAAAGTGTATAGCAGCTGTGTGTTACCAGTACTCCCCTACGGGGCAGAAACCTGGAGGCTTACGAAAAGGGTTCTACTCAAATTGAGGACGACGCAAGGAGCTATGGAAAGAAGAATGATAGGTGTAACGTTAAGGGATAAGAAAAGAGCAGATTGGGTGAGGGAACAAACGCGAGTTAATGACATCTTAGTTGAAATCAAGAAAAAGAAATGGGCATGGGCAGGACATGTAATGAGGAGGGAAGATAATCGATAGTCATTAAGGGTTACGGACTGGATTCCAAGGGAAGGGAAGCGTAGCAGGGGGCGGCAGAAAGTCAGGTGGGCCGATGAGATTAAGAAGTTTGCAGGGACGACATGGCCCCAATTAGTACATGACCGGGGTTGTTGGAGAAGTATGGGAGAGGCCTTTGCCCTGCAGTGGGCATAACCAGGCTGATGATGATGATATCCGTGATGTTCCTGTTGTGACGTCGATAAAGGAGAGGGAATTAGTTTGTTGTACCCGAATAAAGGAAGCAAATTTTACATTCGAAAGTTCGTAATTAAAAGTAATCCACATTTTATTATTTGAGAATCTCATTAAGCTGCTCTCATTTAAGCTTTAAGCCCCTACACATTTCCATAAATTCACTCTTACTTCTAATCATTAGATACTGGAAAAGTTCTTGTGCAGTGCACATGAGAGATAGAGAGATAAAAGGAGGTGAAGATAGGCTGGTTAACCTGAAGATATCTCCTGTTCGGTTCTCTGCAGTGGCGAAGGGCAAAAGGGGAGCGAAAGAGGAGAGTAGAGAAAGAAAAGGAAAGAAAGAATAAAACTATTTGTGTGGGCGCTGTCACTTCTGTATTCCTACACTCTACACTGCCGACACTGTTATCAATGCGCAACCCTTTACGAAATGGTATGGGGTTGCGAAAGCACACCAGCCCTCACACCCATAGCACACCCCGTGACACGGCAATCAGAAGCAGCGCTGTACAGCTCCGACTAGACAGACCAACTCAACCTGGATAACCGAGCGAAAAGGGCAGCTAAGCACGCTGGACTTCTGGACTGAGGCGACCACACGTTGCAGAGCAGACTAGCTACCTACTCTCGTGTGTTCTTTTGCATAAAGTTGATTCTCTCGCTCTCTTACCGTCTATGAAGGCAGCACGTAGACTCACTAAGTATCAATGTCTCACCGAGACATAAAATGGCACACAAAGCACTGCCGCCATTTTTCGCATGATGAGTTATACCTAAGGTTACGTAGCGCTGACGACCGTGTCGACCAATGTCCGAGAATTTCGGTTTCTGTGAGTGGGCGCTTCTTCAACTAGGCTTATGTGTATGAAAGCTGGTTGAAACCACTGGTTGAAACTGGTCCTTACTGGTTGAAACGAGGGTGCTCGCAAAGCTGGCGCGTGATCGGCCTTACTGCATGAGCGAAATACACGAAGGGAACCATTGGAATACCCGCGAGCAATACACATGAGCTCGCAAAGCGGCGGCTGAGCTAATGCTTCATATAAACGGCTATCCTGCGCGTGTTCAGACATCGTTTTGCTTGCAGGGCATTTTCGAACGGTGGTAGCCGTTTTCGTGTACTCTTCATGAACATGCCGATGATTATTACGGCAGTGATATTTGAGGCCTTGGTACAGGACACCGTAGGAGAGATAGAAGTTTAATATAAGAGAATAGCTGGGAGGCCAGCCTGAGCTGCTATGTTCGAGCCAGCTTCTCAGCGTTTGGGTAGGAGGGAAGGGAAACCAAAGGAGAGAGTGAAATCGAAAATGATGATGATATTAAGGAAAAAAAGGTATTTATAAAAATGCAAAAAAAATAAGCAGAAACGCTTAATACAGTCTTATTCAGCGCCTCCTAATAAAAATTGACTCGCCATCCCGGCGCTGCGAAAGTGAATGTCCAGCGAAGCTGTCGAAAACCACCATTACCACGGCTTAGGTAGGTATGCAAGGTTTTATTGTTTAGAGCAATGATAGCAATGGTTTTTTAGAGTAATGGGAGTAATGGCAATTTTGACAGCACGCCGCCGGCCATAGCGGTGCTGCAATAACATTGAGATCAGTTGCTAGGCTGGTTGTTAAACGCGAAGCATTTCTTGGTGAACATTTGCCACTTTGACAGCATCTATCTATCTAGCCGCCTACGTCTCGCCGCTCGCATGGTCGTTTTGTTAACTTGGTATGTACCGAAATTGGCATAGTATTAGAAGCGTGTATGACGAACATAAATGATAGGTCATGATATGAATTTCATGACATGAATGTCATGTAGGTCATGAAACAGCCGCCTATGTCTTGGTGCTCTCATGGTCTTTTCGTTAACTTGGTATGCCCCTCAATTGGCCTAGTTTGTCAAGAGTGTATGACGAACATAAACGACAGGTCGCGACATGAATGTCATGAAGATCCTAATATAGCTGCCTTGGTCTTGGTATGCACCAAAATTGGCAGAGTATGACAAAAGTGTATGGCGAACATAAATGATAGGCAATGACATGCCTGTCATGTAGGTCATGAAACAGCCGCCTACGTCTTGGTGCTTTGATGTCATGACCAATCATTTATGTTCGTCATACACCCGTGTAATAAAAACTATGCCAATTTTAGTACATAACAAGACGAAGGTGGCTGTTTCATGACCTTGATGACACGAATGCCATTATATTCATGTCATGACCTATCATTTATGTTCGTCATACAGTCTTGTCACACTAGAACAATTTTAGTACGTACCAAGTTAACGAAACGACTATGAGAGCACCAAGACGTAGGTGGCCGTTTCATGACCTACATGACGCACATGTCATGATATTTAAGTCCTGACCAATCATTTGTGGTGGTCATACACTCTTCTCATAATATGCCAATTTTGGTACCTACCAAGTTTACGAAACTACCGTGAGAGCCCCAAGACCTAGGCAGTTGTTTCATAATCTACATGAAAAACATGTCATAATATTCATGTCATAACCGATCATTTATGTTCATCACACACTCTTGTCAGGCTATGCCAGTTCTGGTCTCAAAGTAAAATGCGTCATAAAAATCGTAAAGTATGACTTACACACAACCTACAGGCAAGATAGCGTCGAAGTGTAATTTGAATATACGAGAAAACACAATTCTATTTCGCGGAAACTAACACAAACCCCTTTTCCAGCGTTACCAAATTAACGAAACGACCATGAGAGCACCAAGACGTCGGCGGCTAGATAGATAGAGAGGTAGATAGCTAGATACTGTCAAAGTGGAAAATGTCCGCTAAGAAATGCTTCGCATTTAAAAGTAAAACCAGAATATACACTGTTTAGTATGGATTGTGGTTTTACTTCACGGGCTCTACAGGCAAAGCACGTAACCTCATCTCAGTTCTTTTCGGCCGGCACAGTGGGCAGGCCACGTGCGGTGAGGGCTGTGGAAGAACAGCGCGCCTACCGAGAACATCGTCGTGCACCGAAGCGCGAATGTGCACGGCGACGGTGGGCGGCACGTAATACGGACGAAGATCGTGCCGCAAACGCCAAGCGCATGCACCTTTGCTTCGATCAGCCCCACCGAATCCACTCCCATCGTAATTACAGATGATTTCAACATAGACGTGTCTCGGCCAGCCGGTAAGCGGTTCGTGGCGTTTCTTTTGGAGAGGTTCTGCATTCAATGTAACACAAACATCAGTGTGCCCACGATGCGTCATCGTTCATGTATAAAATTCACATTCGCCAAGAACCTTCCCAGTGTCGCTACAGAGCCACTGGTCGTATATCGTAGGGACCATAAAGCGATAGTCACATTGGTGACCAAATAATGAATACGAAATGCAAGCGAAAGAAGGTTAAGAATAAAAAAAAAGCATTGAGTATGCAATTTAATAAAACAACGAAAGTATCGTGAAAACAACGAAATTCAGTGTGGTATGTGTCCGTTATTTTCAACCAACATATTTATTATCACATATTTATCATCACATACCAGCTCGGCTGGTCATTCACTTACACCAAGTGAAATGGCTCTAAGCTTTTCTATGCCTTGGTTTCCCAGCATTATCTGGTGAAGCGGAACGTTCAACTAAAGACGCCCTTTGGAGGGGCATTTGGCATCTCGAGATCTGATAATTATAAATATAATAATAAAATAATAATAACTGATGATAAAGGAGAAGTCTTGTTATCATTTTGGCGCAAGCAGCCCGTCAGAAACATTACACGGTCACGTGGGAGCTTGTCAAGTTGCCCCTGTACATCCCAACGTGTTGACAGGAAGCTTGACAGTTGCAAATTTAGAATGTGTGGTGGCGCTAGCGCATGGTTGAGTGCCGTAGCTATACTGGCGGGTATTGACTGGCGTCCGAGGCCGGCAATTGCTCCGCCTGAGCGTGTCTTGCAGTGCCACTGCGGTATTTACCTCCAACCGAGCAAATCACTGCCTCTTAAAAAGCTAAGAAGATGGCCTGAAGAATATGAGTTGCGAAGTCGTATTTAGACTTTCACCATAGCTGAAGGCGCAGTCAGTGCCGACCACTGAGATCTGTCACGTCAGTTTTTCATTTCCCTCTTATTTTTCACTGTGAAGCACACTTACCTAGAGTTGTCGAATGGTCGGCTACGGGCTGTGTGAGAGTGCGCAGAATTTACGTCCAATGCACTATAAAACAAAGCTAGGTATAGACGATACCGGGCATAGCTAAGCTCCAGTTGTTGGGTTCCAGTTAAGTTTGTTCTGTAGCGCATGTACCAACTTACGGCATGACCATGCCTAGTCTTAGTGCGTCACTAGCTTGTGCTTTAATTCTTTAAAAAAATTCACAAAATCGGCCGATTGATCGCTTTACACAAGTTAGGTTCACGCTACATATGCGTATATATAGCGTGAACCTAACTAACGTTATATATAACCTAACCTAACGTTTGCCTTCGCTATATGTACGAAGGCAAACCTTTGTGTGGTATCTATCTCAAGCACCCTTCATAAAGCGAAAGCTTCTATGATAGCTGTCCCGTTTCTGAGATATATATGTTGGGCAGGAAAACTAAACCTACCTTTATTTATATACAAGGCGGTATTTGTTTTCTTTCTGTCGCCTTTTTTGTCGTCGTCGTTAGCCAGGAGAGGATTATTTCTGCCCGGAAAGGAAAACGCAACCGTCGTGCGACAAGTCAATTGGAGCGAGAAAAAAGCAAAATCCCCACTTGAAAGCTTCAATACAGCTAAGTTATGCTCACACTTTCTAGAGCAGCGCTTCTAACTTTGCTCGTGCAGTAGTTGCCTCTCGAAACCACCTACAAGAACAGCAAGGGAAGCAAGCGAGAAAGCTCGTGGTTTCACGCAAGGGCGTAACCTTGTTAAGCAAATCCCAGGCAGGTGCGGCGCATGCATTCGGCCTCCGCGCCAGCGATTCCCTCGCGGGCAACAAAAGGAAGGCGTGTTCACCGCAACTGCATTGTTTGCGCACGCTCGCGCCGACGGCGCATAAGAAGAGGACCGGATCTCCGGTGGCGACATGGTGTAGCGACCAGGATTGCAGCAGCGCGCACACATAGACAGCACGTGTGCAAGTGCAGCCAGCCTGATCGCCACACGGGGAACCGCATCGAGGTGCGCTCCCCGTCATCTTCGAGATCCTTGACAAGGTCCCGAAAGAGCAATCCGCATGCAGTACTTGGACCAGGACCCAAGGGAGGAAACCCCTTCTTCTGTGCCGGCACCAAGAGGAGGCCCGCTTTCTTCTGTGCTTTCGCGTCGTGATCGTCGATTTACACAGAGCAGCCAGCCAACCAGCCGTGGCGCACTGAAGGCGGTCGTTCCAATTTTCGAGTCGCGCGTGACGCTTGCGCGTAACGCACACGGCCACAGCGTACCGCTCCTCCTGAGCTACATCGCCGCCCGCTGCAGAGGAGACCAATTAGGTCAGAATGCGAGCGGCATCTGCACACGCACCGTGGTGGGCTCCCACGTTGGGCCGCTTCTTCTTCTTCCTTTTTGTAGTTCTTCATCTTTTCTTCTTCACTGACTTCCAGAAGGAGTGGGCAGCCGTCGTGACCGAGCCTCACGCGCCGGCGCTGTAATGTCGTCGCCGGTTCGTCTCATTTGGTGTGCTGCGAGTACATACGGGACTTGGTTCTGCTGCTGCTTCTGCTCGGAACTTGTGTGCGTGCAGGCACGGCTGTGGCGCGCACTGCCTCGTATAGCTAGGACACCTCGAGTTTTACCTGTCTGCTCTTGTTTCTAGTGGCGTTCTCTGGAAAGAAACGGATTTCAACGTGGCTTCTTCTTTCGTGTCGTGTTGCCGGCCAACGTTGCGTAACGCGCTGCGCACGCAACTTTGCTTCCATATCTATTTAGTTTAGGTGCCAGCGCAATTGTTACGTCTCGGCACCCTTGGTGCCTATACAAACAAGAGAGTGCCAGATCTAAATGGGGAAAGTGTAAACTCTTTGCAGCCTACACAACGACAACGCCCTCGTTGTGATATTGCAGCATAAATGACTTGTAGCCCTTTAGCCTACGCACACACAATAACATTTACGGAATAGCTAAATGCGTGCCGAAGACGTATGGCTGGCAGTCTTGATTGTGCCATCGTCTGACGCTGAGTACAACTAGAGCATACTTAACTATAACATTATGTACGACGATTTTTTCTTACCTGCTGATGCAAAAAAAATGTATGCAGGAGCAGTAATTATAGCATTAACGACAAGAAAACGCAACTACACCTGGCGCTTAGTGCCGTAGTTTTTTCGATATTTCGTAAACTATAACAGTAGAAAAAGCGCTGCCTGAAGCCTGCAGTCAAATGCAAGCATTATTTCTTTCATACTCGGCACTGGCACTCACTCGCTCACTCACTCACTCACTCACTCACTCACTCACTCACTCACTCACTCACTCACTCACTCACTCACTCACTCACTCACTCACTCACTCACTCACTCACTCACTCACTCACTCACTCACTCACTCACTCACTCACTCACTCACTCACTCACTCACTCACTCACTCACTCACTCACTCACTCACTGACTGACTGACTGACTGACTGACTGACTGACTGACTCACTCACTCACTCACTCACTCACTCACTCACTCACTCACTCACTCACTCACTCACTCACTCACTCACTCACTCACTCACTCACTCACTCACTCACTCACTCACTCACTCACTCACTCACTCACTCACCAACCAGTCTTCGGCAGCGGTTCACATTTGGGCATGGCTCAAACACAACGGACTTCCGTATTACATGTTCATTGGGAATGAAGTTCCCATTCTCCATGCGATACTAAAGGAGTTGGAATCACACCCTGGCTAGATAATTGCGTCGTCTTGCTAATTAACTCTCCATATAGCCCGAAATTTGCCTAAATATTTGCTTACCTTGCAACCATACATTTTTGTGATGTCGTTTGCCCGTTTACCTAGAACTATTTGGATCGTGAATTCCGAAACGAAGAAAAGAATTCGAGCTTTGACTGTTTTTTTTTCGCAGTATGTACGCGAACTTTCACTATATTTTACACGTGTCACTTGAAGTATTAGCGAGGCGAGCCAGTTATAACCGACGAGGAATTCACGAAAGCGTGAATGAAAACACGTTGTGGCACCCTGTACATAGAATTTCTTTCCTTTTCTGCCTAGAGAAAGGCAATGCGTAAATCCAAACGCTGTGAATGTCTTTATACTCTGCGTTCTCCGTAAAGTCCATCAGCAAAAACAGAATGAAAATGTAAAAATGATATACAGTTTCAGTATATTTTCGAAAAGTTCAACACTACTGTAGTTGCTAAACCTGCAAGCGGGCGACTTTAACCTTAACCATTCCGTGGTTCAGCAAGCAAAGCTAGGCGGTAAATACAAAATCTTTAATAATTTAATATGCGCACTACATAACCCTCTCTAACAAAAACTCATATATTCCTCACGATCGGAGGGCTAATGATGCGCGTAAGAGCCGCTATTCTACGGCCCACGAATAGGTACTTTTGGAAAACAAGAACCTTAAGCCCAAACCATGCTGGCACCTGTGAGCCTTGCGTTTGCCACGCGGACGCGCGCAAACTTGGCTCACTCATAGCTGTTATGACAGACACCGTTTCGTACTTCGTTATTGAGAATGCTCTGAAATGCTGAAATACGGATGCGTACAGCTGTTTTATTTTTAGACTCGTTCCCTCAGTGCAAAACTCAAAGAAACACATTCGCGCGTGATATATTTATAATTCTGCCTCGCTGTGTGTTGATTGTATTACGCCGTAGCTGCAAGCCCTGGAACCACAACACCTTTCCACACACCCCGGAGCAGCTTGCACCAATTGTATCCCCATAGCGCTCTGTGTTTCATTATGGCGACAGTTCTCTTCCCTTTTGTTGTTATTGTTTTTCCTGTGTTTCCATATATCTATCGTCTTTGTTTACCCATATTCCAAGGTACTTTTATTATTTTACCAGATGTCTTTCCTGATCGTATACTGACACTGTATGTTTAATCTTTTCATTGAATACCATAACATTGATTTTTTAAACGATAAATTTCAGGCCGAAATTTTCACCTTCCTGTCCAGATGTCACATATCACTTTGCTTGCTAGCTAGCAACACGATGTCGTTCGCATTAAACAAACCTGGAAGCTCCAGCTCAACTACTGTACCCGCATGTTCATATGTGAGAGATTAAACCCGATACTGCTTCTCTCTATAGCGCCCTTTCTTCCGTTACCCTGTACATAATAAACAACAGCGTGGATAGAGGGCACCCCTGTCTGATTTCTTGTTGATATCCGCTTGCTCCTGGCTCCTCGCTCATCATCCCTTTCCATTCAACGCAAACTGTATTGCCTACGTAAATCTCCATCAAAAGCGGCATACAGTCGTTTCCTATGCCTTCCCTTTCCAAGATATACCACAATATGTTGCAGTTTACGTTGTCACACGCTCCGGTAATGTCTAAAAAACCCACATACAGCGGTCTCCATTCTTGTCTGGATATTCCTATACAATGAGTAAGGACAAATATGTTATCATCCTGACGCCTACCTATTCTGAAGACATTTTGAAGTTCTCCCAGTATGCTCTCACATATTCGGCGAAACCCTGCCGGATACTTCAGAGTCGACAACTACTCAAAAATAACTGTGAGGAAATCAATAAGCTCTTGCACCAGCTCGCTGATGTTATCTGAATGCCGGGGCACACGGGAATCGAGGCCATTGAAGTGGCTAACCTACTCGCCCGCGAATCACGGCGCTGGGCCCCCTCCATCCCCTACGCAGGTCCATTCTTTCACAAGGCGCACACAGTGCCCACACTAACCCCATACTTAGAAGACACAAGACAGTTTTCAACTGCGAAGCACAAACAAGCACCCTGCATCTAGCAGCAAGGCAACAACCAATATGGGGACAAGTAGCAGAGCCTTCGCCGGAGTGTTGGCTCTGTAGTTGTAACCCAAACGCTCCGTGCATACTTTGGCACTGCGGACCTCCATTTCCAACACCTCCCAACAGCGCCAACTTCGCCCTAACCGCTACTCCCTAGTCGATGACTGCAGCCATCACACACGACGGTTAAGCGATCCTGGCTGCCTACATCGACTATGCATTGGTACAGGCGATTAGCGGGTTCCTGGACTGAGGGTTTTATTGCATTTTATTATTGCGATATGAGTTATACGGACACTCCAAGCGAATTTTCGCCGCCGTCATCGCCGTGAGGTTTCGTATATGTTTAGGCATATCTATTCGCTACGCCTCGCCCTGCTATATTACATGCGGTATAAGCGGGCTATATTGACACACCGTTCTTTCGCTAATCTTGCTCATAACAGGTCTTACATTCCTTACAATATTATTCCTCGGAATTTTGAGAGTAGCAGCATACAAACAAATCTCATGGAACAAAACAACGACAGCACATGCCTTTCATCCTCAATCTTCTCAGACTCCGGAATCGGCCCACAAAACAGAGAGAGAGAGGAATATAAAGAAGGCAGGTATGTTAACCAGCCAAGAGGCTGGTTGGCTACCCTACGCTGGCGGAAGGGAGAAGGGCGCGGAGAAAAAAGTGATTGAGAGAAGGTATAGAGGTGTGCACGGACAGTACTTGTGTCAAAGCCGCTCGTGCAAACCAGACGTTCTGAGAAAGCACAGAAGTGCCTTCACTGCCTTCTGAGCCGATGATCGGTAGGGATGGTGCTGTAGTACTGTCTGTTCACTCAGAGGATGATCATCTAATTTTCTCAATCTGCCGGACAAAGATTTTCTTTGTGCTTGAAATGGAGGAAAGTGGCACAATAAGTTGTCAATGTTCTTCTCGCATCCGCAAACACCACACGCAGGACTATCAGCCATTCCAATTAGTGTTGAGTAGGCTTTCGTGAAGGCAACTCCAAGCCACAACCGACACAGAAGAGACGCTTCGCGTCGATGCAGCCCGGCCGGAGGTCTGAGTCGCACTGAAGGGTCTAGTCTGTGCAGCTTTGCGCGCCTTGAATGTGCGGTATTCCACTCTGCTAAAGAGAGTGCGTGTGCTAGAATGCGAAGTTGTCTTGCAACGTCAGTCCTTGAGAGAGGAATGGGGACGCAGCGGTCTTCTTTGTTGGACGTCCGAGCTGCCTTATCTGCGTCATCATTTCCAATGATACCGCAATGACCTGGTATTCATTGAAGAGATATCACGACCTTTTTCTCTCAAGTGATGGGCATGTTCCACGATTTCGCACGTGAACTGCTCGTGAGTTCCATGTCGGAGAAACGACTGTACACATTGGAAGGCCGGCCTTGAATCGCAGAAGACTGCCCATTTCCGAGGACTTTAAGCAGTTATCACATGAAGCGCGTCGCGGAGAGCCAGAAGCTCTGCAGCTGTAGACGTAGCGGTACGGCAAGTGTTGAAGCCCACGAAAGAGGTTTAAAACATACCCCATACTGAAATGTGGTAGTAAATTTGCTAACAAAGGCATTGGCTTTTATGAATAAACACAGATGAAGCTGTCTGATGGCATGGTTCAAACATAGGATCGCTAAAACATCAGCTCTTTTGTACTTGGTTAGCTTACATTTACTTCAATTCATACTGCTACTGCAGTTACGAGTGTTACACTTCATGGAATATTCTAACATGAAGCTATCGCATTCATTGCTTCGTCTGAATGGCAATGCATCTGGTTGATGTCCTTGAACCCTTGTGGCGTGGGTTCGATTAAGCTCAGCATCGGTGAAATTTGAGGGATCGTTTTCGTCATTGTAGGTGGTGCGTTCACGGTGGCACATACCTGGTTACCCAAGTTTGTGTGAAGTACGTTCATTGAGGAGCGCACACACCTACTGGCACGTAGCGAGTGGCACAAGTTGGCATCAAAAAGGTTCATTTAAGACTAGCACGGACCATGTAGCACATACCCAGTACTCCAAGTCGGCGTCAACGAGTTTCTTCGAACAGCGGTGCCTACACAGTCCCGCATCTACAGTGACCCCCTAGCTGTTGGCGTGAAAGAGGTTTGTTGAAGAGCGGCACGGACGTACGCATTTACAGATACTGAGTGCCCCAAGTTGGTCTGATAGCTGGGTTTGGACCTTGCAATATCAGCACAGTAGCGCAATGCGCTAACCATTCGACCAAGAACTACCCAGTGACCCAGGGAAGCGTGGAAGCGGTTAGATAGAAACATACATAGCTACACAGGTACAAACAAGTATACAAAAATATATAGATATTTAGCCTCCGGAAAGTGCGTTAAGTATCCTATGAATGCTAATGGATTAAAACGAACGCAAGGGAACTCGGCTACCCGTACTACGTTCATTGAAAAACAATGGAAGCTGTGAACCATTTCTTCCCAAGTAGGGAATTCATTCACTACTGCACCTTGAAATATCTCCAATAGTTCAAAATGTCATGATAAGAAAGAAGAAAATGTCTAATGATAGTTCCATAGAACACAGCTACGAAACCTACCTCAACAAAGTAAGAAAGAGCAAAAAGTCAGACCTGTCGCGTACGACGCTTATATAAGCAACGTTCAAACTGCACAATGTAAGATCACTGCACACTGTGCACAGGAAGCCATTCGTGGAGTGCTCTTTTAAAGAGGGCAACGAGGCGAGGCTAAAAGCATTCTGATCACATTCCTTCTGCGTTACGGTTCACATGCCTCGTATCATTTCCTCGACTAGGCTTTTGTCAGGTGTAATACGCGTGAGTAAAAAAATGTGATTTGGTGCCAAGTCAAATGCGAAGAGATCCGTATGGAAGGCCCGCGCCATCACGCTCCGCTTACCCCTTCTTCCTAAACGTAGGGAACAAAATTTGAATCGAAGGCTAAAAGACACATACGTTACCAGCCTTGAGTGCAATGTCGAAGGTTCTTCGTGTGCCGTATTGTTAGAGATCTCCAATGGCAAAAAAAAAAAAATCTCCGTCGCAAGAGCTTTTCATTGAATTCGAGTCTCTGCCTCCGAGCTTTCGAAGGATATGAAGTGGAGTACATACATTCTAGGTGAAGTAATTCTTTTGTATTTGATCAAATATTTTTTTCCTGGAAAACCGACTACGTCTTCCTGTATGTACGCGTGACTGGCGGATCGGAGAAGAAGCTGTCTATGAAAATTTAATGTTGGAGGTAGCTCCGAGATCACAAAACTGGCAGAGGTTTCATTTCAATAAAATCTTTATCCCCCTCCCCAATGAAACGTCTGAAACTTATGACAAATATCTTCGAGATTCTGTGTGGGCAAAGGTTCGATACCGATGGCCAAGGATTCTACTGCGGAGGCGTGCGACTTCCTTTGATTGGAAGCTGAGCGTTTTGAAAGTTTATCAGCTCTTAAGCAATGTGTATAAAACTTGTGGGCAGTTCAAATGCTTTATCAGATGCTTAAGTTGCTTAGCCAATAATAATTTCTGAGTTTCAACATTCCTGCACAGTTGGCGCCTAAGACAAGTTCCATGCATCGCTCCGTGAGTTTGCTTATCAATGCGTCAGCGGCGTGTTCTCACGATGTCACGACCATCACATAGCGTGAATCCCTGTATCGAGCTACGACCTTTAGTAAAGCCATGTATCTGTGACCATTCGTTTGGGAGCGCTTGAGTAGCGGCGCGCGGGCGTGTATCTATTTCGTATTTTGGATGTTTCGTGCACTTTTCTTCTTTCTCGCAAAAAACAACGAGGCAAAGCTGAACACGAAACAAATGCTTGATTCGGATGTTATTTTAAGTGACCTACAAATTTGTAATTGATATGTTTGTGATTCAAGCAATAATTAGAAAGTTCATGAATTAAAAGGAATTAACTGATACTTCATGTTGAGAAATATCACCCCGAGGTTAATTACTTTCTGCGAGGCCCCATTTCGCGTTCCATTATTCTCCCAACTAGCCCGCTGGAAACTCATCGTCCCTACCCCCACCCCCTTAACGCGAAATAAAGCAAAACTTCACGCGAAGCACATTGATTGGCCAAATTGAACCACATGGGCATATTCTCTTATTCCCACATATTGACATCATGGTTCCTCATCAACACAGTAACATTTTTTGTTGCTTATTTGTTTGTTTTTCTCGTTTCTTTTATGAAAGTGCATTTGTGAAGTGTTGATGAGATGTTTCTACACGTTTGTTAAGTTCAACAGAGGAGGTGTACTGGACTAGATTAAAGCAAGTTAAGAATAATGCTTCAGACGAGATGTACCAATCGGCGCCAACGTTGGGCAGGCAGTTCGGTCCGCTGAGACCCTCAGCGGTGTACATAGCGTGCCTGTGTGCGCGTTCGCGCATGCTTGAGTGCTAGTCCAATTGTGAATTCGCGCTTGGTATCACGCCACGCGAGGCTCGACGCGTCAATTCTCCGGCAATGACTGCGCGCGTGCAGCGGAAGAGTTGGCGCGTAATATTGTATATATACGGGCCTGCAACGGCGCACAGTCTCGCGCGCAGTGCGTCCGCTCTCCTCCCGCTCGGTCTCGCCATACTTTCAGGCACGCAATTCCATCAAGTTGTTCGCTCAGGCGTTCGATCGTTCGATACACGGCCAGTCATCTTCTCAAAGCGGGAGGTCGGGAGAAGGGACGAAGAGAGCCGTAAAGAGCTTGCATGAAGCCTGCGTGTGGGTAAAGGGGAAGTCGCTTCTCTGACAGAAATGATTCAATTCTTTCCGGCCGTCTTCCGGTCTTTGCGTCCTCTTCATCGCATTGACTATTCTTTCCGCCTTCCAGTGGAGTTCAATGGAGCCACTGCGTCAGATGCACACACTTCATCGACGAAGAGAGGTAGAAAGAGAGAAAAGTTGCTTTGTTTAGGCCAAGAGAAAATGCGGCCTATCAGCATAAGAGCGCGCCATGCGTAGGTCCGTAAGGGCTATACATGTGGTACAACTAGAGAGACTAAACTGCACAGTCTGGTTTAGCTGGAGTTTTACAGGAACAACTGAACCAGCCACGCAGTTCAGAAAGAGCCTCGCAGTAATGTCAGAGCAAACATCTACAGCTCTAAGGGATAGAACTGATAAATAATTGATAATTGATTGGTAATATTATCGCGAGAGGAAAGGTGAGAGAAGTCCACCGGCAGCGAGCTCGCCTTCAGTGAAACGACCAGAACAACCATCGTCGTTCACATAGTCTTCTGCCCCTAGCCAGTTCGAAAATGGGCACCCAATCTGATGATGATGATTCTAAAATGAACATGTAAAATACACGTAGTAATGGGTGCCCCATCTGATGTTGATGATTATACAGTGAACATGTAAAACACATGTGACAGTTTCCCATTATCTGGGCTGTTGCAGTAATACATTGCAATATACTTATCGCAAGCCTAGCACGCGACTCCATAAGCATGGCGAATGAGGAGGCGATTAGAGAGTGGAATTGGGAATGGATAAAGGCTTTGCGTGAACACAAAGGTTCGTTAAGAACTTAAGCGAAATACTGGCACTAATACTTCTGGATGCTCCACGTTATTTAGAAAATCTAGATTAGGGGACTTATGCTCTTGAATGTTCCAGAGCCGGTCATTGGGGTAAGTGGTCGTGCACTCTTAATCCGGTTACACATAGGTTCCATTTAAAAGTAACGTTCCACATATTTTTACTGGAACGAACCTCATATTTGTGTGGATCCGGCTGTTCTCGCGATTAATATGGGTATCAGGAATTGCAACCTCTAAATTCTTTCTTTACTTTTTCTTCATCTAAGGGGAACATACAAACGTTATGTGGATCAACGAATTGTTCCACTTACTCTGTTGCCCTTACTATTTTCCCGTTCCACTTACACCTTTTGAGCGAGATACTTCTTTTTTCTGCTGTTCCACTTGAAAACATATGCATTGCAGTGAAGCAAGTGGCGAAGAAGCTAAGTGACGACTTACGTTTTATTCGCATCCCCGTCTTTTACTCAAGCAATCGCAGCGGGCAGTCACCATGAATAAAAGGAAAGCATAAATATTTCGAACTTAAAGACCAAATCGTCTTGCTAAGCGTACTTTTTGCTTCATTAAAACGCCGACGTGAAGTTACGCTGGAGTACAAAGCTCACGACAGTTACTTGCTTAGTATGTCGATTAGCACTGTTTCGAAAAGCGGAAGGGGTATTGGGCTTATGGTTTCATCTGGAAACGCAAACCCAACAGGGCAGAGCGAGACACAAGTGGCGCAGAGTGAAACAAATTTATCCGCACAAGCTATAAGTATACGAGGGAAAGTATGAATATAAGGGGAAGGTAGCCGAGAGAAATAAAGTCAACTAAGTTCAAGTGCCGTCTAGAAATGAAATTTCACAATTTAACAGTGATGTAGACTGTGAACTCACCATCTATATCCCTAGTTTCCCCGTCATGATTACGATGCACAACTTAAGTGTGCGGAAATTTTGAAGCGCAGCCACATTTTGCACAATGAGCAGACATATACAACCCAGGCGCAGACTTCAGCGCGCTGTGGTGTTCTCGAAGGCGCACATTCAGGCAGCTCCCATCGTACCCAATGTATACCTTGTCACAGGACAAAGAAAGGCAGTAGACAAGATTACATGTACAATTCGTCTTGCAATGGATATGAATTGCACCACAACCTTTTTTTTTTCAAAGCGCGAGTCCTTGTTTCTAATTTTTAAATCAATTTTCGTATCGTATTTGGTGCCTGCTATTGCATGAAGTGGAGAGGGTAACTCTCGACCACGCCAAAAATAGCGCAGCAAGCAGAGAGCAATATAGTCTCTGAAAATTTTAATTTGTTCACAATGATTGCAATTATTGTTAGTGGTGTGACACGTACAGGCAATATTCGAGGACGATGCGATTGTAATAATTCGCCATGAAAGAACTGTCGAAGTTATCCCGCGATGGTGAGACAATGACGATCTGCTCAATAATTTTGAAGTACAAAAATGCTACATTATGGTGTCAAAGTTATAACTATATAGCGACCAAGCGTGGCCGCACAACTTATTCCACGTGGCAAACTGGGAAACAAAAAACTCACCTACCCTTTTCAAAAGATCCGTCGTATAATAATACATTCGCTTATTTGTGCTTTGAGGCCGCGCATGAGCAACCATTTTATGGTTTGATTTCATCTGTGCTATGTTTCGTGGCCAACTGCCCTTTAGCCTCCAAAGTGTAAAGGAATGGCACAGGGGCCGCAATTTGGATGATCCTTGCAAACGTCTACGTTTTTTTACAACACCACAGGTCTATTTGTGAAAGCGTCGTTTCCTTTTTCTACTTTTTCACATTTATTTTGTTCTAGCGCTTAAACCACGAGAAACTTGCCGAGCCCGTTCACACTAAAATCGAACTATAAAAAGAAACATCGCCAGGTTCGAGCAAGAAGGAGCG
The DNA here is from genome assembly GCF_038994185.2 of Dermacentor albipictus. Lineage (NCBI taxonomy): Eukaryota > Metazoa > Arthropoda > Arachnida > Ixodida > Ixodidae > Dermacentor > Dermacentor albipictus. The sequence goes on along the minus strand of NC_091824.1, from coordinate 149,656,942 downwards.
AGCGACTCTAAGTGGTTAGTTCGTCAGGAAAGAACGCTTCAACACACGAGGCACACATTATTTGAAATTGTGTGGAATTGAACCGTTCAAGCTAGCGAACACCCATACAAGCTAGCGCCAGCGTTCCGGGTAGACTGACACTGAAAACATAGATAAATAAATAAACAGAATTCAATGCTCTCAGAAAAACGCGAGCGAATGACATATGTCCCTATGCCACCATGTCGACGCTTCTAAGTGGGCGAATATGAGTAACTTGGCATAGCATTGCTACGCAGCCCGGTAGCTTTTTTTCCCCTTTTCTTTTTTAACAATCGGAGACACATTAGTTTTACGCCGTATGCCACAAATCGTGGCTGAAAAGAAACGCATACGAAATCGCCTTGCGCCGCGTCCATGTTTACTGAGCAAAGAATTTATCGTAAGCGAAGTGTGGGATCTGAGCACGCGAGAGGGGGAAAAATGGTTTGTGCGTTGGCGGTAAATATGAAATGAATGAGACATTTGCAGCAATTTTTCGTCTGATCGCCAGCCTTCGTGGTTCTCGAGAACGAGAATGATGGCTCGGCGGCTACGCTGGTATACGACGGCATCGTTTGTTTATACCTGCAACTCTGGGTAAAAAAAAATCAAGTCCCAAGCTAGTGAGCAATGAACGTCGTAGAATTTCAATCTTTCAAGACACAAAGTTTACGGATTGCTCAAGCAAAAATAGTATTTGTCGCTAGAGCTTTCAGCGCCACTTATGTTTTCTATCGTGAGTAGCACGCTAAATAAAAGAGAACTCTTCACACACCGCATTCGAAAGGACAAACTGTCCAAAAGTCATATGACGTGGCAGTGTCTCTGATAACTATAGTATATTCGGGGTATGACAAGTTGAAATCATCCGCATCGACCGATGTTGAATTTATCACTGTCGAACGCAGCGCCAAACTTGGGAAGCGACGAAATTGGACGCTGTCGCGCCAGCGGAGCCGCGCCAACTGCGAAGAGGCCAAGTTTTTGTTCGTTCGCATGCTGCATTGTTACTGTTTTGAAAAGTGCGGATTTTTTCTTCGGTTTGAGAAATTTCGATGTCACAGCAGACCTGGCTTTAGCATCCGTCACGGACTTCACAAAGAGGCAAGCGCTTTTACTTATTACTGTCATTGTATATGTCAATTTTGCTGCAAACCTACGGCGCTCACGTTTTCGCGCCATTGTCAAGCACACGAAATCTGCTCGCGTAACAAGTAACAAGTGAAGTTCTTACGAAACGTTACCGCACCGCCGCAGCTTCTATTGAGCTGTTAGCTGGAATGACAGCGTATGACACATACGCTGCGTTTTCTCGCTCAATCGCTCAAGCACGGCACTCCGTCGTGCGTGGCTTATATTCTGACTGCTGTTGTAGAAGTCGCGGGGCGCTTTTTTTTCTTTTTTTTGTGTTGCTGGGTGTACGTCGGAGAGACTTTCTCGCGTATGCTGCGCTCGTGCTGAGTCAGTCGTGATGTATTATTTCTCGCGCCTTACGGCGCTCTACCTTCAAATAATATCACTGATTTTCCCGAGGGAACAGTGGGGGACTAGTAGAGACCGGGCTTGCTCTCTTGGAGCAGTATCTTCGCGCATGCCCGGCTCTTTTGTTGTTTCCGGTGTACAATGTGTTTCGCACTTAGGGGAAAACTCGGAGCGCCTTGCATCGCGATGCGGCGAGCGCTTGAGTCAGGCGACGGCAGCACCGCGCGCAGGCGTAGGTGCTCGAGTGGCGGGGTCTTGAGCGGCGTCGTCTGCTACGGCGACGCGCGCTGGCTGCATTGTCAGGAAGCGTGCTACTGTCAGGGGCAGTGCGCCGATGTCATCGTTACTGCGTGAAATGAGCCGGTATTCTTTACTAAGCGTTGTGCGACGCCCCCTGATGCGCCTCGATGGTAAGTTCATCGCTGAAAGGTGCAGGACAGTCATAGACGACGTACTGATTCCATACATTCTTGACGGCCCATTCCTGGAACGCGACTATATATTCTAACACGATGGCCGCCGATCCACACTGCTCGTGTTGTGCAAGAACTGCTGCGAGAGCGCGCCGTTACTCTCTTGGAGTGGCCGCCCCAATCTACGGGCGCCAACATCATTTAATATGTCTGGGGCTCGTTGAAAGTATCGCTGGCGCACCATTCCCTCTATCAGTCACCCGAGGATAGGCTTCGATCCACCATCGTCAGCGACGGAGATGTGCTGCGAATGAACACTTCGCTGATCAAGTCACTCTACACTGCACTGCCTTCCAGGATGAGCGCTGTCATCGCTGCCGCTGGGGACATGACGAGGCACTAACTGAAGTTCGGAGCGTGACGTGTCCGATTCCCCGCCGGCGGGCAGGGTCTGTCTGGTGTAGTGAATGATTGTCGCGAAAAATCACTTCCAGCTCATTGTTCGTTCGCATGCTGCATTGTTACTGTTTTGAAAAGTGCGGATTTTTCGTATCTTTTCGATTTTTATTCGTATCCGTTTGGTTCATCGTGTTCGACCCTCATAGTTATCATTGGATGCAGTTTATCAGCAGCTCTAAAACTCGTCATAGTAGTTGAGATATGTAAAGATTTATTCAATGAATGCTTAGTGTGCAATATATTGTAAAAATGTCGCTTACTTTCAGACAATCAGGGACGCCATTTCAGACCCAGCAAATTTGGATGTCAGCAGAATAAAAGTCTTGCTGGAGGCAACGCTGGAAGCTCGGCGGAAAAGCCCGGAGAATGAACTTCCTGTGTACTTTCTAAACCCAGACGTGGTACGACCATCTTTAAATTCTTGACTTTCCATTTCACACAAATGTTATGACAGTTTTCGCTTTTTTTAAGAAATGGTGGTGATGTTGGATTCCAAAGTAGATACACCAGATGACACTAGAGTGGTGCATGTAGTGCACACATTAGGTGTCTTGTCCACCATGTCTTCTAGTTGATTTGGTAAAATTTGTTACAGTTGGAAAAAATAGTACTATGAACATTGCTACACGGCAGGAACATTTCTTTAATGTGCACATTTCTGTCCAAAGGTGCAAGCATTGTGGAATTGCAGTTTTTGTTTCTGAAATGTGATTCATGTTTTATATACAAAACTAGTGCTGTGTTAGCTTTCTGTGACACCATTTTTTTTAAACCTAAGAACACCACAATTGAAATGTGTAGTTCCAGAGATTCAGCCTTGTCACTGTGTCTAGCCTCCTAGGTATACTGAGTACTCTGTGTACATTATTGCAGCTTGCACTTGAGGCCGAACTGAGGTTTGAAGCTTCTTACGAAGACATGCTAGCCAAGCTTCAACATATTCGAAAGATGCTGGGTCGAACGAGCTTCATCGAGATTGACGAGTACCTTCGGCCAAAAAAAGCTGAATTTGCCCTGATCTCATTGGTAAGCATTCTTTATGCTCAACGTGCTAACGCGCCTTCGCTCACGTGCTAGTCCATACTTTAGCACATTTCTAAAAATCAGTCATTGATCTAGTCACATTTATGCTTTGGCAAAAAATACTTTGCAACTTAGATGCCATTTTGTTTAGTTTTGCTGAAGTTGTAGATACCTATTTAAGGAATTGAGTAGCTACCAGTTCTGGCAAATGCTAGAGGGCATTTTGCTGCAGTGCAGTGAACCAAAGTTTCTTTTCAAGGAGACACATGAACGAGGTGTGCCTATTCCTGGCCCTTGTATCATCGCCCAAGATGGACACAAAGTCGTCTGCAAGGGCCACACCATTGATCTGGCTGCGGGATCATCACTGGAGCATGCTCTAATCATTTGCGTAACACTTTATTTTATCTTAGATATCACGTACCCAAATGCATTTGGTCAAACTTTGGGTTTGGTCCAGACAGCATTAGCTAAGAGGGAGCCTTTTCCACGCTGCTTGATGTCACACAAACTTACGCTGTGTTTAAAACAGTTGAAACATCCTGCAAGAACTCGTTAGCTGATGAGATGCTGTATGTAAGATCTCCTTTTTTCTTTGAGCACAAACAATGCAAAGAGGTAGCAGTGACTCACACAAACCTACAAACTAAAGGACAGCTTTTGGGTTTGGTAGTTCTAAAAACGCATTGCTTAAAGTTGTGGCCAGTCATAACAGCTTTGCTTTAAGCATGTACACGCATTGTCACCACATTTAGGGCAACTGTTTATTGGTCTATTTTCTTTTTTGACTTTGGGGGACAAATGATAGGTGTGATTTTTTGCAAGTGTATGTGGCATACTCCAAGCGATACTGTTGCACTTTGTAGAAAAATGCGTGTTGCTACAGTGAGGCATAACAACACTTATGAGGCTCGCATTAAATACATTACTCTTTCTGGATTAAAAAAGAAAATAGCTGTCGTATCAGCAAATTTGCAGTAAGTGTCATTTTCCAAGCTCGTAGCTAAACATTGATATTCGCAGTTATTTGTTTTGCGTACGTTGTAATGGCAAAATTGCAGCCATCCACCAATTATGACTTTTCCACTTATTAGGAATTGCCAAACCCGCTGTTCTCAAACATTGGTCCTGAACATTCGAGCCCAAATTTCGACCAATAACACATTCGTTGGGTGAACTAGAATAACCAAGTCTTGTGTCACAGTTCCAGCATATTTTGATTATAAAGACTTAATATTGTGTCTACAAGAAATTGTGTTAAGCTGCAGCTTTTAATTAGTGTATATGTGCTACAAATATGAATGAACAAGGCAATTTGTGAATGGAGCTTATTATTAAGATGTCAGGAAAACTGACATTACTGAAATGCCATTTCTTATGAGAAATTTTTTAATCTACGAAAGGCTGTTTTTAATTTCAAACCTTTTTGATATGACATCCTGCATAAAAATTAAGCATTGTGAAATGCTACATGAGGCTAGTAGGCAGTTTTTTGTTTTTTTTAGCAAGGTCTGTACCTGCCCTTCAGTTTACAAGTTGTGAATGACTTGCAAGTTGTCTTATCTATAGTCAGAGAAATGCTTTTTGTAGGAAAAGTGTGTCCTCATATACAGGGCTTGCAACATGAGAGTAGTATTTTGTGATTGCTGAAAGTTAGTGCTTCTATCGGCTGTTTTGAATGTTTTCTTGCTGTATAACAGCTTTAGATGCAGGGGCAGCCCTTCCCTTCTAAGCATGTAAAGGTTAAAAAAGAATTTTGACCTCTTATATGAAGCATTCCTGTCAGCCTTCATTTTAGTGGCAACACATCTTGTTCTTTCCTCTTTGTAGCCTTCTGAATTACTCCTTGTTCTCTGTGGTCGATGCAGTGGAATAGCTGTTTAGTGCTTGTGCTTGCTTGGCTCTGGTGAGCGGTGTTATAGCAATTTAGGAAGCTACCTTGCTTGCTTTAGTGGTTTTGATAAAATTCATGATACAGCAGGAAATGCTAAGTAGCGGTGAATTGTAATCGGTTATAACTAATAGCTAATGCCGGAAGGTTTATGCCTGCCTGCACATTTAGTTTGAAGCAATGTCTGTACCTGTTTTTAAGACCACAAGCTGCCTTATAGTTTCGTCTTATCTGGTCGGGCAGAAAAGTACTATTTGGAGGAAGCTGTGTCCTTTTAATGCTTTATGAGTTATCTATTTCTTTAGCACTACCATGTTACTTTTTGTTGGGCGTGACTTTTATTATTATATATGCTATTATCGTTTTTAATGCACAGGAAGAACTCTGCTTTTTATTATTTAGCGTTCTTTTTAATGATTCCACATTGTACTGATGGCATGCAGTAGGCTTCATTGTTTATTGCTGTGCAGTATGGGTCTCTTGATTGTTTAGTTTGCAATGATGTTTTTGCATTGTTGCGGTTCTGAACGATTATGTAAAAGTTTTTATGTAATAAAATATCAAAAAGAGCATCTGTGTAATTATTACAGTAGTGTTTCGTACTAATGAATAAGTGTATTTCCATTTTAAAACAGCAGGACTCTGTTTTTGGCACCATTTTCCGGCAAGACTTCTAGCAGAATTCTTTACAGGGTTACTTCCTGCCATTTATTACTACATAGATGACCTGGCTAGCTGAAATAGTGTTGCAGACATTATATATATGTGGTATTGTTACAGGAAAAATAGCAGTCAATTTATACAAAACGGCACTGCAGGAATAAATATGTGGAACATGGTTTCACTTATACCATTCTTCACTGAAGAGGAACATTGTTCCACACATTAGTGTGTGGAACGTGGTTTCTCTTACATCATTGTAAACTTAAGAGCAACAATGTTCTTCATATTTAAAATTTATCCAGCTCCCGTGTTACTCATATATAAGGGGAACTTTTTTGCAAAAAAGTTGCCCTTACTAAGAGGAACCTATGTGTAACCAGATTAAGAGTGGCATGGTAGCACAAAGCAACATCAAACCTCCCAGTCAAGCGTTTTCGCAAAGAGATTAATTTGACGAGATTGATGCATATGGAGTCTCTACGCTTACTTCGTCGCGCATCGTGGAAAGCACCAACTCATCAGATGAGTTCTAGGACGATCTGTAGAGGATGCGTTACTCTTAGTGCACTGCTAAGTTTCATCACCCAGCATGGACGGAAAAAGTACACTTTTGGATGGACATTGTTTCTGTGAACGTCTACATTGAGAGCACTGCGAGAATTTAGAGACTACAGAACACGTCTCTTGCATCTGCCCACGATATACTGTGAGAAGAGAATAGGTGAGTTCTAGATTTGACGAACGCAAGCGGGTTTGGGTGCCCAAAAGTACCTTTGCGTACGCAAAGCGCCGCGCCCGGCTTGGTTTCTTTTGTACTCCTTTGGTATTCTTTTGCAAGCTCGGCAATTTGCGTCCCCTAACTTTGCGTTCGCCAAATCCAAAACTCCCAAATCACTGGAAAAACATTTGTCCAAGTTCATCAATCAACCATTGTCTGAAGTTATCCTATTGGGACTTTGGCCGGGCGCTTGTCGTCTGCGTGGTATTCTATAGGCTCGGACGAAATTCTTGCTGCAGAGTAGTCTGAATTTGAGAATTCGAAGAGTATTCGCTATTCAAATTCATTCACAACCATTTTCGTCCACGTCGTCAATGCCTTTTCTCTTTCTGATTTTACTTCTGTTTCCCTTCCCCAATGCTGAGCAGCAGGTCAGCAAGTGTGTAACTGCGCAACTCGCTCTGGTCAGTTCAGAAAAAGCGCAAGCGAGACTATTGGACAACGGAGCGTGGCGTTTATACCGTACGGACGCGCACTCTTCCGGCTCAGCACGTCGAGCATCCCACGGAAGCGCTTTCATGGACAGGATGCGGGTTCGTCGGCCCTCCGCGCCCAAGCCGGAATATGGCCGGCTGACGAGCATGTCGCGGCCCGGAATTGTGCGATGCTTCGGCAACCAGGACACTCCTCCTTCTCTCCGCGCACTGCTCTTGGAGTCGAATAAGCGTTGCGTAGTGGCCCGACACGTGTCGAGGTAATGCCAGACGAAAGAAGGATGCACACTGCCACAAAGCACGGTAATTAAAGACCAGCGAGAAATTTTCAACATCTAGGACAGGACCACTGAATAGCCAACGTCTGTCTAAAGTAGTTTTACAACGAAGTTGTATAAGGCTAGGGTTCCATGCATTTTTGCTCTCCTTGGACAAAAACTATTATCATCAATGGCTCATACCCCCGTAAGCATTCATGCTCCAGTAAGCAGCCCAAAATGCAATGGCGCATAGACCCGTAAGGCAGAGGCTACAAGCACTCAGTAAAGTGAACCGAACGGTGTTTAAATCCTTTCTAATCACGCATACAGCATACAGAACAGCATGTCGAATACTGTCATCATCAATGGCTTATTACCGCGCATTGCTCAGATCGAATCTGAAAGACCGACTCTGGGCAGTCCAGCGGGCCAAGGAAGCCGCCGAGAGGCAATAACTCTTGGCCGTAATATCGGCGGGTGCCCCAGGCCACTAACTCGCCGGACGCGAATCATTCTGATTCCAAATAAAGTTTTCTCACTCACTCACTCACTCCGTCGGGACGTGCACTACCACGTAGCGGGCTGCTCCTAAGTCGGGACAGAAAGACTTCCTCTCTGCCGCGTCACGGGCCCGTTGGACTGCCCATAGTTGGAATTCAAAATCAGGACTGCGTGGGCAAGCATAAAATGCAATGACTCATAGTCCCGTAAGGTTTATGGCTACACACTCTGCATGAATTAGCTGCGATGACACTACCCCTGTTGTCGTTGCTAGCGATTTCAATGTGGATGTGTCCGTACCGAAAAGGGAGCAGTTTACGCGTTCCGTGTTGCATATATATCCCTTGCTATGCAACACCGATCCGGCCCAACCGATCCCCCAGCGGCGCACGTGCATTCATTTGACATTATCAAAGAATGTGATTGCAGTTGGAAGTGAAATAATGACCACCGATCAAAACAATAAATGAGCCTGCGTACCTTTCTTCACGATGACCACACATCAAGACAATAAACGAGTTCGTACCTTTGTCAAAAATTGTCACCTCCGCGTCGTGTGCTAAACAGCTTCGCTAGTCAACCACCTTCGCAGAGTGGAATGGCTCCTGAGTTTTTATTTGTGCTCTCTCATTTTCTGTTCGTTTTCAGGGGATCGTGTCAGTTGAAACTTTATTATTTAAACACGTTATTACTGTATATAAGGCCTACCACGTTGACTTCGCGCGGCAAGCTAATACGAAGGGTGCCTCGAAATCTCATGCACAAAGCAAAAAACTAGCTAGACTGGGTGCTCTCTGGCCAGTTATGACATTGCCCTTTCATCATTACATTATCGATTCCTTCACACAGCTCGTCTACCCCTACTAAATCTGGAAGAAGCATCTCGTACGTCACGAAGACTGAACAAACAATTCAGCTACAGCCGCATAATGGCCCTACACACGTTTTCAATTTTTCATTTCTGCCTCGTGCTACCTGTCTGTGGTATTCTTATCTTATCATGCCTGTGTTCAGGATAACATTGCTTCCCAATACGACCATGACCGATTTCGTCGTCAACTGGCCGAACGCTTTGCCGTCTGATCCCTCTAGTTCTTCGGGGTCTTCGTTTTCCCCTGTGCCGTTATTCTTTCCCTGTAGTTTATACATCCTAACCAAGCATCTTGAATGATCCGTAGTACATGAATTCAGTACGTGTCTTGTTCTTTCTTTATTTTTCCGAACAAATCACGTGTGAGCACACATTTTTCATAATCTGTAAACCTGGAGCCCATTATCGATCCCGGTTTATTGTTGTCTACTGTGTTCTTTCATTTTTTTTATTTTTTGACTCACTTGCATTTCGGTACTTCAGTAGTTGATATGACTTCCCTCGTGTTTGTATGGTTGCCATGTAATGCAATAATCTTCATGTAATATATACACATGTCACTGTGCGTGTATTTGCTCCTGTTTCAGTTCTCATTTTGACTGAGCTCTTGTATTGACTTTTCACGTGGCGTGCGCTATTGTGTCGTACAAATAGTGATTTGTTACGCTGGTGATATTATGTTGCTTTGAATAATGCTTTCTTTGCGCTTATGAAACCATAGTGCCCCTTACCCGATGCCTTCCTAAAGACCTGTCAGACGGTCAGCAAAACGGCAACAAGGTGAAAGCAGGAGCCAACGTTCCGACAAGTGGAATTGTCTTCTTCAAGGTTCAAGGTATCTGTAAGGTATTCCTGAAATAAATAAATAAATAAATAAATAAATAAATAAATAAATAAATAAATAAATAAATAAATAAATAAATTATATGACTACCTTTAGATTGGTATCAGCTTTGAACTAACACCTGAATATGAATGTAGTCAAGCGCATAAGAGATGGAGTTTTTCAACATGAAAAGTCATAGTAGGAGGTGCCCTTTATAAGGATGAAATCCTCATTACTTTCGATCAGTGCGCAAGCTCGCACGTATGATGATGGGATTTAGAATAGTGTAAATGAATATGAAATGCTTCGCGCATTTGATTGATTCGAAAATAATACAATATAAGCGCTCGATCGCGGATTCTTGATTTGAATTTTGCACTGAAAGAAACCATCCTGGAAACATACTAAGAGGAACTCAACGTAATCAATACAAAACCACAGCTCTGAATCGTGAGTTCAATTGATAATTTTTCTTTCATTCTGGGAATTTACTGCATATGTACTAGAAAAAAATAATTTACGAAACATTGTGCTTGTTAGTTTGTCACTCCGAGGACAGAACTCTATCAGCATTCAGTATCTTTTTCTATTAGCAGCTTTCGGGAAATGTACAGTACACGTTATATATGTCTGCAGTGCTGAGTCAGGGTAGGATGAATATTTCGTTCTCTAAGAAACAGTTTTTAAAGCGAAAGCTTTACTGGCCGCGAACTTGTGATTTCGCCGTGGAGGTGCTCCGAGAAGGCACAGGACGTCACAACGCGCGCCTCGCCACGGATATTTATCTCTCTCTCTCTTTCTCTCGCTCCTTAGTCACTACTGCGCATGCGCCACTAGTAGCACCAAGCCACAGGCGTTCCGCCGTTGCGCAGCGCAGCGCCTTTCCGCCGCCGCTCTTTGGTATGACGTCACACCGCGTTCCTTGTCGTTGCGCTCGCTTCCGCTCGCTTCGCCAGCTGAGTCACTTGCCTGATAAAATGTCGGCGGATTCAAAAGGAGATCTCGAGTGCGCCGCGACCACATTTGAGGTGGCAGTATGGTCGGCGACAATTCTGATAAGCAGGAGGAGGCCTGGAATCGACATCGGAACGAGATGAAGAGGAAACGAATCGCCCAGGAAACAGACGAACAGCGCGCCGAACGACTGGCTAAACGCCGCAACATACCTAGACAACCAGACTAACCTGGACTTGCAATCAAGATCAACTAAGGCTAACCATGCTATGCCTTAGCTTTCGCTACGTATATCCTGGCATAGCCGAGTTGAGCCACTGTGAATTTTTTCGATATCTCACAGTTCACTGAAAGCATCAAACGCTTACATCGCTAAAGCCAATCACACCGCGAAAACTTTGGTTGAGAACTTCGTATAACGCATGCGCAGAAATGGGTTCGTAGGGGATCCAAGAGTATAAGCCAAAGAAAGCTCGAAACTCGCTTGCCTGGAAGAGTAACGATACATCAAGCTCCTCGTTCAAGTAATAGCTGTAAGCGGATTAAGCCATATGCTCATCAAGGCTTGAATGCGGTAGAAGTTGGCTAGCCATATACAAGGGTGTGCGCCTGGGAACGCAAAAAATATCTTGAGAAATAATGGAACGATACGATCCAGGTTATCGAAGCCATCAAACATAAATTAGGGCGCTGCAGTCTTCGTCGTGGGGTATTAACTCGGAACATATCCCCACTGACTCTTCTAGAGAACGCTCGAAGCAGTAAGTGGGGCTCGTCGATGGGCTACGTAGCCGTTTGTACGTGCATCAGCTAATCGAGTATAAGACAGTGAAAATATGTAATAACGCTGTCCGAGCATGGAATACGTATATTCTCTATAGACTCACGAAAAAGAAGGAAAGGCTGTGGTCAACATTTTTCTCAACATGAGAAAAACAGCGTCGGTAATCATGTCAGCAGGCTGTGGCTACCACACATTGTAGAGAGAGAGAGACAGACAGACGGGGAAATGGGATACTAAGGACAGGGTGGTTAATGAGAAGACAAACATCGAGTTTGCTACCATGCATTGGGGAAGAGGCAAGAGTAGGCAGAAATACAAAAAGAAAAAGCTCACACACGCGAGGATAGAGACGAGAGATAGGAGAAACGGAAAGTGTTGCTTAAAGGGACACAGAATAAGAATTCTGGCTCCAATGATAGCTGTCGCAGTACCAAAACAACACTCTTCCTGAGCAGAAATGGCGGAAAAGTAATTATTTTAATTAATATTTCTCAACTCGCCGCACATAGCGGCCTCATCTGAAGGCTCCGGCAAAACCGGATATCACGCCAGACTTACCTACCTCACTGCTTCCCGCCCATAGCGAGCAATAGCCCGCACTGCGCTCGCGAAAGGTCGAGTTTGACGTTTGCTGCGCCGCGTTTGCTTTGTTGTTCGACCGTCCAATGCGTACCGCTTCCTGTTGTGAACTGTTCAAGAATCTCGTCTTTCATCTTGTGGCTTTGGGGTTTAATGTGAGGAGCAGCCGTGTCAACGCCGCAGAATGCCAAGGGAATGCTGCGTTCATGGGTGCCGAATTAGTATTGTCGGCCGAGACTCACCGTGCCACTCTTTTCTGATAGATGAGAAGCTGCGCGAAATGGGGACTCGAACAGCGCAACGATCGCGCCCAACGTGGATGCCGTCAAGCTCCTCCTTTCTTTGTTCCGACCACTTTGAGGACAGCGATTACAAAACACGTCCGGCGTTGCTACGGAGCCTCGGGGTGTCATTGAAAAGGCAACGCATTTTCAATGACACCCCGTTGAACGATGTGCCGTCTGTTTTCTCGAGGAAGCGCAAGCAACAAGGCCTCAGAGGCGCGTTTGAAAAAGAAAGGCGAGAAGAGGTTCATTGTTTTGTATCTCCTTTCTGCATGCGCATGATGAAAACGGCAGGCAGGGTTAGTCTTTTCTCGCGTGCCTCTCATGGATGCTTCTCCCGTAAAGCACTGGCTTGTTCACGCTGGAGTTTTGTGCATAGGTGTCGTGTGGCAGTAGTTTGTTAGTTATACGGCCTTCTGAGCCAGATATTCGGCCAATTCAGCCCGGATTAATCGAAATTCGCATCGTCTGCAGTGACGACAAGCGAAAAAAAGAAAGATATTGCTTACTTGATACTGGTGGTGCCATCACAGAACATCGGTGCCATCTCGCTGCCGCCAAGAGAAGCAGCGCCCTGCTGCGATGAAACAACGGGGGAGTGGGCGTGTTAGCTATATCGCAGAAGGAATGGGCTGAGCTGAGCTATATCTTAACTGCTCACCACCTGTGTTTCTTGTAGCTGCCAGTTCCACAAGCTGTGCATAAAAAGTTTGTTCCTCTGTGTTTAGATCATTGATCATCTCCTTGGTGAAAGTACGGAGGGACCAGAACCCACGCCACCAGTACTAGTTGCCACCTCTGATGAAGTGTAGAGACAACTCACGGAACATATAGTGTGTAGAGGCAACCGTCAATCAAGTTTTGCACGCTAGCAGCGTTGCAATAACATACAACCCAGCATGCAGGGGAAGCAGCTTTGAGCAGAACGCAGAGCAATTTCCCTACGTCACCTGACATTGCATAGTCCGAGGCATAAGCGTTCTCGCTTTGCTGGAACAAAACATGACAAAGCGTTTGCGTGACTTGACCAGCTTGGCGCAATGTCACGTATGCGACACTTTCAATTAGGCTTGCGCCTCCCATCTCGCTTTCTCGTTCATGACAGGTGAAAGCTTGCGACCCGAGCCGCAGGAACCGCATTTATATATAGTTTCCACATATGGTGCCGCTGCTGATCTCTCAAGGTCTACGCGAGTCCATGCAATGCACAGCGTAAACACTTACCACGTTGCTGGTCCAGGATCCCTCGGCACCGCGGAGGGGGACTGCTGGGGCTAGATGATGTGGACCGATCGTACGCATATGCCTTTATCGTCTGTGGTCGTTCAGTAGGCCGCTCATCGAAGCCGGAGTCAAAACCTACGCTCATGCCATCGCTCTCACTAAAACTTCGCATGGTGCACGGCGCAGCGCGGGGAAAACAAAACAGCACGCAGCCGGTCAGTTCGCGCCGTCGCTGCTGAAGGTAGGTGTGACGTCATATCCGCCGGCTTGTTGTCGGGAACGCGTAGCGCGTGACCCGGTGGCCACTCACAGAGAGTCAAAAATAAAGCCATCCGCTCAAAAATAACCCGAATAATGAGTATATACAAGAGCAATGGTGTTTAGGAGTGCAATTTGGGTGCTTTCTCAATATTCTTGGATATATCTGTATATATCACTTCGTTCAAGAAACCTAGTTGGACGACTTTAGCACTCCCGCGTTCTCTTTGGGTGTCTACCAAACACTAGGAGAAATAGGGATATTGTGGATAACAGTCGGGGAGCATCGGGCACACTGTGATGCCTTGCTGTTAAGGCAAAAAAAAATTGTAGCGGAAACCATTGATCAATATTGTTAAAACTAGATATAGGAGCTTTCTCGTGTAACCTGTTACATATTCCAATGCCATTCGTCAATACCGGAATTTTATGGGCGCAGCAGTGGCAGTCTCGCTGCCAAACACAATGCCAAATCCCACCACGCACCGACAACCTCCTCCTCCGCACCTGTGCTTTCTATCTCCGCTCTGTACTCTCTTCCTGGTGTTTATCATGCGAGATAAGCCGACGTCTACTAGGCGAGTCTACTAAGCGTGATAACAACCAGCAGCAACTTGCATATTCGGGCGCATATCCAGTGACTCGTGCTGTGTGATTGATTGGCAATACGGCAGTCAACGCATACCTGATGGCCAAAGTTGACTCTCCTTCCGGTTTTCATTATTGTGCGAGATCGGCCGACGTCCATCCAAAGCAGGCGAAGCCGCTAAATAAATCTATCGCTATAATAAACTGGTACGCATATGGCTGCCTTAAACATGAATGTGCTTATATCCCTCATAAATACGGAAAGGAACGCGTTAAACATTCGTACATCTTGATCGAACCAGTTGACTTTCTTATGCTTCTATTTGTTTAACGGCTACTTCGAAACGTGACTGCATGTTTTGATATGCAGTGGAGTTGATGAAGAGTAGAGGACGAAGGGTACTTGGTGGAGCGCTCGTATACGGTGGCAAATTATTCACCACGAACCACGGAAACGCTTTCAGAGTCCTATACTTTTTTTATTATTAAAAAGTGGGAGCGCGCAGGCTTACATATTGACCCGTGACTTGTTCATCTTTTTCGGGTGAGCGCTTTTCACTGTCTAACAAATGTTATGGCTCAGCGTGGGACGCGCCTGCATGCATTGGATGTTTCTGAAATGTTATCGATTGTTCTATCCGCTGACTGGTTGTCGCAGAACCTTGTGTAATCTGATTGCACGTATGCGCGACGCTAGTGGGGTAGAACTTTCTGGTAGACACGCGGGCACCATTACTCTGGAACGTTCGGTGGCTCGTGTAGAAAAGCCGACGCATTTGGCAGGCAGATCAGATTTCGACGATCACCGACGTGTTCGCCGCTATCGCTGTGCGTTCTGTGTAGCTTGCTCTTGAGGGCACAAGTTCGCCCCGTAAAAGTTAGTTTCGTCATTTACTGACTTGCCGCTGTATTATTCACCGCCACTACTACTAGACAATATTGTTATGATCGACCTAAGTTTTCAAAATAACCATGGGCTACCTCATCTGGCGATGGAGGGATGCCTCACCATCAACACGCAGCTGTCACGGCTGAGGTTCACCTCTCATCATTCACTTCAAAACAGTGACGTCGTCTTTCTAACCGTCCCGAAGAGTTCACTTACCGGTGAAAAAGCCTTCGTCGAGAACTGCCGGGGAAAGCGTCGACGACAGGCGGTTGCCCCCTATTGGGCCATGTTGGAAACAGCTGCGCCATGTTGAAGTACAACGAGCAGCGCATAGAAGACAGGACAACAACGAGCCACACATTGAGGACAGCATCACGAGTGGAGAACAGTGAGGGGCGACAGAATTGGTGAACGATTCGGCGTTTGTGACTGGCCAGTGGATTCCCTCAACGAGAGAAAGAGAGGTTATTTAAGGCCGTCCTGGCCCCCGTGTTAAATCAGAACCACTCGAGACTCGGATAAGAGTCACATCCGTGTACCAATGAAGTGAATACAACTTTTTCTGCTTTTTTTCTTCATCATCACGAGGCCCGGCTTCGTCTTCGTTTCCTGATTCTTGCGGGAAACGCATCTCAATATTGGGTAACGCAACGTCCGCTTCCATCAACGTTCCTCAAAGTACGTAATAATTACACCCCGTTAATCCCCGTTTCATGCGAGTCTTATAACTTAAACCTGCCCTTTCATTGGATGGTGGCACCACAGACCTAGCAAGTCAATCCTTAGAATAACACAAAAGAAATCGAGCTTTCTCGCATACTACAATCATAATGCGAAAGGCACATACCCGATCCGTCCGGCAATCAATGTAGCGTTTCACACGAAAAAAGGAAATAGGAGTTTCGCGAGGGGGGAGGGGGGCAAATGGCTGTTTGTTTGCCGCATACAACAAACAGTGCTGCCAATGCAAACGCGTTGACCACTGTGAGATGTGATCCGACTTTCTGAACAAAAGCAGACGAGCGACTTGCCTAACTTCTAGTCCA
Organism: Dermacentor albipictus; assembly: GCF_038994185.2. Lineage (NCBI taxonomy): Eukaryota > Metazoa > Arthropoda > Arachnida > Ixodida > Ixodidae > Dermacentor > Dermacentor albipictus. The sequence goes on along the minus strand of NC_091824.1, from coordinate 149,640,714 downwards.
TAAATTTTGGCGAGCCTATACTATAGCAACATGTGAATTGGAGAATGCTTGAGCTTTCCCTGTTAGAAATCGCTCAGAACGTGTACTGTTGCACCTTTTCAGAGCACCGACACTCGCCACAATAACTGGAGAAAGATGGTGCCACTTGCATGTGTAGCCCGTCCTACCCATTGAACGTCCTATTCTTACCAGGTTGCCTAGCTGAACGTAAGATCATTTTCGGAAACGATGATCCCCCTATCCTTCTACCATGACCATGCGCGTCACTGGCGCAGGAAGTAACGATAGCATTAGTGCAGTACCTGAAGTCGACAGGTCTCTACGACCCTTTATAGACTTGGTGCGCAACTTCAAGTGTACGCCTGACTAGTGCCCTTCCTCTCAACCTCTCTCTCTTTTCGACACTGTCCCCCCTTTCCTCAGTGCAGAGTAGCAAACCTTACGTGCGTCTGCTTAATCTCCCTGCCTTTCCCCTCTCTTGTGTTTCTCTCTGTCTTCTTACTACGCTCTCTAATCTGGTGCTTTTGTCACTTTAAGAAAGCTTGCGCATGCGATATCTGAAGGGCTAAGGTTACCTACTTGCTTTCCGCTGTGTTTAACGTGTTGCACACTTGAAGCATACGCGCAGCTTATTAGAAGAGTACCAGAAGTTTTGTTTGCTTTGGTACTTAATAAAGTAGCAATAACAGCCGAAGTCCCGCCATGGCGTAGATACATTGTGTGGCACTATTGTGCTTTGAATGTTTGTTAAAGACATGGGTGCTGCTTTTTACATATGCATAAAATGTCCTTCTTTGGTCACGTTATTTGGTTTGCTTTAGTATGAAAGGGGAATGTCATTTCTGTGGTCGTATTCCTACTATCTCTGATTTATTCAATAAAATTAGGCTACCAACTATACAATGGCGGGCCATGCCGAGATTAAAAAGAAAACATCGAACACGCTTAACAAAGTGCATTGCTCATTTCGTGCCTAGAATCCCATGGTCGGTTCCAGTTCCGCGATATACATCTGTTACTTGAGGAACGAGCACCAAAAATTTCTGTTAGTATCGGTAAAAATCCATTGCCTTTAGCAACACGCATGAAGCAACAAATTCATCACTCGGAGTATCGCCCAGCTCAGAAGTACCGCTACTGTAGCAGCCACTGCTTGAAATATAAATGACCCTACCATTCTGCTCTCTCTCCACGTGCCATGTTTGATTAGGTCTAACATCCCACACACGTGGCCACAAATCCACCACCGGTTGGCTTTCAAGTCTAGAAACACAGCCTGCCCAATGATTCCTTGCGCCGTCCGCAGCGGCCACTCCTGCGCAGAGAGATATGTCAGCGAAAGCCATTTTTTTCTCCGTTCTGTCTCGCTGCGCTCACAAAACTGAACGAAAAGGTGGGGAAGCAGATAACGATTCAACATGAGCCCGCCCTATACGATACGACAGTCTGGTCCTCAGAACAAAGGTAAAGCCAAGGAAACGGGAGAACGAGTAATCAAAGGGTTCGAACAACAAGTAGGTAACGATATACTGAAAAGATAACATTTTTTTTTTTTCCGGCAGGGAACAAGAAAGCGGGATGAAGCAAAGCTTCTGCAAGAATCAATATCTCGCTCTGCGAGCGCGTGCGAGGTCGCTCCTCCGTTCGTCGGTCGTCCATATATACACAGGGTCACACGAACCAAGCCGGCACGCACACACGCACGCACATTGAGTAGCCGGCAATTATTCAGCGGGACTCGTCTTGGCCGGAGAGGTGCCTCGGGTGCTTCATCATTCTGGCTGCAGCTGAGGGTGGCCGCGCTCGCTTTTCGCGGCAGGACAGCCGGGATTAGAAGGGCAGCGCCGAGCAGCAACAGCTGCGAGGAGGTCGGATGCTCCCTTCCCCTTGTCTATTCTATTTCGCTCCTCCACCCCCGCAGCTCCAACCCCTCCTGTCCGCCTCGCGGGGGCAGAGCACCATTTGTCACGACACACTAACGAATTCCCATCGACTTTGCGCGATGGATCCGTAAACTGCTCGACTTCCATTTATCTTTCCTTCTTAGAAATGTTTATTTTTTTCACGCGTCTTTGATAAGCTTAGTCGCTCGGAAAACACTACAACAAAAACCCTCCTTTACATAAGTGTATGAGATACCGTGCTCAGATTTCTGTTTATAATTTGCTCCGCCTGCACCCTCAGACAACAGGAGAGCGCGCGAATACATAGCAGATCCAAAGAGTGACAGAAGTGTTGGTACTAGTTAACAGATATGTACAAAAACTATCCGTCTACGCATGCCTGTTTTTATATGCGCGATGTCTCGTATGTCTCGCATAGATTCATCGACTGTATGCTAGCGCGGAGCTATATATGCACTCTGAACAGCCGCCCGTCGTTCGACGTAAGCGCATCTCATAGGCAGGCGGGCCGCTTTCAATGAGTATTGACACAACGGGAGCAGGATATCAAATGTTGATTTAAATGCACATCATGGTAGCTTAAGCCAACAGTAAGAGCTCGGAATATTATAAAAAGATACGGTGCAGTGGCAAGAAGACAAATGGTCAATCCCTAACGCGGACACAGTTCTGATGAAAGGGTGAATATTTTACTAGCAATGAGAGCTCTGATGGGGAAACTTACTCGAGTGCACGGCGCTGATAAAATGAATGTAGCTGTAGAAAGAGAACCATCATTAAGTATACCCGGAGTTACTGCCGTAAGTGCATAGAAGTGCAGCCGGCAGAATGGACTAACGCGAGCGGTTTGTGGGGGCTTCCGGCTTAATGTAAGACAACGCAAACGTATGATATTGACCAACGGTAACGCTAGCCATCGAGAGTACCATAGAGGTACCAAGAACTTTAAGGAGAAGTACCACAAGATCGATAACTGACGGACACCGCCGAGACATCTCTTGGTCATTTGCATTAGTACAGGACGTGCGGTATTCGGTGAAATTCACATAAAAATTTTTATCCTTTCAGATGCTGGAATAGCATTCACTCCACTCATGCTTAAAAAAAAAAATCATCAGAGACATTTGGGACTGCTTACGTGTGGGAATGCGAAAGCATTATAGTTGCTTTAGTACAATGTTTGTTTATCTGTGCGTTACTTGTGCACGCATGCTCTTTCCTGCGTTTTATCTGCACCTGGGTAAGGCCAAATCAAAACACGCCAAGCTTCTCAACGCGCTCACTTGCCCGCGAGGAGGTCATAACTTGAAGGACCGCTCACCGGCTTTCAATTAGACAATAATGCTTTTAAATGCCAAGCATTTCTTGGCGAACATTTGCCACTTTGACCCTATGTATCTAGCCGCCTACGTCTTGGTCCTCTCATGGTCGCTTCGTTAACTTGGTATGGACCAAAATAGGCTTAGTATTACAAGCGTGTACGGCGAACATAAATGATAGGTCAAGACATGAATTCCATGACATGTGCACCATGTACGTCATAAAACAGCCGCCTACGTCTTGGTGCTCTCATGGTCGTTTCGTTAACTTGGTAGGTACCAAAATTGGCATAGTATGACAAGAGTTTGACCTACATACAAGATAGGTTATAACAAGAATATCATGACATGTGTGCCGTGTAGGCCATGAGACAATCACCTACGTCTTGATGCTTCCATAATCGTTTCGTTAACTTCTTATGTACCAAAATTAGCATAATATGACAAGAGTGTATGATGAACACAAATGATAGGTGATGACACGAATGTCATGACATGGACCTGGCAAGCCAACTGGCGACCCTCGACCAGGCCCGACGAGCCGCGATCGCCAGTGGAGCCCTGTCAGAGGGAACCATCCAGGAATAAACCACGCAAAGATTTCTGCAATAATAAAAAGCAAGGACTTCTGCAATAATAAAGTTTCATCTTCCTCCTCCTCCTTACGACATGCGTTTCAGGTAGGTCACGAAACAGCCGCCTAAATCTTGGCATGTACCAAATTATCATAGTATGACAAGAGTGTATGACGAACACAAGTGATAGGCCATGAGACGGCCGCCTACGTGTTGGTGCCCTCATGGTCATTTCGTTAAGTTGCAGGCTCCTGGCACACTGCTTCGCATAACATCGATTCCCACAGGGCATGCGACCTGCCCGCTTTTTTTATACACTCACATTGTACACTCATGACATGGCGCCATCTCCTACCCATTGGCTGCGCCGTCACGTGCCCAACGACGCACGCACTGCGCACATTTAGTCAGCCAGAACCATGAGGCCACCATGGCTTCATAAAATACTTTTTTTCCATGGTCTGTTGACTGCTTTTTGTGCAAAAAGCTCGAGACCATTGAACATATCTTCCTCCAATGCTGGGATGCTATATTCATGTGAGACATCCTCAAACGAACCTTAAAGAAGGACTTCTCGTTGTCACATCGAGGCATCCGGTTCTCACCTGTCCCCCTGGATACCCCTGGATATGGTCATGTTACTGGGCGTATACAGTCTGTGGAAAGTCCGCATGGCAGTCCGGAATGCTGCTCTAGATGCTCGGCCGGCGAGGCGGTACCTTGTTTAGAGCATCTTACATGTTACAGACGCACTCAAGACTCAAAGCGGTCCTACAGAGTGGATCAGTACGATGGATGAACTCGCTAACTTGTAGTGCTTTTTATGGGCGCTCCACTGAATGGCGGTGGGTCTCTTCAAAAAAAAAAATTGTGTAGTGTTATCTCTTGCTTTTTCGCCAAACCGGCAATAAAGAGAGGAAGGAAAAGTCGCAGGGAGTCAGGAAAGCGTGCTTGTCTCGCATCCCGTAAGTTCGGTTTCGATTCCCACCCAGACCCAAATTTACCTAGTAATCTTTTCATAGCATTACCGTCCTTCATATACAGGAACGTCTATGAAGAATTTGACGTCAATATGAATATTCTTTATGTCGTTTTACACATTGTCGTCGCCCATTCTGGGTACTACCATTCGGTCATGCTGCCGACTACAACACCGGATGTTTCGCGTAATGGCGCATATAATAGTTTCGCATTAATAAATTCTTAGGTTTTACGTGCCAGAACCATAGCCTGATTTTGAGGCGCGTCGTTATGGGTGACTCCTTATAAACTTTGACCACTTGGGATTGCCTAATTTGCCTCTAAATTTGACTACACGAGTATTATTGCATTCTGCGTCCATCAAAAAAGCGCCCGCCGCAGACGGCATCGAACCCCTGACCTTACGCTCAGCAGCGCTACGCCGTGGCCACTATGCCGTGGCGTTCATGTTGTCCACTTTTCTTCTCTTGTGTCCGTGTCGGCACGCCTTACCCCTTCTTTGCATTATGAATGCACTGAACTGCCAACGCGGCCTCACTCGCAATCAGCTACAGCTTCAGATCATCCTACACCCTTCCTACCTTTTAGTCATTGGGAGCCTGGTAGCCAAAAATTAAGAGCCTTGAAGAAAGAAGATGATAAATTATTCAGGATGCAGGTAAATGGGCTTCGTGTTGATTGTTGTTGTGCGGTTGACAGCTTCTGTTTGTTAAAGACAATCCCAACTTCCTCCACCCAAACACCAGTGGTAATTTTCCGATTGCTGTATTTTTACTGTGACTCTGTAAGTGTGCTGTAGGGGCCAGTGATGAAAGTATGAGTGAAAAAGGTAGAGCAGTAACCTCGAACACTAATCTTGCCAGTGGTCATTTTATTGTCGAAGCTGGCCGTTTGAAGCGCGCTATTTTTGTCCTAAACTTCAGCACAAGGCACAAGTTGGCGAACTTGGTCATCATTTGACGACGGGCCTGGCTTCAAGATTTCGACGACGCGAGCCTGGCCACGATTATTGTATTGCAAAACTCCAAATCCACCGACGAAGACCAAGCTAGAAAACTTCCATAAAAGAAAGCGCAATCACTATTCTTCAATAAACTTTCGCGGGAGCTTTATGGCAGGCATTCTTGCTTGCTGTTGGCCTTGAGGGCCTCAATTTCTCATCGTACAAGGGATGTCATATCAAAGTTTGCGATGAGAGATACAAAGTTCTAGAGATGAGGGCGCTGTTTTTTGCAGCTGCCGACTTCTGATGCGCGACCTCGAAAGAATTGCGACAAAAGGTACCATACTACGATCCCCAGTAAGAGCATTGCTCCGTCGACAATTTCTAAATTCGAGACACAGCCACGACATATAAATTGCTGCTACAAATGCTCAGAGAGGTCACTCGAGAGGAGATTAAATGTTGGTTCCGCACCGTGCCTAAGCAGTCCGCCAGCGTCAGTCATGTTCTAGCGCTTTTGTTTAGAGAAAGAAGAGAGAAAAAGCCCGAAAGTTTGGATCTCGCGGAGCAATATTGCCGAAACCTTTAATATATCAGTGCCAAGTATAGAGCACACTGTCTCGCAGTGCTGCGGGTTATTTCTCCATGTTCTCTTTTTTCTTTTCTCCTTTTTTTGTATTTTGCAAAAGTCATACAGGGTCAAGACAACGATGCCACGCAGAGAACGATGAGTAACGTTCTGCTAATACCACGTTGTACCGTAGTTTGCACTGTTTTAGGCGCAAGCCCGTTATTGGCGTTCGTATTGAGGAGGAGGAGGCAAAGGAGAGGAAAGACAGGGAGGTTAGCCAGTGTAAGTACCGGCTGGCTACCCTGTGCTGGGGAAAGGGGTAAAGGGAATAAAAGGAGAAAGAAGAAGAAAAGGAAAAAGAAAATAAAAAGAAAAAGAAAATACACACAGTAACGCGAAACTACGCTCTACAACTTTCAAAGGCGGTCGCACAATTCACATGTCCTTAAAAACTTCAACAAAGCCCTTAAGGCCTTGAATGCCGAAGCCCGTCTGGACCAATGTCCTAGAGCTTTTTCCTCTGTAAAGGGGCGATTGTCCAGTTTTGCGAGAGCGGTAACGAGCACTGTTCTTCGCACTGCGTAACGGGGACAGTCACAAAGGAGATGTTCAATCGTCTCCTCGCAGTCGCAGGTGTCACAAGTAGGGCTGTCGGCCATTCCAATGCGGAATGAATATGAGTTCGTGAATGCCACGCCGAGCAACAGGCGGCACAGAAGTGTTGCTTCCGCTCGTGGCAACCCTGGTGGTAGGCGGAGTTGCAGACGTGGATCCAATTTGTGGAGACGTGCGTTCGTAAATTCACTGGTGTTCCACAGATTCTGTGTAAGCTCACGGGCGAGGGAGCGAAGACTTGTTGCTGCATCTGTTCTTGACAGCGGTATGGGTATAATCTGGGCGCCATCATGAGCCGACCGGGCAGCGTCATCCGCACTGTCATTTCCTGAAATTCCACAGTGACCCGGTATCCACTGGTAGATGATGTTGTGGCCCTTGTTGATTGCGTGATGGTGGAGTAGTCGGATGTCTACGACTAGTTGCTCATTTGGTCCATGGTTGAAAGGGGACATCAGACACTGAAGAGCTGCCTTTGAGTCACATAAGATGGACCATGAATGTGATGATTTCTGAGCAATGAACTCCAGAGCAGCACGGATAGCTGCGAGTTCTGCAGCCGTCGATGATGTAATGTGAGATGTCTTGAACTTGAGGGTGACGCACTCTGTGGGAATCACCACTGCTCCAGCTGAACTATTAGAGGATACAGAACCGTCTGTGTAAACATGGATGCGTCCTCTGTGCTGTTCATGTAGCACTGAAAGCACGGTTTGTCTGAGGGCAAAAGTTGACATCTCTGTTTTCCTTTTGATACCGGGAATAACAAGAAGAGCCTGGAGTGGATGGAGGCACCACAGCGGTTGAGATGGTCGTGCTGCAGGCGTGAAGTTTGATGGTAAAATTCCATGGTTGGCAGCAATAATCTTGCTAAACGCTGAACGAGGTCGAGCGGCAGGAAGGGAGGCGAGATGATGCGATGGAAGTCGGGCGAAGTGCCTGATATGCATCCTTAAAGTGTCGACTTGAAGATACGTGTTGATGGGGTGGTCATGCGCGATGGCTATTGTTGCTGCCGTGGACGCACATCTTGGAAGACCAAGGCAAATTCGCAGAGCTTGAGCTTGTACAGATTGGAGGGCACGGAGGTTGGTCTTGCCGGTCCCACCCAGTACAGGTAAGCTATAGCGCAGGAGACCTAGGAACAGTGCGTTATAGAGTTGGAGCATCGCACTCACAGACGCACCCCATGACTTTCCCGCAAGAAATCTGAGCACGTGGGTTATCACGACTAATTTCCTTTTTAGGTAGGAGATATGAGGACTCCAGGAAAGGTCACGGTCCATTATCACTCCTAGAAAGCGGTGCGTCTTCTCGTAGGCAATTGGCTGTCCATTAATTCTGATAACGTATGGTTTCATTGCTTTACGCGTGAAAGCGACTATAGAGCACTTCTCGCAGGACAGCTCCAGACCTCGTGCTCGAAGATAACCTGATGTTAGTGTGGCCGCTTTTTGAAGTCTGGCGCGCACCTGAGGACGCGTCGCTCCTGATGACCAAATGCATATATCGTCTGCATAGATCGACACATGGACGGATTCCGGAAGGGTATGAACCAGGTCGATGAGCACCAGGTTAAATAGAGTGGGGCTCAAGACTCCGCCTTGTGGTACGCCTCGGTAGGTGTTGCGTTGTGATGACGCACCGTCCTCTGTTTGCACAAAGAATGACCTGTCCTTCAAGAAGCTGGATATCCACTGAAAAACAAGGCCGCCTAGGCCGACATCACCCAAGGCGTCCAGGATGGCTTGATGGGTTACGTTGTCATATGCGCCTTTAACATCTAGGAACATCGCCGCTGACAGTCTCCTGAGGCTTTTTTCGTGCTGAACAGACGAGACAAGATCTATGACGTTGTCTATAGAAGAGCGTCCGCGTCGAAAGCCTGCCATAGCGTCAGGATATAACTTGTAATGTTCTAGATACCACTCTAGACGCGTCAGCCCCATCCTCTCCATCACCTTGCCTAGACAACTGGCCAGAGCAATGGGACGATAAGACGCCACGTCTAGGGGTGATTTACCTGGCTTGAGCAAAGGCACAAGGCGGCTGGACTTCCATGCAGCTGGAACTTCGCCTTCACGCCATGAATTATTGTACACGTCTAGAAGTGCATGCCGGGCTGTGTGACCAAGGTTTCCAAGAGCTGCGTATGTCACCCCGTCAGGCCCAGGCGATGAGGAACGTCTGCACGCTGCCAACGCCGCCTGCAACTCCTCGATGGAAAACAGATTGTCCATACGAGAATCCCGCGAGATTGGAACATCACGGAGATCACGTGTAGCGAACGATGGCGGTAGACCAGCGACCTTGAAACAGAAGTCGTCCGCTACGTCGATCTCCCTGCGACCTTGGTAGAGAGCCAGGCATTTGAAAGGGTGGCGTTGTTGCGGTGATGTTCGAAGACCACGCACTGTTCTCCATATATGTGACAGGGGTTTATGCGGGTCAAGGGTATCACAGAAGGTTTTCCATCTTAGAGACTGCAGGGAGTTGATCCGACGCTGGATCTTCTTCTGTATGCGTCTCGCCTCCCTTAGGTCGTAGATGGACTTGGTGCGCCTGTACCTTCTTTCCGCGCGACGGCGGATTGCTCGAAGCCGCTCCAATTCTGCTTCGAATTCAGAAAATTTAGGAATAGGCCTAAAAGATCTTGTGGCTTCTTGAGCAGCGGCGTTAATTAGCTTCTCGATGTTGCCAGGCAGACAGTCCCGGATCTCTTGGCAATTCTTCTCCATGAGCGACGTGTATTTAGGCCAGTCGATGTGATGAACTGTAGTAGAGTGTGACTTGCGTATGCCGTCGATTTTAACATACGTTGGAACGTGGTCACTACCATGCGTTTCGTTGTCCGTGAACCATTTTACTCTGGCACTGAGGCATCTCGAAACAAAAGTCAAGTCCAGGCAGCTGCTGTATGTCAATCCCCGCAGAAAGGTGGGACTGCCATCATTTAGGCAGCAGAGCTCATGGTCCGACGCGAAGGATAGTACACGTCTTCCTCGACAGTCCATCTTTAGGCTTCCCCATAGCGGATGATGCACATTGAAGTCGCCGGTAATAACCCATGGTGCAGGTGTCGCTGTTAAAATTCCATCTAGTCTTGAGCTGTCAAATCGACTCGAAGGTGAAATGTAGGCACCTATGAGCGTGAGTGCGACGTTCTTGCATTTTATAGTCAAACACACATATTGATTGTTGTCATCAGGTGCCACTGGGTGTAAAACATATGTGAAATCGCATCTGATATAAACGATGACTTTGCTGCGGTCGGTACAGGTGGCAGACATGAAAGCTTCATATCCTGACAGGCGGATGGCGCTCTCAACGTTTGGCTCACAAATGACAATTATTGGAAATTTGTTCTTAAAAACAAACGGACGAAAGTCCGAAATGCGCGATTTAATGCCTCTGACATTCCATTGGAAGATAGACGCTTCTTTGACCTCTTTAAGGAACGAATGTAGAGGAGCAGCCATGGTACTTCTCAAGACCGGAAAGTACCGGATACAGGGCATCCAGTATTTGAAGTGCACCTCGAGCTGCCGGAGTGTGTATGGCAGTCAGTAGTGCTCGTAGCGTGTTCATAAGAGCCCTTATCATGGTGACAACTTGTTTGTCGTTGTCTTGGTTGCCAGGAGGTGAAGCGTGATTCGGCGAGCGTACTACATCTTGTCGCTCCGCTGGTGGATCTAGCCGTGGCAATGGCGGCCACTCATCGCTTGAGGCAATGATATTGGAGACTTTCTGCTGAGGAATGTCATTGCTGCTATTGCTAGTTGTATGCGGAAGTTTCTGGACTGTCAGTGGGCGCGGTGCATCCTTAGCAATAGCAGTGGGTTTCCTAGATCTCCGGCGACGTGAACGTCGACGTCGCACCTTAGCGGCAGCCTCCCTGTGCGAGGAACCATCCCTGACCATTTGCCTCAAGACTTTCGCCTCATTTTTCACATGTGGGCAATTCTTCGAAGTTGCATCGTGAGAGCCCTGACAATTGGCGCACTTTTTGTTTTCTTCACGACAGGCGTCGGAGCTGTGCGACCCAGAGCACCGTGAGCACACGGCAGCGTTTGTGCAAACCGCACTAACGTGCCCTATCCTTTGACATTTCCTGCACTGAAGCGGCTTTGGCACAAAAGGCCGTACAATGTGTCGGAAGTGACCGACCTTGACGTGGGACGGTAGGCTGTCTCCTTTGAAAGTTAACTTGACACACTGCGAGCGTCCCAGGCGACGAGCTTGCAATATGGCAATTCCCTCTGTCGCCGGCTTGATGAGTATATGCAGGTCAGCATCGCTTATGGAATTATCTACGTCATACACAACGCCGGCCGTAGAGTCATGATGGTCTTGTTTATAGCAGCGTACGTTGATGCTATCCAGCACCTTAACGTTGCTTAGAATGTCTAGCGCGCTGCGGTTTGTGACATCTATAGCGAGGATGTTCTTACGGGCGTTGATCCTTATATCTTTGATCTGACCCGGAACGAGTGCCTCGAGCGATACAGATGTGGCTTGGCGGTTGATCCGGTTTAGATTGTCGCTAGCAGCCACAGGCACATATAAAATGTTGAGGTCTGATGGCTTTCGCGTCGGGATCACAGTTGCCTTACTTGTGGAAGGGGACGTCCTGACGAGTCTTCTCTTTGCTTTGTGCTTCGCTACGGGCACGAAATCGCTGTCATCCGAGGTTTCATCACTGGTCCCTGAGTAGATCACAGTGTCCTCGCTGTCGGTGTCACTCGGGCGACTAGACCGCTTTCGCGGTGCGGTCGCTGTTGACGTAGACGGACCAGGAACCTCTCCAGGCGACTCCACGTCCATCGCTGTAGTTAAGGGAGTGGCGTCTCCCACACAGTAGCTTCAAATTCTCAGAGACGAAAAGGCAGCGTTCCACACAGGACACTTCGTCATCGTCTCCTCTTCGTCGTCGTATTGAAATGTGTACCTCGCGCAATTAGACTTTCAAGTATATCAAAATGAATAAAACAGGTGAACCTTGTGGTCCCTACCAAGATATTTTGCTCGTATTACACCGTCTGCGAACTTATACTGCAGACTCGCTACAGCATATCACGTCGTTTTTTTGAAGTTCCAGATAAATCAGGGATACATATGAACATAGGTGGAAAGTGTTCACTATTCTTGCAAAGGGGGGGGGGGGGAGTGGGTGTAGCTGGGACCCACCCAGCTTTCCGAACAGCATATATATATATATATATATATATATATTTATAGGTGCCCTGTCGGAGAATATGAGAATTGACGAGACCTTTTCAACTCAAGTTCATTTATTCACCGCTTACGTGGAGTTTCACATAAGACCTCATAGTAGGAGACAGTTCAGTTCAGTTCAGACAGTTCACGAAGAATCTAGCCTCTATCGGTGGTGTAATCTTCCTTCGTGTAATTGTAATATACTTGGCTATCACAAATACTGCCTCATCTTTCCGGTGGAACTGAAGCCTCTCTCTCTCTCTTCCTTTTTTGTGATTCCGAGTATAAGCACTGCTGCGCATGATTACTGTTGATTCTGATTTCCAGTGAATCCGGCTTGGCCTCATTTCGGTAACTGAGTGAATAATACAGGGTGCTCCAACTATCATGCACCAAGACTTAAAAAAAGAGCAATAGCGTTACTCAAGCCGCCAGTAATTTTTTGTTACCGAGATTTATTTCGGTAATTGCAACTGATTGTCTAACTCTAGCAGTACTGTCCTAATTACCGAAGTGTGAATGGGACATTTCTAGGCACCCGAAATGGCATCTAACTGCGGTGTAATCAGCGACATATGAAATGCATACAATTTTTCCACTTCACGAAATATGAAAAATACTTGCTGATGCCACAGAAGTCGAAGACGTGACAGCGACACTTAGCTGAGAAACTCATCAACCGCTCCTTCAAGGATTTTAACCACGTAACGCTGTCCAATGAGTGTATGATCGAAGATCGGACCAATTATAGTACCGGCAGAATGCGTTGTTGGACAAGTTGGTTCATTGTATTTGGATAGTACCGGCGTAAATTCCGCACCACACATTGAACGACCACTGGTGCTGGTGCCAATTGCGCTTTACAGAGGGTGGATTCGAGTCACTTCAATAGTGTGCATTACGCATATTTACCTGGGCTTTTCTGCGAAAGTTGGCTTCATCTGTGCACATGGTGTTGCTCAAGAAGTCCGGTGACGCATCGGCTTTTTTAAGGACCCAATTCGAGAAATCTCGGCGCTTCTACAGGCCCATATCTTCCAAGCGTTGGTGCTGGTTAAGGTGGTACGGGTGATAGGCCGTCATTTAGAATCCTTCAATCTGATGACTTGGAAAATTGGTACCTGGGCGGCTACGGCCCGCACGCTAGCATCAGGTTTTGAGGCTATAAATGGTAGAACACTCGTACGTAGGCTAGGACTCAAAGATGAAATCCACCACCGCTGTTTCTTGAAGCTGCCGGTTTGTCTCAGGTTTTTATAATTTCTGATGATAGTCGATGCACTTGGTCCAGCACCACACTTCCGTGACTAACATATATTTGCAGCCTTCCTATTGTTGGCATTTGCCCCTCCCAAGGCAAGGATTGTTTTCTTTCCGCTCATTAGAGAAAGACATGGTGACTGGGATGGAACAAAACGCACCTTTAAACACTTGCACACCACATTCGCTTTTTGTGGTGATAAGTTTTGTCACAAAAAAAAATATCTGCCGCGCACTTCAGCTACGCCAAGACAAGAACTACCACAGCTTGTTTCCAACTAACACCAAAGGCGACGTGTTTCTTCGGCCAGGGCGCTGCAGATAAGGCACTAGCTCGATCATGATGTTTTTCTTTGTTTCGTCCTGGATAACTCAGAAGAAGCATGTTCGAAAGCGCTGCGTTATGGTGCGGTGGGAGCGCAGTGACATGGTAATCTCCATATCTCGCTGGGTTTATTTACCAATCGCAAAAAATTAGTACGCAATTAGTACGTCGGTGAAGATACCGTAATTACACGTCCCTTGACTGTGCCTACAAATGCCTCATTGACACTTTGATAATTAGGATAATACGTCTCGAATTAAGTAATCAATTACAATGATTTAATTAAATATCAGTAACGAAAATTACTGCCAGCAGCTGCAGTGTACTGGAAACAATATGCACTAGATTTACTTCGAGTAACGCATTGCTCTTTTTTAAATCTTGGTGAGTGATAGTTCATCGGGGCATCCTGTATATATTTATGACCTCTGCATGAAAGTGACGATGTTACAATCCCTAATAGATGTTATAATTATTAAAAAGGTTTTTATTTTCATAAGTCATTAGCACTGTGTACTGGAAAGAGAAAAAATACTGAGACACATATCATTTACGTGCATTTCACACGCCGTTGACTCTGCCGAAGTGGTCACGGAAGTCTATAGGTTTTTTTCAAGGTCAAACAAGCAAACAAAGCAATTGAAGCGAGGTGAACATACCGCAACATATTCATTCTCTAGGCATAGGCTATCCATACCTTTAGAAATAACTGTTAGTTGGTTACCTGCTTCTCATTCAAAAATGTAATAAAATTTGTCCTCTGAATATATTTAAATATATTGTATATGTGCATAGTGTTTACAGTGTAAATTTAAAACATTGTTAAAGTGAGAATACACGGGTGAGGCAGCTGCCGCTGGTTCTTCTAATGTGATTGTCCTGCTATTGTCAGGATTTGCAGAAATAAATTGAAAGTATGAGTTAAAAGCCATGCATGTCCCCGCGCCAACAATGATGTAGTAATCCATTAGCCACAATAAATTTTATGTGAAAAGGTCGAGGAAAGTCAAAAGAAATGATGTAGGCGAAAAACTCTAGTAATTGCACTTGAGGTGTGGGGTTGGGGAGGCTGCGGAATCGGGGGGAGGGGGGAGGACTCCTCCCCACCAGGAAAACTCCGGAGGAGGCTCGGGACCCGAAGCCGCCCTTGCCCCCCCCCCCCCTTCCCCCCCGTAGTCAGCCCCTACGTATCGCACCATTACTGGACTTAAGTCTTAAAATACTCTATAAATGTCTGTCTTCAGGTCAGAAGCCAAGAAATGTATGCCGAATGCTTTACCACGAGCATCTTTCTTCGAGGGGACTGCTGGCATAGACATCGCAATCATTTGATTCCCATTTCTCCTTTTTTCCTCTTTCTATTCTCCTTTCCTCCAACCCCAGTGCAGGGTAGCAAACCGGGTGCTCTTTTAGTTAACCTCCCTGCCTTTCCTGTCCTTTATTTCTCTCTCTCTCTCTGGGAGCCGACCCGATTAATTTTGTTTGAAGTAACTTTGCATTCTGTTAATAATACGCAGTCACTATGCTGTCAACGATCGGTTTACTCTAACGACAACATTATTTACGAAAGCTTCGACTTAAAAAACTGCTGTTTCGAGCCCAGATGGTGCAACCATAACTGTTGCCCCCCCCCCCCTCGCCCATAGCTTCACACGCTCGCAGTTCAACGTGGCGGAGACGATTTGTCTACGGTGGAGTTTTCTTCTCCAGTAGAGGGCACTATCTTCGAACGTTGTTAATCTTCGCCTTTCACCGAGAAGCTGAGTGCGAAGTGGATGTTCTTTTTTTTATGTATTTCTTAACGTATACGTTATTTGTAATCGTCCACTTCTGTATACGTAGAAAACCATGAAACATCACCCCACCCAATCTTTCGAAATTTCTCTGCTATTCCAGGGACTGCCGTTTCACTTTCATGATTAATATTGCCATGATAACACATTCACCATTACGCCAGCACGAATTCTGAGTGCTCATAGACAACGAAAATTTCTGAATTACCGAGAGGGTACGCTTTAAGCTAGCACTCTATCTCAGTATTTATTTCTCTTCCTCCAAAGCTAAATGTTGCCAGGAGGCTGAAGACCGTTGGCCTGCTCTTTCTAGCTTCCTGCAGTCTTATCCAAACTTCAAGAACGAGATTATTAATCTTGAGTTTCCTGATTGCCCCCTAGATAAATGATGGCACGCACTCAAGGGAGTGTAAAGAACGGCGGGTTGCACAACAAGATTGTCACCTTGCCACCCGATTACGACAAGGGGTGCAAGACGCGCACCTCCCGCTCTCCACCTCTCCGTGCTGCAGCTGCGAGGCGTTCAAAGAAGCGACCTTTGCGCTGGAACCCGCCGCCTTCCTCCAGCCCCTTCGACATGGTGACGGGACGAATTCGGCGTGTGGACAATGATTCTAGAGTTCCCCAATGCGGAGCTGATTTGACACGCCTGAAGAAGCTACCGCGGGAACGTCTTGTTTTTGTGCTTCTCACGGTTTGGAGTGGCTCGGAACAATGAGCGACGCGCGATCGACAACGTCGATTTTCCGGAACGGCACCACCTTCAACGCCGTCGCTTGGGCTTCGGAATGTGTGTGCCTTTGTGTCTGTAAACTGGTCTTCAGAGCAGCTGCGAGTTGGTGGTGTGTAAACGAACAGCCGCCGCGTCGTAGGACCAGCGGATCGAGTGTATAAAAACTGTGGTTGTGCGATTGTTGGGCGCGCTTCTCCTGAGCAGTCATGTTAGACTGGTTCACTTCTCTCATGCAGTCCTGTTGGACTAATACTCTTTTTCTCAAGCAGTCATGTTAGACTGAGTTAATTTCTGTAAATAAACCCCTTTTTCCTCGTTCTCGATGAGAAGCAGTTCTTCACTTCATCAACGATCTCAGCGTAAATAAGTTGGACGACGGCATGGGCCAGCTACCTTTGAATTCATGCCGTACTCCAATCTTGGCAAAGGACCACGGACGAAGGGATTGAGCCCCCAATCCTGACAACTGGCTGACAGCGGTGGGATGGACTTTGCGACATGGTGCTGTATCTGCGGTGAGTGCTTGGTTTTTGCTTTGACTTTCTAGGCTTCATTTTGTGGTTGTTCTGTTTAGAACAGTAGGGAAGCTAGATTGTTGTGTGTTAGCTAGGTTGTGTTTTACTAGCTAGATTTAGAGAGCAGAATCAAGGCAGTAAAGCAGCAGTCATGGAATTAAGGACACTGCTGAGAGACGAGTTGTTGATTGTTGGTGAGGAACTGGGCCTAGATGTACGTAAGGAAATGCTAAAATCAGAATTATTGCATATCATTTCCGAACAGGCCAGTGAGGAAGAAATTGAACTGGGGTTTGAACTTCTGAAAAAGAGAGAAGAACGAGAGAGAAAAGAAAGGGAGGAACGCGATAAAGATCGCGAGTTAAGAAAAATGCAACTTGAACTTGAAAGCAAACGTTTGGAGTTGTCTCAAGGAAGTGAAGGCGCTCTAGGACGATCAAGTGAGGCAGAATCATACCGCATGGACAGGCTATTAAAGCCATTTGAGGTCGGGACCGACATAGGCTTGTTCCTAAGCAATTTTGAAAGGACTTGCGAGAAGATGAACTTCGGCCCGAGTACATGGCCACAGCGGTTGCTGTCTATGTTGCCGTGTGAGGCGGCGGAAGTAATCGCCAGACTGAGTGTGCAGGATGCATATGATTATGCAAAAGTTAAGGCTAGTCTCCTGAAGAAATACCGCCTTTCAGCCGAAGCTTTTCGGCAAAGGTTTAGGAGCACAGGCAAGAAAGATAGCGAGGGCTATCCGGAGTTTGCATATAGCTTAAAGGCCGACCTAGTCGAGTGGCTTAAAAGCGCGGAAGCGTACGACAGCAGAGACATGATCATTGAATGCATGTGTCTAGAGCAGTTTTACAAAACCATACCCCAAGCTGTGAAACTGTGGGTGCAAGACAGAGGTAATGTAAACACTGTGGAAAGGGCGGCTGAATTAGCCGAAGAGTACGCAACCCGTAGAAAGTTGAACGCCGAGGAGGGAAACTGGGACGGTCGAAATGGACCGCGGAAACCATTTCCGTTCAAAAAGGGTGCGCAAACTAGACGATCGAAGCCTGTAGACATGGCGGAAAAGCCCGCAGAAAAGAGCGAGGAGAAACTTAACGGAGAAACCGCACAAGAACAGAAAAGAAAGCTCGGATCTTTTAGACCAATTCGCTGTTACAGATGCCACAAACTGGGACATATAGCTGTAAACTGCGAGAAGCCTAGCGTAGTTTTTTCCTACGTGGAGGAAAAGGATGAGAATATGGAACTTTTAAGTCCATATCTCCACGACCTGCAAGTTAATGGAAAACCATGCCGAGTGCTAAGAGACAGTGCCGCCACGCTGGACATTGTCCATCCGTCTTACGTGATGGTAGAGGACTTCACCGGAGAAGTAGCATGGATAAAACAGGTTGTAGAAGAACACAGCGTATGTCTGCCCATGGCCAAAGTCAAAATCAGTGGACCATTCGGGGAGCTAGAGACTGAGGCTGCAGTTTCCAAATTTTTGTCACTGCAGTATCCCTACATCTTTTCGAATCGTTCGAATCAGTTACTGCGTGACAGAGGGCTCAAACTGGGAGAGGGCATAGTACAGGCATTGACCCGAGGCCAAGCTCGTAAGATTGCGGCGCTTTCGGCTGAAAATGCTCAAGCTCCTCCAGCTGAAGCAGAAAAGGGGATAGCTTCAATACCCGAATCCGAGCTAGGCCCGAGGGACAAAAGAACAGTTGAGGAGAGCCTGCCAGTTGACCAGCTCAATGAGAGCGTAACACTAGAGTGTCAGAGTTCTAGCCTGCAGGAAGAGCAAGCAGACGCGCTCACAAGCGAGACAGGGTCGTTGTTATCACCGGCCTCAAAGAACTTTGATCAACTCTTACGCGTGGATAGAGAGTCACTGGCAGCTGAGCAAAAGAATGATGAGAGCTTAGCTAAATTACGTAACACAGCTAAAGAAGGCATTGCTAGGCGCAACGTAACGATACATGAGAGAGGAGGATTGTTGTATCGGCATTACAGAGATCGAAAGGGTAAGATTTTAGATCAGTTAGTCATACCTACTAAGTATAGGGAGGACCTTTTGAGTCTTTGTCATGGAAATGGGTGGTCCGGCCACCTAGGCATAAACAAATCAAAGGAAAGATTGCTTATGGAATACTACTGGCCTGGCTGTTTCAAAGATGTAGAAAACTTTGTAAGATCATGCGACGCCTGCCAGCGTTCTGGTAAACCAGGAGAGACTTGGAAAGCTCCACTGAAGGTAGTGCCCTTAATAACAGAGCCTTTCAGACGGCTTGTAATAGACACGGTAGGGCCTCTTCCAAAAACAAAATCAGGCTACAGGTACTTGTTTACCATGCTGTGTCCGGCTACCAAGTTTCCAGAAGCAATCCCTTTGAAAGAGCTCAGCTCCACTGAAGTAGTAGACGCGCTTTTGACAGTGTTTGCACGAGTTGGGTTTCCAGCCGAAATTCAGGCAGATCAAGGGTCAGTATTCACGAGCGCACTGACTTCCACATTCTTGCAAAAGTGCGGGGTAAAGTTAATACACAGTTCTGTCTATCACCCTCAGTCAAACAGTGTAGAGAGGTGGCATTCGGTGCTTAAGCGAGTTTTGCGTGCGCTCTGTTACGAGCACAAGGAGGACTGGGAGAACTGTCTGCCGGCAACTTTGTTTGCTTTGCGAACGGTTCCACATGAAGCGACAGGGTTCTCTCCAGCAGAACTAGTGTATGGGAGGACACTCCGTTCTCCACTGAGAATGTTAAGAGAGATGTGGGAGGAAAGAGGGGAGAGTCCAACCGTGGTGGAATACGTGCTGAATTTATTGGAACGGCTAAGCGCAACCCGAGAACTAGTCGGAAAGAACATGGAAATAGCTCAAAGGAACGCCAAATTCTATTACGACAAGAATGCGAGGCTTCGTACGTTTAAAGTTGACTTAACGATGAAAGCGGAAAAGTGTAGGTTTGGATGTTCGCAGGTTACTTATCTGGGCCATGTTGTTGGTCAGGGCATGAGACGGCCGGCTGAGCTGAAAATAGCTACGATTGGAGATTTTTCTCAGCCGCGCACGAAAACGGACGTTCGTTCATTTTTGGGACTTGTGGGGTACTATCAACGGTACATTCCGAATTACTCGCAATTGGCAAGTCCATTAACAGACGCCCTCCGAAAGGGAGCACCGAGTAACGTACACTGGGATAAGGACAAAGAGAACGCTTTCCAAAGTTTGAAGACGCTATTGGTTTCTCGCCCTGTGCTTCGCGCGCCAGACTACACAAAGGAATTCATAGTTCAATGCGACGCAAGCGACAGAGGTATGGGCGTGGTACTTAGTCAGGTCGGCGACGATAACGAGGAGCATCCTATCCTCTACGTCAGCCGTAAACTAAATGTAAGAGAGGAAGCCTACAGCGCTTCAGAGAAGGAATGCGCTTGTTTGGTTTGGGCCGCCCAGAAGTTGTCGTGTTACTTGTACGGAGCGAAGTTCATCTTCGAGACCGACCACTGTCCTCTGACGTGGCTCAATCAAATGTCACACAAAAACGGCCGCTTGCTCCGATGGAGCCTCACTCTCCAAGAGTACAACTTCTCCGTTAGATATAAGAAGGGAAAGTTGCATAGCAATGCGGATGGTTTGAGCAGGCTAATTTGAATTCTGCGTTTGAGGGTCCCGCCTAAATTTTAGGGTTACTAGTGTTAATTTTATTAAGCGAAGAAGATCCCCTCTCATTTAGCAGGATTCCCTCCATGATTGCTGAATTTGTCAGCAGGAATTTGCTTCAGAAATTGGCATAGTGAAATGCAGCATTTTTTTTGTTTCTGCACTTATGTTGTTGTGGTTTTTTTTGAAGCCTAGCGAGTCTAAAGTGAGAGCCAATGCACGTCATCTCGGCGCAGAGCCGTGTTGTGGGGTTCATTTTGCAGTTGCCTGTCCTTGTTGGATGTTTTGGGGCGGTGACATCAATGCACAAGTGGTCGCTGCGAGCCAAGACATCAATCCCCCCCTGACCAGCAGCCGTTCTCTTCCTGCCTAGCGGTTGTCAGCGCTAGACAGTCGAGACTTTTGGGGCCATGGAGGCGCTGTAAAGAACGGCGGGTTGCACAACAAGATTGTCACCTTGCCACCCGATTACGACAAGGGGTGCAAGACGCGCACCTCCCGCTCTCCACCTCTCCGTGCTGCAGCTGCGAGGCGTTCAAAGAAGCGACCTTTGCGCTGGAACCCGCCGCCTTCCTCCAGCCCCTTCGACATGGTGACGGGACGAATTCGGCGTGTGGACAATGATTCTAGAGTTCCCCAATGCGGAGCTGATTTGACACGCCTGAAGAAGCTACCGCGGGAACGTCTTGTTTTTGTGCTTCTCGCGGTTTGGAGTGGCTCGGAACAATGAGCGACGCGCGATCGACAACGTCGATTTTCCGGAACGGCACCACCTTCAACGCCGTCGCTTGGGCTTCGGAATGTGTGTGCCTTTGTGTCTGTAAACTGGTCTTCAGAGCAGCTGCGAGTTGGTGGTGTGTAAACGAACAGCCGCCGCGTCGTAGGACCAGCGGATCGAGTGTATAAAAACTGTGGTTGTGCGATTGTTGGGCGCGCTTCTCCTGAGCAGTCATGTTAGACTGGTTCACTTCTCTCATGCAGTCCTGTTGGACTAATACTCTTTTTCTCAAGCAGTCATGTTAGACTGAGTTAATTTCTGTAAATAAACCCCTTTTTCCTCGTTCTCGATGAGAAGCAGTTCTTCACTTCATCAACGATCTCAGCGTAAATAAGTTGGACGACGGCATGGGCCAGCTACCTTTGAATTCATGCCGTACTCCAATCTTGGCAAAGGACCACGGACGAAGGGATTGAGCCCCCAATCCTGACAGGAGGAAAAAGAAGCCGTTATATTTTCCATTGTCTCTAGCGGGAGAAAAATATGCAGGGGTTTCTCACAGGAAGCCACTATTCAGGAATGTAGATCTGTTAAGGTTGCGATTCCCCTGATTACTGCGAGTTTTGATTATTTCAAAAACAAAGGGAATCCAAACATTTTCTGCATGAATACGCAATGTGCTGTAGTTATTTTCTAGTCAATAACACACTTGAATTATCAAGCTTTGTGCCCGACTTTCCGCCTGATTGCTTGCCGCTCTTACACGGAATTAGAATTATGAGCCCTAATGGAAGACATCGAGCGCAGCAAATGAAGGCTGTAACCTTTACCCTCGCCACATCTCCCCCCTGCCAATATTAAAGTACGCGATCATCCAAGTAAATTTTGTAGGAAGATAGAGGTATGCGATTAAGAGATAACCATGTACACATGACATGATCACGTTGATGGCTACGTTGACATCGAAGGCAATAAACAATTCATTAGTGCACCGTCCACTTGCCAATGCACTGAAGTGAAAAGCACACACTTTATCCTTTGTGTGACTTCATTTCGAAAAATCGTCCGCCTGACGATGTCTTCAACGTTACTCAACAGTCATCGTCTATTGCATTCGCGTTGCTTTCGCACTCTTACTTTCTAATGAAGTGTCTCCTCTCTATTCCCCTTTGCTCGCACCTTTTGCTCACCTGCCTTGTGGCGCGAGCGATTCGCCTTTTGTTTTTCTACAGCAACCTATCGAAAAACTGCGACAACTAAGTTTTCCTTCCTCTTTCTTTCTTCTCTTGTTCCAAAGCTACTAAGCTAAAATCGTTTTGTACAGTTAATACGTCAGATTACGAGGTATTCGACAGAATTTTCTTTTTCTTTGTTTAATTGGGAGTGCCTTCCTTTGGCTGCGAACTGCTAAATAACCATAATACTTTGCTTCACATTATCATCAATTTTACATTACCTAGGGAGAAGATGGCAATGTACTGTATCTGTTGTCAATATTACCAGTCGGTCGGTCGTTCGGTCGGTAGGTCGGTGCTTATTTTACCATTGTCCTTTATTTTGTACCACATTGCAGAGGTGTGGAATGGCGTACTCGGCAGTGGCGCCCAAGGAAGTCTGCGGGACAGCAAATCTGTCGAAGTATAGTGTCCTTCCTGTGAGAAAGGCCAGCTCGGGCAACTGGATATTCTGAGCTCAGGCCATTCTGCGCCACAGGCAGTTTCTCAAGCAGCCGTCAAGGAGCGCCGCACAACCTTAAGTCGCCAAAAGTACTTGCAGGAAACTGGTCGCAGAAAAATCTACGAGCACATACAGGCATTACCGAATTACAAGTACCAAGGAGGACCCCTCTTTTGTAAGAGGAACAAGTGTGAAACAAAGTTGATTGATTGATTGATTGATTGATTGATTGATTGATTGATTGATTGATTGATTGATTGAATGAAAATAATGATAACGAGGCGAAAGTGACGTAACGTAAATGCACTCAAACAGTTTACCGCAAAAGTCACATGCAGGAAACAAATTTAAACATAACGTCACCTCACATAAATATAGAAGAGACAACTCACAACGCATTAGAAGCGAAAGTCAGCTCGCATACGTAAATACAAATCCCATGTGATATGAGACACCCTATAACGTAATGCCAGCTATCATACACTAAATACAGGAAACAACGAATCAGGTCACAGCAATTCGAGTGGTTATGAAGAGAGAAAGAAATAGGAAATCGACTCTCTTCCAGAAATATTCGTAGTACTATTAGCACTTCCCTTTGTAATGTATCTGTTGGCTACGGCAATAAGATTCCTTTAATGGTTATGGGTCAGTGATCTATTGCCATTGAGGTGCATATCAGATGGCGGCTTTTAATGTATCATATCGTCGACTTTCCAACAATGCATTATGTATGTCTTTCATGTGGCCACCGATGCATTACGGAATATCGATCACCTCTTCCGGGGTATAGCGCAAACGTAAGCAGCCATGTGTTGCCGACCTCAAAAGATTGAAGGGACGCAGGACGTATGACACTGGTGCGTTTTTTTCAATGGACCAGTCTGTATCACCGCTTGTGACTGACTACGTGGTGCACGCTTCTGTGCATAACAGTGGAGACTGTGACCTTCTTTCTTCCTTCGCCTCTTTCAATCCGCTTTCCCGCTTCCGCCGTGCAGAGTGGCCTACCGGGCTCAGCCTGGTTAACTTCCCTGCCCTTCCTTTATGATTTATATCTCTCTCTTTCTCTCTTGAAGTATAGAGCATTGCCTGGAATTCAGTGCTGCAGGATGCAGCAGCTCCTTCGCTTCCCTTCTTTCTATTTATTACCTAACATATAAAGTAACATGTAATGTATTATAATGCGTACTCCTTTCTTATCGGAATGGCCAACAGTCCACTTTGTGACTTCTGCGGGTGCAATGAAACAATCGGGCGCCTTCTTTGTGAGTGCCCTCGTTTCAACCCGCAGAGAGCTGTCCTCCCAGTCACCCTAGACAAACTGAACAAGCCCCCAATGACAGAAAATAACATCCTTGCAAGCTGGCCTACGTAATCGCAAACAAGCCCTTCGTCATCTACCCTCGGTTTTGACTTCCACATAAACCGGAATGTTGTCACGCGTAGCCACATCCGCAACAGATTTAAGGCGAAAACCTTAGGTGTCCATGTTCGCGGTGCCCTTGGCGAAACTGCGCCGGGATGAAAAATGGCCCTCGCCGAAAAGAGTTAAAACCAGTTAAAAATACTTGAATTGACGTCACATTTCTCAGTGAGGTTAGTAAACAAAGTACATAGGTGGCTTTGAAAGGAAAATTTGTTACGTTTTGGTCTGGGAGGGAATCGAGGCCGGGCATGCAGCGTGCGAGACGAGCACGTTTGCCTGAAGCCAGGGCTACCCCACGGTTCTGGCTTACTAAGGGTTATGCCTAGTGCATGCTTGATCGCACACGTCACGTGGCAGCCATCTCACTCACGAGTGCATGCGTCATGGGGTGGCCCACGTGACAGTGCGTATGTGGTGGCGCCACGTCATGAGTGTATAGAATGAGCGCATCGATGACGTTTCGTGGTTTATACATACGCTATAACGCTTTCGCAATCCCACACGTAAGCAGTCTTAAGTGTCTGCCGAATTTTCAGTTTAGTAATTGCTTTGCAAACATCACTTACAGCGCGTACATAGACAGGGATTAAAAGAACGATGAAGACAAGCGCTTGTCTTCGTCGCTCTTTTGGCTGCTGTCCATGTATGCGCTGTAAGCGATGTTTAGGATGGAATACCACATAGCCCGTACCCAAACCCTGCTTTAGTAATTCCTATCGCGCCAGATGTTGTTGCGCGGAAAAGCGGGCGCGCCCCTTCTGCGCATTGAAGTCACAGTTGGAGCAGCTGTATACATGACTAGCCGATTCGTACGTACGTCCACTCGTCTGTAGGTCGCCTGTACGCCGAAAACTCCTCCGGCCTAATCCCATGCTCATGCGCGAGGACAGAGAGATGCATATATAAAGAGAGAGAGAGAGAGGTGCGTGATTAGCCAACACCACCTAGGTAGCCGGGGTTGTTGGATAAATATGGGAGAGGCCTTTGCCCTGCAGTGGGCGTAACCTGGCTGATGATGATGATGATGATGATGACCTAGGTAGCACAAGGCCTGTTTACTCTGATCCATGCTGTCACGCTACGTGCCCCGAAATTTTCATTGACAAGGCTGGAGGAGGAGGGGGAGGAGGAAAGAGAAAAGCAGAAGGCAAGGAGGTTAACCAGAATCAGGTCCAGTTGGCTACCCTACACCAGGGGAATGGAAAAGGGTAAAAGAAAGATGACAGGGAGAGAGAGAAGGGAAGGAAAGAATGAATGAATTAGCGGTGAGTTCGCTGACGCGTGTGGGCTAATAGAAATTGCATCAATAGTCACAGTCGTTCACACAAGCCCGTCGTCGTAATGTCGTATATTATGATATATACAGTGATAAACACTTTACAGCACGTGCAGTAACACACGTGCGCGCGCGCGCGCGCACACACACACACACACACACACATACACACACACGCACACACACACACACACACGCACGCACGCACACGCACGCACACGCACACACACACACACACACACACACACACACACACACACACACACACACACACACACACACACACACACACACGCACACACACACAGCCGAGCGCAAGCAGCAACTGCGTACCGAGGATCCGGGAGCCTGCCAAGCCGTCGTCTAATGAACCATCGGGATTAACCCAGTGATAAACACTGGGGCCGCACGCTTCAGCTTCGCTGATCAACCATCTGTATAGAGCGTATGGGCGGTGATTCTTCATTAGTGTTCGCTATATGCAGCAGGGTGGCAGAGCATACACCGGTAGCTGCACGCATAAGCAGGGCTTGATGTGCTGAGGCTGTAGTGTTGAAGCACTGTGCCATGCTGGAACAAACCGGCTTCCCCTTTCCTTTCTCCCAGCTTTATTTCTTATTATTGCGATATCAATTACATGGACGGTCCAAGCGAATTTTCGCCATCGTCGTCGCTGTCAGCGTCGCCATGAGGTTCCGCATATATTTTGATGTATGTATGCTGTATGCCGCGCCCTGCAATATTATACGCGGTATAAGTGGGTTATATGTGGGCTATACATAGCTAAGGCGGGAATCAAAAACCCGCACACAACTTCGCCCCTTCACCTCACCACTGCACAAAATTAGCGATAGTTTTTACTAAGCGCACAGATACCGCCTGGAAGCTTATTCTGGAAATGCGTGCCCCACAATTGAAAACGTTAGAAAAGCTACGGCAGCTCAAGCAGCCTTTTAATGACGCAAAGCCGATAAGCCTCCCTACAGCTAGTATGGCGAAGCAGGCAGAACAATCACTCAGAAAAATTGTTGCCGCGACTGTAAATCCTTACAACCATCCGTTCATGTAAACTTTGAAATGTCAATCCAGCACAAGGAAGAATCGGCCCTTTTTTGCCACTCGTGCCGTCGCTCCCAGAGGGCTGGTGACGGCGCAGGTGCCTCTAAAATCGACGTTCCTGAAACTCAATTTCTACCATTATCTTAGCATGGAGCTTAAAATAAAAGGCTTCGGGCACCGCTCAAATGAAGTCGACAAACTACTACGTAGCTTCCACTCTCCGAAAAGTAAGGAGATGGCGCCTTGGAAACCGACCCGTTCGAACATCTCTTCCACGCGCGAATCGTTATACCGCTCCCATTGAGTCGTTCGAAAACGCCCCGTGCGTCCAATACAGCGGCGACTGGCCGGCCCCTTTTACAAGGGTCTCGGCTGCCGGCCGTAATAACGCGCCTGTTGAAAGATGGACAACGGCCGCGCGCCAGCTGCGGAGCTCACAAGCGTCCCACTCGTTTTCTGGATGCCCCTCGCTTTCCCTCGGTGTTCCAAGTTCGCAAAAAAAACTTTATCGTTCCTGGAAAGAAAGTTTTGTGTACATACCGACGCAGCGGGGCTTTTATAACGCGGCGATGGACGTAAGGGCAGGCGGACGCTTTCTTCAGACTTCGAAAAATAGAGCGACCACCGCCTTCTAACGATCTGCGAGCGATCGTTCGACGCTATGGGGAAAAACAGCTTTTCTCGATCCAGGCAGCTCGCAGCGTCTGCTGCCTCCTTCGAAGTGCATCGCCTCTACCCCCCTCTCCCCACCCCCTTCATCCTTCCTGCAGTCTTTATTCCTACACAGCTATATCCCTCTGCCACCATTGAAACAAAAGACTTTTCTTAGTTTCTCTCCTTCTCTCTCTCTCATTTACTCTCACTCGTTTTGCTTGTTTGTTTCGAACTTCCGTTTCCAAGACTGGCGCGAGCGACCGCGATGCTAATGTTCGCCATATTTCGTCCCATCGCCGTCTCGTGACCCGCCCCTTTCGTGTGACTGGCGCGCGCTCCCCGCGCGCCTGTTACGCGGTCCGCTTCGCTTCTCGATACCCTCCTTTCCTTTCTCTTGCTGTGTTTGTTTGACGGATTTTCCATGAATTCTCGCGAAGGGAAGGCAGCGAGGCCAACCGTTCAACGGGCCAGTATTGATTACGTATAGACCGACCATTCGTGCAGTGGACGACGAAAATCGAAGTGTGCAAAATACATGTTTTGCGATATGCGCAATAATCATATGCACTCAATCGCCGCGGTGATGATCTGCTTGCGAAAGTAACTTGTGTGTTTCAGTGGCCCTGTACGTGTGGTTTTATCGAAGAGAATAGATTATTTTTTCACTTTCTCCCATTCGTGTGGCGGTCGGTGGTAGTCAGACATTCAAAGCGTCTGAAAATTGAGATAGTGCTTTGGAGCGCCCCGAAGGGAAAGCCCTTCTCTTCTTCTGCCACTCTCACCCAATCGTAGCTGCGAGAGAGGGCTCTGGCGGCAACAGAGGAGGATGGCAGCCGCCTTATATACTGACGCCCGTGTCTCTGGAATCAAGACGCATATGACGAACCGGCTATTACGTATAGCCATCTGTACAACCACTGCAGATGTGCTGGCTAATGACTCTGTTCTCTGCGGTATTATTAACTGCAACAACAAACGCTACTTAAATATCCTCACTGCGAGAATTATATGCATTCAGGTGCATCATTTGTTTATTAAAGCAAATAGGTTTTCCTAAGCGTTCGGCTATTTTCTTACACCGTTGATGGTTTCTCTGTAATCTTTTTTTCAGCGTGAGACAGAGATTACGACTGTTAGTGTAGATCGTTAAGCAATTCGTGGGCTAGAAACACGTGCAAGTCATCACAAAAGTGTTCTTTTTTTCAGTGTAGTTTTCTGTATGTCCAAGCTCCTGAAGCCTATAAACAAATACAGATTCCTTTCAGAGTTGCAATTAGGGAGTTGAGTTGATAGAGTTGCGTTGACATCAGCCCCGGATGATACATTTCATTACACATGTAGTGGAAGCGTAGGGAATAACGGGGCCGCACTTGTAAAACATCTTTTGTATCAGTAAGTGTTGGCTCTAAACAACCACAAATCTTGGTTCCTCTCAGCCCATACAGAAGGCACAGCACTAATTGAAATGAGCAGTATGTCGCACGACGAACTTGACAATCCTTGGTTGCATGAATTGCCTTAAAGATACCGCTTTAAATATTACAGGGCTATAATCAGCTGCTGTGGCAGCCTAACAATAGCCTAAATATAGCTGCGCAATCGAAGCGTGTGAAGCAGGTACGAAAGAGGTCTGGGGAGAGAGAGACGTTGAAGAGAGTGCGTCCACAAGCACTATCCTATAACTGTACAGCCAGACCACAACGTACTAAGACGTAACTAAAAAATTCGTCATGCGTCAGTCCCGATATCACAATACTATTCTTGAGAAAGTTTAAGCATTTATACAGAGCCCTTAAAAAAAAACAAATACGTGAAACCAAAAATTATCAAAATGCATGAGACTTGATTCGATAGAAACGAATATCATTTAACTAAAAGGCAAATGAATGAGCTGGCAGCCGTGATAGCGAGTGTCCTTCTTGATTAAATTAAATTCTGGGGTGTTACGTGCAAGAACAATGATCTCATTGTAAGGCACGCCGTAGTGTATGATTCTCGATTACTTTTTAACCACTTGGTGTCGTTTAAATGCGCGGTACACGAGGGACCGGCGCCACCGGGTTGGACCCGCGACTCCATGCTCCGCAGCGCAACGCCGTAGATACTGAGCTACCGCAGAGGGTTTTGGTTAACGGCTGGGATCGGGAGAAAGCAGGTGCGCGGTGGGGAAGGTCATGCTCCTAACCACGGCGAAACTGCGTGCTTTCACTCATATGTGGCATATTCACAAGCCAGCACCTCGATAAGAGTCATATATCAGAAAAGAGCCTCATGTGAGTACATTCAAGCTACTGATAATTAACCTTTGTCCGTGATTCGGGAACTTCCTTTAGTTATTCGTACAAAATCATTTGTGAGACAAGCCCATTTTCTAACTTGCCTTAGACTTTGGCATTTAATTCATTGTTCCATTTTTTTTCGTATGTTTGCAGCTTGTTTGCGTAGTTTCTACGGCGCAGTTATCTCGCCTGTGAAGCATCCATTCTGTACCATCCGAGGTAAATATACACAAAATGACATAGCTGTCCATAGCAGGAGAAAAATTTTATAATAATAATAATAATAATAATAATAATAATAATAATAATAATAATAATAATAATAATAATAATAATAATAATAATAATAATAATAATAATAATAATAATAATAATAATAATAATAATAATCTCACTTTATGTCCACTGCAGGACGAAGGCCTCGCCCTGCGATCTCCAGTTATCCCCTGTCCTGCGCCAACCAATTCCATCTAGCGCCAGCCAGCGAATTTCCTAATTTCATCGCCATATCTAGTCTTCTGCCGTCCTTGACTGCGCTTCCCTCCTCTTGGTACTCATTCTGTAACCCTAATGGTCCAACGTTTATCTAACCTGCGCATTACATGACCTGCCCAGTTCCATTTTTTTCTCTTAATGTCAATTAAAATATCGGCTATACCCGTTTATTTTCTGGTTCAAACCGCTCTCTTTCTGTCTCTTAACATTATGCTTAGCATTCTTCGTTCCATTACTCTTTGTGCGGTCCTTAACTTGTTCTAAAGATTCTTTGTCAGTCTCCAAGTCTCTGCCCCATATGTCAGTACCAGTATAATGTACTGATTGTACACCTTCCTTTTCAATGATAATGGTAAGGTTCCAGTCAGGAGTTGACATTGTCTGCCATATGCAATCCAACCCATCTTTATTCTTTGAATTTTCTTCTCATGATCAGGGTTCCCTGTGTTTAATTGATCTAGGTAAACGTACACCTTCACAGACTCTAGAGGTTCAATGGTGATCTTGAATTCTTGTTCCGTTGCCCGGCTGTTCATCATTATCTTTATCTTCTGCATATTAATCTTTAACCTCACCTTTGCACTCTCTCTGTTAAAACCCTCAATGATTTGTTGTAACTCGTCTGCAGTATTTCTGAATAGAACAATGTCATCAACAAACAGAAGTTTGCTGAGATATTCTTTATCGATCCTTATTCTTAAGCCTTCCCAATTTAATAGCTTGACTACTTCTTCCAGGTACGCAGCGTATAGCATAGGAGAGATTGTGTCTCGTTGTCTGACCCCTTTCTTTATAGGAATCTTCCAACTTTTCTTGCATAGAATTAATGTAGCTGTGGAATCTCTGTAGATACTTTCCAATATATTTACGTGAGCGGTCTCTAATCCCTAAATGCGTAATGCCTCTATGACTGCTGGTACATCTACTAAATCAAATGCCTTTTCATAATCTATGAAAGCCATATAGAGAGGCTGATTGTATTCTGTGGATTTCTCGATTACCTAATTAATGACATAGATGCGATCCATCGTAGAGTATCCCTTCCTGAAGCCAGCCTGTTCCCTTAGTTGGCTAAAGTCCAGTGTTGTCCTTATTCCATTGTAAATTATCTCAGTGAATATCTTAAATAGTACTGGGAGTAAGCTAATGGCCCTATAATTTTTCAATTCCTTAACGTCTGCCTTTTTGTGGACTAGTATAATGTTTGCATTCTCTGAGTTTTCTGGGACCCTTGCAGTCAGCAGATACTTCGTATAGAGAGCCGCCAGTGTTCCAAGCATAATGTCTCCTCCATATTTGATTAGCTCGACTGTTATTCCATCTTCTCCTGCCGCTTTTCCCGGCTCCCTGCCTTGGAAGGCCTTTCTGACCTCATCGCTAGTTATAGGAGGAGTTTCTGCATAATTTTTTTTGGCAGCAGCGGCAGCCACCGGCACGCACGACAAGTGAAATCTACTCTGTATATTTACAGCGTCCTTCGCCTGTGGACCAAAGTTTCCTGGCCGCCGAGAACAGCTCCGGCTGCGCTGGTGCAACTGAAAACCGATCGTCGCCCGAAGTTTTTTTCCTTCGCTGTGGAAGCGAGACAGTTCTGGGGAAGGCAAATCGCCACCTGCATCACCGACGCCAGCGACAACTGACGAACAAGCAAGGACCGAGGGGGCGTCTCCCCGCATTTGGCAGCAGCGGCAGCCACCGGCACGCACGACAAGTGAAATCTACTCTGTATATTTACAGCGTCCTTCGCCTGTGGACCAAAGTTTCCTGGCCGCCGAGAACAGCTCCGGCTGCGCTGGTGCAACTGAAAACCGATCGTCGCCCGAAGTTTTTTTCCTTCGCTGTGGAAGCGAGACAGTTCTGGGGAAGGCAAATCGCCACCTGCATCACCGACGCCAGCGACAACTGACGAACATGCAAGGACCGAGGGGGCGTCTCCCCGCATTTGGCAGCAGCGGCAGCCACCGGCACGCACGACAAGTGAAATCTACTCTGTATATTTACAGGTTGGTCGTCTTTACTAATAAGGATTAGACTCTTTTTTGTTGCCGACCCTGCCGCTGCTGCCACGAGTACATTGTTTTCCTGAAGTGTATTTGCCTTTGCACCGCACGACATGTCGAGATGTTGTACATGCCGCTCGCTTGTGCCTGAAAATGTGCCCTCTGCCAGCTGCTGTGAATGTAAGTTTAGTTTTCATTTTGGCGACTGTTCTGGTATAACCGAAGAGGTGTGGCAAACAAAACGTGTGAAAAAAAACTGGAAGTGCAATACATGCAAACATGGCCACACTGTGGAAGATGGAAGTGAGAAGCTTAGTGCAGAAAAGGAAGTGTTAACACGTTTGCTCAAAATTGAGGCTAAACTTGACGCTCTCCAAACCTTGCCCAAAAGAATTAATGAATTAGAAGCCTCAGTGCAGCTTATCTCAGATAAGTTTGACGAATTTCAAAACCGGCTGACTGATCAAGAAAAAAAACACCAAAGAACTTTGCCAGCGTGTAGACAAACTTGAGAAGGCGGACTCGGCAAATGAAATTGCTCACCTAAAGCGTGAAGTCGAAAGCTTAGAGTGGCGAAGTCGCCGCTTAAATCTTGAAATACATGGCGTCTCTGAGTCCGTCGATGAGGACCTACTAGAAAAGATAAACGAAGTGGCTACCAAACTGAATGTACCGCATGTAACAAGGAAGGATATAGCTGCCGTGCATAGGCTGCCAGCGAAGGCCGACAAAACGCCAGCTATTATCACTCGCTTTTTGAGGCAAGAGGACCGTGACACTTGGCTGGCAAACAGACATTTGCTGCAAAAAGAGAAAAGCTTGTTTATCTGCGAAAATATCACGCGGCTCTCCCGCACATTGCTAACCTCGACAAAAGAATGGGCAAAAAAGAATGGCTACGCATACGTTTGGCATGCTAACGGAAAAGTTCTGCTGCGGAAGCAGACCGGCGACCCCGCTTTCGTCATTCGCAGTGAGCAAGATTTTATCAACTTGCAGTAACGTGCTCTTGTAGCACCCACGATGTGGGCGTTCTTTGTGTTCTTTAGTGCAAGATGATGCACTCATGTTTTGACCTTCCTTGTGAACCTGCTTTCTTAAAAAAAGACACACTTTCTTTGTTTCATCTTAACGCTAGGAGCTTAAAAACTAAACTTGATGAGGTAGACTTATTCCTAAATGACCTTAACTATTCTTTTGACATTCTTTGTTTCACTGAAACGTGGTTTTCCTCTGATGATGAGTGTGCTTTTCTTGATGGTTACGACTGCATATCCGTATGTCGCGCTTTCAAACGTGGTGGTGGTAGTGCGATGTATATTCGCTCACACTTCAAGTACAATGCACTCACAGAATATAATATTATAAATGAAAACATTGAATGTGTCGTTGTACAACTTTATGACATCCTGCTAGGAGTGTTTTATCGCCCGCCATCTGGATCCTTGAACCATTTCTTGAACTGTATGGAAGAACTGTTTGAACTAAGTCTTGAGTTAAAACTACAGTGTGCTTTTGTTGGCGATTTTAATCTCAATGTTTCATCAGATACCTCCGGCTATTCGCGCCTACAAGAGCTGTTTGTGTCATACGCGTGCTGTAACTTAATAGATATGCCAACTAGGATTACTCCTACCTCTCAAAGTATTTTAGACCTTTGCATTACAAGCTTTCCGCCTGACGTTGTCAAATCGGGTGTATTGAAGTGCGATTTAAGTGACCATTTGCCAATCTACTGCATTTTACCTCACAAAAGGCCTAATTCAAATAAGCAACCAGTTTTTATCCGCCATTACTCTGAAAAAAATATCAGCAAATTCAAATATCTTCTCTCAAATCAAAGGTGGGACTCCATTTTAATGGAAACAGATGCAAATAAAGCGTACGAGGCTTTTCTTTCCTGCTTTATGGCTGCATACGAGAAGTGTTTTCCCCTCGAGCCATGGGTAAAACGAAAAAAGATAAGGAAGCCTTGGATCACTCATGAACTGCATATGAGAATCAAACAAAAAAACAGGCTGTTTGAAAAATTCCTGAATACCAAGCATGAAAATGACTTTACACTGTTTAAAAAAGTTCGAAACAAATTAAATGCAGATATTAGAAAATCAAGATTTGAATACTACATAACAAAGTTTGCAGACATTACGGGTAACTCACGGCTAATGTGGCAAACCGTGAGGGAGGTACTCTCGAAAAATTTCCAGCACAAAAAGGTTCCGTATCAAAACGACGCTATGACTGACAACGAAGTCGCAAATTTATTTAATGACCATTTCATTGCAGTCGGATCATGCGATGGGAATTCAGTTGATTCACCGTGCGAGCAGTTCATTGCATCAAACGCCGCAAACACATTGTTTTTAGCACCCACTGACGAACGTGAAGTGCTAGATATTATTCTGACACTAAAAAGTGGCTGTGCTCCAGGAGCAGATGAAATTAAACCGAAACCTCTAAAGGCTGTAGGTGAAATAATCAGTTGTCCGCTCTCTCACATTTGCAACATTATTTTATCTACAGGCGTTTTTCCGCAGAAAATGAAACTGGCCAAAGTGACTGTTGTGCACAAGGGTGGCCCAGCGAACGAACTAACAAATTATAGGCCTATATCAGTACTACCAGTATTTGCAAAGGTAGCCGAACAGGTTATAAACAACAGATTCGTCCGTTTTCTCACCGCGCAAAATATTATAGCCGATGAGCAATTTGGCTTTAGGAAAGATAGATCAGCCGAAACCGCACTCCTCGGGATAAAGGAAAAAATTCTAAACAACATTGAAGAAAAGGCACACACCCTGGGAATTTTCCTCGACTTCAGAAAGGCATTCGACTGTGTTCAGCACGATGTTCTAATAAGAAAGCTTCCACTTTACGGATTCCGTGGCGTGTCGTTGACCTTAATTGAGAGCTATTTAACGTCAAGAGAGCAATTTACTGTCATAAATGCTGCAGCCTCACACGTAAAAACAATAAAATATGGTGTGCCTCAGGGATCTATTCTCGGACCTGTACTCTTTATTTTATACCTGAATGATATTGTGAATATACCAGGCAGCGAAAACCTAGTGTTGTACGCTGATGACACTAATGTCTTTTTCTCAGGTATTGACCCCTACGCGCTCGAAAGAAAGGCTAACTATTGGTTGACCGGCTTGAGTACATGGTTAAAACTAAACAAGATGCAATTAAATGCTAGTAAGACCAAATACATTCTCTTCAGAGCAAAAGGTGTAAAAGCTCCTGACAACCTAAACTTAAACTTTGAAAACACTCAGCTGAAACAGTGCTCGCAAATTCGTTTTCTAGGTGTTCTGTTTCAAGAAAATCTCTTGGAATTCGCATGTTGATCAGCTTCGAAGTGATCTTTGTCGGGCGGTTGGCATTTTAAACAAATTGAGATATCTCCCGGCGTCCATAAAGCGGCAAATATACTATTCATTAATACATTCCCGTTTAAGCTACTGTTCCCTTGTATGGTTAACGACGACACAAACAAATCGAGATTCCCTCCTTGCAATTCAAAAGCGGGCGTTACGAGCTATTGGGAAAATACAGTTATTGCGCAGCTGCTGGCCCTTGTTTAGGTCTTATGGAATACTAGAAATAAGTAAACTGCACACATACAAATTATGTCTGGAAATATTACGCCAGTACAAACTAGACAAAATAACCTTCGAAACCACCTATCACACTAAACTTAGCACATACGAACTTAGGAAACAATGTATGGAAACACCTCGTGTACGCACTAATTACGGTTTTCAGAGGTTAGGATGGCAAATTCCTGACTTAATTAATCAATACCCTATTATTCTGGATACTGTACGCAGCACTCCCTCTATACGTAAATACAAAATGTTAATTAAAGCAATGCTCATAAATGAACCTTAAAGGTGAAAACTGAACGTATACCTATCACTAGTGTGTTTTGTAAATACTGCTATGGTCGAATTGTGCTTTGAAGTATGCTGTTTTGTTTTTCCGCCGAAAGCCTGTGTTTTTGTAAGGATGTCTTATGCATTGTGTAAAAAAAATATTGAATGTGTGTTCTATTATATAATGCTCTTTCTTGATTTTTGTAGCCTGTGGTGCCGCCTGTCATCCGGGTGGCGTGGCCTCGTCAGGCAAAGTATGCCTTTTGCCACGTCACCCTGGACAACCTTTTCGTTGTCTTAAATAAATTCTGAATGAATGAATGAATGAATGTTGATTGCTGCTTCGAATGGAGGTATTCTGACTCCTGTGGATACTGTGCAGGTCAGTATAGAATTCTTCCGCTGCGGTTACTATACCTTCGAAATTGCTTATGATATTACACTGCTTATCTTTCAGTGCATACATCTTGGTTTGTCTTATGCCAAGTTTCCTTCTCGCTAATTTTAGGATGCGTCCAATTTTTACGGCTTCTTCATTCTTTCTCACGTTATAGTTTCAAATATCCCTTATTGTCGCCTCATTGATCAGTTTTAGCAGTTCAGCGAATTATATCTTATCTCTTGAGTTCGACATTTTTCTTGTTTGTCGTTTCTTTATTAGGTCCTTTGTTAGTTGGGAGAGCTTGCCTACTGGTTGCCTTGATGCCTTGCCTCCTACTTCAATTGCTGCCTCTGAAGCCAGCTTTATGGTTTCATTCATTATGCTTATGCCATCTTCATGTCTCTGTTGTCAGGCTGCATATTTCTTTGCAAGTACCAGCCTGAATTTATCTGCTTTTACGCTTACTGCGTCTGGGTTAGCCTGTTTCTTCTAAATCAACTTTACTCTTTCTCTCCTCAAATTGAGGTTATTCGGCGTATACTCTGTAGTACATTACAGCGATGGAAGCGTGTAGTAAAGGGATACTTTTCTATAACGTTAAATGTGTTCGGTATCCCGTTTCAATGGCGCCTGGTTGCGTAGATTCTGACAGGACACGAAATGTTCTGCGTATTTGGACAACGGAATTAGGGACGTATTCGAAAACCTCACAAAGTAATTAGTGCGATACACTGGTAAAATTTTTAAGAACATGTGCTGGCCAATCGTGGAGACTTACTATTTACACATTTGCAGTTTCGACACCAGATCCAGCCTTCACAGTGCCTCAATGCCACAGTTTTCTCTGTTACTGGACATGTTCTTTGTCCCCTGCGTCAGTACCGCACCGGTACAGAACACATGGGTGAAGTTGTCTTGCAGAGCAACACTGTTCGTATGTTCCCTGGTAAATAAAGTCTTCTGTTTTGTGAAGCAGTAAACTCCTCGCTTGTAGGCAAATTATGTGAATAAGCAGCGTAAATGTAATCTTATATTAGGGCATCATGATTGCGTTGACACGGGCGCAGAAAACAGAGCAGCAACAATAAAAGACAATTCGATGCTAAGATGAATTTCAGCGCAGGACGGGGTAATGAGAACGCACGCAAGAAATGACAAAAAAGAAAGAAAGCAAAGAAAGCACAGCTTGAATAGGCTACTTTGGGAACACTGCTCAAAGCTTATTCTCTTCTTGCTGGGCTTGGAAACCGTTTCTCCTCCGCGCCCTGACACCGAGGGTAATGGCGCAATGAGCCTCTGGGGATACAAATGGATCCGCGAAAGGAAAATAAGCGCACGAGCAAAGGACGCGGCGAGTGGGAATCGAGGCAAAAGAGGAAACATTGCGCACCACGATTGTAAGTGCCCCACAGCACCACAGGGGAAAAAAAAAACCAAACTTTCGGCGACCTGAAGAAATAAAGAAAGAAAAAAAGGAAAGATATACCAAAGAAATCATAATAAAAGAAAGAACAAAGCGCAAAAGGAAGAAAGAAAGGAAACAGAAAAGCACCTGACTATAGAGCACGTGGAAGATAATAAAAGCGTGGTCGTACGCGGGTATATACTGATGTTCCGAGTCGCAGCGGCAAGGCAGGCGCCGACTGTTCTTGTGGTAGCCTAGGCGCAAACGTTAATTACGGCGACGGTGTCATTTACAAGTTTCGCGAAGTCATTCGCTGCCGCCACCGTCGGCTGGTGCCGTCCCTATAGCGCTCAATGGTGAGAAAAAAGAAAAAAAAAATGTTCTCGTGCTCCCCGCGCCAATCCCTCTGAGCCCCGGCAGTGCTTTCTCGATCTGTCTTTCCTTAAGATCCTTTTCATTTCCTTTTTGCAGCCCTCGAAGAAGCCGCTCATTTCCACTGCCGATCTCATTTAAACTCGCTGGTAAGATACAGACAAAAATTTAGAAGGAAACACCGAGTGTTTTCATCGTCAGTGCCGCACCGCACGCCAGCACAGCCCTTAAAACGTTCGAGCAACGCGAAAAGTACGAAGAGCAAAGAAAAAAGTAAAGAGAGACTGAACTTCTGTCAGAAGTTTGAATACGGCGCAAGACAATCAGAACGGGAGAGATATGAACCACATTATTTAAGATACCGGCTGTTTTCGTGCAGATATGCTAGTGTGAAGTATGGTTGCTGTTTCTTGAGAGAGGAACGGCTAGCCTACGAGAAAGAGCGGAAGCATAGCTGTCGTGTGAAATGCGAGCCCAAAGAAAAATGACTTGCAATTTGAAAGGCAATCCTCATGATTATTTATAGCGCAAGAGTCATTTAAATAGAATCAACACGGAGATTCGAGTAACCCAATCCAAGGCAAATTACTACACTGAAGGGAAGACCCCTTGTTAGAAGTTCTTCCCACTAAATAATTCATCAAAACCTGGACAGGCTTGCACGGACATGTAACAACGAAAGTAAGAAAGATATTACCAACGTGTTAATAAACGTTCCATAGAATAGTCCAGCTTCTTACCTAAGCTATAGGGACCTGGAGACCCTAACTGCACGCCGCTGTCCTTAGATTTATTTATTTATTTATTTATTTATTTATTTATTTATTTATTTATTTATTTATTTATTTATTTATTTATTTATTTATTTATTTATTTATTTATCTACTTTCATGACAGATGGCAAGAGAGTCGTTTGCTGTTCGTTTTGCGTCTTTGCTTTGCAAGTTCCACCTATACGGAGTCTCTTCTGAACTTACCCTGAGGGTGCAGTCATTGTTGTGACACTTGTTTCCATACTTTGAAACACTTTTCATGCCTGCGGCAAGCACAGCACCAATACACTTTGTTAGCCGGAACCCTTGTTAGAAAGGTCTGTCAAAGTTAAGGAGCTTAAAAGGGCAGAAAATAAGGGAATCCCGCCACCGCTCCCAGCACTTTCAAAGTAGGTAGGGCAGAACTTTTGCGAGTTAAACAAAAAACTTGGGAAAGTTGTGGGTGCTTTACAGAAGGAAAGGCAATTCCACTTTTCAAAGCATACAGCTATGGGTCGTTTAACACAGCAAGTTTATTCGAGACAAACAGCGTTGCGTGGTAGAAGCAGCTAATTTTACGAAAAAATGCAAATCCTTGAAAGCAACGCTCTTTGTCGTTTTTGCTGTCACACTAAGTGCTGTTTCAAAGTGTAGACTCATGCATTACTTTGAGAAAATGAGGGTTTGTCTAAAGTCTGAGTGCCGGAAAATCTCACAGCAAACACGAAATATGTGCTTTGCGCTCGAGTCCTTGAATACGTCTCTCTTTTGCAAATTGTTTGCACAGTCCGCTAGGCTTCCCCTTCTTTGATCTCTCCACTAAAACTCCACTAAAAGAACAGCACCCCTATTCACAAAATACTCTCGCACTAGAATTCTTTGCAAGCGAATTCCTGCCAATCTTGATGCTGGCCATACTTTATCGAAGGTGGGCAGCCGATGGCAAAGAGCGCTAACGAATGAAAAACTTTGTAAAACGTGCTAGTTCTCCCTGAAAGTACCCTTAAAGCTACGTACTTACGTAGCTTTACGTACACAGCTTACGTACTACGTAAGCTGTGTACGTTTATCTAAGAAGTCGATAAACGTACACAAAATGATGACACAATGGTCAAGTCATTTAGTACGATAGAGAGAGAGAGAGAGAAAGCTTTATTACACGTTGTTGAGCGGTCATCATTGCTAATTCAATGTAAGCAGACATGTACCGTTCACCTTCAGTACAGGTGTCGCCTGAGTCAGCCGGTAAACGGCACTTCAGAGTAGGCTGAGCTAGGTTTTGGAGGGATGGTGGTCGTAATTCACATTTAAAAAGGATATTTGTAGCGTTAGTGTAGTGTTAGTGTTCTTTCTTCAACGGGGCGCATTGCCGGCCCTTGTATTAAATGGTTTCTCACTAATGTTAACACAACTTTCGTTTGCTTTTGCTTAGTACCTTGCATATCAGCAATGCGCATTGACACACTTATTCTGATCTCTTGTTACTTACTTTGCCCGATAGTGCTATCAAATCTTTGTCCATTGTCATGTACGGAGCCCTGATTTGATAAATCCGTTTGTGAACAATCATCACATCATCACAACAATCAAAACACATCATCATCATCATCATCATCATCGTCATCGTCGTCAACAGCCTCGCCTTGTTCTAATTCTTCTGCCTATTTTAATGTCCACTGAACGACGAAAGCCTGCTCTTAGTGACCTCCAATTACCCCTCTCCTGCGCTAGCGGATTCCAGCTTGCGCCTGCAAATTTCCAAATTTTATCACCCCACGTAATATTCTGCTGTCCTCCACTGCACCTCCCTTCCCAAAGCACCCATTGCGCAACTCTCATGGTCCACCGGTGAGGTCCTCTGCTCATTACATGGCCTAACCAGCTCCATTTTTTTCTTTTAATGTCAACTAGAATATTGACTATCGCCGTTTGCTCTCTGGTCCACTCCGCTCTCTTCCCGTCTATTAACGTTGCGCCTAAGATTTCTGATTCCATCGCACTTTACGTGGTCCTAAACTTGTTCTCCAACTTCTTTGTTAACCTCTAAGTTCCCGCCCCATATGTTAACAACGGCAGAATGCAATGATCGCACACTTTCCTTTTGAACGACAGTGGTAAGCTTCCAGTAACGATTTGGTAATGCCTGCCGTATGCACTCCAATCGATTTTCATTCTTCCGTAAATTGCCTTCTCATGACTAGGGTCCCCTGTGAGTAATTGTCCTAGATCCGTAAAAACAAATCAAAAGAGACCCCCCTATTCCCTTTTGAATATGAAGACTCTTTCTATGCTATTGAAAGGTTGCAAAGACGTTTGCCTTTGCACCAAGCTGTGCATGTTGAGAAGTTGGGCTATTGAGACCCTTTAAACTTCTGATCACTTCCCCCATAAAGTTAAAAAAAATTAAATTGTGGGGTTTTACGTGACAAAACCACTTTCTGATTATGAGGCATGCCGTAGTGGAGGACTCCGGAAATTTCGACCACCTGGGGTTCTTTAACGTGCACGTAAATCTAAGTACACGGGTGTTTTCGCATTTCGCCCCCATCGAAATGCGGCCGCTGTGCCCGGGATTCGATCCCGCGACCTCGTGCTCAGTAGCCCAACACCATAGCCACTGAGCAACCACGGCGGGTCCACATAAAGTGCGCTCACTCTGAATGATCGAACTCAGATTGTATGAGTTTTGCTTGCAGTGAAGATTTTTTTTTTGCTTGGTTTGCTTCATGGCATAACGTCATAATGGAGGTAAATATTAAGCATAAAGGCCCGTTTTATATCTTTATTCAAAGATAT
Organism: Dermacentor albipictus; assembly: GCF_038994185.2. NCBI lineage: Eukaryota > Metazoa > Arthropoda > Arachnida > Ixodida > Ixodidae > Dermacentor > Dermacentor albipictus. The sequence continues at coordinate 149,599,139 of NC_091824.1, read as the reverse complement.
AGGCTCAACTGCTATTGGGCCAAACCATGTGCTGCCCCACATTAAAACTTATAGCTTAAAAAGTAAAAAACTTCGCGCACGCTTCAACCAATTTTGTATAGTCGCTATTTAATTTTTAATCACAGTGGCATTAAGACATATAACAAGATGCGGTTGCTACCAAATGCGGTCGAGGCACGATTGCAACAGCTTCTTTGTGCATCCTTCAACATGATACAAGGAATAGGTGTAGTTACCTTCAGTAGATGAATCAAACACAGCTGTCTCAATATTGGGGGGGGGGGGGGGGGTAATTGACGGAATAAAAATGAGGCGCCAAGCACAACAGCACCACCTTATTAACATGGTAGTGTGTCATGTCCCAACGCCGCTGTGTCGGTATAAGAGACGCAATAGCGGCGTGCTTCCTATTAATTTTGACTAGGTAGCTTTCTCTAACGGGCACAGAAATCTCATTACACATTATTTTTTTCATTAAAAGTCTAGTAGAAATGGTGCGCCTGTGGTAGTATAGAACGGAACGAACGACTTCTTGCTCAGTGGTACTGGGCCAGAGAAATTCTGTAATCGCAGAGCAACGCCGCTGACATCATCAGGAAGACAACAGAAAACTGTTGTTTTTCTGTTAGAGTTACCATAGCACTCTTTTGCTACCAATGTTCATCTCTGTATCACATTTTTCTCATTGTGGAGCACAACAGTGTGTTTGCCCCACCACCTCTCAGGCGTCAGCGGGATGACGAGGAACGAGCGCTTCCCCGCATTTCTCAGGGGGTCTAATTGAAGAACGCGTAAGTGCCTTGTATTCCCGCAAAACGGGGTGAGACAGACCAGCCAGTTCCCACGCGTCAATGCCTTCAGGTGACACCCTTCCTGAAGAAAAAGAACACCTTCCGCGTAACACCACAACCCACCCCGGTTTGTTACGCTTATATAATGATGGACCGGCAAGCATGATTCGAACAGACGACTCAAGACCGGACCCCCACTTGTTAGAGGGTAGAGACCCCACCAGGCGACCCATTTGGTCTGGCGCACTCAGCAGTAATTTGCCAGCGATTTGTCGACTTTTTCATAACTAACTGCCACTTGTACATAATACGTAAACAAGTATACGAAGTTCTACTTCCTGCTTCACCAACGCCAAGACTCCGTCTGCACCTTTCTTCAAAATCTCAACATCGTTGGCCTTAAGCCCTGCAGGACTCAAATTTCAACATTGGTGGAAGCTCTAGGATCCTGAGACTTAACCACACAAATGACAACTTTGATTGTCGACTTCCTTTAAACATTCGGTTAATTCAGACGTTTATTGGTACGTGCTGTAAAACCCATGAGAGAGTATGCGAACGGCGTATCTGACAATGGACTTCGGTGTCTCGATCTGCGTGCCTCTATAGCGCGAATAAGGTCATGAAAATCTGATAAGTAAGAAAAAAGAAAACAAGCATTAGAAGGGAAGCAGAACTTGAAGAGAAAGGGCAAGAATCTCTCTTCATTCCCGTGAGCACGCCAACATCGTTTCGCAACTTGGCTTGCACGAGAAGAGCAGGAAAAATCTAGGACGAACGCACCATGAATGTGAACAAAGAGAGCATGCAAGCTAAAAGTCACGCTGGTGGAACTCGACGCAGTAAAGGCTCAAAGCACAAAGGTTGAAGGGGGCGCGCCCGGCGCACCACTATTAATCCAATTAGGGGGCGAACATTCGTTCTTGCCTTTCGACAGTGATGTAAGCTTATTACATGCTCCGGCTTCACTAATAGGATTAGGGTCCGCGCAAAAGCGCGGGGACGCAGCGTTTGCGGGGTAACACGCAAAACCTATGGCTAAACCACTCGGTTGGTGCGCCAGCCTGGCCGCAACCGAAAGGGCAGGCCGCAGAGACGCGCTAGCTATACATCAAGCCGTATGCGCGAGTCGTTGCGGGAGGCCAGGGCACGATGATTTTGTTACAAAACGACGTCGACGCGTGGGCGAGCGCTGCTTTCGTGGTGCGGTTTATTCAGAGAGCCGCGAAAGAGATCGTCCGGGTTAACCAAAAGTGGTCGTACGTAGAACGAACTTTATGAATGCACGATGAAATGGCAACAGGCCAGGGCGGTCGTAGATGACCTAATGCGGATGACCAAAACAAATGAATATGCGAGCGTCTTTCATCTGGCAACAGTAGTGGAGCCATTTCGCTCATTCCTTCAGCCTTCACCTATTGCTTCGCTCTCTAATTGCCTCTATTTTTGTGAATGGGCTAACTTCGAGATAAATTTGTTTACCTAGTACGGCAAACTTCAACAAAATGATAATAATAATGAATACAGTGCCTCCGTGCTTGCTTCACCCAATGATTGCGATTCTTTTTAAGTTTATCGAAATCACTGAACTTAAAATTAAATACCTTTTTTTCGGATGGGGGGCGGGGGGTGTAGCGGGGAGTGGGATCGATATGATATAATCGTTTCTCTTCACGCAGCTACCATTTAGTGCTATTACTGCCAAGCATGTAACGTGAGATAATGACAAAATATATGTTGCTTTTTCGTCCTCGTTATATTGTGCGCTTCACCTACATGCTAGATTTGATGTGGTGAAGATGACTTACAAAGCGATGTTGCGTTCTTGAAGAAAAGCTTACAATTCAGACGGCCGTAATATGCACAGGCGCCCAAATCCTTAACTGGCGTGCGCTAGCGGCGAGTTTTCCGCGCATCAGGGCCGTATGACGGGGCGAGGCTGGAAACAGTCTGAGGCTAAGCGCATGCAGACAAAACCGCGCTCAGCTGGGCCCATCGTCTGCTAGGCTATTCCTTCTTAAGGACGTCATACGGCGCTGACGCACGGAACAGTCGCCGCTCGCGCATGCTAGTTAAAGATTTGGACGCCCGTACGTATGTGAACACAAACTTAAAGGCATGAAGTAGTGGGTATGATGACTGTTCATGCAGTAAATTATACCTTAGCTTAGAGAACAGGTTTATGACGATTGCTGAGGAAGTCATAGACTTAAGAAAATTTCAGCAGTTTCCTTCATTCGTTAGATTTATATTGCCGTCATGCAATAGCGTCATGTTCACTTATAACATTGATGCCCTTTTGCAGCTTAACAAAGTGGTAACTTCTGATTAGATAAGAAGTAAAATAGGCTAGTACAGTATTGCACAGTGAGAAATGCTGCTGATTTAGATAAAGGCGATTTCTCTAGCTCATATATGCACAACATTTGCTATAGCAAACATTGACGCACAAATACTGAAAGGAGGGCAAGATATGAAACCTAGTCAGATAGACCACACCAGATAAAAGCTGTTCTGGAAGTATTAAAGGAAAACTAAAGGACGTTAGGGTAGCAAATTGTTCAATATCTCTTTTTTTTTCTTCCTTTCTATTGTCTTTCGCATGTGACCTGTTCTCGTTTCTTGTACAGAACTTTGATATTACTTTGTTTGCAGAACTGCTTTTTTAGAAAACCTCGACCAGGCGAGCCTTCGTTAAATCTTGTATTTCATGTTACACCTTGAACTCAGTCTTATTTAATTGCTGTAGTTAAGCTTGTTCTGAATATGATGTTTTGTTTCGGGGTAAACACTGAGTTCTCCATTCAGATACATGTAAAAGGCCGAAATGCTCTTATTAGTCAAGGGAAGAACCGATTTGGGTAAACTTTCTTGCATGTGAGCGAGAACGTTAACTTCTAGTAATTGTAGCAAAGTAAATTTTGATTTATGGCATATCGCGTTTCACAAAAAAATGTCGATTATTGCTAACTAAAATAAAATGGAAGCGTGAAGTTTAACAGTGTTCCTGTTTATCCAATTTGAGCGCCACCACAGAAAAAAATCGAAGTTGTTGCTCGTTATTATTAGGGCAGTCATTATTTGCTGTTAGCAGAGCTACCTGGCGTGGTGTGTGCTTTACCTCACAGACGTCCAAGTTGTGGCAAGAAAGTTTAGTAAGTTTCGCAAGACTTTAACAGCCGCAGAGCACGCTGATAAATAAAGATAAATTTTGAAAGCTAGATTATTGGAAAGCTTATAGAAACTTGCTGGCTTGTGGGCTCCGTTTCCACGTGTAGGAATTTCATCAGGACATTGCTCAAACGTGTGGCGCGCATAATATTCACTCGTGGAGCTTAAGCATTGTCAATTTAAGCTGAGATAAATAAAATAAAATAAAGATTAAATGGATGTAAACGAGAAGAAGGTAAGAAACTGCACACCTTGACGTCTAAGTGTCAAAAGGACGCACCTGCAGAACATCTTTCCTCCCGCAGGTACTCCACCAACAAAAACGGCATCAATTAAAGCCGTATGGTTTAACGTTTTCATCTCCTGCGTTTGCGTTTCTATTTGCCGTCCATCAACCGTGTTAACAGTTCGTGTAAGTCAAGTGACCGATGCGCCTCCGCCGGTGACCGTAAATTTCAAACGACACCCTGTTTATCACATTTATTGCTTTCTCGAAAGATTACTTTTATTTTGAGCTTCAAAAGAAGACCTGTTGCTAATCATAATTAGCGTCCATAACAGTGAATGCTTGCCTTGAAGAATGGTTTCACGAAGAGCTCCGAAATATAAGCGAGGACTTTACCTCGTTGCTGTTCACAGTGCTAAAACACCTTGCACCCGCATCTACATTGATACTTCTTGATTGTGTGCTTTGCTACCACTTTTATCGCCATTCTCTCTTCTTCTTTTGTAAAGACAAGAGTAGGAGGGGTGGGGGGATGGTAAGTTGCTGCGCTATCTCGAATAGACGTCGCTGCTCTTACAGCCCATATTTTTCAAACTAATGATAGCCCTAATACATTAAAAGAAATGGGCTTTCGTGACTAAACAACGTTGCAGTCAATGCTTCGTGTAGTTCTTGTGCCTGCAAAAGAGCGCACTCGTGTGGCTGCCGTAGCATTCGGTTGCCGTGGTTTCACGCGAAAGCTTTCTAATTTAGCAATATACGATACGATCCACTCCGATGAAGTGCGTTAGCAGAACTGAACACGAAATCCTGTTGTTACCAATATAACCTATTTATTAATTATTTCATTAACCAATAAATGAACCAGCTAGCAAACCGGCACTAACAAAGTGATTAATTATACCGGTGTGCGCAGACAGACTATCGTCCTTGCTTCTCATTCTTCTTTGCCCCCTCGCATATAGGGTAGTGAACTGGCAATGAACATGATTATCATCCCTGCTTTTCCTTCATTTTCTTGCCCTTTCAGCATCAAAGACACGATGCAAGTAGTCTTCGGAAAATTAAAAAGCAAGACAAAAAATAAAAACGGTGCATTAGAGAGCACCCTGCTGGCAAAAAAAAAATTTAAAGTAACAATCGTGCGAGCGAAATTGAAGTGCAGTTCTCGTGAAACCTGCTCATTTAAGCGCGCTAGAAATAAGCCAGTACATATAGATAGTGTTTTTTTTTGACATCCACAAATAGCTTACTTAGCGAAGAAAAATTTTGAAAAATTGACATAAACCTTTAACCTTATTTTAACTAAAACGAATAGAAGTTACCTTCCAGACCCAGATAATCTGAAGGGAACCAGAATGATTACACAAGAAGAAGAATAGCACTCCCCATTGAGTAGACGAAGGTAACACTTGCCACATGCAGTTCTTTTGTCATTTCAAGATAGTGGAAATTTGGGCTTGTTGGTTCATGATCTTCGGGTTTTGTAGCGCAGACGGAACGACCGCAAGAAAGAAGGACAAGCCCACACGCGTCATCTTATGCTCCTTTTTGTGGTCATTTCATCTGCGCTACACAGCCCGAAGTTTTCTCGCTTGTTTATAAGAAAGGTTCTGCATGCCCTTTGGCGTACGCAGGACTCGAGACTCTAAAGTCGCCGGAAATCTTCCGGTCCCCGCAACTGAACTGACAGCCCTCTACTTCTCCGTTTTTTTATTCTATCCTCTAAGTTCAACGCTCTCTCGTTCTTGTTAGAACAAGGTTGTGCTATCATTGCTTCCTCTCGTGCGCTCAGATTCATGCAAAACACGTCCTGAAGCCTGAAAGTAAGAAACAAGGTTAGCGAAAAAGCCGCAAAACACGCAAAGCCTCAGGGTGCGCCGAGTCGCAGTCGAGTATTGAATTTTCAGGAGGCAGCAGTATGGATGGCATCAGAGAGTCGGTTCTAAGCATTATTTTTTTTCTTGTTCCCCGTTTGCCGATGTTTTACTAATCGGGTTCGCACGGGAAATAACGACGCCAAATAATGTCGGAAACTACAATTTCGTCAATCCGGCATCGAAGGATTTATTTGTTTATCTTACCCAGAAAACAAACGAAAACTGGCAACCTTTACATTTCGGGCTCGGCTATCAACGACGAACAAGAAACTGTCTGTCCTTTCTATGGATAACTTTTGTGTTCACGTCTCTTATTACTTCCCAGTGAAAAAAGTCTACACAAAAGTTATCGTCGTTGCACTTATAAGAGGCTTTCGCAGCTTACATGACCGGTAAAAATGACGATCACCATCACACTTTATGCAGTTCCACGTTGTAGCTGTGATTCGTGCTGGGTGATAATGGCTGCAAAAGAGCATCGTTTTAATTGCATTGCTTGAAGCGTCTCAAGCGAAAATATGCTTCCAGATAATGCAACTTGCTATTATCGCATTTTTCTTTAGTTGTCACTTTGTAACAATGGTGAAGAATTGAACACTGTGAAAAATGTGATTTAAGAATTGAACGCTTTCTTTCCAGCTAACCTGTGTTCGAAATTCATATGACAATGATAACGCCGAGCACGGTCATTGATCATCGAATATGAATTCAGCGGTCAAGTGCGCCCGCTATAAACGTATATCTCCCCGTGTATTTTAGGGTATTGTCAATCGTACTGGTGCAAATTCAAGAATAAACAACACTGTAGCGTAACACCCGCAATCTGACGTTAAAATACACTTGTGCTAAATAGCTCGCGACAGTATTGAAAACAAAAGTTCTGATACTGCAAGCGCGTCTTGCGCCGAGCTACAACTTGATCACAAGAATTATCTAGTAAAAATCATGAGCCATTCCACTTTGTGAAGGTGTATGGCCAGTGAAGGTGTTTAGAATACGATACAAAGGTGACAGGGAATTTTGAACATAGGTACGTACTCTTTTAGTGTGATCCTCTTATACATTCATGTGGACGATGGAACCGCCGTCCCGAGGAGCCGGAAAAAATAGACACGCGATACGTTTCTATGGGACCGCCACCATGGGAGAGCAGAAGGAAAGGAAAGGAGATACGCAAGTGCTTGGAACGCTGACAAAGAGAAGGTGGTGCGAAGGTAGACATTGCCGACGCGGGTCAAAGTGCAGCATCTGTGCTTATCAGCTTAATGTCTAATAGGGGTTGTATTTGCACCCAAGACATTAAACATGTTTTTGCAAGTTGACGGATCACACGAAGCCTGCTTCACCTCCACCGCGGGTCGGCTGAATATTGCACTGTCTTCAAGATCGGCCAACATTTTTACACCGAAGCTGTTTATGCGGGCCTTGGGCTGTCATTGTCGGACTTAGCTAAACAAGGGCCACGTGACCTAGCGGGAGAGGAAAAGAAGAACTCGACAGGGGGAAGGGGTTGGAGTGACCCCTTTCCTCCTGTGAGAACGCTATGTTATATGCGAATCTTAAACGGTTGTCACACGGTGCATTTTTGGCGATCGAGCCAGATCGGCATCCAATGTATCAACGATTGATTCCTTCCTGCTGCGAAAGAAACAAAAGTTATGCTGGCGGTTTGAGTCCAACGAGTTCTGCCCAGCGATCGAAACGCGATACTAAGAGAGCTTGGCTGCTGGCTCTTCTTGCGCCACAAGAAGTGCCGGCAGCCACGTCAATCCACATGCCAATCCAACAAATCGTCAAAGCGATTGCAGCACGCGAATATCCAGTGATGGGCCTTGCGCCCAATATACGAGGCTTGGAATTTGTGGTTCCGCACATTCCATCCCAGCTACAACTATGAAAAGACCACGAATAGTGTGTACTCCTGAGGAAGAAGCTGTCTACCGCAAGCGTTAGCGAGAGTTGGCTCGTGAATGAGCCTCGCGGTTGTAGGGCTGACCCCGGGCTGCGCGCCAGAGATGGCGAGTTTAAACGGCAGCGTCGGGAGGCTGATCCCGAGCTGCGCCATGTAAATCATCGCCCAGACAGAAACCTCACGCGCGCAAAAGCAAAGGAAAAAAACACTGGGACAACTGCAAAAAAAAAAAAAATACACTCCCAAAGCATGCTCACCACGCAAAGCACGCAAAAGTGAATATGAGGGGATAGAATGGTAAAACAAAAGATTTACGATACAGACTGCTTATTTTTGGATTTTGGGACTACAGACATCGATCCGCTGTAAACTAGCCAAATACAGCTTCGCTGTAAAAACCGGTTACCGGTAAACGCCAGAACAATGAAATCGTGCCATTGTGAACAGCAATGCAGTAATCGTGAAAGCGACATCTGTTCAGCTGTGAAAGCTTGATGATGGTGGCTTTATATTTACCTCCACCCGTGTGTACCTTGTCCTCCCGAAATTCGTAGCGAATGGTGTACTGACCTGGTGGCGCGAATGCCTTCGTTAATTGCTAGGGTTCGATTACTAACAGTCCAAACGCGCCCGCGACTGCACGAATCATATTTTAGAAGACACCAGACAGTGCTTAGTCAGCCTACTTTATTTTTTAATGTCCATTGACCCCGTTTTCATACGCCACGTGCGGCGGTTTTCGCGCAGGCACCTACTCGAGTCCTTGAATGTTAAACTATATGAAATAACTCCAGTAAATTCTACTAACATCTCTTTAGAAATGATTTGCGATAACATCTACTCAAATAATGCAAAAATTTTATCTACACGAATTCTCAATGGCTTGCTGGATATACACTTCTTTCATTCAGATCAACGAAATAATAGCGACAGAAGCCACACAGAGCAATAAAGAGCGAGGTGCATGAATGTTTTTCTCATTGGACAGATTGGTACACCCTATTCGATTACACTTCCTGATTTAACTGCTTTCTATCTAGCAGACTTATTAGGTGTAGTTTTAGCACTGCGCAGATTGTATCCCTCTCATTGATCAGTAGCTATTATCACCGACTCACTCTTGCATATTTATCGCTAGCAACGTGTACTGACAAAAATTTTACAAGCATTATAACTATTGGTTCCGTCCCATTTGCATTTCCTTCGTTTAATTTGGGTGCCTGGTTACAAAGATTTGCCTTTGAATGAGTGTGCAGACTCATTAGCAAAAGCTTCCCTGGGTGGCCCTTTAGTTACTGCCATTTCCCCAACCGCCTATATCCCTGCCGCTAGCTTTAGGAGATAAACAATGATGAACGAGTTGCATAAATCGAGCATCGCCCCATATTTTGACTATCACCACCTGTTATTCCTTTGGAGCCCTAAATTTTGCCGAGCACGCAAATTAGAAGTTACAATAACGGGACTAGGCTGCCGCATCCAGACACTACATTTCTATACACTCAAGGCTGGTGTGGCGGTATCACCTTTGTGTATACAGTGCAGGGAATTGGAAACAATTGAGCACTTTCTCCTTGCATGCCGACGATTTTTCTCAGTAAGAAGAAGGGTGCTCGAGGTCCCTGTAAACAAGCTTGGCCTCATTACGAATGTCCCCGGCTTGCTTTCATTTGGCGCTTCCACGTTAGGGTACAGTCACGAGAATGTTGGACAGGGGTGAACTAATTTACTCTTGACACCAATCGGATGCTTTCCTAAAACAGGTAATTATAATAATTATTTACCTATAGTTTAATTCACTTTATCATGATGACTGTGCCGCTTTGAACACCGAGCAGAATTCATCTTCCCCAAATATATTCCTTCCAAAGTTTTTCCATCCATTTTCTCCAAACTGCCCAATCCTTGTCCGATCCCCCGCGATGGGTATTTGCCATTTATGAAGAGCAACAACAACAACAACAACAACCAGACGCGAGTTCGCTTTGCTGCTCTACTCAAGGAAACGGAGATAAGGTGATGAATAGAATAAAATAAATTAGAGGGAGAGAGGTGCTAGGAGTGTAATTTGTACGGAACCTATATTATCCCCTTGACGTAAGCAAGCTAATTTAGAGAAATTACGCTAGCTAACGCGGAACATGTGTTTTGGAAACGTGTAATATCTACGTAAATAAAAAGTGGGAAAATATCAGTGTACAGATATAAGGTGCCAATTTACACGAAGTAGATGAAGGTTTTCTTCTCTTTACAAAAGCAATGATACGGTGAGCCCTGGATGGCGTAAATTGAAAAAAAAAATGATATAGCAAGCAGTAATAAACGTATCTCCCGCATATTTGAAACATGTTCGAGAGGTGCACGTCCACGGTAATGAAGACAGCAAAAGACGGCAACCTGGTTTCAGCTTGTACACGGGAGCCTACTCTGCAGTATTGAAAATATGGCATCGAGTCGACTCGCGCTGCGTCTGTGCTAGCAAAACTTTGGCGAAACAGCAAGAACAGCACACCCCGACAAAGATTTCTGCCAGGCACGTATCGGCCAGGTAGTAAACCACGCCTCTGATAGTTCGAACGAGAGTACGTGCCAGAGGGAAGCGCGAGAATCACCACCTGAACCCTGCCGGGATCCACTGCCTGCGTCTTCACACGCTTAATAGCGAGACCCTCGCCTTCACGCAGTGGCTAACTACGCCAGGTTGTGTCTTCGTACACCACCGTGCGCTCTTTTGCGGCGAATCAAACGTGGACGAAACAAGGTAAAAGCTAGCTCCTGAGTGTCGTTGAAGGAACAGCTACTAGGGTGACTGAAACTATCAAGCAAACAAGTCGAATGCTCTGCTGAAGCTCCTGTGGTGCGCTGAAGATGTCTGAAAGCCTAGAAGATGTTCTTGTTTTGCATAGGGCGCAAGCAGACCTACGGTATTTGCTGGTGATGAAAACGTGCCGCGATGAGCAATAAAAATAACCACTGGTGCGCATTATTTGAACACTTTTGGACGCAAAACAGCTGGCATGACGGCTGGTATCGGAATGTTTTAGCAGCTGAATCAAAGAGATCCATTTATCATCGTCTAAATGAAGCTTGATGGCGCCAAAAAAGCAGGACGCTAAATGAATGTTGCAGATGACCAGAAGCTTGCAAGCCAGATCCAACGCACACACACATTTTCACATGTGTGTACGAACGCTTACATATACGACATATACGTTGAAAAAGCAAAAACAAGAACAACAACAATGACGACGACGACGACGACGACAACAACCATCAGAACAAAAAAAAAAGTACATTAGCCCCCATCCTGGAAATACAAGTTCCTTTATTCCGTTTATAGCGTAGGGCTAGTACACAAGGCAATGTTTCGAAGAAAGTGCCTTAGAGACAAGTGGAGCCATTGAACAAACTACAACAATAGAATCAGATGCAGAGTAGATTGAGTCATGGTTTTCACGCTTCCCAAGCGACCGCGCGTCTATAAAGAAACCTGCACTTAACCGCTCTGGATGACTTTTGACTACCTGGGCTTCTGTAACACGCACTAAATTGATGTTCACGAGCAATGCTGCATTCGGTCGTCGTCGGTAGGCAAAAGCCATAGCCGCGACTCTAACCCGTAACTTTGTGCTTAGAAGCGAAAGGTAATAGCCCCTGTGCCAGCGCGAGGTCAGCGAAGACCCACAATCCTCGTCAACAAAACTCTCTTTACATCCGGGCACTCTATTAATTCCTTCATCCAGGGCACTCCGTAAGGCTACCAAGCACTGAGCACTGCTAGCGAAAGACAAATGTAGAAGTTCCGTTAGTCCTTAATGGAACCCGAAAACCAGGAGTTTCGGTAAATATGGCCTTCCTGCTTCCTTAAAATGGGAAAAGCGAGACAGGGCCGTTGGACTTGGGCAGGAATGTCTAAAGGTGCAGTACAATCTAAGGAGCCAAGAGTAATGGAACAAAAGGCATTCCATAGGAGAGGAGGGTGGGCTGGTCATTATGCAGAGTTATGGGGGACGTCCTTCAGCTAAACTCTGTCAGCCATCGTATAAAGGGTCGCGCAGGAGTTTATCCACAGACGGACACTCGAGCGCAGAGTCACGACAAGTCTAGCGCACCGGGTACTCCAGTCTTTATTTTTTTTTAGGAGATTGAAACGTACGTCGTCTGACCTCGCGGCCAAGTAAGCTTGTAGTGTAAGCAAGGGGATTTTCGCTCAGAAAGCAGCTTTTGCCGAAGGGTGCCTGAGGGGCTCTTTGAAGGCGCCCCAAAACAGCGAGCAGGTGCTGGCGCCCCTGACGCCTCGAGCTCACCGGCCGCATCGAAAAGTGTGTAAAAAAGCAAAAAGAGAGAAACAAAGACGAACCTCCCAGAAATATGTATTCCTCGCGCCCCTGCACCGAACTCGAAACGGCCGGCCAGGCGGTTTGTAGGCCCCGAAGCTATGGCGCCCTAAGCCTTGGCTCAATCTACCCTCTTTGCCTCCCAACGCCTTCCTCTCTTCCTCCCCAAACTAGCGCCTCCTCTTCTTCTCCGCAGTCCCTCTTGCTTCTCATCCTCCCGCTCCGCTGCTCGTCGTCGGGCAGTGGCGTACTCACGTTGCAAGCCCCGACGAGATCAGGCGGCCCCGAGCGCTGGAAATCCTTCGAATAATTCATGCTAAAATTCGAGGGGCTTTCGTTACTCCTCGGACATCGTTTGGTGGACGCCGGGCAAGAGAAAGAGTGGAAGTTGCGGAGAAGTCGCAAAAGAAAAAAGAAAAATAAAGAAGAAATGCGCCATCCATTGCGCGCCAAAAGGCGAGCTAGGCTTGACGCTGAGAGAGGTATAGAACACATAAGATGGAACGGACTGCAGTGAAACGGAAAGCGCGAAATAAATATACCAGACGGTGGCCTCGGCCCGTCAACGTATACCACGCCCATCGCCCTGAGGCAAGTTTCGCAGGCGGCGCCCGGCTTTCCCCATGTACGGGATTTTAGGAAGACGCGCATCTCGAATAAGCCGAGCGGAGGAAAAGTGCGCTCAGCTTACGGGATGTAAAATATACACACATGCGCCTTTACGCTGCTTTGCACCGCGGACGCGAGAGCGGAGTAAGCCGACATGTTTCGAGACTGCGCATCCATAATCAAATACGTCACGGCTTGCAGACCGCCATGGGGAGAAGGAGCAGAGGCAAGGAATGCGAAGGTACTCCCTTTTCGCTTTTCCGTATGAAAAGCGGCTTTACGCCATAAATCAGGCCTGCAGCACGTGTATGTATCCCACCGGGGTTTATAAAAGTTTCGCCTCTGAAGCTTGGCTATCGGAAAGGCTTGCTTCTTCTCTTTGGGGCATGTTGGATTATCCGAAAGTGGTTGCGGCTCCATCAAGATGTTTTCCACGTCGAGACTGAACCAACAATTTCTGAACGGCGGCGTTTGTATGATGCACAACTGCCGAACTTCTAAAGGCTCTGCAGCAACAGAAGCGCACGAAAATCGCCGCTTAAATCACTTATGAGTTTTTATTTTTTTCATGATGCCACTCTACTTTAGAAGGCATCGTCATTGCTGGTTTTCGGGATGCTGCTGCATTACGCCATACTAAATCAGTCCATTCTGAAAATTCAGCACGGTTAAATTAACAGCCCTCTTATACTTTCCGAGCAATAAAATGTACCGCCACAAAATGTACAGAATACATTGCGGCGTACGCATGTTCACTACGTTGTGTACATAGCATTACAATCAACAAAAAGTTGATTATCGAGTTCTACTTGCCAAAACGACAATCTTATGGATGAGGCACGCCGTAGTGGAGGACTCCAGATTAATTTTGACCACCTGGGGTTCTTTAATGTGCACCCAAATCTAAGTACACGGGTGTTTTTGGCATTACAATTGTGTAACTCAACAATGATTCATCCCAATGACATTTCTATTATGCCGATGATGACGTACGTGTTCTGCTTCTTCTTGACACAGACTTTACGCCCAACGCAGTTTGATGTAATCACTTTTTTTTCTTGCTTTGATACATGAGCTGGTAAAGTGAGATTATAATTTTTTTTCTATTTTTTGCTAAATATAGGTTAAAATGCAGACTAAGTGTATGTTCAATTGTGATAAGTCATCCGCACACTCGACAAATCGTGTCAAAATTTCCTAGCATTCTCCGATATAGCAGAACTGTCGAGTGACGCTTGTGCATTGAAACGGCGGGTGTTGGAACTCTAAATCAAGTCAGGCTCTCGTGTGCGTAGTAACTAATGTCCACAGTATGGTGTTTCCTATGGAGTGAAAATTAATTTTCATACAAGGAACCACATGATAAGGTTTTCAGCTTTCATGTCCTATATCTACCCCACCGTCATAATTATACAGGCATTTTGCAAGCCGCCAAATAAAAGCTAGAAAACGGCTTCACTAACTACGCGGTTTCTGTCACTGTGCGGAAAGTGACAGCAGTCACTGTAATAAATTATGCGTACCATATACACATTTAAAGAAAAAACACTAAGAGGAACATGTATCAGACCGAACAAAAAAAAGAGACAAGTTATCGCACAACGTAGACACGGCGGCATGGCATGTTTAATAAAAACAGATATATTGCTCTCTGCAGAATGGTGTACAGATATAGGCGTTGTTCTTGTGTTGTAGGTGTTGTGGGTTATACGCAATGAGCGGCCGTAAATATATAGATTAGAGGGCAACATGGTTTAATTATCTGATAGGAAATAGTATGGAACAGCAAGCATTCAGAAGCACGCATATGGACTTTTCGGCAAGCAGTGGAATCGCTTCGTGTGCAGCAAAGCGTTGTTTCCTTCCCAGACGTGAGAAATATTGAAGCAAGTAGCGAGTCTATATACAAGATTGCCATCTAATTGAAACCTTGTCCCACCCAAAAATAGCACCTTTTAGAGCATATATCTATGTAATTTCAATCAACCCCCTCTGTATCAAGGTGATACAGATGGGGTTACACGCCGGCATCATACAAGCAGGTATCGACCACTTTTCTGCAGCCAGTTTCGGTTTTGTTACTTCTGTGTTGACGTAACGAGGCAGTATGGGGTCACGTGGAAGCAGGACATAGGGACGTCTTATTTATTTATTTTATTTATTTATTTATTTATTTATTTATTTATTTATTTATTTATTTCAGCATACTGTTGGCCCTCAGGTTGTTACAGGGGTGGGTTACAATAAAGATATTGATATAAATCACTCGTAAAGTATTTAAATAAAGTACCAATTCAACTTCTCTTGCAGGTGTAGTACAGTAATGCAATGATCTACTAGTGTAGTTAGTAGGTGAACTTTACAAAATTCTACAGCAATTCGTGTTACAGTAACGTAATCAGTACATCAATTTGTACAGTACAATCAGTATGTCAATTTTTAGTTAACACAACATGAACCTGCAAAAAGTATATCAGATTTTTAATATAGACTGCGAAAAAAATTCCTCGAGCCCTTTCTCAAAATTTTCTAGAGAGCTACTTTGGAGCAGAGATTATGACAATGAATTTCCAATGTCGAGTTGTTTTTAGAAAAAATAAAGTTACAACGTACTGATACGCTGTTGATGTACTTCAAATGTATGTTAGTTTGTTACTCTGAGTATTTTCCCTCGTTGCTGTCTTAAGTATTGTGTTATATCTATGCTAAGTTTTTTTTTCTGATAACGAGTAAAAGAATTTCAGCCTGGCCAGCTGTCTGCTAACGTGGGAAGTTAAAATAGGCGTACCATTTCTGTTAGTGGCTCTCTTCTGGAGTATATTGAAAGAATGAATTTAGATGCCCTCCTCTGTACTCCAGCATTTTGATCAGCCCAATGTCGGAGGGGTCCATTTATTATTTGAACATTCTAAAGTTGGCCGCACATACGTTAGGTACGCTGTTAGTTTACCTGGGGTGGTAGCAAGCTTTAATTTCCGTCGAAGGTAGCGCAACTTTGTTTTGCCACAGCTGAGCAAGTGTTTTCATATGTCTCTTCCATTGTAAATTGCTTGATATAGTTATACCTACGTCATATTTTATTGTGTCAACTGTAGAGAGAGGGATAGAGCCTATAGTATAATTGCAAATGAGCACGCCTTTACTCTTATTTGTCACACGTAGAGCAACACTTCTGGATTGATTTACCTCCATTTTCGAAGTAGCGCACCATTCGCTGATGACTTCAAGAGTGTCATTAAGCGCTTTCTGGTCAGTTGCGTTGTTTATAACTTTAGAAATTAAGCAGTCATCTGCGAAAAATCGTACCATCGTGCTTATATCAATGTTACGTGTAATATCCTTTATATAGATTAAAAATATTCCATCTATGACAGAGCCTTGCGCGGGACTCCTGATGTAACTTGTACTTGATCAGATTTGTAACCATTTAGTTTCGCATATTGTGTTCATCCTGTCAGGTACGCGCTTATTTATTGTACGATGTTTCAGTTTATGTCAAGGTACACGAATTTTCGCATTGTCGGGGTGCGGAACCTCAGCCAAAGGCTTTTGAAAAATCTAGGCATACTGCATCAATCTGTATTCTGGTATTTGAACAAATTGAACATGAACATTAATAAAATGAAGGCTGTCATATACCGCGCGAAAAAGGAGTAGATTAACATTACCTCCGACATTAAGCTCCACAAGTCAAAGACAGAGATAGTAAACGTATTTAAAATACTTGGAGTCTATTTCAGTGAAGATATGACCTGGGCCATTCATATAGGCCACGTTGTGCCAAAACTGTCTCACATCGTTGGACTGGCGTATGCCAACAGATATATTCTACCGCCAAAGGTTACACTTCTATTGCACAATGCGATATTGTACTCATATATGAAATATTGCCAATTAGTTTGGGGGAACACAAAAAAAAGTAAGTTGCAAAGAATTATGATATTGCAGAAAAATATGTTATGAAATATTGAAAACGTTCCCAGGAGTCACCCTTCCAATGCTCTTTTCTTTAAATACTGTATAATGAAAATAGATGAACTATATTCGCATTGCTTGTGTTTACTTTATAAGCTTGAATTAAAAAATAACACCTATTCCCTACTACGGTTGGCATCGCTTTCTAAAAGGACCACACCTTATGAGAGTCGAAGCACACAGCCATGGCTAATCAAAACGTGCACGACCCGATACGGACAGCAAATGGTAAACAGAACACTGCAGCATTTGCTAAATTTCGGCTATATCAATGAATTCACTCCTGAAACAGCGTCGTAGCGGCAACTGAAATTGTTTTTCTGTGGCAAAACTCCTTTCTTCTGACAAAATTCCATATGGTTTATCATCTCTGCCCATGTACCCTATACGCACTGAAATGTAACAATGTTCTGTTTATACTACACAACGTGTACCATTGTTTTCGTCATTTCTTTCATAATGTAGCGCTTTTCACTTGCACTTTTTTATGTTTGTACGTTTCCTTTAACATTGGTGCTTCACGCAGTTTAAGAACCTTTTATTTTATTCCCGCGCACCCTGACTTCATGAGTGAAATAAAAGATATTATTATTATTATTATTATTATTATTATTATTATTATTATTATTATTATTATTATTATTATTATTATTATTATTATTATTATTATTATTATTATTATTATTATTATTATTAAGTTTAACCACCAGGGGTTGCTTAACGTGCACCCAATGCACGGTACGCGGCTGTTCTTGCATTTAGCCAACATCAAAATTTAGCTCACATCAAATTGGATCTCACGCCTTCGGGCTTATAAGCACAACGCAAAAGCCGCTACGCCACGCCGGCCGGGGATCGCTTAGTATTATTTCTTTAAAATGTGTAAAAGCAGAGGGAAGACGTGCTTCCCTCAGCTTCCCTCGGCTGCTACACTGTAAACGCAAATGAGCCGAAAAGGGCATATTAAGGGATGTCACCTCCCTTGAGACTACGTGCCTGAAAACCGTGCTCCCTTACAGTGGTGCAGAAATGTTCAGCGTCCTCCATTTTGCTCCCTCGCAAAATGGGGATGAAAGAAGGAGAAAGAACCTCAATTCTACATCCTTATTAAGAGGGAGTTTCGAAGATAGAGGCCTCCCTTTAGCGTAAACGGAGTTCTCTGTTTCCTATTTTATGCGTTATTTTATTTTAGTATACACATCTGTGAGAAGGAGACGAGAAAGGAGAGAAATATTGTCCAAGTGGTTGCTTTTCTTTCTTTTAATTCTGCAAATTTATACATTTCCAGAGTGCAAGCCAGCTTATTTAGGGCGATATAAAAGACGATTTGTTCGTCTCGTTGATCACAATGTCCTGTCGCGCTGCCAGAACCACCGGTCGGCACCTGACGACCTAGCTGACTTCGGAAGCGCGACCATGCAAAACTTCGACGGCTTCGGCCGTAGAATGTCGTCGCTTCTGTTTGTTTTCCCATCAACTAAAAGTGAAACTGAAGGCAAAGCCCTCGAAGCGCCACTGTCGTCGGCGCCGGTGACGGCACCTGTTTTGCTCTTCGTAGTTCTGCGCGTGTGTCTATGTGCGTTCTTACGAGAGAATTACGGCGGCCGTCGGAGAGTGTTGCGTGTAATATGTGGAACCTCACAAGAATACCTGCCCTCTGCGCAGCACGGCGGTGATCGGCCACCGCGTAGCCATCGCCTTGTGATCTGTGTACTACAATACACTTTTGTGGTTCGCGCGGCCGTGCTCGGGCATTCCCTACTGCGCCACGATATGAAAGCGGCTAGTGAAACCTCGCCCACAGTCCTCACAATATCGGAGCGCGTACGGTGTGGACTGCTTTCGAAACGGCGCGTTTCGGATTACCGCTTGCCCCGTTGCCTCATGTTTCACGCGGCCTTATATATTCAGCTGCGGTGGTGAGTACGGCGCGGACCCATTGCGTAATGTACATAATGCTCACACCTTTTATGTTGCGGTGTTGAGACCCGTCGGTCCGCTGAAGAAAACTCAAGGAGCTAGTGCCGCACGAAAAAGAGACATTGTTTTGTTTCTTTCAATTTCTCCCGTTTTTACGTGCCGGAACCACGATCTGATTACGAGGCACGCCGCATGCAGTTGGGGACTTGGGATTAATATTGATCTCCTGGGGTTCTTTACCGTGCACAGCCACGGCACGCGGGCATTCTTGCACGCCACCGCATCGAAGTGCGGCCGCCGTGGCCAGGATTTGATCCTGCGACCTCGTGCTTAATTAATACTAAGCACAACGCCAAGGACACATAGCAACCACGGCGGGTCAAAGAGTGTTGTATTTTCGTCATGAGGTGTGTTTGATAACCATTCCCTAAGTGTCGATATAGGTTGCGACAGCGATTTGTGTCACAGCAACATTATTTCTAAGGCGGCAAATTACTGTTATGCAGCATGAACAATGCAAACAGCCAGCCTGTTTCTGTGTTAAATGGAGGCATGCAGTGTGTGCACACAATTATGTTCATTTTATCAGTTTTGTGAAATAAGCTTAAAACTGCATGCATGCATTTTCACTGGGAAATCTGTACCAGCACTTTCTTGTACCAAATTGTCTATGCACAGAAGTTTGTGCATTAGAAATAAATTTCAGGCAGTTACAGCATACAATTTCTTTTTCTTAATTAATAAAGGGAAAATCAGACATCCACCCTTTCATAGCAATTGCTACAAAGGAAGCCCATACGGGTTCCTCGAAAGAAAAGCCTTAGAGTTGAAGAAAAATTCGTCCTGGTCCGGGACTCGAACCCGGGACCACCGCCTTTCCGGGGCAGCCGCTCTACCATCTGAGCTAACCAGGCGGCTAGCAGATGGCAGGGCGAAGTCGAATTTGTCGACAACATACGAAGCAAAGACAAGTGTTTGACGTAGTAGTTCAGCAGAACTAAAGTCTGCAGAACATGTCTAAAGTGAGCTCCATCATCAGGGCAGTTAGGGCTCCCAAAAACACAAGTGCCAAAAATCTGGAGGCTCTTGGTATTCACAACACATATGAAGAACATGCCGCAGCAGTGGTCACGCCTCAGACAGAACGTCTGAATTCGACAAAACAAGGAAAGGCCTTATTGCAAAAGGTGGGATATCCCATGAGAGCGCAGTATGGCTGGGAAAAAACAGTTTCGCTACCCAGACAAACAAGAGAGAAAATTCTAGTTTCACCAATCCCAAAGAATATGAGCACGGAACACCACCAAAGCAGGAAAGTGCAATCAAAGGCTTTACTAAAGAAGTATGAAAGAAATCCAGACATATACTACACAAATGCGTGTAGAGTGGCAGCAGACAAATTCACAATAGTGGCCTTCAATCGGTTCACAGTGATAACAACCTCCATTCGTAACCCTTCAACCTATACCATGGATGCAGCAGCCATAGCACTGGCCTTTCGAGGTGCAGACAGACAGACAGACAAAGAACTTTAATGACAAGGTCCTGAGAAGCTTTGCCCTAGGGCAGAGCTGCGGGCTGCTCCCACGTGGGGACTGTTAGGCCGAGCCTAACTGCCGCATCGTGGGCTCTCTGGACAGCCTAAGTTTGACGTGCATATTCTGAACGTTAAGAGACAGGAAGATAGTGGTATGGATTAGAAAGAAAACGAGGACAGCTGATATTCTAATTGTCATTAAGTAAAATAAGTGGAGCTGGGCAGGCCATGTAGTGGGTAGCCTAAGTTTAACGTGCATATTCTGAGCTCCGGATGGCAGAGCTCCCAAAAGAAACAATCTGCATTGGCTATGGTGTACCTCTAAGGCAGCATGCTGTTCGTTAATGACGGGTACCGTCCCACGCAAAACTCACAGAATTGCACCAGGTGGTAATTTGGTGCCCGGCGCATTCTGGACTCGAGGGAAATGAGAGGGCAGACCGACTGCTCTAGTTGGTCCTTTCAAGGAACCCCCCATTGACCCACGTGACACCTTCGAAAACCAGGAAAAAGAGAGACAAAAATACAGGCGTGCGCACCCCAACCTTATGGGAGAACAGGCCAGGGATTAGTGCTGTGTACAGACTAACACATATCTACGCCTACAAATACTCAGTAAGATACACTCTGCATTCTATGAAAGTATGTGTTCTTGGTGCGGGGAGCTGCCAACTCTTGCCCACGTAACATGAATGTATAAACTACAGTCTCCAAATTCCAATTCGCCCCTTACGACGCAAGTGCCAAGTAACAGACAATGGAATGTTTGGCTTGCTAGTGAAGATGCAGAGAGCCAGAGAGCTCTTCTTGATCAAGCCCAGCAAACCACAGAGACCAGTGGAGCCATGGACTGAGGGACGCACCGACCGCCCAAACCACTAAGAGAAATAAAGTTTATACTACTACTACTTGCCCTTAGTGTTATCAGCCATCAAGTTTACGTGCAATTACATATGAGCCACATGTCACTTGATTCACTCAGTTTCCATCCAGAAAATGCACTCTTTGTTGGAGGGCATGCATGATTGATTGTTTATGTGCAACTTTTTTTGCCACAGAAGGGCATGTAATATGGAAACCGACGTAAACATTAATACACTCTGCAGCAACTTGTTCTGAATTGAACTTTTAAAAATAAAGAGCAGTTTCAATAAATGACAACATGAGTTTGTTTTTTTATCTCACTGAGTAGTGTGCTACCGTCTGGGTTTTTTTTATTCCACGTGGTAGAGGTGTGTGGCTGTCATTGTATTGCTTTTAAGCTTCTGCAATAAGTGTGCTTCTGGCACCTGGGACAAATTCTCAAAGCAAATATGTTTCAGGTAATTGTGAATTCTATTCAAACATGACACACATATTGCTGTATTTGTCTTGGAAAATTTATTCAGGCAAGCAGCTTTTATAGCTTCAGTAAATTATTCATTGTGGCAAATTCAGCTGACCCTTTTCAAGACTAACCATTAATTTTACAGCAGTGGCTTTCTATAATTCTAGTATTCAGTGTGTATACTGCTTCTTTTCAGGTATGTTAACATCATACAAGTCTGCATTCCTAAGAACTTAAACAGCCAGAGGCCACATTGCAAAGACGGGGATCTGGGTATCAAGAAAAAAAAATCGATAATGAAGGTAGCAAGAAGTACTCACAAGCAAATGCTTATTGTCAGAGGGATGCAAGAATAATACAGCCCATGCAGGGGGTGCATGAAAGCCAGATAATAGCCACAAAAAACAAAGCCTACTCATATGTCACAGCCATTTTAATCAAAAATACATTTAACTCCAGTGCACGCATAATGAAGCCTTGCTAGTTATGTCAATTTACTAGCATTACCACCCAGTACTGCTGTGCTCCTGAATGGTGGTTCACGTTTGCAGGCAGCAATAGGTGCAGCAACATCCATCATTCGTGCATCACTCATTTTGGACAATACACACCTTGCTGCAAGGAAATGGAGCCACAGTATAGCTTTCTAACAATTCTTGGCAATTAGTTTGAGAGAGGCATTTCCAACCACACCAGACTAGACCGGCATTGCCTTGCAGCATGCTCGACACCGGGAACGTAACTTCTTGCCTCCAAACCCAAAATTTCTGTTTACCTGGCATAAGATGATGTGCAGACAATCCTCACCTGCCCCCTGCCTTCCTCGCCCCCCCCCCCCCCATAACACATGTACAAAAATATTCCTGGCTACGGCACTGGTCCTTGTTACAAGAAATAGAAGTACAGATCCTTGCTCTCAATGTTCGCCAATCTGGAACACGATAAAATTGGCTAGGCAAAGTAAAGAAGACACCAATGTCAACCTTCCAGCTGATATGAAGGATTGCTTCAAAATATGGAGGGGCATGTACCGAAGTAGCCAGTAATGCTGTTTGGTCTGCACTCCAGCCACGTATTATTTATCAGGCTCAGTTTTACTGGCTCTCACCGAAGCAGAAGGACCAGATTGAGATCATTATTCAGAATGGGATGAGGGCAATAGCTGCTCTCCCTCTGTTCACTCAAGAACATGCCCAGGTGAATACCATGGCAGCGTTGTTGATTCAATGGGAATGAGCATGTGAATTAAAGAGGTTGCATGTTGCAGTCACTTCTGATTGCTTGGGTGCAAGAACAGACTTAAGGCTATGTCATGGCTGTACACTGATGTTCCTTTGGACCAATGTATTTTGTACAGACGCTGCTATTACAGGAGATGGAAGCATAGTATGAGTACTACCGTCTTTATAAAAATAAGGAATATACAATGGATGTCTGCAACTCTACTTGAGCTTCATACCATACATGAAAAGAGTCTGCAGAGCAGGGCTGGTAGGCGATAGTCATACATGACACCAATGAGGCAGCCTCATTTTTATCAAACATCGCCCAAATACAGACACACACCAATTCCTTGAGTGTCATTTAACAGCTGAAGCAAGACAGTAAAGCCACATAGCTTTGTGAGAGGATACACAAGCTTCACAACTACTCACTTTTAATGCTTGCTTACACTAGGTACAGGCCTCTTTCACATCTCTGGCCTTTTCAATGCCATGGCAGATAACAAAGCACACAACAACATCAACGACATGTATCTACCTGCACCTTTTGTGCCAGGCTCACTTACCATCTTTCTACCCCGGAAAGTTTGCTCTGATGCGACACATGCTTTTACACTCAAATTCGACAGCCTTTGCTGCATCAATTTTGCCAGCACTGTCAAGGACACAGTATTC
Source organism: Dermacentor albipictus (assembly GCF_038994185.2). Taxonomy (NCBI): domain Eukaryota; kingdom Metazoa; phylum Arthropoda; class Arachnida; order Ixodida; family Ixodidae; genus Dermacentor; species Dermacentor albipictus. Next base: position 149,575,556 of record NC_091824.1, on the reverse strand, counting down.
GTAACTGCAATTTATCATCAGGAAATACGTAATTTTAATAATGTGAAAGCAGGCATTTTGACTCACTTATTATGAATGGAAAGAAATGTCACTGCTGCCTGAATGAAGAGAGTAATCTTCTGCAGTTGTAGAGAGTCAGTGTAGCTTCATGCAATACTGTTTCACAGCAAGTTTGTACAAAGGATCATTACAGGCAGGGAATTATAGGCCTAATTGTGCTTTTCACTTGCTCTGAATGTGACCTTAAACAAAGCATTGTGTGTAAAAAGGGCAAATGTTCTTTGAAATGGAGCATCTATCAGCAAGTAGAATTTTGCCTTTTTAGACTTTTTAGCATCCATGGTGGAGAGATTAAATTGCCAGTGTATCTCTATAAGTCATGCCTCTAAAGATGCACTTGGCGTTTAGGAAGGTAAATTTTTTTGACCAGGGAGGGACATACGGAAAAAACTTTAGTGAGAGAAGCATCTGCAAGGTTGCTAGCCTGGACTCGGGCCACCCGGGCATTATGTGCGGTGAGGCATAGCCTTTCCACCGCTGCCCGGGCCCACTGGATAGCCCATAGTTGGTTGTGTAGTTCTGAGCTAGTCAGAGGGCTTAGCCATCGCTCCTCGAGAAGGCCTGGTTCTATCTTGTCCTCTACATATACTGATCTGATCTGTGCGCACTTCCATAAGATGTGTGCCATGTCTGCGTGTTTGTGCTTGCAGAGCTTGCAGCTCGTGTCTGAGTATTGTGTTGAATTTAATCTGTTTAAATGTACTGGGTTTTGGAACGTTCCGATTTGCAACCTTCTCCAATCTGTTTCTTGAGACCTGTCGAGTTGTTTGCGGTGTTGTGGGTATGTTTCTCTTTGTTTCGTATAGTGTGTCAGTATGTCGTGGTACCTGACCAGTCTGTCCCTGTTGTCTCGTATTGCTACGTTGTTGTCGTCGCCTCCCCGCAGTCCTTCCTCTTTCCCTGGGGGCTGCGGGGTGTTGGGCTGTCACTGTCCGAGCCGCAGTGAGTTCTCGCGCGGCTCGATGGGCCTCCTCGTGAGAATGGGAGGGCTATTCATGGTTACTTCTCCCTTATGTGCCGGGATCCATTTGAGGTATTTGGGTCATGTCAGAGAAACACAAATGTATTGTTCCAAAATGGTACAGTGTTACTTTGCTGTTAGAAAGGTGATTCAGAAGAGCTCTCTAACTCCATTGACTAAATTTTCAGAGGTGATTGCAGTGGGTGATTTCCCTGTTACTCTGGTATTGCTAGTCTGGTGCTTACGGTTGGTGATATACAGAGCATACCAGTCTTGGAGCTCAACTTTCAAGAGCCAAGAGGCATGTCATGGGTGATTAAATCATGTATTTTCTCAGTCAGATGGAATTGTCACATTAAAACTGTGTACAAGCATTTCATCATCAGTACAGCTGTGAAAAGGTGATAGTTTTGTGTAGTATAGCCTCCAAAATGCCTGACCAGTGGCGTTCTTTGTTGAGCCGACCATTCAGGCCTCCCCACAAGCTAAATTGTGGACACCACAGGTAGTATCTCCTCCATGCTGGGTTACGAGTTTATTAGGCTTTTTTTAACAAACAATTAATTTATTCTTTATTTTTGCTGTCATTTTGATGGCCTGTCTATGCTTCTTGTTTTCAAAGGCTATATTATTTTCATTATTGTGGCCTTCAATGTTTAAAACTGTAATATCCCATATAATCCACCGCGATTACTCGTAAGAGAGAAATCAATATAGAACAAACAGTAGATGTGGGCAAATATATATGCATTAATTGACTTGAACAGTCACCTGCGAAGGCCTAAAGTCAGGTTGCTCAATGGATCGAATAATCTCAGTTGGAGAGCAGCACTGAGTGTGTTGATATGCCTCTCACTCATCCAGTATACGTAAATGCATGCCTAACCAAGACACTTTCAGACTTTAGTAAAATAATTAAGTTAATATGTTGTGTAACACTGTTCAGTTGAGACTGTGAATGGAACTGTTATTAAAATAAGCAAGCTAGAGACAACTATTGCAGTGTTTAATGCAGTGTTTGTAATTCGTGGTAAGTGCAGCATGATATTGCAAAAGAACATAAATAATGCTCATCTCAATGTTTCTATCTATGCCTTTCATTTATCTCTTTGTCTCTTTGAAATTAAGCAGCAGGGCATAACACAAGCACTGCTGCTTACGTTTATAATGGAGACATCAGTGGGTTTCAGACAGAGCCAACTCCGGTCCCTTATGCACATATGTTTTGCACATATGCAATATGTACGATACTGTACATATATGCCGCGCTCATCATTCGTCTACACGCTAATAGGAAGTTCGTTTATAGTTGTGTGCGAGAAAAATACTAAACATCATTTCATCGGCATGTCGTCGGCGAGCAATATATATCTCATGAGAGCCTCTCAACTGTACGTGCCAATTCGACCGAGTCATACATACATACGGCGCGATTCGGCATACACGAACCTATATTGAGGGCCAGTATATCACATGGATTCCTTTCTCGGGGTTACCATTGTTGTTATTACCTACCGTGCATATAAACGACCTATCGGTGATAGCGTACGCGCAGCACCGTAAGGACGGCACCTCGATCCGGCCTGCCTGCTCTATCGCCGACGACGTCGCAGGAAAAAAATATATATATATATATATATATATATATATATATATATATATATATATATATATATATATATATATATATATATATATATATATATATATATATTGGCTTTAAGCATAATTAACCGTCGGAATAAAGTGATCGCAATCGCACCTACTGTGTAACACAATAAGAAAAACAAAGCGAATGCCAATTAACAGAGCTGCGATACGGAAGCGGCCGACGTTTCACGTACCGTCAACACGCTAACTTAATTGTTGACAAAACATGATTTTACGACTAGCGCTGGCCACACAGGAAGCGTTGTCGGCCGCATATGCCAAACTCGGTCCGAAGACGCTCGGGGCTCGGGGCGGGCAAGCAATTACTCGGGCCCGGGCCGGGCTTGGACCTAGGAGCGTCTAGCCGGGGAGCATTCACTGGCGACAGCAGGGAAGTCAGCGAGTCGCTGAAAGTTCTTGCGCGAGCGGAACGCAAGCGAAATTCAAATATGTTCATTTCGACTACATATTTACAATATCCACCGTCTACAATCGGGCAGCGCGAAGCATTGGGCCTCGCAACAGCTACGCAGTTAATCTAAGAACCCTCGGGCTAATCACAGGTCATATATCGAACCCCGCGTCGTAATAATGGGCTATTTTCCCACGCCCTTCACCTGCGGACTTCCCTCACGCAGCGAGCATACCATCCAAAAGTCAATCTATTATTGCTCGGCCGGCATCGCGCACGGCGGACGTGAGGCGGCACACACGGGCGGCACACAACGACGGAAGCTTTGCCCAAGCCGGATTAGCAAACGGCGAGAAACTGCCGTATTGTAAGTCGTGGTTATCAGCGCGTGAAATGACAAGGAATAGCTCGATCATAACCTACGCTTATCCATACCGGCCTAGTCGCTGCGGTCGCGGATATGACACATAGCGTTACAGAAAGGTGTTCACAACGCATTAACAGCCCTGCTCGAGTACTTAATAACATTTTCTACTCATCGGACCTTTGCGCTAGCTGTTACCAAAACTAAGATAAATCCTAAGCAATTCGCCCGCCTTGCAGTCTTGCTGACATAATGTGACTGGTGAAAGTTATTCTTTATGCATGCACATAAATCGTATTCACATGTGCATATGTTGATTGTTTACTTCAGCATGAAAAAAAATATGCTCCATCTGTATAATTTCACATAATTACATTTTCCTTCCTTTCTTTCCTTTTCTTTTACTGTTGTGGTGGGTTGAGTACAATGTACAAACAAAATATTTATGTCACTTTTGCACTACTCCATCACTTAGGAACAGCAAATCAGCAATCAGGACAGATATACTAATTTTCTTATTATTTTTAAAATTTGTATTCGTTATGAGACAGATCACACTTAGCTTGCTTGCTTTATAACAAGCTCTTGGTCAACGACGACACGTATGTTTGGGACTCTGAAGTAAACTGTGCAGTGCATCTGTCTCGGCATTCTTTGAAATGACAAGCCAAACCTTCATCTTCTGCAAGTGTGGAAACAAACAGTTTATGCAACCACACACCCATAACACTTCTACAAACCTGTCATTCTTATACACAAATGGTTGAAGAGTGATGTCAAAATATATGTCACTTTCATCACTCATTGATTCATGCGCGACATCTCTTGTACTAATCAAGACTTGGCTAAACGATACCATCTCCAATAAAATTTTTCTTTCCACATCTGCATACAATACTTTTTGTTGCGAATGATGCAACTGCATAGAAGGTGGCATGCTCATAACTTTAAAAAAAATAATTTCTTGCAGTTCACTGGCGTTCGTTCATTCGTAGAGCACATTTTCATTTCACTTCAATGCTCAAGCAGAATGTTATCATAAGCACATACTACTGCCCTCCAGATGTAAATTAAGCATTTTCAAGCGAGTTTCAAAACATTCTAAATGAAGTGCATATGCTATTTTGGCATTCTACTCTGATCATTTATGGCAATTTTAATTTCTCCGTTATTAACTGGACAACAGAATCTGTCGCAGCTGCTCATGCTCAATAGCACGTTTTCCTTCATTCCTGTCTACACTTCCCATTACCTCAACTCATTACTCTCCCAACCTGTTCATCATGTACATTGGCCAATATTCTAGATCTCATCAGAGGTAGACAAATTAACATTCAAATATGCAAAGCCATCAAAATCGCCCTGGGCCTACCATCTATGGCTTCGACTACGAGACTTCTCAAGATGGGCATACACAACCCTTGGCAAGAATTAGCAAGCTCATAAAGCCAGTCAGTTAGAATGACTTAACCTCACGCCCACCGGGAGATCAGTGCTGCAACGGCCGAGCTGCGGTGAAACCTTTATAAGCCACCATGGACCGAAAAGGAAGAATTCCTCCAAACATCCGCAAATCCCTGTGCAAAGCACCAATCACACGCAACATGCACCTCACGTACAACAAGACAAGAAGACAAACCCGAGTGGATGCCCTACGGCGAAGACACAAGCAAGATCTGGACGCCAGATACATCGACGCAGCCAAATACCCGCAATGAAATGCTTACACCCTGAACGTCGTAGATTCTCAGGGTAGAGAGCTAGCGTCTGCCGGGTCCATGCACAAAACCCTGAGACTTCAGAAGAGACTGCAATCACCCTAGCAACTACCACGTGCAAGGACGCAGCTATCGTTTTTTCTTATTCTGAAGCAGCTGTCACGAACTACGCTAAGGGTCATGTGTGGACAGAAGCACTAAAGATATTGAAGCACAACAGCACTCTGATCCCCTACACCTGCGTGACCTGGGTTCCTGGGCATGACGGGCTGGAGGGGAACGAAGCAGCACATGCCGCGGCCCGAGGCCACACCTGCCGGCCCAACCCTTCCTACTCTCAAGATGCCCGGTCTGCGTCAGCAGGAGCAGAGACCGTACCCGTCACCTACTCAGAGATCCTTCAACATCACAGGGTGGAATGCAGGGTGTAGCTACCACCTCACCCAAACCTCACCAAAGGAAAAAGTACCACACTCGGAAGACTACAGAGTAACACTTACACCCACGGAATACTCATGCACAGACTATACCCAATGCTACAAGGATACCACTGCCCAATGTTCGACTTACCAGACTCCTTGGCGCACCTGATTCTCGAGTGTCTATGGCATCTAAATACAGATGCATCGCCTTCACCGAAAGAATATAATGCTAGACAAGAAAGCGAAGACCTTATTGAAACATGGGAGGCCAAGCTCGTCTCCGAGGGCCTGGAACAACAATGACACCTCGTCGCCAGGGCCAAGGAGTCAGCAAAGGCCAGAGGGTTCCTGGAATGAGGAGACCTCCCACCGAGAGTAGAACTGGGATTTAACCCGGATACTGTTTCAAAAATAAATGTTTATTCCTCCTCCTCATCTCGACGAGCAATCCTCTAATCTGTTCCGGCATTACTCACCTGGACAGGCTGTCTGATCATGCAGTTATAGTAGGTCTGCTTGACTTATCTTTAACAAAAAAGAAAGCATGGCATGGCAAAGATGCATATTATGTGACAAAGAATGCCAGCTGCTACTAAAATCCACACGTCAGCAAGTTTACAGCTATGATTTATTATGAATAACAGTGATTATGGCACGTAGTAAACCCCTATTCACAGCCTGACATAATCCTAATTCTGGTGGTGACGTAGTTCCCGAGTTATAGTGTGTGCAGTCATTAAATGACATGTTTTGTTGAGTGTCCACCTGCGAAGAGATCACTGCATGCCCTGACTTCCCCATGCAATCTGACATGTCTGAAATTGTTATTAATGAGTCGGGCATTTTTACCTTACTAAACAGATTAAAAAATTCATTTACATCAGGTCACAGCAAATTTAATAACAAGCTACTCAAGAATGTGTCACAGTGTCTCGACATACCCCCCTGGGTCCATTCCTAAGACTAGTGAGTGGCTAAAGTCATCCCATTCTATAAATCCGGCGAGTGTTTCTCACCCCTTAACTATCAATGAAGATCAACCAGCACAATTTGCAAACTTATGGAACGCATTATTATTTCACAAGTCATCGACTATTTCGAAGATCCCAGTTGAACATTCAACTACCAGCACAGGTTTTCATTTACATTACAACTTAACATCAAACCACCACATTTACTCCATCTTTGCAGCAGTTGGTCACTCTCTTGGCATCATCAAATGAAACCTAAAGCATGCTCTTGTCAACATACATAAACTTGCTTACACTACACTAATCCACACAAAGCTCGAATACTCATCACTAATATAGTACTCTGGCAGGTATACATTGTTGACGAGATTGCATTTGTTCGAAACTGGGCTGCTCACCTTCATATTTTCGAACTATTCATCTTACACTTGAGTGTCATCATTAAAAGCACGTACCGATTTACAAGCACTATCCCTTCGCCACAAATCAGTGCGTCTTTGCCTGCTTGACAAACTTTATAATCATACTTCCCTTCACAATAATTTCTTTCGGTCACCACCTGTCGTCTTTTCATGCCGGGATCACCACCTCAAATTCAAGTGCACATCATGTCACACGCTACAATATGCATGCTCTTTTACACCCTGCATCATCACTGAATGGAACTGCTTTCCCTCTGATATTGCCACAGAATCTGACACTAAAATTTTACGATGTGCTATGCACTGTTAATTAGTTGCCTTTTTTATTACATTCTTGTTTAGTTATTTTTGTGAGTTACTAATAAATACCTGTATTAATACCGTAGTTCATGTGGGCATGCATATTTTCAACATTTGATTGTGCTGTGTGCATAACTTTCGTTTTGCAATTCCTTATGATTTCTTACACTCTGTTTCTTAATAGCTAAGCAATGTTAGCATACTTTTGTTCTGTACTTTGTCCTATTATTTATTGTAACTATTACTTTGTAATCTCATTTATGTTTGTACTCCTCCCTCCCTTGTTATGTAATGCGCTCAACTGAATGCCTTTAAGGGCACCATTGAGCACTGCAGCATTGCTACTTTGATGTAGCAGTGTTGTGAGGCATTTTGCCACCCCAGGTAAAGTTAACTACTGCACTCCTCTCCACTCTAGTACCAAATTCAGGCGCATCATACAAATAATTTTAAGGCACATTGTAAGGCATTGGTAACTAGTATGGGAAGAAAGTTGGTGCATGGGTTTCCAGGCATCACGTCATTGTTATTTCAAAAGTCAGTCATCCATAGTGCATTTGAAATTGGATATTTTACGGAATCCAACATTGTCCTTTGACCATTGGTGAAATGTAGATGCTAAAGTGGGGTGAGGAACGACTAGGTGCGATGTGCCCATCTAGAGCTGCCAAACCTAAGTGGCCACCTGTTTCGCCTACAATACAAAATACCTCTGCTTGGTTGTGTTGCTGGTCAGATGTATACCTACAAAATAACAGAAGGTGCTGCTGTGCCAATATATTCACAAAAGTCTTACATGATTTTACAGGTGCCATCCATTAGCATTAAAACATGGCCTGCACAACAAGCACAGTATCTTAAGTGGAAATCTTGCATACAGAAATGTAGAAACGTGTAAACAAGGCACCGTGCTAAAATTTGTCTTGTGAATTCCTACTGTGCCAACTGTGCAGATTGATGACATATAGTTCGATGTGGGAGCTGGCCCAATCCACATGTACACAAAGGAAAATGATTCACCTCTTAAATATGTGAAATGACGCCTAGGTAGGCACAATAAATTTTCAGCTCTGTATGCTTCAGTGTTATGCTAGAAGAAAACGTTTTTTTAGTGTGTTGCTGATTCACAATTATATACCAACTATGCGTATAGAAGAAGAATCTGCAATCTTTTAGGCTGTGTGTTAAAATACCATGTATACAAACCAAGGGAAAACAGTGGGAAGGCGGGAGATGGAAATTCAAGAGGATGAGCAAAACGAGAACATGGTGAAAGCAGGAGCCAACATTTCAACAAGTGGGCTTGTCTTCTTCAAGACGGCATATGCTTTCCTCATCACAGTTACAGATATTAAGAATTAGTTCAGTTGATGCCCAGCCTGATACTGCGTGATTATACTGACACATATGCATACAATTGTTTGTCCTTTTTCTGTGGATTGCATTTCACCTACTAACAACTGAAAGATATCAGTCAACGCGAGATGAAAATAGTGTTGTACTTTGCGGAAGGTATATATATATATATATATATATATATATATATATATATATATATATATATATATATATATATATATATATATATATATATATATATAGCACCAGTGATTATGTTACGACCTTTGACAAGTCATGTGACGCGCTTGACAAACCATGCTCACCGCTAGGTTGTGCTTTAAGTGGCACATGTTTTTTTGGGCACAGGTTTGACCAATAAAGAGTTAATGTTTTGAAGTGATGTTGCCAGTGTGTTATTCTACACTGTCACGACAACGCGACAATGCTCTGAAGTATATTTATTGATTTGACAGCAAGAATTCCATAGACATTCTCTGTGGCATGAAGGAAGGAGATGCAGATCTGAATCAATATCATAATTATATATACATATTATTACTGTATTAACCATTAATATATGTCGTTGTACTGTGCGGTAGTACAATACATAGTATACCGATAAACACAGTCAGTGCTCAAAGTTACCCGGGCCTGGAGAGAGTCCGTCCTCTCTTCCATTTTCTGAGCAACGGCTCGGCCCCGCCTTTGCAGGTCAACTGTAACACTGCGGCAACCATTCGACAAGCACTAAAAGTGATTTTATTTCCAGTAGTGCCTTCTGAGGGGAAATTCCAATTCTCCAATTTTTGGAATAATGACTTAAATAAATAACAACTCGGTTTACAACCTCTGTCTGAGCAGCGTGATCATGAATGCCTTAAATTGTTGCATAATCTAATTAACACCCCACGCTACTCATTAAAGAACAACTATCTGTGTCCTGATAAATTGAAACCTACTAGGAATAGCCACAAACTTAGCCTTTCACCATTTCAACCGCATATTAACCTATTTAAGTATAGCTTCTTTCCTCATACAATTGAAAAATGGAACTTCATTACTCCCAGGTGAAACTTGGTCAGTGCCTTTAGAGAAATTTTTGTTAAGTTAACTTGATTCATGCTGTGTTTTTTTATATTGATTGTATCTTTTATTTTGAAGGTATCATGTTTCTTAAGTTGCTGAAGTTGATTTGTGCAGAAGAATATTTTGTTATATGCAGTGTACAAACCCACTCCTGTGATAGCCCAATTGGGCTGCAGTATGTGAAAATAAAAATAAATACATGAATAAGTGATTAATCAGCTGATAGGGAATGAGCAAAAACAGGGCAACAGCCAGCTATATTGTCCTACTTCTGCATGCATTTCCCCAAGGCATTGCACATCACCACCCTTAATTGCTCGACTAATTAAGATTCTTGACACAGCTAGCATACTGTTTCATGAGTCAGTTGAGTGTGAACCTACCTGTTCGTGAATTATTGAAGGTTCACCTTCGTTTCTTAGTTTACAAATTAATTTTAATTCGTTTATTTTTGCATTACGAGTACAGTGCGCTACCATGCATGTATTTTGTACACTTTTGCAGTAAGCAGGTGTGAAACCATGAAATATATTCTTGTAGTGCCCTGTGGTTCTGGGTCCTTTCGGCTCCTCTTACTACCGGTACCACTAGCCGTTACCACCAGTGGTGCGGCCGTTATGTCGATACCGCTGAAGTGCTTTATTGAGCGATATGTGTGAACGTGACACGCGCGGCTTGCCCGTAAATCCGTGCGCGTGCGGCGTCAACAGAAACACGCCGCTTTTCTTTTTCTGGTGAAAATGGGGCACAACATCGAATAAACGAAGCTTTTCACAACACGTTTACAAACGGACAAACACGAAAGGATCACCAATCTGACTCATCATTGACATGTCTAATTGACCAACGATTTGGCGGCTGTCCATTGTATTAGTTAGGTTGTTAATTATGCTGTTTCTCACTGGTCACCCAAGCGAGACTGTACTAGTAATCATGCAAGCCGTTCGTTTTCTTGCATTTCGTGACTCGTCCGGCTCCTTTTGCCGACGAGAAGCAGCCTAATACTCGCTCCATCTCCAGCAACAATACTCTAGAGAACGAAATATTGTCCCTCTATTTAAACCCCATTCAACCAGGTTCAGTGCCCTCAATATTGAGCCACAATATGTAAGGAATATCGTTTAAAGGCCGCAGGCCAGCTGACAATGGACATAAATCGGAGGGGCCAAAGAAACTAGACTAAAACATTGTTTGCCGTGAGTATTTTCTAAACAGCATGTGCCTTATATCTTAAATAAATAAATAAATATAAAGAAATCTAGATTGAAATAAATAAATATAAAGAAATCTAGACGGACATATGTTAGAACTTTGTTTCGTTCCGTCCATATTTAAGCTCTTCTAGGTGGCGCCACAACAGCTCATCGAAATGCACCCGGCGCGAATTCGAATCCACAGCGAGATTTGAGCGCGGGAAGCTGCTGTGTGCCGGTATGCCGGGGTAGGCAATACAGCTCAAAATTTTCTGTTTGTACTTACGAGGCAGCAGTATTTGACAGAAAATAATAATACTTTGATGCTCTTCTCACGCCTACAAGCGAAGGCGGCGTGATTAACAACACAGCGTAATGCGCAACGGTGAACGCCAACGAACTCCACCACCAACCTGGACGAAGCATTTTGGTAAGCTTATATTCTATTTCTTGTTTGCAAAGTTTGTCGTAGGCAAACAATTTTTTTCTTTATTTCTAAAAGGATCGCATTTGACTTCGCTATCGTGAGTCTCGCGTCGTGAACAACGCCTTCTGCGATATCCAGAACGTATTCATGTGCTCAGTGCGCATGCATGATGTAAGACGATACTACTGATATGGAATAAGCAGAACTGTGTAACCTCTATGTCGTACAAGGGGGAAGAGGCGCGAAGATATTTCAGTTAAATAAAAACGACACGTCTCGTTTTTACTCGTCCTTTTGTTTTAGTTACTGTATATTTTGTTAATGTATCGTCATATGGTTTACCAGCCATGGCCGGACTTGGTGCTCTCGTTCTCGCGTGCAAATGTCCCGGTTTGCTGAGGGGGCACTGTGAGCAGCGCCAGACCTTACGCCAGACAGGGCGCGATTCCCCCGGTTATTGAGTCCCTGGCCAAAAACTTATTTCTGGTATAGGAAAAATTTTCACAGCTCTTCACTATACCCACCGTGGTTGATTATAGTGGCTGTGGTGCTGGGCTGCTAAGCGCGAGGTCGTAAGATCGAATCCCGGCCACGGCGGCCGCATTTTGATGGGGGCGGAATGCGGAAACACCCGTGTACTTTGATTTAGGTGCACGTTAAAGAACCCGAGGTGGTCAAAATTATTTCGGAGTCCCCCCACTATGGCGTGCCTCATAATCAGATCGTGGTTTTAAAAGGTAAAACTCCATGATTTATTTTTTTTTTTACATCCGCACTATGTGTCTTGATATGGTCTCCCTTGTTTAAGCGTGTTGGTACAAGCCTTTACCTTAGTTTTAGCTTTAAGATTTGATCATATTCTCTCGGTACGTAATGCATTTATATACAACAACCGCGGATAGAAGCTGCGACTGTTTGAGATCGTAGCGCCTTTCCTCTAAGTTGTAGTGATTAGATGTCATTGGAGATGTCTAAGGTTGGAAATGCTTTTTTTCATCCTTCACATTCTAGAATACAAATTTATACTAGGGTAATTAAAACTTGCAAAATGCAGTGTGAAACTTAATACTAAACTTTATTTATTCAAAGAAAATAAACGATATTTTCAATATCCCTCTATAATAGCATCATCATGCACTGTGGACACTGAACCGGTTCGAAGGCACAAATTGACTGAATGGATTCTTGTCTTGCTTTAGCATAACTCAGTTTGAGCATGAAAGAAAATGTACAGGTGACAGGAGGATGAGTGCTAAATTTCAACTGGTGTTATTCCATGACCCTACTGCACATCATATGCGCCACTCATAGCACACATGAGAAAAAGATTGAAACAACAACCTTACTAGAAGCATATGGCTGCAGTTCATTGAAAATGTGCCGACCAACTTAGAAAGTAAAGTTCCTTGTCTGATAAAGATAGGAGGGTGTACTCACGCACATCCTAATGTATTTGGCAATGGCATTAGCCTCAATAATCTCGCGCATCACTTGAGTGCGACTGCATCCTATGATGACACATTCTTTAAAAAAACTAGTTTGCATCCACAAGTCTTGCAATGCATGGCAAGGTACCTACTTCAATAACTTTTATGAAGGTTGTAACTATGCTTGCCCAAGCAATCATTGATACCCCTTCCCGTCTGTCTAATGTAGATGCCTTGCACGACAAGGGAAACTTGTATACCACAGCTCAAGTGCAATCAGCATGCCCGTTCATGTCTTTTTTCCAACCAGTGTGTCAAAAGTTGCGTAAAATACCGGCAAACATGCAATGACCAGTACGTCACTTGACATTTATTCTGCGATACTCTGCTATCTCAACTGCAGGTTGCCAAGAATTAAAAATTACCAGAGGACACTACTCGAATGGTGTTGATGGACACCTTGATGAGTGTTGTTCATGGCAGCCACTGCAAATATTTCTCGTTCAGTGTGCACGAACATGTTTCATTAGCTAAATTTTTAAATTTACCTAATCGATGAGAAGCGAAAAAGTTTTGTATGGTGGTTACAAATGGCCGGTAACAGCATTTAAAACAGCCTAGGATTTGTGAAGACTTCCTTTAACGAGAAAAAGCCCATGAAATAACTAAAAGGTGAAAATAAACTGTCCTGACCATGACAACGCTTCAGCGCACCAAATATTGCATCAAGCTCTCCGCAAACTTTGCTAAATAGGGGCACTGGGAATGAGCAGCTGCAGTTTTTTCTCGACATGTCAGTAGTTTTTGGTGTGCAAGTACAGTCCCTACCAAACACGAAGTAGCGCAATCATGGTAACCGTTCACTTTGTGAACCTTTACAAGACTGTGCCTCAGGTTTGCACATTGGTAATATATGCAGTATGCTGATGGCAATGTTTCCGTCTGAGACCACTTACATTACTGATGCGGGGAGCATTGTCACGTGAATTACTAAAGAAAAATTTGCGTGTTTTGTATTTTTTTTGTCGGAAAAAAGAAAGACCACACTTGACCTAGGTCGTTGTAACACTGTTATCGGTCATTTCTCGGCGTATTCCACAATCTTTGCATTGGCACCGTGTTGGATAAGTAAGAAAATAAACATTCATTACAATTACATATTAACTGCTTGTTCACCACGAAAAAAAAAAGAAACTTCAGTAGCACTAACATAAGTCTATCAAAATAGAGGGGGCGATGTTCATGGAAAGCACTCATTTATTTTTTTCTTGGCCACAGTTAGTTGTCACATCCAGTATGTAATTTAATGGTGGTTTTCGAGAAACATGTACAGGTTTCCTTCTTAGCTTCATGCTAAAGTAGGGTGGGTGAAAATTTTTCCTGTCATGAAGTTTACTTGCCTTGCAGGCTTCCGCAGAACTGATCTGCCATAATCAAATAGTGCTCTGTAAAGTAAACTAAGCAACACCTTTTCTTCATATGCCTGTATTTCACTCATTGACCTTTACCAAGCTACTCATGTAAACATGTATTTACTGCTCCAAAACGGGCAATTCATGCTCCAGTGTGTCAAATTTGCTGCTCTCAGAGCTGCTCCAAAACTTCTTTGACTGCTTCCATCCCTGCATGAGTGGCCCATATAATGTTTAACGAAATTATGACTGGCATCCCAGAAACTTCAACATGTTAGCATCCGTCTGCCAAAGTGCCTGCATCTCAACATTTTGGTTAGAACTGATCACTTTATTTGCTGCAGGACTGAAGCTGCCTCGATATCTACAATACATTGGATACTACGTGCAGGATAATGAATGGCTACCTGAACGATGCTTGAAGCGGCAAGCTCTACAGTATCACTTATGCTCCTTTCCATGGGTTGGCAAGAGGAACCGTGGCACACAGCTCCACAGGCACCTGTGCTCTTCACTACCTTCGGAGAAGATGCATTGGTATGCTGTACATATATTTGAGTGTGGGTTCCAGCTGCATCTCTTGCACTGTCATTTGATGTGCAGGCAGAGGAGTTGCCTATTGGGCGCAAGTGTTGGTTAAAGATACAAAAAGGAAGGTGCTTCTTTGAACACTGATGACCCTGTCCTCCACATATTTCTTTTCATTTTCTTGTTACCTTATTTTTGCTGGTTATATAAAGGTCGCAGGCAATTAAACCAAGAAAAGCATTGGTGTAATTAGCTGTGGTTAAAATTGAAATGTAGAAAATATTGAAAGAAAGTAATGAAAGCAGACAAAAAGACCTTGTCTCTGGTGGTGACTGAACCCAGAACCTTTGCAGTACACACGTGATGCACTACCAATTGTGCTGACTTGGGTATTTATGTGTGGTATACGTGGCCCTGGGAGTGTTAGCCAGCGCCATTTAGAGCCGTGGTGGGCAGATGTGGAACATCCTTTTTTGCATGATGGTGTCGTGTAACACCTGAACTGAAGTGAGCAGGCATGTGGTTAATAAACCCATGCATGCTACCTTGAGGCATCAAGGCTATGAGGTTTCAGACCCCCGCAAGAATGAATGAGAAGGAAAATGGGTTTCATTTTTTAAAAATCACGTCCATATAAAGCCAACAGGCTTTTCTTTGATAAAGGTGATTATTCTGCCATTTCACAGGAATTATTCGCTCATTTATCTGTTTTTGATTATCTTTGTGAGAATTCTGATGTTGTACAAATGTAGTCTCTTTTTAAAACAAGTTACAGAACTGACGGAAAAGTATGTACCGAGTGTCCATTCAGTTGGGCTGAAAAACTAAGAAACCATGGGTGAAGCCTAGTATCCTGAGGTTAATAAGGAAAAGAAGAGTATATAACGCATTCAAAAGAACACAAAGCAGTTATCAGTTTAAGAAGCAGGTCAAAGTAACTAATGAATATAAAACTAAAGTTCACATTGGAAAGGGTCCGTATTCAATCGACTTAATGATAATATGAAAACAAATCCAAAGCTTTTTTGGAAATACGTAAGAGGATGCGGATCTGACTCAACGGGAGTAAATGAAATTGTTCACCATCATAAGGTCCTATCCGATGATACAGCTAAGGTAGCTTGCTTTAATGATTTTTTTATTCTGCATTGCTTGCCCAAAACAACCTTTGGAAAATTTCATGTGAGAGCTGAGCCATGATGCAACCTGTCGAATTCAGTGTTGGTGGTATCGAATCATTGTTACAAAGTATAGATGAAACTAATGCCCCCAGCCCAGATGGTATTTCTCCCCGCATATTGAAGTGCTGTACCTGGCCAATCGCATCTTACCTATACCTAATGTACACTAGATCTCTTTCTACTGGAGTGCTGCCGGATGATTGGAAAATGGCACATGTAGTTACGGTTCATAAGGGTGGTCCAAAAAAATATGTAAACAACTATAGGCCTATCTCTTTAACATCCATTTCCTGTAAAATATTAGAGCATATTTTGTACAAAGAAATAATGTTACATTTATTACAACATAGAATATTAATTGATAATCAACATGGTTTTCGCAAGGGACTGTCCTGTACAACACAGCTAATTGAATTCTATCACGACTCAGTCGCTCAGGTGGATGAGAACGGGCAAAGTCATTGTGTCTTAGATTTTCGAAAGGCGATTGTCATGGTTTGTCACTCATTGCTCCTTCAAAAACTTCATGAGGCAAATGTTAAGGAGTGTGTAACTGGATTGCCAATTACTTGTCGCAGCATCGGCAATGCATAATACTGAACGGTGCTACTTCTCCTTGTGTCGAGGTCACATCGAGAGTTCCTCAGGGGTCTTTTTTTAGGGCCGCTTTTGTTCTTAGTTTCTATTAACAATATTCCTGCCGGGATATCTTGGCGTTTACGCTGGTTTGCCGACGACTGTATAGTGTATAAAAAAATAAAAAATAAACAGGACTTCATCGATGTGCAGGTTGATCTTACTAACATTCTCTTATGGTGTGAGAAGTGGAAAATCCAACTAAATAAAAAAAAATGTGTTCATCTGTTTTTCACGAAAAAAAGAAAATTATAGAAACGCGTTATTTTTTGAACACTGATATTATTGACCAGCAATATATGGGTGTGATGTTTTCAAGTGATTGTTCTTGGAACGCACATGTGAGTAATGTAGTTGCAAATGCTGCCAGAGCGCTAAATTTTATTCAGCGAAATTTGAAATCTTCAACTTTTGCCCTAAAGAATACTGCTTATATTTCATTCGTTCATCCGATCTTGGAGTACGCGTGTTGTGTTTGGGACCCTCATCAGAAAACCTTGATCGACCAAATCGAGAGAATACAAAACAGAGCGGGAAGGTTCGTTCGTGGGTGATACAAGCGGGAGGAGAGCTGCACTGCAATGAAAAGTGAGCTCGGATGGGAAGCGCTCTCGTCTCGCCCATGGAAACTGCGACTAAAATTGCTATTTAGCAAATATAATAACAAAACCGGAAATAATAGAGACACCTATTTTAAACCACCGCACCATGTATCTAAGAGAACAGATCATGACTTTAAAATTCGAGAATACCAAACTAGAACGGACCTTTATGCTGTCATTTTTTGCCCAAACTGCAACAGAGTGGAATCGATTATCTTGTGACCAAGTGTGCTGTGCGAATGAAGATGTGTTTTTTTCGAAGTTGTAACCCCCCTGCTTGCACGCCCCCGGGCAGTGCGGGATAAATAATAAAGGCACTGAAGCCAAGAAAAGCATAGGGGTAACTAGCTGTGGTTGAAACTGAATAGTTGAATTCGCTCTGCGGCCATCTATCAAATTTCACTGCAATGCATTATCGTAACTCAATGGGCAGCCCATTTAAAAATTATAATTCAGAAGACTGCCAGAATTTCAACAAATGATCAGTTAGCAAGAATGAGAGTGCACGCCTTTCTAATATTCTGTGTATTTATGGCTCTTATTC
The DNA here is from genome assembly GCF_038994185.2 of Dermacentor albipictus. Taxonomy (NCBI): domain Eukaryota; kingdom Metazoa; phylum Arthropoda; class Arachnida; order Ixodida; family Ixodidae; genus Dermacentor; species Dermacentor albipictus. The sequence goes on along the minus strand of NC_091824.1, from coordinate 149,557,899 downwards.
GTAACTTTTCTGCTGTGTTATATCAGTGTTTTAATTCGGACCAAGACTGTGCTATAATGTAGCAAAGAGGTTACGGTCTAGTGGCAGAAATGTGCATGTTAAAGAGAGGGCAAATCATCTCGACATTGTTAACTGAGAGTTGTTTAAACTTGAGCAGCCTTCCGAAGTATACTTCTTTTGAAGTTGCTGCTCATTGAGTTACCCTGGTACACTGTGTCGTGTGAGCTACTGCAATGAGATGGTGCTTCGTACACGGTCATGTAAGATGCAGAACAATGCCTCGGGGAGAGTGGACCAGACTGTGTAAGCAGAGCCGGCATGTAGCCGTACGTGTTTTGCATATGCGACCTAGTAAACAGTCCCCAGTTAGCACTTATGTTTTGTCAATTATGTATGCTCGTCATCCGGCCACGACATGGAGGCAGCGGTGGGATACTCGACAACGCTGTGAGAAGTGCACCACGCAAGTAGAAGTCTACACATGCAGCGCAGTGCAGTGAATACGAAATTTTGCTACCCATGGCTTCGCCTACAGTTTCCACAGCCCAGCACGCAGCTTCGCTCAACTCGTTCATCATCGAACTGCCGGAAAAACTTGATTTTTGGCGACCCGAGGAGTGGAAACAGTGGTTCATGAGATGGGAGTGCTATAGAGCCATCTCCAGACTAAAGAAGCAATACGGCGAGACGCAAGTGAACACACTCATGCCATGGGTCGTGAAGCAGAAGACGTCCTAGCCTTGCTCAGGCGCTGTGATGCTGAGAAACTCGACTACAACACAGTAATGCAAGTGTTCATAAAAAATTTACTGCCACGGATGAACGTGTTATATGAGTGTGCAAAGTTCAACAGCCGGAAGCAAGACGCGCATGAGACAGCCGATATGTTCATCACTGAACTCATCAGAATAGCTGAAGCCTCTGAGTACAGTGCCCTGAAAGAGGAACTGATCTGTGATAGACTCGTGGTCGGTCCTACAGACGCACAGGTAAGTGAGAAGCTGCAACATAACGCCGAGCTTACTCTGGAAGCCGCTGTCAATGCTGCTCACAACATGGTGACAATCAAACAGCAGCAAAAGGACCTACGGCCACAGCTACAGTAACTTGAAGCTGTCGACACCATGCACAGCTTCTCAAAGAGCAAAGGAAAGTCAAATAATTATCGAAAAAACCAGTGTGACCAAAGTGCACAGACATGCAAGTGGTACGGTTCAACAGAACACCTATGGTTAACCATCACACACTATGTGCCCAGCGAATGGCAAAACATGCAGTGCGTGCAGTAAAAAGGAACACTGCTGCCGTATGCTTTTCTGCTTCCAAAAAGCAGAACAAAAAGCACATATCAAGCTGTTTTGGAAGAGGTTTACTTGGACAATTAACTGACCAACAGGATCCTGGGCCATGGAAAATCAATGTGATGGTCAATGGCTTGCCAGTGAAGTTCAAGGTAAACACTGGTGCAAATGTAACTGTAATGCCAACAAGCCTCTACGACGAACAAGTCATGGGCAACATGAAGCAAGCAAATGAACAGCTGCTCGGACCCAACTGGACCAAAATAGCAACGGTTAGACTTCACTGCGACCCTGTGCTGAAATGGCTGGTTGTGTCAAGAAGAAATTTATGTAATAGACTAGCTGCATGATGCACTTTTTGGCGTCCCGCAATCAAGTCCTTCAATGTCCTCCAAGTCTCCTAAAAGTAGCAGAGTCAGCAGGCAAGGTCAGTGACTCAGCCAACATTTTATGCCGCTACCTCTACCTGGCTACAGACCGATTACAAAATATCGCTACTCCTTGATGCCAAGCAGTGTGCTATTATGTACTCGAGGCGAGTACCTCTGCCCATGTTGCCGAGTGTCCAATGTGAGTTGGAGAGAATGGAAAGTCTGGGTATCATCATAAAGGTCAAAGAGACCACAGAGTGGCGTGCACCTATGGTAGTTGCGAAAAATAAAGGAGGCAAGCTTCAAATCTGCAGTGACTTTGGAAGGTTGAAATAGAACGTTCTGTGAGAACGAGTCTTAGTGCCCACCGTCGATGATTGCCTGGCCAAACTCGCCGGAGCTGCCTGGTTTAGCAAAATTGACGCTAGGGCCGGTTATTGGTTACTGGTTACCTGTGTCCTAGAGGTACAACACTTTCCTGACGCCAATTGGCCATTTAAGTTCCTCCGATTGCCCTTCGGAATTTCCACAGCAACTGAAGTTTTCTACAGAGAAATGCTAAGACCGCTAGAAGGCCTGCACGGCCAAGCCTGTCTGCAAGACTACATAATAGTGTTTGACCGCACGAAGGCAGAACATGATGCATGACTGCACAAAGTACTTCAGCGCCTGCAAGAAGCTGGCATCACCCTAAACACAGGAGAGTGTGTACTACACCAGCAGTAAAAAAATCTGGCCCCTTCGTTAACCCCCTTCTTCATTACATCATGCGGTTCTCGAATCTGGCGACATTGGTGCCTTCAGGTAGCATGTGTGGGTTTATTGACCAGTTGCCTTCCCCCAAAAAGATCGCATACTCGTGATGCCTGCGGCAGAAAGGATGCTCTACATCCCCCGCCAAGGTTTGTGAGTCGTGGCACTGGCTAACAATCCCAGGGTTAGTTCTAGTAGTAACATAAATATCCCAGAAAATGGATGGGAAGACGGTGCCATGGTAGCTCAATCGGTAGAACATCACACGCGTAATATGAAGATGTGGAATCGTTCCCGAACTGCGGGAAGTTGTTTCTTCATCCACTTTCAATTTCATTAATTTATAATTTTTTATTTCAATTAGTAAATACAAGTAATTTCCTCTGTGTTGTCCTTGGTATCTTTGTTTGTAGGTGTCTTATGATATGATTAATAAAAATCGGGCCCCTTGGTTAACCTGCTTTCTTCTCGTTCATAACATAACAAGGGTCTCGAATCCGGCAACATTGAAACCTTCAGTTGGCATGTGGGGCTTTACTGACCACTTGCCTTCACCCAAAAAGATCACGTAATTGTGACGCCTGCAGCAGAAAGGATGTTCCACATCCATCGCCAAGGTTTGTGAGCAGTGGTGCTGGCTAACACTCCTAGGGTTAGTTGTAGTAGTAACACATAAATACCCCAGGAAGTGGATGAGAAGACGGCGCTGCTGTAGCTCAATTGGTAGAGCACCGCACGCAAAATGCGAAGGTTGTGGAATCGTTCCCCACCTGCGACAAGCTGTTTTTTCGTCCACTTTCAATTCCATTAATTTATAATTTATTTCATTGAGTAAGTATAAGTGATTACCCCTGTGTTGTCCTTGGTGTCTTCGTTGGCTTCTTATGATATGATTACTAAACATCGTGCCCCTTGGTTAACCCCCTTTCTTCTCATTCGCCAGCAGTCTGTGGAATTCCTTGTACACATTGTATTGGCAAACGGTATCACTGCTGACCCTGAAAAGGTCAATGTGCTGTCAGGTAGCAGAACCAACAGACGAAGGATGTAGAAGTGTGTTTCTTCTTGGGATGGCCCGCCACCTGGTCTGTTTTTTCCAAGGCTCTCACAGCTCACAAAACCATTACATGATCTGCTTCACAGTGATGCTTAATCCATCAAAAGCCATTGACGACGATACCGGTGCTCACCCAGTACAACCGTTAGTCTTCTCACTGTGTCTGCATATGCATCATCCTACAGTCTTGGGGCAGTCCTACAAGAGACAGAAGATCGTAGGCTTGTAGTTGACTGTGCCTCAAGGTCCCTCTCTGACATAGAGACAAAATATGCTTGTATAGAGAAAGAAGCACTGGCAGTTACATGGGCCTGCAAGCATTTCCGCTGCTACCTGGTAAGTCTGCAGTTTCATGTAGAAAGAGACCATAAGCCGCTAGTGCTTCTGCTGTCATCAAACTACCTGGGTGAACCGAGTCCACATCTGCAGCGGGTCCGAATGAGACTGCTGGATTACCCCATTTCCCACATATTTGGCAAGGAAATATGCCCTGCTGACGTGCTCTCAAGGAAACTGCAGAAAGAAACAGGCAGTAGCAGCCCAGGGACCATCAGCGAGGCCATCATAGAACACGAAATTCTTACAATGGAACTGCCGTCTGCCTCCCAAGACTTGCTAGAGAGGATAAAGGCCATGCAAATGAATGATCCCGTTTTAGCAAGGGTCAGGGGCTACTGTACGTCATGGCCCAAACAAGTTGCTGCCGCCAGAAGTGCAGAGGTACGCAGAATTTATCCATGAACTGACACTGGTGGATGAAATTTTACTCAAAGGCAGTTACGTTATCATCCCACTTAATATGCAAAGTGATGTGCTTTAGCGCTTGCATACTGGTCGTCAGGTTCTTGGAAGATGTAAGGCTTGAGCCACTCAGTCAGTCTGGTGGCCAGATATTAACCAACACATCCAGAGTTATGTGTCAAAACGTCCTGTCTGTCAATAGCACTGTAAACCAGACACAGCCTGTGATATACACTCCACTTTCAGAACACCCATGGGAAGTGATTGGAATTGATCTCTTTGAGAATGGAGAGATTACCTCGTAGTGGTGGACTATTACTCGCGCTTCTTTGAACACATGAAGTTGAGGCATACTACCACACAGAACATAACTCAAGCACTGAGCCAGATCTTCGCTCACTTTGAGACACCAGCTATTATATGACAGGACAACGGTCCTTAGTTCGCTTTGGCACAATTCAGCATGTTCGTCAAGCAATGGGAATTATGCGATGTAACCAGTAGCACCTACTTACACCAGAGCAACGGTGCTGCAGAAAGAACTGTACAGATGGCTAAGCAGTTGCTCAAGAAGTCATCCAACATTCAAAAGGCTCTGCTTGCTCATCATGACCTCCAGGCAAAGAAGGGCTCACACTTGCTAACTCATAGGAAAATGCCTCAGAACCGATGTGCCAGTGGCACCAAGAATGCTGAAGCCACTGGGGAACACTAGGACATTCAAGAAAAGAAGTGAAGCATATACGGTCAAGCAGCGCAAGTAATACGAGTGGCAACACAGGACTTTGGAAAAAGACCCTATTCAACCACAGACTGCCGTCCATATCCTGTCCGGTGCTGCAGCAGGGACAGTAGTTGGGCCAGCTCACACTTAACGTTCATATGCGGTGAGCACAGCTAGTGGTCTCACTCGATGCACAAGTAAGCATTTGCAGCCATCGCAACCTGGAGCATTCACAAGAAGTGGACTAAGAGTTCGAAGAGCACGTGAGAAGTAAGAGCTCCAAGTCTGCTCAACTTATGGCTGGGGCCACTCTAAAGCAAGGGAGATGTGTGCGCCACCACAACAAGATGGCGCTACGTACACCATCATGTGAGATGTGGAACGATGCCTCTGGGAGAGCGGCCCAGACCATGCGAGCAAAGCCAGCATGTAGCCTTGCATGCGTTGCATATGTAACCTATTATACAGTTGTCACTTAAAAAAAAGTGTTGTATGCTCGTCACTTGATCACGACACATAGCTTCCGACAATAGCGGAAGGTGCATTGTCCAAAATTTCTAGATATGCTTGTGCCACTTCATCCTTCAATACATATGAGAACAGAAAGCTTTTAAAATAAAAATCGATGCGACATAAAATGAGCAAAAATCCGTATAAGCCAGTTTGTTGTGTAGAGTAGTGGATGTCAAATAAGGAAAAAAAAAGGCAGACTGTAAATGCAAGGGATTGACAAGGCGAGGTTTTGAGTTGTGGTAGAAGGGGAGAGGAAAGGGGCTACTCATGTTGGGTTCTTTCAGGAGTTGAGATAAAAACCAGAAACACAAAAGAATTTACATGCAGTGGTAGGCACTGCCAATCCAGTGTGCCATGTTTTCTAAGAAAGCAGGACCTATTCATATAATCTCTGGAAGTTCATAAAAGAGGGGGAGGGATGAAGGATTGCAAAGAAGGGAACAGGGTCAAACAAATTGAGGTGAAGCAACCTGTGTAAACCGAAAGCAAAAAAACATTCATACACATACTTGTGAGAAATAGAAAAAAAATAAGAAAATGAATAATTACACAGTCACTCCCACTCTTTGATATTAAGAGCTTATGATATCAGTTGTGCATTCGTGTTTCTACTCCCAAAAATATATTTCAAGTGAGGGATGACAAGTGCATGTGTTACAATGCTCACCTACATTGGTCTTCCTTTGTTTTTATATTCTGCAAATGTTCTCTTGCCCTTTCATCAGTGCAGCGTCCAATTTTGCTTGTGTAGAGCTTACCAGAAGTAAGAGGTTATTTGATAAACCATTCAAGTGGCACAATTCATGAACGGTGTTGCATGCCTTTTGTTAAAAACAGCTGTATTTTTACACTCAAGCATGGGAACAAAGCTTAGATGGCTTCTTCGGAACCAGCGACACAAATGGTGCCCCATATTTGTCATCAAACTTCTTCAGTCAGTGCAACTGCTGTGCTCTGAGGCAGTGCCTCTGGCTGCTTCAAACTGCGCGCTTTTGTCTTTTGCTGCTTTCAACTCCTGAAGTTTTTGCAGTAGGAATTCTGAGATTCCGATGATGAGTGAGGGAGGCCAGCTGCTATGAACCTGCCAACCTGAGCACAAAAGCTATTGCGCATTGTGTGAATACACATTTTTAGAGCCTATTCAAGGCACATTGGGGCAATAGTTGGTTTAACATGGGTGTAGGCTGGTTCATACAGTAGCTAACCATTCTTTGCTCTTGGTTGGTAACTTCGGGAAACATGCTTTAGGGTGACCATCAAATGTTTATTCAAGATATGCAGTGCATTGTCAATGGTTTAATGAAGTTGAGTCTGACGAAGTCTTGTCCGGTTAGGAAGAGTTAAGGGAAAAAACAGAACTGACACTGACCAAGGTGAAAAATTATCTAAAGCATGTGGGAGCTTTGCTAACAATGCTTTCGCCATGCGTGTCTCATGTGTAAAGGTTAGTGCTTTTCCATGCTCGTTAAAAAGATTTCAAATGTAATCTACTGTATTCTCATGTGTCATATTGGAGTTAGGTTGTAAAAGAATTAAGATATCGATGTATCTAAAAACACTTAGAACCATGGCCTTGTCAAATATGTAGTGATGTAATGTCACAAAGCACAGGAGCATTGTGATCATCACACCTCAATACCCCTACTGCAAAAGCTTAAATTCCAAATGCAAAGAAATTTCACTTTTGCTAAATTGGTAATAAATGAGTAGTAAATACTACTGTAGTGATCTTGGCAAAGCTGCGGGGCTGGTAACTGTCTAATTTTCGTTTTGGTATTCTTTTAATAGTGTATTAGCAGATGACGCATGAACCTGGTGGTTAGTGGCTATGACGAGAGTCCACATCACCCGCCGTGGTTGCTCAGTGGCTATGGTGTTAGGCTGCTGAGCACAAGGTCGCGGGATCGAATCCCGGCCACGGCGGCCGCATTTCGATGGGGGCGAAATGCGAAAACACCCGTGTACTTAATTTAGGTGCACGTTAAAGAACCCCTGGTGGTCGAAATTTCCGGAGTCCTCCACTACGGCGTGCCTCATAATCAGAAAGTGGTTTTGGCACGTAAAACCCCATAATTTTTTTTTTTTGAGAGTCCACATCGCCTCCAGGTTTTTTATCACACTGCAGGCAGCTGCAGGTGGTCCCTTATCTCGTAGGCCGAACTAAGGAGCCCTGCAATCTGAGTCATGCTTCACTGCCAGTTACTGGTAATTGTGGCATTCATTTCAGTCTCGCTATCAAGAATGCTAGAAGGCTGTTTTGTATTTACACTGTTTGAATCATTTTTTACGCAGCCCTAACTTTTGTTGTAGTTGGGCTTTAAGGGCTTTAAAACAGCAAAAGCCAGCAGTGCACACAATTAAAAGCAGCTGAAGCAGCTGGAAGTACTGCCTCATGAGCACCAAGTGACGCACTCACTGCAGAAGGTTGCCTGCAAGCATGGGCTCTGAGTTGTGCTGTTTGATGTTGCACTGCTAAGCCTGAGGGTGAATGATCAAATTGTAGGTGTGTCAGCTGCATTTTGATAGGTGTTAAAGGCATGTGTGCTGTGCATTCATTGTATGCACAGTAGAGTAACCAAGGGGGTCAAAATTAATCCAGATTCCCTCGTACTTCATGCCTCATAATCATATTGTGGTTTTGGCACATAAAACTACAGAATTTGGTTCAATTTATTAGTTGGTGCTCTTTGATTTTCCATTTCTCTAATTTTCTTGCTTAGAAAAGCTCTGTTCTTGCTACAAATGATCAATTTATTATTATGAAAGGCTAACCTTCAATCTAACTTAACTCATTATTTTCCTTTAGTGTCCCTTTACCGTGCATTAAAAGCATGGAACACTAATACTTTTGCATTAATTTTTATTTGACTCGTGCTCAACAGCTAGATGGCATAGAAGCTGAACTACTACTGTGGGCTTCAAGTTTATAGGTTGCCATATAAAAGCTTGTCTTCTTTTAGAGATAAAAACACTTGAGCCTAGTTTTCTGTCTTTAGATAGACTACTGAGAAAGGCAAACATCGCTTGCATGATAGATAAGTGATTAGTTAATTGTGCTCAGTTTTTGCCCCCACCCCAAAAAAGGAAAGTGAACATAATTGTATATTTTAGTTGCAGAACTTGAAACTAGGAAGCGAAATGCACTTAACCATTTCCCTACTGAGGATGAGCAAGGCTTGTCATTTAAATTTGTGCCTGTACAACTACAACTAAGGCTGCACTGGGTCTATCAGAAGTAAAACCATAAAGTTCTGCTTTGCTGTTCATAGGGTTGGCTCCACTACGCACTTCTTTTTAATGCATGATGATACCACAGGGCAGTATGTTTCTATACTGGCAGCCAACTTTTCACAATGATGTCATCATCTTGTAGAAGCTCTGATTGAGAACTCCCGGAGTCAACCTCACAAAACAAAAAATGCAAATCCCTAGCTACTCACGTCATGGCTTAGAAATAAAAATTAAATTCAAGGGTTTTGTATGCCATAACTACAATTTGATCTTAAGACATGCTGTAGTGTGGGACTTCAGATTAATTTTGACCATCTGGCGCTCCTTAACGTGTACCCAATGCACGGTACACAGGTATTTTTGCATTTCGCCCCATTAAAATGTGGCGGCGCTGTGGCTGGGATTCAAGCCCTTGGGCTTAGTAGCGCCGCACCATAGCCACTATGCCCCCACAGCGGGTATGTTATGGCTGGTCACTTGCCAGTTCTCTATGTGCATTCTGCTAACTGCTAAAAGTCAAAAGCCAACAAGGAGACACTTTGTGTGCTAAAAACATCCCTCAGGTGATCGGAAAAGATGCTCTTGAAGGGAAATCAAGACATGGTGTAAATACTGCTGCATGGCACTGTGCAATATTCATTGCTTTGGTCTTCAGAACAGTCAAAGCCAAGTTACACGGGCATTCATCAGTTATAGTATTGCTGTTTTGGAGCAAAGAACACATCTTTTCAGCTAAACTATTTCCTTCGCTTCTAGTAACCCACCTGAACCAGCAGAAGTGTGCTATATGCGACAAAGATAAAATATATAAAAGATACAAAGAACTTTTATGTCCCTGTTATATAGCTCACATTGTATTACCAGCATCGTTTGGGCTAATAACATTACAGTGGACAACATATATTATGGCAGAGCTTCTGCTTAAGCTACTAAGTCAGACATACTAGTAGACATATAGCGCGCAGAAATGGGCACAAAGAAACACATTGAAAGTGCTGGCACCAAGTACCACCCGATTTTATTCTTGGAGGGAGTGCAATTATAGCCACATTCACTCTTTTTGGGATAGTGATGAGTCTGACTGGTCCAGTGATTTCATTTTACCTACTCAGTGCCATGTACAAGCGGCAATGTTTTCATCAGCTTGGTGTGAGTGATGTCAATTTCTGAACAAAATGATATCTGAGGGTGCAGTGAGCAGAAATTGGGCAGAAGTTGGTTTCCATGGGTTTTAAAAATGACCGTGCAAAGTGAGGTGGCTGCAGTGACAAAGGTTGCCTGTCCAGTGCAAGAATCCCATATCATATCAAAACGTCATGTATTTGTTCATTTGAAGTAAAGAATAGAAGCTGGAAAGCTAAAAACTCATGTTTGAAGCTTCAACTTAATACTAATGATTGGGAGCAATATTTGGGCCCCTAGTGACCTGTTTAGAAAAAAACACTTTTTTTGCTTACTACTCTGCGGTTTACTTATCGTGCCGCACCTGCAATAACATATAAGAAGCCAACAAACACTTGCACCAAGAACAACATAGGGGAGCTTACTTCAGGTTAAATGAAATAACGAAACAATAAATTAATAGAAATGAAAGTGGATGAAAAGACAACTTGCCGCAGGGGAGGAACGATTCCACAACCTTCGCATGTCGCGTGCGATTCTCTACCAATAGAGCTACTGTGGCGCCGTTTCCCGTCCACTTTCTTGGGTATTTATGTTTCCTTGTAGAACCCTGCGAGTGTTATCCAGCGCCACGACTCACAGACCATGGCGGTGGACGTGAAACACATTTTCTGCCGCAGGCGTCACGAGAACGTGATCTTTTTTGGGTGAAGGCAACCGGTCAAGAAACCCACACATACTACTTGATGGCATCAATGTTGCCGGATTTGAGACCCTCGTTATGTAATAAATGAGGAGAAAGGGGGGTAACTGGGGGCCCAATCTTTATTAGTCATATCATAAGAAGCCAACAAACACCGACACCAAGGACAACATATGGGGAATTATTTGAGCTTAATAAATGAAATAACGAAAGGCTAAATTAATGGAAATGAAAGTGGATGAAAAAACAACTTGCCGCAACTTATGGGATCGTTCCCTACCTGCGGCAAGTAGTTTTTTCATCCACTTTCATTTCGATTGGTTTATCGCATCGTTATTTCATTTATTAAGCTCAAGTAATTTCCCCTATGTTGTCCTTGGTGTCAGTGTTTGTTGGCTTATGATATGACTAAACAAAATTGGGCCCCGCAATTAACCCCCTTTCTTCTCATTTATTTCTTCTCTATTGGTAGAGAATCGCACGCGAAATGCAAAGGTTGTGGGATCGTTCCTCACGTTCGGCAAGTTGTTTTTTTATCCACTTTCATTTCCATTAATTAATCATTTTGTTATTTCATTTATTAAGCTCAAGTAATTTCTCCTATGTTGTCCTTGGTGTTAGTGCTTGTTGCCTTTTTATGATATGACTAATAAAAATCGGGGCCCACGGTTAACCCCCTATCTTCCTGGAAGAACATGTTTCATGGAGGATAAAAAAAAGTACGCTTGACTTTCTTCCAAAATATGTGCTTCATATAGACTGTTTCTGCATCCTTGTCTGTTTGCAACCTAAAAACATGAAAGTCAGCTAATAAAAGACAGCAGAAAGTTGTAAACAAACTGCGAATATTGCAGTAAGGAAACTCTTCACAAAGAATAGCTCATAAAAATAGTTTGGAAATTTCGCTGGTTTTCTGAAAATAAAATTGGCATGGAAAAGGTTAATCTTGTATGGGGCACTAAGAAAAGTAGCGAAACAAATTACCGTATTTATTCGAATCTAGGCCGATAGTTATTTTTTTTTCAAATAATCATATTCCAAACTCTAGGGTCGGGTTAGATTCAAGGATTTAAAGAGAAAAAAAACACTTCAGTTTTTCATTGAAACTGCTAAATATGGTACACAGCTAGCGCCATCTAGAAAAGTCAGTATCGCAGCCGCTACTAGCCATGCCAGTAGCCAGCCGTACACAAGTGAGGTTGCCATTTTGACCTGTGTTGTGTCGGCCGTATCAGTGTGCGGCGTGGTGTTATTGCTATGGCACCAAGCAGGTGACACTACAGTGCCGCTTTCAAGCGAAAAGTTGTGATAGCTGCAGAGGCATCGTCAAACCTTCAAGCCGAGCGGGACTTCGGCGTCGACGAGAAAAACGTCCGTCATTGGAGGGGACGACAGCAGCTCTTTGTGTGCGCCGGTACGAGGATGGCTTTTAGCGGACCAAAGAAAGGCCATTACCACGAAGTGGAGACAGTTTTGGCCAACTTTGTCTGGACGCAGAGGCAGCTGCCCTTCCAGTGACAACAGAAGTGCTCCATGCAAAAGCTAGGGAGCTTTCGAGGGAGCGAGGCCTAATGCCAAAGGATTTCAAAGCTAGCCGGAGCTAGCTTCAGAAATTCATGAAGCGCTTTGGCTTCAGCCTCCGACGTCGCACTTCAATCACCCAGAAGCTGCCAAGCGATTTCGAAGAAAAGCTGATAGCTTTCCAGTGCTACGTGCTGCGAAAGAGAGAAGTGGCAGGCCACAACCTTCGGCAAATCGGCAACGCCCACCAGGCGGCTGTGTATTTTGATATGCCAGTGGCATACACAGTGAATGAAAAGGGTGCCAAGGAGGTGAAGGTGTGCTCTGCGGGCTACGTCAAGCAGTGCGCAACTGTGATGCTGTGCTGCACAGCTGATGGACATAAACTCCCTCCTTATATGATATTTAAAAGGAAGACCATGCCTGCTCAAGAAACTTTCCCAAGAAATGTCATTGTGCAGGTAAATAAGAATGGATGACGAGTGCGATTGTGGAAGAGTGGGTTAAGATTGTGTGGCGATGGCGTCCAGGAGCCCTTTTGACAAAGAACTCGCTCCTTGTTGTCGACTCCTACCGTGGGCACTTGACCAACAATGTGAAGGCTGCACTCGCACAAGCGAACACGGACCTCGCTGTCATACGGGGCAGCATGATGAGCCAGTTGCAGCCACTTGATGTCTGCATCAACAAACGTTTCAAGGATCGTCTGCTGAAATATTACACGGACTGGTGGACTGACGAAGACCACATGCTAATGGAAACGGCCGCATCAAACGTGCATCGCTATCGCAGCTGGTGGGCTGGGTAGCTCAGCCTGGAATGACATCCCAGGCACATTGATCGTGCACGCCTTTAAAAAGTGCAGCATATCTAATGCACTGACGGTACCGAAGATAGTGCACTGTTTGAAGGTGACAGGGACAAGGGACACAGCGAAAAGTCTAGCAGTGACGACAACGTTCAATGAGCTCTGCACGTTCAGATTCAATAAATGCTGTTTGCATTTTGTGAATGCTGTCCTCGCTTTTTTTGTTCAGCCTACATTCGAGGTAGTATATTTTTTTGTTGGCTTCGAACTTTAGGGGGTCGGCTAGAATTGGGGTCGGCCTAGATTCGAGTAAATATGGTAGTCACCTAACGCAATGTGTAATGAATCTAGGGTAAATGCTCTACAAAAAATTACATGTTTTTGATGAGAGAGAGAGAGTAAAACATCTTTATTAATAATATTTGAATGGCAAGAGCAGTGTGGGAGGACTGCTCTCGCCATTCAAATATTATTAATAAAGATGTTTTACTCTCTCTCTCTCGTCAAAAACATGTAATTTTTTATAAAGCATTTACCCTCGATTCATTACACATTGCGTTAGGTGACTACCGTATTTACTCGAATCTGACAAGAGATGGTGATTATTTTTTGACACATGTCGATCTTTGTTTGCTAATGTGGAAAACCTCAATCACGTCCTTCTCAGCTCTGTCAGGGCTCTTTGCAACTAACCTTATGTGCTGGCTGGAAGATAGGGAAACACCCATGGCTCATATGTGCAGCCAGATGGCTACTGTAGTTATTCTTCATGCAAGTTCTGGGTTCACCAACTCCCTCATTGAAACACTGATAATGGTTATGGTTAGTAATACTCGTTTCCATCCAAGAGCAAAATCAGCTTGTAGTTGGTGCTGGTCCGGTTGATGGGTCTTTCTCCTTGTTTTTTCATGCTATCATACTTCTAAGAATAAATAATCTTGCATACTATTGCTGAAAGCTGGGAGAGTTGGTTATTGGCATTAGGAAACAGTTACTTGACTATAAGATGAAGCACATGAAATGCACAAGATGAGCATTGCACATGAACTTGGTTTAGTATATGAGTGCGATTATATGCATGCATGAAAGGCTCACATTTGCAGCAAGAGTTGACTATATGCGACATATAAGATACATCACTCATTCTATTTTGCGTGTACCATACATCTTTTTCAAGTAATCAATTTTTCTATTCGAGATTTCAATAGAAGGTGTGCTGTTGCATTTATCGGTTTGTCTGGAAAGGCCCTTATATATCAGTGTACACTTTTAGCCTTATATCTTCTGAGTATTTTGTGCTGTTGTATTTTGCCATGTATTGACATCTTTTACAATGTCCTGCAAGTTTTTCAGACCTTGCTAACCTGCGCAGAATGCTCAACCTGTCTTTGGGGCACCTTTGAGTGCATTTAATGCCTTCAGCGGAAAGTGTTACGTAGGATAAACCAGTATTTGTGTTAATGGCAGGCTGCAGGAGCATCGTGCACAGATGTAGATGGTAACAGTATGTGGATATCTCGCAAAACATTGCAAAAGATGCCAAACTGTGCCAAAATTTGACTGTACACATGCACTTTGCAAATATAAGGCAGGGAAGTGCAGATTTGCATACTAGGCCTTTTCCATCCAAGAAACCAATAACTGCATTAACAAACCTTCTACAGGGGTCTTGAATAAAGAAGTTGGTTACTTGAACAATATGATGTATGACATGGGTGCATCATGAATCACAGTTTATATGTTGTGTATTGTGAAATTTCCTGCAAATGTGTCGTTTTTATTTATGTAGTCATTGTTTAGTGAGGTCATTTCATTTCCCACACCCATTCTCTGCACATCATGTTGGTATTTTGTTTTGTCTTAGAACTGTAATTATGTTTCATAAAACCTTACATTGCTAAAATTTGACTTTGGGGCAGTTTGGTCTTTTCATCCACGTTCTTGTTTTTGTCATTTCCCTTACCATGTAAGCATTTTTCTGGAACACTTGCAGTATTTCGTCATGCTCCTGCGTTTAGAAGCCAGATGTCTGTCTCTGAGTAGCCCAAACCACTTGAAGCATGCAAATCTGATGCATCCTCAATGGAACTCCATAGTGAACGTATTGCTAAAATATTTTTCAGGGGATGAAGCACTTCTGTAACTGCCGAGTTTTGCAGCAATAAAGAAGCAGAATGCTTGCATCTGTGTAATCTGTATTTAACTTTCTTTGTATCATCTTTTATCTGACTGTCTGTCAGCATGGTAACATTGCATATTGTCTTCTTTCTTAGCATTCATAGGTTCCAAATTGCTCCTTACATTTTCTGCAATATCCTTCACCAGAAGAACAACTACCAGTTCACCTAATTTACCACTTTTACAGGCAACCAATTACCCATAATAGTAGTGTAATGCCCATTGCTTAAAAGCTCCTAAATAATTTTGCACATCTGAAAGTTTCTTGAATTCATGCACGCAGGTGCTGTTTGTAATATGGCTGAATGCTCAAGTGATTGGTTTTTTAGGCCAATGTGAAAGAAAAACCCCAGTAACTGTGTCGCTTTATGATGTTGACCTGTATTTATTACGTTGGTAAACTGTGTGCACTCTGAAGATATGCGCATTACTGCTGGTGTTTTGTATTATCTGTGTATAATAAGACAATACATTGTATTATCAAGAACACATTCATTTTATTAGTTTTTTAATGTGTTGTCATTTACTTTCATTGTTAGTACTGCTAGGCATCCTAATACCTAATTAAAGAGCTTCTGCAGATATAGAGTTGATTCAAAATTTCAGAAACTTTAATCATGCAGCTATAGGTTCTTTTAATGATAAGCTCTTCAATACAAAATAGTGGTTCCTAAATTGGTTATTCGTACCTACAAACCACCCTAGCTGGATGAAAATACTTTTCAGAAACTGCTCGAAGGTCTATTATATTTAATCAAGTCAGATAAGAAGATACTCTTTGCAGATACGTAACATTAATGGTCCATCTCAATTAATGAAACATTCTGGAAAGCCTTGTGGTCATTCATAGAAACACTTGTTTGTAGCTTTGTCAGTGCCGTAATGTTTCAGCCTTAGTCTACAAGATAACGATGCTCACACGATGTGAAATTTTCACAAAGTATTCTGTGTGTGCGTTCTGCAACATAAAAGGAAGAGGTCTGAACACTGGCCAAAATAGTTTAAAATGGTTATTTGCATTTTGGCTCCCCCTGGGAGTCTTGTTCACAAGGCTCCCGTGATGGAGCCAAAACTTAAATAACTATTTTAAGCCATATTGGTCGGTGTCTGGACCTCTTCCTTTTAGTATGCATCATCCCGACCAGACGGGCTTTTGTCATACTCTCGACTTCATCCAGTCTGCAACTGTACAATGCGTTCGTGTTGTCCACTTCTCTGCTCTTGTGTCTGCACACCTCACCTTTTTTTTTGCATAATGAATCCTTAGCAACTAGATCAGCTTTCTGTCCTAAGGTACAATGGGCTGTAATTTTTCCTAAAATCTGAGGTGGCCAAGATACACTTGGCGTGATAGCATTGAATGGCCCAGCACTGTTGAATAATTCGTGATGCTGTGTTTAAATATTCATGTGGTGTCAGTTTGCAATACAATAGTACATAATCTATTTACGTTTGGTTTTTCAGGATGCTCCCTATCATGCACTGCCATCTCAACAGTACCATGGCTTTTTGTGTGGATTCCTTCCATTTTGAATGCCACCACTGCTTGCACAGCATCACAGCCTGCCTGCCTTGATCTTGCTGAAGAAGAAAATACAAAATGCCTATTTTTTTAAATGCGTGCATGGCTCCACGCAAGACACCACCTGGCGTCGGGGTGTTGGGGCTTCTTGCAGAGAAAATGTTTGTAATAATGCCTTGTGTGTGCCCTAGTGGCTAAATGTTGGCCTCTTTGCCTGTGTAAAAATTTCACACTTATGGATACTGTTAAGGGTTCCTGTATTATTGTTATTACTTACAGTTTCCTGTTCAGGATTCCTGTATTGGAAATTTTTGTTTCATTATAAAACTAAAAATTATAGTTGAATTGCTGCTTTGTGTGATATGCAATATTCAGCCGAAGGTGGTCAGCAGAGGTCGAACAAGCGTTATATCAGATGGAGAAATTTTTTTGAGCAGGGGACTTCTTCGTTAGGGTAACAACTGTTTTCCTTGGCATTATTTATATAGTTCACTTTTCTCCACTTCATGAATATCCAGCAAAATGACTGAGTGCATAGGGAGGGTGAGGCAAGTTTAAATGCTCAACATGGGGATTTAGTTAGGATAGCAAGGTGTGTAGAAGTAGGGGAGTTTGGGAGGTTGCTGACACCGATTTCTATGAGTGATCTTGTTGTTTGTGTCAATGTCGGTTATATAATGCGAGGCGTCTTCTGAGGCAAGAAACTTTGAAAAAGCTCCTTATAGCTGTGGAAATTCAGTACGTGCCCCCTGGGGCTACCATGGGTGTGTTACTGTGGCCATTGGTTATCACTTGGGGCCACTGGGTAGATGCAGCTCTTCAACGAACTTTTTTGACACAAACTTGTGTATGTACACTGGGTGTGTGCCACTGCATGTGTGCCACTCTTTAATGGACCTCTTTGATGCTGACTTAGGTCATGGGGCATCACAACACGAACCTACGTAGTGGCATCTGTGTATGCATGTAAGTGAGCTGAAATTGTTTGCTTGGATTTTCTTTTCCTGACGACTAGTCCTCTTGTTGAATTTACTTCAGCCTGAGATATCACCTGTTTGACTGCTGTTATCACATTATGCCCCATTTTGCTGTGAACTTGTCATGTTCTCTAGCTGGCAAGCTTGAATTTCAGGTACTGCACAGTGCTAAGGAAATTGATTCAGAGTGGGTGGTACTACCTCGGCTTTTCTTTGCAGCTGCGTGTTACATGAGAGAATAAGTTGTATGTAGATGTCTATTAGAAATAGCATAGGTATTCAAAAGTACTTTCATTATGTTCTAGGTCATTGGTGCTGTCTGGCCTCCTTTGCATCATTTTTTGTAGCATGCTTGTTTACGTGCAAAAACAAATGTGGCCTGTTCTAATGCCTGCAAGGACTGCCCAATAGCTCATGATGTTTTGAGCCACTCAATTTCAGTCTTGGCTGCACTTGTGGATTTTCAACATCACTGAAGCTTGCAATATGCTTGAATTTCCTGCCAAACTGGTTTGCTTGTTTGTATCCAATTTATTGAATTATTTCACTTTCATTATGCTAATAGTCATTGATTGTAATATTATGCTGGCACATTTGATTCTGGAACTGTAATAAATTTCCAGACATTTTATTGCTTTGTCATAATTTTTGCACCTCGTTAGACACAATCTACTAAACACACAAAAAACTCCCTTCAACCTCGTAAAATTCCCAAAAGGTGCATAATAAACTCCCGACCTACCTGTAAAAGCTCTAATAAAGAGCTAAAATGCACTCCCAAAACATCTGTTTAAAACTCCCTTAATAAAACAGCTCCCTAAAGCTGTAAAAATTAACTCCCAAACATTCTCTTATATATTCCCATAAAAAGCAAAAATTCAACTCTCAAAATTAACCATAATTGCTCCCTTAAGCAAAGCTCCCAAAATATGGGAACAGTTGCTCCCATGTTTACACCTAAGCACTCCTACAAGGAGGCAAAATAATTTCCCAAAGGTCTCCTTCAACACTCCCTTAAGAAGCCAAACGTTTCCGAAAATGTACGTAAGGACTCCCATCGTTTCTCCTATAAATTCCCATAAGCAGCAAAATAAAATACCCATGTCAACTTGTAAAAGCTCCCAAAGCTCCTCATAAAAAGTTCCATAGTGCTGGCGTCCAAAAGAGGAATGAAAAACTCCAAACGTTCCCCATAAAGACTCCTGCAACCGCTCAGGGGTTGGTGTTTAAAGGAGAATTCAAAAACTCCCATAATTCCCCATAAAACCACCAAACACAAGGAGGTGAAAAAAAACTCCGTTCGAAGGGAGGATCTTGTCCTCCCTTAAGGGCTTGAGTTATGCAACGAGGCCAAAACTCCCTAAAAGGGTCAAACCTGTTTACAGTGTAATATTGATCGAACACTTTTTTGTAAACATGTGTCTGCGCATTCGCAGACCTCTCGCAGTGGTCTAATATTCTTACTAAACTGTGCGCACTCTTACTAAACTATCCGCATCGTAACACGCTAAGTTTCATACCTTTCTGTTCTATAGACCGTTTACAGTAAGCCGTATGCGCCCCGCACACCAGGGGCCGCCACAGCCAAGCCACCATTGAGCGCCTTATCAACCAAGAGGAAGCAGGCATCAACCACCACCAGCCGCTCCAGCAACGCTCCGGCGAGGGGCCGGGGATAGCTTAGTATTATTTCTTTAAAATGTGTAAAACCCGAGGGAAGACGTGCTTTGTCGTAAACAGACTTCAAGGTGTAAGATGAGACTGTGTGCGCAGTTCGTCTGCCTCGGCTGCGCAAAAATCGCCCGTATTTACGCCTGTTCGACATGCACACGTTTGCGCAGTGCGAGCACAACAAGGTCAACTGCCAATTACCAATGATAACAGCCAATTACCGGCACTGACCGGCAACCGTTTTCCGACAAGGACTTCCAAACTAACACCGCCTGGAGCCAACAACACAACGTTATACCATAGGGAAATAATTTCAACAAGAGACGACACTCGGCGAAAACTGGCAACAGAAAAAAAAGTGACGCCATCATTAATGTCGACCGTTTGCTGCCGCGAACATCGGATGAAAAAAGGAATTTTAAATGAAATTAACGGACATTGTTTCATTCTTTTGTTCTTTCCCGGCAAAACTAAATATATGTGCATATAAATTAGGTTACACTTTGCAACATACTTTTCTTGCGTCACCTAGTAACAGGCCAATTACGCGCCAGATGCACGCGTCATGCGTCAGGTAAGCGAGCAAAGCCGGCTGCGCATTTGAGCGTTGGCCTGTTCGGCGACCCCTCTGCCTAGTTTTCTTTATTCTTTTTATTTAGCCTGGGTAATAGGGCTCCCGGCGTATTCTTGCGTTCCTTCTGCATTTCGACACGGCACCACTGCACTATTGCACTGCGGGAAGGTGAGAAATGTTGTTTGACACTCTGCGACACATTTCGGCACGCATTTCGGCTTACGGCAGGGAACCCAGACTTCTGACGCAGTTAGCGAACCACAGCTCAGGGGTCCTGTCGCAGTTAATTTGAGTTACTGGCTCGCGCTGGGAGGCGTTTGCGACGCGTTCTGTGAATCCCACATTATTGTAACTAATTTCGGTAGTTTTTGGGCGCACTCGCCGCGCGTGGTGTTGTTACACATTTAGCGAAAAGCAGCCCGGCCGTGTGACGCAGTTTTTTCGTGGATACTCAATATTACTGGGACAAGTTCGTGACGTTTCTCTGACCCTCCCCCCCTAACATTATTGTAATTAATTTCGTTATATATTGGGATAATTTTGAGGCACACTTGTCGCGCCTGTCATGACGCAGCGAAAAGCAGCTCGGCCGTGGTGACAGTTGGCTTGGCTTGTACTGAATCTTAGCGGGAGAAGTTTGTGACGCTTTTTATGGCACCGCGGCAACAAATATGTACCCTTTTTGGTACTCACACTTGTCGAAAACGTGACGAGCGATTGCCAAGAGTGCTAACACGGAAGTGTGTCGCTTGCGCCGGCAGAACGCGCAAAAGAAAACGCCAAGGATCTCAAACACCAGAAACTTATAACTCGCAAATTCTTAGCGTCTAAATACAGGCTTTGCACTCCAGCCTTTGTCTTGAGTACGAGACGGAACTCAGCCAGTGTCCAGCATGGTCTGCTTGAGAGCCTGTGTTGTTGCCACTTCTCTGTATACACAGCGTAATATTGCATCGGTTGAAGCCAAGTTCTTTTGGAAACGCGCAGTTGCCCCTATTTGCTCTTAAAGTGCACGCATTAAGGCCCGGGAATGGGGGAATACGTAGAAATCGGGTCTTTTCGTGATATATACGGCATTGTTAGGGGCGAGTCGGGTATTTTCTGTGCCATGTATAAAAAAGCGAATTGCTCTTGTTTTATACGCCCTTTCACCCTTTTCGCACGTTTCGGCTCTATACTCATTATTCCTGTAAGGTGTTACTATCAAAATGACACATGCTTGTAATTTCTTTTATGCGAAGCATATTACGAGGGCTCAACCCAGCTCCTCAGGCGCGGCGGTGACCATGAAATCACGTGACACCGTGACGTCACGACAGAGGAGAAGTGGCTTTGGCTCAACTCTTGCAAGACGGGCTGGGTGGGAATCGAACCAGGGTCTCCGGAGTGTGGGACGGAGACGCTACCACTGAGCCACGAGTACAACGCTTCAAAGCGGTACAAAAGCGCCTCTAGTGAATGCGGTGTTGCCTTAGAAACGCGCTGTTTCTAAGGCGTGCGTCTCTTGCTCAGGCGCACATTTCGTTGCCGCGCCGAACGCTGCTTTGCTCGACGCTCACCGCGTCCAATGCGGGGCGCGTAGTCGCTGCCCTGTAGCCCATTGTCTTACAGCCCTTGGCGGGTCGACGGGAACGCTGTCGCGTTCCACTCTTGAAGGCGAAGAAGTAATGCATGAGTTGTTTCTTCGTCTAGCCGAACCAAATATAGCCAAGCAACAGCAGTTCACCAGGCTAAACAGTGGTTCAACAACTAAAATAAAGGCTAGTATGCTTCGCATCCTGGGCTTAACCTTACCTAAGCCACAGCCATTTTTTTTTTCAGCTGACATCGTCCGGTGGAGCTCAGCACGTGAACTGTTGCTGCTTACCTGGTGCCGCAACGTTGGACGAATGCACAAGAGCCCGGAACGAGCATTTATATAGAGTAAAATAAGCATTTCCTCCTTTCACAAGGCGTCTTGCGTCTTCTTCATGAAATTACACGTGGCACATAATCGATGGAGGCTTGTAAAGATTGTTCACAATTACTTTTACTTAATAATAAAACAATTCCGCGCCAAAACCGCGCTCGGGTGGGCTGTAGAAAGGAAAAAGAAATGCCGCGCCGATCAGCGTAGCCGGCGTAGCGCGTTCCAGTTAGCCTTCAAAACGCGCGCACCAAAAACCGACACCGGAAGTGTGGCTCAGGTATAAATGTCGGTGACTTGGTGCGATGCAGTCAATTCGGCCGCTTGGCTCTATTGGAGTGTCCACTTTTGGTGAATCCTCTTTCTGTGGTTACGCTGCCACCGCTGGCACAAAATATCACAAAATGATGAACTTCGATAAGATTGCAAGTGAGCGCTGCGTCCTCCGGACGCAAGCGCGACTAGCATACTAAAGCAACTTCCCATAGTAGTGAAGTTAAACATATAATAACAGGGGAAAACATTTTTTTTTCTCTATCTCTCTTCTTTGTCTTTTTTTTTTTACGTCACGAATAAGACAGGGGGCGCGCGATCTCTCACCCACTCGCAACATTTTTGTCCTAGCGCACGGGAATCCATTTTTATCTGTGCTCTAAGTAATCCGAAAACCATTCCCAAGTTATCTGACCAGCACTGGTAAAAACAATGACGCGCTTGGAACCAACCAGCGTTGTCGGTGCAGGTGGCGAGCAGGCATTTCCTGCGCGCGCATACATGCCTATTCCCGAATGAATTTGCTACAGATACAGTTAGCGACGACAGCAGACGCACAGCCGAACTGCCTTACAAAGCTACTTCTCTAAAACCATAATAATTAGAGTAAAAGGAATCAATTAGCACGCAACGCGATGCAGCGAAACGGCAGTCGTACGGCTTTCGCGATCGCACCCATGCACGGAGCATTTCTGTTGGTGGGCCGAAGAAAGCTTTCGGTGTTAGGTTACTGGTGGCATCGTCGGTCACTGAGCCCGGCGAACAGCACAGTCGCACGAAGGCAGTTGAGTGAAATGTCAAGGTCGATTCAAGTAGGTCGCGAAGCTTCGGGCGAAGAGCGGTTCACTGCAAATTGACACCGACACCAAGGGGGCTTACGGGAGCAGCGATCGAAGCGTGACTATGTTTGGAGGGAACAAGCACTCGGAAAGAAAAAAGCGTTTTTTAATTCATGCGAGACATAGTTAGATTCACTCAATGAAAATAAAATTCCTGGTCAACTTTATATATTCGTGACGAGTTCAGAAAATAGAAGTTTATTTATTTTATTATTATGAGTGAACATATTTCTTTTCAGCGCCCATCGTTACAGGGGGCGTTGACGCCACTATCACTTGCAATACAATGCACGTCTTGAAATGTGCAGAAAGGCGCGCTCATAAAGTTCACCTCCTGAAATACGCCCCCCCCCCCCCCCCCCACAGGTTGTGATTTTTTGCTTGTCGAAGTTTGTCTGAATTTGGTGACGTGGATAGCTTCATCGCTTCTTAACCTGTTCAGTCAAAAGCAGTGAGTTACGACCGCCAGCTAATTGCTTAGTTGTTTTCGTGCGACTGCGCCGGCCGACAGGCTTGGCACCCGACGGTAGGATCAGCACTCTACACCTAAAGCATTTGTCGGCCTCCAAAGAAAGAATGTTTTGTGCAGGGGTGCGATTTCGACAATCGCACGGCTGGCCTTTTCCTGCATCGCTTTCCGCGCTGAAAGCTCTAAACGACCATTAGGTAGAATGGCGGGGCATTTGAATATATAGTTCTAAAGGCAGGCTAACAAAACAAATTTCGCGCCTTTGAAAACAAAATGACGTCACTTGTGTTTTTAACCGATATGGCGTCACATTATTTTTTCTTCCGCCGGACGTGATCCCTCCACTTACAGATGGTGCTATGCCCCATGAACCGTCGATAAACCGCCATGTTTGGAACGTATGGGCTCCTATGGAAACTCCGCTACCAGGTATATTTACCTTGGGAATGTTATCTGGCTATCGTAACTCACTACTTTTGACTGGCCACGTTCGCAAACACAATGCCATCAGAACTCAGACAAACGTTGACAAGCAAAACCTAGCATGTGAACGTGGCGTATAGTAACAGGGGAATTTTACGAGTGCACCTTTCTGCATTCTACAAAAGCTGCATTGTATTGCAACTGATGGTGACCTGAACATAATTTTTTTAGCGGGCGCTGAAAAACAGGTATTCATTCCAATCACAAATGGAAAACTAGCTTTTCCCCTCGCCAAACCTATATAGAATGGTTTAGAAATGTTACTTGCTTTGGATAAATTCAAGCTGTGTCTTCATTTTAATTTTAAAAAAGAAGGTTTCTTCAGCAACATTTCCTCTCTCCTCACCTAGTCGCGCTTCAGTTGTTGCTCCGAACTACTCTTGCTGGTGTCGATGATCATTGGTTCTGGACCGCTTTCAGCCCGAATCTTCGCGACCCATTTGAATCGATCTTTCTGTGTCTGCAGGTGCCACGACTATTGTAAACAAGGAGAAAACTTTGACCAGAAGGTGCTGAATGGCGGGTGCTGTCACATGACCAAATATAGCAGCGCGTCCTGGTATGCTGCTGTAAACGGTCTATGCAGTTGGTTTTACAACCTAAGCATTCTTCGCTTTTCAACAGGCTTTTTTAGCGAGCCTGTTAGCCCCTAGTAGGTCGGAATATTCCGCGGCGTTGTCCTCGAAAAAAAAAAACTGAAAAGAAAGGAAAGACGAGAAAGAAAGTAAAAGGAGAAAGAAACCTTCAGTGATTGAAGCGAGAAGTGTATATATTCTTTAGTATTACGGGGAATAACGCACTGGAGGAGGCATTGAGCAATAAAGCATTGCATGCACCCCTAAGCAGTGGTAGTGGCGGTTTTCAACAGCTTCGTTGGACATCTACTTTTGCAGATCTGGGATGGCGAGTGAAATTTTTGAGCGATTCCAACAGCTTTTGTTTATTTCAAACGGCTAAATTTACTTGATCTCATCTTTCACCTGATCACTATCTTTCCCGCTTTAACACCGCGCTATCCTTGCTCGCCTTTAATTTCTCCCTCATTGTTAGCAGCATCAACAAACAATTTTTCTTGCTCCACCTTATGTCTCTGACAGGTCAATGCAAAAAGAAAACTGCCTCCGGTGACAGATAACCGCGAAATGTACATGCAACATTGCATTTTATTTATGAGTTCTTTCTTTCTTTCTTTCTTTCTTTCTTTCTTTCTTTCTTTCTTTCTTTCTTTCTTTCTTTCTTTCTTTCTTTCTTTCTTTCTTTCTTTCTTTCTTTCTTTCTTTCTTTCTTTCTTTCTTTCTTTCTTTCTTTATTTATTTATTTCTTTCTTTCTTTTCTGGTTTATTTTTCATAGAAAGCCCTTTTTAGACATTTGAATTGCCATGCGTTTCCAAGAATTTGTATTCGATGGCTGCTCAAGCCCGCTATTATCGTATAAATTTTATTCGCTTTTTATTTCCCCAAATTTTTCATCTCTTCTTGTTATATAACATACGGCCCTCGTACGTTTTCACTGCTGCCGTTGCTTCTGGTTTACCTTCTACGATGACTGAGTCCTCTTTGAAAACTTTTTCTCTCTCGCTGACAGTTTTCTTTTTCTGGACTTTCGAGCGTTGTTTTTCGTACGCCATTCAGTGGTACCTGCTCGACTTTTGACAGCTGTGGCTTGACCAGGGTCTGATGGTGTTGAAGAGGATGATTTTTGGAATGTGTACATAACCCTGTATCTCCCCCTCCCACGTTCACCTCTCATACTTGACCGACATTTCGTCTACTTTTTCTCGGTTCTCCTTTCACTGTCCGCGCACTCACATTTCTGAACGTCCGCGCGCAAAGCCCCATCTCCGCATTTCGCTGCTTTCGCTGCAGTAGGAAAGTTGCCAGTGTACTCTGACATAAATCGCTCCAGAATAAGCCGACTGTGCAAACGCATATTTCAGACGCTGCTGTTCTGTTCTCGCCATGTTTGCTTCATAACTCAATTACGTTTTATTTCGTGTCATCCCTTCAGTTTGAAAGTTTACCTTTTCTTTCGTTCCTCGAGTAGTCGGGTTACGGCGATCGTTCTGCGATGACTTATCGAAGTTCTGGTATGATACAGAGTCGATATTTTATGCTGCTCGCCATTCTGAATGCAAGAACAGAAATGAAACGCATCATTCGGTGCACTCACTCCTCCCGCCCCCGTCTTCTCCTATTACCGTCGATTCTGTTTGTCCTACGCGGCGTTTTCCCTGGCGTGCAGAGTCGTAGTTCAGATCGAATACATATCGGCTGTTCCGGCGTTCCTGAAGGTGTGCTACGTCAGCCATGAAGTGGAAGTTTTCGACATGTTGTACCTCATTTGTTAAGTCTCCCCCTCCCCCCCACCCCGTCTCTCTTTCTTTTTCTTTTACTCCTATATATTACTAATAAATGCACTCTCTAATTTTAACTTGCAATATGAGTTTCAATGATTCCTTTGTAACATATCGCAGAAGTTCGTTTTCTATTCGGGTCAGGTCTTAAAGCAAATTATGCGGAGCGTGTTATTGACCGGTCGAACGCCGTGCGCAGAGTTTGTCTCTAATAGACATATCAGCATTCTTTCTTTTTTTTTAATCAAATTTCTCGTTGTAATTCGGAATTTTGACTGATAGCTTCCAGAGACCAACAGACCATTTATGAACATAATCACTTTTCATGTTGGATTTTATTGCCGACTGGTTTGATATATGTAAGTTCAGAAACATGAAAAATGCCTTTTTTGTTTAAATGCCCATGCTTCGATGCCAATAGGAACCTCTCTATATGTTACGGGGATGTTGCGAGTATAGAAGGACTATATTTACAATATATGTACAGAATGAGTCAGAGTAGTTAAGATGGCTGACCACCAGCAACACGCAGCAGCCAGCGTCTCCGATCTTCTCCCTCTCTCTCTTCTTTCATCCTTCCGTAACAGGACCGCCGGGTGGCGAAGCGCCGTCTCAGTGCATAGCAGGCGAAGAATTGCGAGCGAGGTATGGCTTCAGTGACGAAACGTGCACGACGTCAACAGGCTTCTGACTTGAGGGTGCATGACGTGAAGCGGCAAAATCTCGTAATTTACGTCGTTAACTTGGCGTAGGACTTCATAAGGCCCTGTGTAGCGAGAGAGAAGCTTCTGGGAGAGGCCAACCCGACGACATGATGACCAGAGAAGCATCAAAGCACCTGGCGCGAACTTAACATAAGGATGGCACCGGTCGTAACGCTCGTTTTATATATGCTGCGAGGATAATAAACGAAATCGGGTGAATTCACGTGCCATGTGAGCGCGATCGATGACTTCACGAGCGTACTCAGTTGCAACACGCGCCACAGAAGGGAGGATGGTGTCAAACGGAAATGTGGGGTCACCACCATACAATATATAAAAGGACGCATATCCTGCGGTGTCATGTCGGGACGAGTTATACGCGAACGTCACGTAAGCTAGCGTCGCGTCCCAGTCGCGGTGATTGTTGTAGACGTACAGTCGTGGACAGAATATTATGGACCATGAAATCTAAGAAAAAGCTGAATATCTCCGCAACCTCACAACGCAATCTGGTATTTGCATTTTGGAATTCGACTAGAATATGTTAACAACGTTGTCGTGGGCAGTTTTACTGGTTACTGCTACAGGCTGCTTGGGAATTGAACGTTTTCGGAGATCCCGTGGTCCATTTTATTCTGTCCGCGACTGTACATCGACAGCATCTGTGTGATTGTTCGGTTGAGACGTTCCGTAAGGCCGTTCGTTTGTGGGTGGTAGGCGGTGGACAGCTTGTGCTCAGTGGCATAAGAGCGGAGGAGGTCGTCGACAACTCGAGATAAGAACGAGCGGCCGCGGTCTGTCAGTAACTGTCGAGGTGTACCGTGGTGGAGAATGACGTCGTGGAGGAGAAAATCGACGACGTCTGTTGCGCAACTAGACGGCAACGCCTTTTTTTATCACGTAGCGTGTCGCGTAATCAGTAGCGATGGCGATCAAGGACTACGCGATAGAACGGTTCAGAGGGAACTTCAATAGGATGGAGTCGTCCGACATGTGTCAGGGGAGGTTTCCTCCGGCGCTAACACGATTCGCAAGTTGCGACATAACGCTGCACAAAGTGGTAGAGACCCGACCAGAAGAACCGGTGTCGTACGCGGTCATATGTACCCAAAACTCCAAGGTGTCCGGCCGTCAGTGCATCGTGAAGTTGTTCGAGAACGACGGATCGCAGAGGATGAGGAAGGATAACGAGCAACTCAGGGCCGTCAGAGTTGGTATTGCGGTGGTAGAGGATGCCGTCATGCAGCACGAACATGCGGCACGTGCCGTCGGTGCGGCCAGATTGCACTCCGGCGATAATGGACTGTAAGGATGCATCGCGTTGTTGTTCACCGCACATGTCGGTCATGTCAGTGAAAGCCATCACACAGGTAACCGGATCATGCGCAACAGGATCGGGAAGATCCAAGGGGTGACGCGAGAGGCAGTCAGCGTCCTTGAGGAGGCGTCCAGTCTTGTATTGGACACGAAATGAAAATTCCTGGAGCCGCAAAGCCCAGCGAACAAGCCCGCCAGTCAGATCCCGAAGGGAAGGCAGCCAGCAGAGTGCGTGAGGCTCTGTGACTACTGAAAACGTGCGACCATACAAATATGGCCAGAACTTGGCCACAACGCCAAACTAAAGCTAAGCACTTCCGCACGGTGATGAAGTAATTTCTCTTCGCAGGTGACAGCAGGCGGCTGGCGTAAGCTATCACGCACTCGGTACAATTCTGTTGTTGGGCGAGAACAGCGCCGATGCCATGACCGCTTGCGTCAGTGTGGACTTCGGTCGGCGCAGATGGATCAAAGTGGGCAAGTATGGAAGAGGTGGTCCGAAACCCTATGAGAGCGGCGAACGCGTGAGCCTGCTCCGGGCCCCATGAGAATGGCGTGTTCTTCTTTTGATTCAGAAGCAGAACGTGGCGCAGGGAAACTGCGTACGGCGCGAACCTTTTGCGGATCTGGTAGAACACTGGATGTGTCAACGAGGTGTACCAACGCGGTAATCTGGCGGCGCCCGCATTGACACTTCGTGGAGTTCTGTTGAAGGCTGGCTTTTCGGAAGACAGCAATAATCACAGCGAGTCGGGTAAGGTGGCTGCCGAACGTGGGAGAAAAAACAATAACGTCGTCAAGGCAACAAATACAGGTGGTCTATTGTAGCCTCGCAGAGGAGAGTCCATCATACGTTGAAATGTCACAGGAGCATTGGATAGGATAAAGTGTATGACTTTGAACTGATATAAGCCATCTGGAGTGATGAAGGCCATCTTCTCGTGGTCCATTTCATCAACTGAAATCTGCCAGTAGCCGGATCGGAGATCGATGGACGACAAGTATTTAGCTCCGCCCTTATGAAAATGGTTATGTCCTTTATGTTTACTGTATGTTTCCCGCAGTTCACATGAGGAAATATCCTTTATGTTTCCTCCATGTTGAAATTTGGCCACTGCTTTTATGTTTCCTTCGTGTGTCCTCCCTTTATGTATCCCTTATGTTACCGTACTTTATGTTTCCTCCATGTTGAAATTTGGCCACTGCTTTTATGTTTCCTTCGTGTGTCCTACCTTTATGCATCCTTTATGTGGCCGCAGTGACTAAATCCTGTATTTTACGTAGACATGCATAGATGAAGAGTTCCGTGTACACATTTTATATTTATAAATTTTTCCTGAGTTAAAAAGTTTTGCATTGGTTTTCATTGTAAGGCTACTGTTCCCTACATGATGCAGGGCATGGATTGAAACTCTGCTATGGCACAGAAATTCATGCCAATGTGTTCTAAAATTACAAACTAATTAGCCTTCATAGATTATTTCAGTATAACACTTGGAGAACCACTGTACGTTCCTCACTGCAGTGCTGCTGTTCTAGTTATGTCTTTGTGACTAATATAATATGTAATGTTTGGATGGAAAGATCAGGTTGGATCAGTGCTTGCACTTTTAAAAGAAAGTTTTGACTATACTTTGCAAAAGTTTGTCTGAAACTACGAACAGTTTATTGGACTATCTGAATGTTACTTCAGTTTGCCACGTCTGCTCACAGCAGACCTCTGGAATGTGTTGCTTGGGTGAGAGCTCACAAGGCACCTGAAAAACAAAACAAAAGCCAATCTTTTTCACTTATTCAAAAATATTCATATAAGCAAGAACAGCCTGGCCTGTATGCACACAGCGAAGAAACGCGGAGAAGTCAAAAACAGATCATAAAAACATCAGGGCAACACAGAAGCTTTTAACTAATTGTTGTTTGAAAGAGACTGAGCTGCCAGTCCACCCAGGTATTAAATTGCTCACAAATTGTTTTAAACATTTCTGCAGCAGCTGCTAAGTAGTACATGACCTATAGGAGTAGGCAACTGGCCAACAAATCTTTGTGTGCCTGCTTGTACAGATGTCTCGTAGTTATATCTCAAGTGGTTACACTGTTATATGGTAAAATTCAGGCGGGAATAAAACCAGCCGCAAACATCAGACTACATGGGAAATTATCACCAAAACTTAAAGATCTAGTAAATCAAATGAACAATCGATTACGAAGGGTCTAAAACCTAGACCGCGATTTTGTAGCGATCCCTTTTCCGATGCTACTCCTTTTGCTCATTGATCTGACCGACATTCCGCTATCGTTATTAACTATAACAGCCAGCCGTGAAAGGTGGGTTATAAGAGTGGCAAACATCGAGCGCAAAGCATCGCAAGAAAATCGCATCCCTTATTAGGCAGTGCTACAAACCACTGTCTCTAACAATCGCAGGAACTCACATCCCGTTCTTCGGATGAAAATATTAATGAAAACGAGCGTCTGATTGAGATGCCTCGATTAAAAAGAAATTTCGCTGTTGTAATGTCGGTCTACATTTGCCCTACAATATAGAAGACAAATACACGAGCACGTCGAAGAACACAAACAATGCAGACAAGTTCTCGCGAAGCTGCACTTCAATCTGAACACTATCAATAAAGTAATCTTCACACAAGCTAATACCTGTTCAAGTGTCAAACATCGAAGTCGCGTGCCAACTCGCGATGCCCTTGACACATCGACATGCATTACAAACGTAACTTGCGGAAATTCATATCTACGGAAGAATTTCTTGCCGGGAAACTACCGAGAAAACAGTAACTTTCAGCGTTTACGTAAATATTTGCCCATTAAGTCCCAACAATCGGCGGTGGTAGCACATCACTCCATAAAGCAAGTAAGCGGTAAGAAATGATACATTTCACGGAACTCCCCTCGTGAAACGCTTTGCTAAATGTGCACAGCAACATGGTCAACGTACGCTCAGAAAGTGTTCTGTTGTCGTTCCACAAAGCTTACTACATGAACCAAAAGCTGCGAGAATGCGCGCAAGCGTCAGACCTGCTTACCTTCAATGTGGTCAGCAAACGGCTTCTTCGTCTCGCAGGCACCACGCGACGACACTCTCTCCAGCGCGAACACTGTTGAATCGCCGATGAACACCAGCGCACGAAAGCACAACTGTCAACAAATTCTTTCACGCACCATAATTCGAAGCCACAGTATCAGGTATTCCACGAGCGAACGCGGACAGGCGAGAACAAAGGCAGCTCGGACGGGCGCTGTAGTACACAAGACACTGGCGTATCACACGAAACATAAGGCGAACTAATGGCGTTACACGAGACCAGAGGTTTCCTGATGGTTAATGCACACGGTACGGATCACAGTTTGTTTAGGCACTTCGAAAATATGATTAAATTACTGTGTAACGAACACTCTCACCGCTCACCGCAACACAACGTGGCCCAGCTCACCGTCAACCGTTACACTGCGGCAGCGCCGCACTGCGGTTAAAACGTGAATTTAGCCTCCGAGATCTACATTTTTCTTTAGGGCGTGCATTTTGGAAAAGCACGGCCTTCGAGATTTAAAAACGTCGTTGCTGGAAGGAAGGCTGATATTTAAACACAAATTATTGATTTTAAAGTGTCTTGGTGCGCTACCTTGTTTTTTTAAAGTATATGCAGAGATTTTAGACGAACTATGCGCGAACGCTTGTCCTGTGGTTTGTCGGCGTACACGAGCCAATCAGCGCGCATCATGTGCTGTTCCGTCGCTTGGGATGGCGCACGGTGTGTGGGCAGCCGCGAGAGCTGTGACGCCTACCGATCAGAAATTCGGAATTGCCACACATATACACGCTTCTTATGGTGCCCAGTGGCGTGTTTTTGAGAATGTCAGGCCTTATCTTGCATAGGTGGAACCATATTTGCTCGTAGCGTAAGGAATGAAGGCGACAAAATGTGGCGATGGCTGGCTTGCAGCGGCAGCGGAACTTCGGCCAAAGTGAAACAGGCGTACTGCTTGCATGCTCGTGTAATCAAATACGGCCATACTCCGCACACAACTTTCATACTTAGCCAACTCACAATTATAAATTGTTCAGTTGTACGCCCAAGCAAGCATTTACGGGATCCGCGCTGCCCTGCTTCTACGCGTGCTAATATCGACACAGCAGTTACTCGTACTTGTGGTCAGCGCGAAAGCGACACGGACAAAAGGAAGAAACACAACAAGACGGCGCTGTTTCTTCGGAGTGTTCCTTGTTTCCGCGTTGCTTTTGCGCTGTTGCTAAAGGTACGATGAATCGTAACCAACTCGCCCACTATATGCTCTATGTTACCTACGTGTGCACTGAAGTGCACACCTAGGTAACATCCCGCCGTAAACACAAAGGGCACATACTACAATAATTATAATAAGGGTTGTTTTCTTGGGGCAAAGGAAAGGATAAGTCAAGATTTAGTACTTACAATGACTCTGCAGAGTGTATTAACGGCTGTCACAAAGTTCAGGTATATCTGCCTGTATTATATGTACAGACAGTTGTTATGTGCACTCTATGTCACCTACATGTGCACTCAAGTGTACACTCAGGTAACACATAGTGCACATCCAGTTAACATCCTGCAGTAAACATAAAGGATACATCCTAGAGGCATAATAAAGGTCACATCCTCGAGGTATACGTTAGGATGAGTAAACATGTGGTACACACAAAGTTGGCGTCCCGGAGGTCACACAAAGGACAAGGAGTCATAAAGGTCACATAGGGCACAAGAAGGAAACATAAAGGAAACATAAAGGATATGACCATTTTCATAGGGGCGTGCAAGCAGCCCAAGGTGTCATCGATGTGTGGTAGTGGGTAGACATCTTTTCGCGTGACCTTGAATAAAGGAACC
The DNA here is from genome assembly GCF_038994185.2 of Dermacentor albipictus. Classification (NCBI taxonomy): domain Eukaryota; kingdom Metazoa; phylum Arthropoda; class Arachnida; order Ixodida; family Ixodidae; genus Dermacentor; species Dermacentor albipictus. The sequence continues at coordinate 149,524,907 of NC_091824.1, read as the reverse complement.
GTCTCCTCATGTTTCTTACTGTATAAGACGACATTTCTTTGCCTATTCGCAAAGAACACAGACGCACACAGAAACATCGCTTGGTTGGTTGCCACGTTGAGGCCACATCCTTACTTTTGACGCCATCTATGGCTCTGCGAAACGCACTTCATGGCATCATTTCGCAGTGTGTTTTGCATACAGCACGGTCAATGTAGTATACATTTTCTTGAAAGCCGACGGCATCAATATGATAAACCACTTTCATACAGTTCCGGAAGCATCTGAATTTATGTCAAGGATGAATATTCCACGCAATTTATTTCGAAGTGATCTTGAAAAGTATTGAATTCACTGAGAAATAAAGTATACAAGGCATCTCAGAAGGATATACGGCTGTCGCATTTCTAGACGTCTATATGCGGCATACGCTCATCTGTGCTACTTTGTGTACACTGTGCATTATACCAATGCAAAACACTTTCATTCTTCCTTCTGCATTTTTTGTTTAGGCAATACGCATAAAGTAAGATTTGCGGGACATTATTTGAGCTGCAGAAGAAAATTATGCAGTACGAAAATTTTTCATGCTAGTAATCATGGCGTACAATGCTGTCTCCTTCTTTGCTGTGACGTCACTGTAGTATGCTGATTTGTTGTATTGTAGTTTTCTAGTATAGGTGGTTTTGTCTTCTCAGAATCTGTTGCTGCCTCAATGCTGTCACGACAAGAAAATTACCACAACATTAAATAAATGCCCATGTTCAGACACGAAGTGTTTGTCTTGCTTTCTGCTCGCTCCGCAACACGCCAGTGACACGCGTGAGGAAACACTGGGCATTCGTTGACAGCTTGAAATGTTTATGCTACAACGTTGCGAACCACGCAAGGCAGCAGATGTCATACGCGAACAGTGTGAGCGGTGGCAAGTAAATCGGATGGCATGTCCCAGATTCTGGTCGCGCTCAAATCCATTTAATATACGCGATTACAAAAGGACAGGAAACGGGTGTTGCAGCCTAAAAATGCTCGCTGTTCGTCCATTCGGATTCCGGGGCCACGTTCCGCGAACTCGGAGAGTGAGACATCCCGATTATTTCGTTCTCAAGTGCCTGAGAGAACGACGTCCGCACCGTGTCTGTAAAATGGATTCTGCATTTCTTTTTAGCTTAGGCGTAGTCATTCAATTTGGTGTCTGCGCCGCCGCAAGCAAGCAAAGCAAGACAAAAGCAACGAGCAGAGAAAGCAAGTGGGCGTAGCCGTAAACCATTTAACGGCTCACTTTTGGCACTCAGACACACACACAAGCGGGCGCAGACACGCACACAAGTACGCAGCCAAGACATACGGCCAACAGAGAGGGGACATAAATAAAAACTTGGCAAAGCTTCAAAGGTCTTCGAACGCACCCGCTTTGCAAAGCCCCGGCTAGCCGGGCCGAGCACACATGATCGAATTTGCCGGAGAAGGAGCCCGTTGCTTCGTTCTCAAGTCTCAGCCGCGGTTCCCGCACCCTCTTTCTTGAAAACCACACCGCTCGCCATCTAGGCAGCCTGCAGCGTCGCGATGCCGTCGAGTGCAGAAGACGTCGTCGCTTTCTCAAGCCCATCTTGTGGAGGCGTAAGGAAGACAAAACGTCTGGTATTGCTATGAAAGAAAAAACAAGGAATCTGAGGAACTTTATGAAGAGATCCCGCCTTGAGAATGCTGTCGAGGCACTCGATATCGATTACGCAGCGACGAGACTTCGTGCATTAGAGTCGCTTTCCGTCTCCATCGGCCCCATGCACGAGCAGAGCGGAAGATCTGGCGGAAGGCAAATAGACCCTCCTCGTTCGGGGCTGGAGGACTCCATTTCGTCTTCTCCATCTGGGTGAAAATGGATTCATCGACGCATTAAGACCACTTGAGGAGATGCGTTTTTAGCCACCCTTACGCCTCGCCCACCTCCATCCAATTTATGCGACGGAGAGAGAAAAGCATGGGAAATAGTGAGACCGCTGTCTCGCATCTTCGGTGGCAGTCCAAAGGGTTTCGTCAAGTCGAAATCCTTACGGTGCTATTCGTGCCGTAGCTTGCTTAGAGTCGATAGGGAGCTTAGAAAGCTTCTGGAACTTGCCCTGGCGCCTGGAATGGTGCTCCATCACTCATTTTTCGGCAGAAAGCGGATCAAAAGATCCTACCGCGTGTGTAGTCAAGGAGATTAAAATAGAAAAAAAATGTCCGTATTTCCCTTTTTTTTTCTAGGTGAAAGTTATTAAAGGAGTCTGTCGCGGCACGTTGGAAATAGCTACAGATTTTCACTTACTTAATAAATATAATTACAGTGCTCCAGAAACACTACCTTGCCTCGTACTTGGTGGTTCACCGATAATTGGTGTCGTCAAAACTGACAGTGTGAGCAACTGTTAGGGGAGACCGAGTTTCTCTTACATTTGAAGAAAACTAATATACTTGATAATATAAACACAGTGATATAAAACTATGAATTTACGCAAAGAAACAAATTGTCATCTTTAACCTTGCATCAATAAACACGATTTCTTGTCTTTTGCGGAAACATTTGACTTTGCTTGCAATAATTATAGTGTTAGCTTTCAGATTGGTTTTAGAGCATCCGCAATATCGCTTCCGAAAAATATCAGTTCCTTTCTTATATTTTCCTTCAGTCACTTATTCGTCCACTACGAGTATATACACTCTGGCGAATGCTGCAAAACCTTTTTCAGAAAGTGTGTGAAGAATTACTCGCTCTTCGGGCGCGCATCTACGGTCCCACCATTCAATATTGCCTTTATTTTGATTAGCTTTTATTTCCACCTAGCGCTTAAGTGAGGCATCGCACAATGCAGAATTTCATTCTTTATCATATTTCTATGTTAATTAGTACCTATTGACTAATTTGCTTCACTGGTAGCACCTTAGCAGTTATATCTAAACACGATCACTGTTACGCAAGACTTCAGATCTTTGAACCGCTTTAAACATTGCCCCCAAAGCAGACCGTTTTCAAAATTAAGCCCGCGCGACCGCGGGCAACCCGCGACCATGGGGCACTATGGTAGTACCGCTGCCAGGGTAGTACCGTTCAGTACCGCATGGCAGCATGTAAGAGGAGCGCTCTCGCATTCTTCCCTCACGACAGCTAGCGCTTAGATATACTGTCGTGGAGACGCTGCACCTCTTGTCGCAGCGTCTGTGATCAGAGGTGATGGCAGGCACTCCACGGGGTTCCGAACTCATTGCTTGAGGAAGTGGCACTCGAAGTACCGGTTGGCTTCCGCGTAAGGGTAAGGGCACGGTGGTAACAAAGGACGGCCCCCCATAACAAAGTGCCGCAAGCAACCACCGCCCACTGCATGTTCAACATATCTTGAAATATTAAGTGGCGTTGGTTCTTCATAAATTCGCTATCCGTTGAGAGCAAACACTTAAGGAGCGCCTTTTCATGCTTATGCTTGTCAGACTTTGTGTTCAAAGTGTTAGTTTGAAGAGTATGAAGCACGCTTAACGCTGCTATCCTCGAATTTCGGCGTTGTCGTTGCGCATAGTGCTAATTAAATGTGCAGACGAAATTTGCAAACAAACCGGGGCCAGCACGGAAACTCACTTCAAACGGGGTCTTTATTCACCCCGGTGCTGATGAGGCACGTGTGTCCAAGTGTTTATGAAAGTGATCTGTGTTGTGTGTGCCGAAAGGAAAGAACCACTGCAGCTCACATCCTTTGGGACTGTGCTAAGAATCCGCATGAAGCTGCAACAATAACAACGACCCCGCCGCGGCTCGATGCTGCAACGAGGTGCTATGACCAAGATGTCCAAACCCAGGCCGTCCAGCAGATCTCGGCGGCCCTCGAAAGGCAACGACCGAGCGAAACCAGAGGGAGGCTGCCACCCCAAAAGAGGGGCAGGCGCGGTCGACTAAAGGGAATAGTGCGGCCGCGGCCGAAGTAGAGGCGCCACGCGCCGCGAAGACGTCATGGCCGTGTCACGGTAACGCCTCCCTAACAGGGGAAGGCTAACCGTTCTGCAGACGTTCTCAACAAAGTTTTGTTACTCACTCACTCACTCACCGCCGATTTCCTGAGCTGGCCAGTTACGCTTGCACGTAATACAGGGTACCAGCACTAAGATTCAACCTTATAATTCGTCTAAATAAAACGTACCTAGGAGCGTGATTAGCACGGTTGTTTCCGAGAATGACACTTCTTGCGTCACTCAGTGAAAACTGCGTAGCTTATGTGTTTCAGTGTGTCAAATTTACCGCATCTCTCGCGCTCATAGCATTTTCTGCTAATTGCTTACAGCTTAAAATCATGCATAGATATATAAACGCTTCCTTGTATTTATTTACCTCTTATTATCATTGTGTAACTATTCAAAAAACCGCAATTTCTTTTTATATTTGCTTTGCGTACTTTTTGTCTTTCTTACTGCATCTCACTCTCTCTTTCTCTTGTCCACCTCCCTCACTGCCAGAATTGTTTGTTACACCGACCAGAACGAGTGTTTCAACTTAAACTTTCTTTGCTCGTTGCGAACAACCTACAAAGTACCTGCATTCATGCTGCAGTGCGAATAGCACAGAAGCGTATACACACGCGTTATAGCGAGCGGAGCTTGCGACTCCCGCTTGCAGATCCAACGCGACACGTGTCACGCAATTGTCAGATTTAGCCGAGTCACACGGACTCCACTGCCGACGTCTGAGACTGGCCAGAGGCGGGGGTCGCGACACCGCCCGATGCGCCCAGCCACGCATGTGGACGACAGAGCGGGAATGACAGGCGCTTGCTTAGACAGGGAGACAGCGAAAGCGGATATGCAGTCTTGTTTTCGACAGTTCCTTGCTGCACTGCCAAAGCTATCGCGGAATCTTGTTCACTAAATACTGAGGAACGTACGGCACTTCGAAGCTTTTCGTAACCTTTTTTTCTGAAATAAATTTGAAAGCAGCATATTGGTTATTTGCTTCTAAGCTAGCTGGGCGCAAAACTCGATACTATTTGGCCAGTGTTTAGAAGCTTACCCATTTTCCCGTTTCGTGCAGGCTAAGCAGGATGGACGGAGAGCACAGCCATTCTGTGTCAGTGCTTCAGCCTTGTCTAGTCCACCAGAGCAGTGTAGCAAAGGGAAAACGAGGTGACAGGCCATTGTAGTTGTTAAGTTTCAGAGGTGGTGGTCAAAGAACGAAGCTCATGGTAGCACCCAATATTCACAGAAATGAGCCCGTCTTGAGCTCGTAGACTACTCTTTAATTGTGTTGTTATTGCTTTGAAGACAAAAGAAGCTTTGAATATGTTATGAGACTCTGGCACGAGCTCTATATTTTTATGAAAACCATACACAACAATATTCGTACCTTCGTTAAGCGATACATATATATCGTGTTGTTACTTTTTATTGCCATGCTTCTGTTTTCATTTCGGTTGCCTTACTGTCTGTTTTCATGAGGACTTATAATGTCGCATATGATTCGTACAAACGGTTGAACCCTGCGGCGAAAGCGAGGGGATCGTAAGGTCTGAAAATCTAAAGTTAGTGCGCACTTTCGGCAGTGGGCTTTCCTGTAACTTGGTCAAGCTGCACATGTAACAATTCCTGGTAAACTTTACTTGTCTGTCTTCTTCGTGTGCTGCACGCTTTCTGGCTTATGTGCGTATATGCTCCTGTGCACACGATTACTTCGTTTTGCTGCGAGATCCTATAGTTAAAGAAAAGAAAAATAAGAGAAGGAAAGAGCAAAGAAAAAAAAAACTGAAGGTTAACCAGACGGACGTCTATAGTTAGGTTGTCTGAAGATGAAAAAGGGGAATAGAGATTTAAAGTAAAATGTAAAAAGCAATATGAGAGAGACTGGTCGCATGCATAATAGCAGACGCAGTGTTTGTAAGGGTCTTCTCAAGTTCATTAGCTTTTATTTTCTTTAATACCGTCAATATAGCACGCGTAGCTTTTTGGGTTGACGGTGGGCGATGCCATACATGCCCGGACTTTTGCTTCTGTAGGGACTCGGCCATCCAGTAAGCTGAGTTGGCTGACAAAGCCAAGGAACAATATTTAAAAAGAACGTACAGAGTGAAATTTCGCAGAAAAGAAGGGTATATAAGCTGGCTTCAGGCGGAGTCTTCTACCCAACTAATCTGCACTTGCGCAAGGGGAACGTGAAAAGAAAGAGGAACATGGTGGTTGATGAAGGGGTCACGGAGTTGAGGCGAAGCGTATCACGAGCATCTAGATGGTCTGAAAACTTTATCAAAATAACTAATAACGTAGATCTATATCGGGCTGGGAAAGTCTGAGATCCCTGCAAGGCACCGCGGTAGTGCTGTCCGAATCGTTGGGCTGCTGCGCAACAAAAACTAAAGAAGTCTGGAAACTAGAAAATCAAACATACGCTGAAGCAGTAAAAAAAAAAAAAGGGGGGGGGAGGCTGGGAGAGGTGTCTGATGCGGCCAACTCTCTGATTTCGAGGCGTCGCTGTAGTCGGCCACTTTGCTCTGGAGTTTCCAACCCCTTCAGGCGTCGGGGCCCGTCGGACGCGACAACTGGATGCTCCCTGGAGACAGCTCGCGGGACAGGCGACGTCGCGCCGAGAGTCTTGACAGCGGGCTCGCGTCGGGGACTGTGATTGCGCGGAGCGCTGTGCTCACGAAGTTTTCCCTCTTTCGCTTGTTGTCTCCAGACCAGAGGGCAGGCCTTGGGCCTGGTGCCCTTTCGCGCATGACCAAAGTGTCTGCAAAAGTGAGAATGCGCTGGTGGCATTGTGCTTTCAATGCGGGCATGGAGAAAAGAACAAAGACGACAGAATATTTCTCCGTTCCCCGGGGACGTTTTGTTCCGTCGCGCGTCGTTTGCTTTGCATAAAAAGCGTATAACAGCGCAGAGTGAGAAAGCTTGAAGCGCAGCGTACTTTTGTAGCAGAAAGTACTTTTGGCAGTTTTAAAGTTTTCTCCTTCTCTTTCTCTTGCTCTAAAAGGGAATTGCGCCTAACTTGCAGGCCCGGCTGACTTGTCCCGCCTGAAACTGAAATGTCATGTGTTATGAAAGTCATGAAAGATTAAAACTGCGCAGAAACTATCGGCGATGTTTGTTAGTGTCATTGAAAGGGTCGCGCCAACATGTCACACCCGCGTATAGTTAGAACATCGCCAGAGGAGTTCAAGCACAATGCTAAACCTAGCTAGTGCTATCAATGCTGGAATAACTGCTGACTTATTTACCATACAGCGTCTCGATATTTCTTGCATCCTTGCGGTAACTATTTACCTTTGCCTTAACCTTCGCTCACTATGTCAGAACATGGCACGCTGCTAGATTTACAATAAAGTGCGTCCTATTGTCGAGGTTTTTCTATAGCTACTAATGCCTTCGGCGCCGTGGGCTTGTTGTAATTACCCACGGAATTGAAAGAATAACAATAACTATGATTAGTGTATTTCAGTGATCTGTCGGCACCTCTGCACGTAGAGGTATGAAACCATTTTCTAAAGACGTTATCCAGCACAGTAGCTCAGTGCTTTGCTGACTCATCTCAGAGACTCATCTCAAAACTTTCAAGCTGGAAGACGGCTAACTTGGCATCGGCAAAGCAGGCTCGTTGAACAAATAACAGCATTGACGGCTTGGACAAAAATTTTTTTGCCGGAAAACGCCGTTCAAATTCAATATTCTATTGCCTGTCACAGCTCTCCATTTGGCGTTATTCGCTGACAAAACCGATAGTATGAAAATTATTCTGGGAACCACGAATGCAGGCTTCAGTTGCCTTTGATGGATGCTGATTGCAGCCACTGAACTGAGCATATACTAACAGTAAAACGAAGGTAAATCTCCGACATGAAAATTTCACTAAACAAATTCCAAAGGTTATACGCCTGAAGCAAAGGACTCTCGGATTTAAATAGATGCTCGTAGATAAAAGGGTGCTCCGTCAAGCCTTATCGCTTGGTATAGAGGGGGATTCTGGATGGATATAAATTTACTAGCCAATATGAGGAAAAGCGCGGAAGTTTGCGATATTTTGACTGCAACCATCACGGATAAAGTGAGAAGGAGGTTATGCGATATTACCCTTCGATGCACCTGAAAGGCATACCGGCACCTCCACAGCTCACACTATCTGGCTGCCTGTCTGCGAAGCCACATACACTCGGATACAAAGCGTATACACAACCGAAACAAGAACGTAAGAAGTAGGCTCTGAAATATAGGCGCGGCTATCCGCACCATCGCAGCCGCATCAAAGCGCAAGATGAATGGCGGAAATGCACGAAAGAGCTTTCGCCAAACCGATTTCCCCACATTCATGGTAAGCACAAGAAAACTCTGCCAAGAAATTTCACTGCCAGAAGTGATCTCACTCGGTAGACACGATATATGCATCGAAAAGTGATGCCTGCGTCCCTCATCCATCGAAATGCCCGCGCTCATTCAGGGCCCGACGTCGTCTCTGTGTTTGTTCGATGCCGTAGCTTAGATATGTTGGCAGAGATGACTGGACGGCGTCGTCCTTTAAAGAGTCAGGCGTGTTATACAGGAACTTTCGCAGCGTTGAACACGCTGGCATGGTTTTTATGTCCTTGTGCGATGCATAAGTAAGAGCTCAGGAGCAACCATTCTTTTCAACGAACATTACGTCAGAAAGTAAATTCGCCGTTGCGCGCTCTGTCGAACGCAATGACCAGTTCTCTTAAAGAAGAGATGAGCATTTTTTTGATGTAATAGTCGTTCGTTGAATGAAGCATAAATTATCAAGCTGCACGAAACACAATGCGCATGAATTTTCTGCGTACTCCTTATTTGAAACACTCGATTTATTTAGGAATACTCCCTTCTAATAATATGCTTTCGTCTTTAGCATGCCCTATTTTCTTAGGTAGCCTATCTGACTAGGAACCTCTGTCACAAAATGTTGATTAGGTTTGTTCACTCACTGCACCTGTTTCGATCTAAGTTTTATTTTGCGCAGAGGAAACATTTTTGAAGCATGAAACAAGAACAAGATAAAAACATAAGCTCATTCTGTATATAACAACTCACCCTAAATGCGTAGAGAGTGTTAGAGTTCGTGCTAGAAAGACATTTGGTAATAACTCCAAATAATCGCTTTTAATAAACCTTGAGAACATGCAATCCTAAGAAGACATAAAAAATGACGCTTAGCAGTACTGAACGCTCGTCAAGTACGGCGGACCATTCACCAGCTCACGAAGTAAGGAAGCTTATATAGTTATTGGCAGAAGTTTTTCATGTCCTGTTATTGCCCGATAAACGAGCAGGTTTGCGTGATACACGAAATGCTTAAAATTCAGAAGGAACGAAGTTAAGGCCCCAAGAAAGACCAAACTTCTTGTTTTTTGTGCAGTTGTATTTGTTCTAACCACTATGTAAATCGCTAATGATCAACAAGCACGGGATATAAGCATGCGCTCTTCGCTCGTATAAAGAGGAATAGAGGCAGGAAGACAGTTACCGAAACGAACCTAACGTTGTTCCATACAGCTAACGAAGAAGAAAGGGCGGATGAGTTAGCACGAGCGATCTCCGAAAGCGAAAATGGAAAATCTCTGCCACAACAAGTCAGCAGGCACTACATCAACCTAATCGAAGGCAGAAAAACAAAAGATATAAACAGAAAGGAAACGCAATAAACAAACAGGATGCAATACCAGACTATAGCGCACCTGCGTTTACTTGAGAAGCTCGCCACCTCCACGTGGTGCTCGGTTGTAAACGGGCAACGTCGACAAGCGACAGGAAGCAATAGCGAACGTTTACGCCCTCGTTCCTATCGTTTATTAAACGAGCCCGGCCTTCCTATAACAGCGCGTCTCCCTGGGGTGAAACCCTGTCGGGAACCGCCGGCTGCACGCAGGCCGAGGCGCAAGTTTGTTGTTTTTCTGTCGTTCTATATTTTCCTCTGCATGTTTCTTCTCTGTTTCTTCTTCTCCCAGCACCTGTTCTAATTCTTAGGCGAGAGCATCGCCCCGAACCTTAATAGCGAACTATTGCTTCGCACAGGCGCACACTGGTTATTGTTACCGTGCACTATGTCGCAAGCCTCAATACTTAAGGTCCCTTGATCCCCCACAAAACTTCTCTAGAAACGTTTTCCTTGCTTTTATGCTCAGTTTCATTCTGACTCGCGCACTCCTAATCCCACCCGTACTTATTTTTTACAGAAATGCTTTTCCCATACTGTGAGGAAGGGAAGCAGCTGTATTTTAGTACAAAGACAATGAAGCCCATCTAGGATCGCCAAGGGCAGAAGACGCCGAACGCCACCCTTGATTTCGCCGACTGTCCGTTGAGTGACGACAATGGAGCAACGCGTGAGGCTACAAAACAGAGAGTGAGCGCGGTCGTTAACCTAAACCGTGCTCCTGGCTCTCGTGCAGGCCATTTTTATGACTTGTGCCTCCAGACGCTATACGTGTAGGACCGTCCGGAACATTCCGCAACAGGGGGTGGGGGGATCCCAGCTTCACAGTCTACACGTGCAGGAATGGTCGGCTGGCAGCTGGCTTGGTTTATTATGTTTGTTACGTCACAGCTGGCGCGTTTAATGGGCGAAAGGCAATATCGCTCTGTGTAAAGTGCCGAAAATACACTCAAGTCCTACTGGCGCACGTGCGACGTATATACAGAGAGGTTACTTGCATACTGAAATTGATGGGAATTTATTTAGCGTATAAGGACGGATTGCGATGCTTGAAGCTTCCGCGCGAATTTCTCATGCCATGCATAGACGCCCACTTAATTCGTGTGCGCGAACTGCATGCACCTTCCTTCAACTGCAGTACATAAAATGCTTAGCTTCTAAGCTTGCATTCTTGGTATGCTCGGCTACAGGCCTTGAGCGTAACAGTTCATTTTGTGTAAATGGCTTAAATGAGAACATTTTACGTATTGTGATCTAAGTTATCTCGCTGCGATTTTATCCCCGTGAGCTTATCGTCATTCTTCAAATATGTAATTGTTGTAATGGTTGTTGCAATTGTAATATGTATGTAACTTTAAGGGCATAGTCAATGGGGGGCCTTGTACCATGGCAATGGAAGAACGAAGGCAGTCATTTGTTAGCATAGATTAATTTTTGAAACAATCCCTTGCTTCTGCAAAACACGTGGTTTCCTTAAAAAACTTCCACGCCATTAACCCGTGCTTGTAACATAACTGTACGATACACCTTTAAGTAGTTTTTCTTGATTACTGCCACATAACACTTGACAGATTTCTCGCGTATGTGATGACACTGATCTTCTAAGGGAGCCCGCTCATAGGCGACGGGTCCAGTCGATATGGAAAATCTTGAAAACGTTACACCAAGAAGACGGTAATGAGACGGCAATGTAAATATATGTATCGAACCAAGAACCACAGTGGAAGTTGGGCCGACGTTTCGCCTTATGTGCATTGTCGTCATACATAGCCCGAACACGCCTTAAGCGCAATTTTGATTCTCCTGCGAAGGTACAAGTGATTTCTGAATGGGTTGGCTCTAATTTCTTAACCTACTGCACAGACTTTCTAAAACATCTAATGTTTGTTCATTAAAAACAGTGTTTGTTCTAGTTTATCCGCTAGAAAACTGTTCTGAAAGAAAAGTTCTGAAGTGAGCGCGCGTGCAACAGTATGCGTCATTGTCCTGAGTACTGAGTTTTCTAAAGAACCTTCGTTACTCCTTACTGGAATGAGGCAGAAACTCAGGGGGAAGATGGCCGTTCCGCTTGGAAAGGCAGTATGGTGAAAGGTTTTGTCACATACGGAGCGCGCGAACGATATTCAGCATGTCGATTTTACACGCCGTGGTTGGTTAGTGGCTATGGTGTTGGGCTGCTAAGAATGGTGGTCGTGGGATCGAATCCCGGCTACGGCGGCCGCATTTCGAATGGGGGTAAAAAACGCAAACATCCGTGTACCTGTATTTAAGTGCAGGCTAAAGAACCCCTGCTGGTCGAAATTATTCCGGAGTCCTCCACTACGGCGTGCCTCATAATAAAATCGTGGTTTTGGCACGTGCAACCCTATAATTTAATTAGTGTCAGCTTTACATGGTTATACGTGATGGCACACACATGTGACACAGATATGTTCCGCAAAGTCTTTTTATTGTGAAGAAGCCCGCTTTGGCACAGATATTTCAGCTGCCTATGTATAATAATAATATTTGGGGTTTTACGTGCCAAAACCACTTTCTGATTATGAGGCACGCCGTAGTGGAGGACTCCGGAAATTTTGACCACCTGGGGTTCTTTAACGTGCACCTAAATCTAAGCACACGGGTGTTTTCGCATTTCGCCCCCATCGAAATGCGGCCGCCATGGCCGGGATTCGATCCCGCGACCTCGTGCTCAGCAGCCCAACACCATAGCCACTGAGCAACCACGGCGGGTAGCTGGCTATGTCAGCACGAAAGAAAAATATAATGTTTCCTTTTCTTCCCCTCCACCCTTGCCTCAGGATATGGCGTTATGTGCCACTGGGGGTGCAGCCGTTCGAGGCCTAATCTCCAGGATGATTATGAGCCGCTGTGACAGAATAGGTTTAAAGTGTTAGGTGTATTTACTATTTAGATTTGGGTCATACTTCTTTGTGCTGCGCACTCCTCATGAACAATGTTCCCTCGACGATCATTATACATGGTTTTCGTCCTCGTGACGTAGACACTTAACACCTAGAGGCGATTAGCTCGTGTCATCCGCCACTCCTGCTATCTTTTGAAGTGAAAAATGCTTCGCATCATTTAGATTTCAACGTTGCGCTGTATCAGCGCGTGTTTATATTAGTTCAAGTAGATAGACACACATATGACAACAGATGCAACAACAGGCTCGATATTGACTGGCAGTAGCAATTTTCATGTGTATGGACGTGTAGTAGGAATATTCTTTATGGTATTGTTCCCACCTGACGCCTAACTGATGTCATAATTTGTCAGTACCAGAAATTATAGAGTAATACTTGAATTATTGCAATGCGAGCTAATTTGTCAAAGCAGTTTAATGTACAAAAAGTATTTTAGGGAAAACAAAAACAACGAGCGTTGAAAGGCAAATGAAATTGTAAAAAATGTCGAGCGCGCTGCTCAATTTAAAAGCTGACTATAAGTAATAATGGCTTCTTCAAAGTGATTAAGGGAAAAAAAAAGACTCAAGCTGTTGTGGTTAGCTTCACTGTTATATAACAAAGACGGAAAAGAATACTTTTACACAATTCTCAACCTCGCTACAAACTTAATTTTTTCCTTGATTTCTTTGTGTTTCAAACGAAAGGAAAGCTGTTTCGTTTATCGAATAATGCGGAATTTCTCTGTATCATAAATTATAATGCGCAGCCTCTATCGAGACGTTTCTTGTCTTGCTTCGGTGACAATTACGGCGTTAGAAAGTTGAATTAGAGACTGCGAAGAAGCGATGGGGAAAGGGGGAGGGGGGAAGGTCTGTTGTGCGCAATGCAGACTGGAGAAGGAGAAGAGAGAAAAAGAAATTACCCCACTGTAGTCGCCGGAGGGTAACAAAAGAGAGGATTAGTTATGTGGCGTAACATTCGGAAACACTTCTTCACTACTTTTGTTCGTTTCTTCTCCTAGACTTTTCATTTAGCCCTTCCTGATGCTCTCGTTTCGGTTTTATCTTATTCATCCCACGTCCACCTCCCTCTGATCCCCCAGCGCCCAGTGGAGCCGTTGGCCCTACGGTGAATTACTGTCGTTGCGGTCCTCGCAAGGCTCCATTCTTAAGCTGTAAGCACCCGAATGGTCACGCTCCGTACAGGGCGCATAAATTGACGTAATATTTTATTCGTCCAGAACGATAGGAAGCTGTGAAGTTGGCGCTCTTTTTTTTTATAAATTCGTTCTCGTTGGCTTTGAACGTATAAGTCTTCTTACGCGTCCCCCGCTCATGCTCTGTTTCGTCTTTCTTTTCTGTCTTTTTTTCTTTTTGGCTGCAGTGTTCATCCGGAAGGAGAAGGATTATTAGGGTCAAACGGAAACCCGTGATTAATGGGCGACATTTTCCTACAGGAAAGCCGCCATAATCATCCTTGGTATGAATGAATCAACCGCTTCGAGCGAGGTCGTTGGTTTTCTGCCTGCCAAATGACTCCCAAATTTCTTCGAAGGAATCTCTAGAGAAACTCTTTTTGTGCTGTTATGGGAAAGCGAGAAAAAGCGCTAGTGCTACCGTTAACTTGAAAATGGAAAGTAACGGTGAGAGTGAAAAGCTGCGTAGCAGAGAGTTGAATGTATGAAAAAAAAAAGGAAAATAAAGAAAACGCATTAGTACCGACCTCACAGCCAATATTGCTGTCATTATTCGAGGTTTCCTTCGCGCGCTGGAAAGCGCACAGCCCAGTGAAATACGGCGAATATGTTAAAAGCTAGAACTATATATTACGCAGCAATAAGTCATATATATAAACTGATTTTTGTGAAGGAAACAAAGCTTATTGGAACTGGTGCTGCGTGGTTCATACCATTTCTCGTTAAAGTCTCAACGAGGGACTACAGGAGGGTTGGGATAAGGTGAAGGTTCTATGCAGCCAAGACATGGCTCCTTAAAATGCTGTGATTCTTGAAAGCACACACCAAAGGTAATTAGCTACTCGGAGTGGCACCTACGAAGTCTCAGTGGTGTCCTTTCTTTTGTCTTGCACCGCTATGTTCCGGTGCCTCAACACAATCAATTCAAATTCGACGTCAGAACTTGCTGAGTGTATCAGAACAGCTCACACGGTGAGCTGTACATATGTATATATATATATATATATATATATATATATATATATATATATATATATATATATTGCAACTATATACTCTTTCACGTAATGTTTCATTTTAACATTCGATTCGACAATTGCACAATGAGATAAGGGGAGGGATGCAAGAAAACAAAATGTGCGCAGGCCCATTTCCTAATCAGTCGAAGAACTGGCAGTGTTCATTTTTAGAATAACATTTAAGTGAACAAAGTGATTACAAGCATGAAGAAGATCAAGGACAAGATTTTCTGTATTCGTTCTTCTTTATGCTCGTAGTCTTTTCTTGCGCCGAATTTTCTGAGCTCATCAACGTGAACCCAACTTGCGCATCTTTCTTCATGCCAACTGGCCGTATCTGTGTTTTATATGCATTGATGACACCTTACTCCTTTCGACTGCATAGGGTGGATACACGTGTTTTTAGGCGACCAGAATCACAAGTACCCGCACTAATTTTAAACACATTACGCAATAATGATGTTAATATCAGCAAAAATAAACATTCTGGCATGCGATTAAGAGAGGTGCTTAAGCGAAGTGCTCGCATTATAGGATTTCCTTTTTGAAGACTGGATTATGAGCGCAGGCACAAGCAATTTATATTCACCGATCGGGTGCAAGCAATGGCGTGAGCCAGGCCTTCATTAGTGCTTATTAGAGCCTCGGCATCTACTGTAAAATAAAATTTACTCCCTGATCTCAGTGTACACAGCAAACGTATTCCCAATTATTGACCTCTGCTGTCAGTGAATCTATAGTCCGGGACCTCCCTGCCTTTCCGTCTTCCCTTCTCTCTCTCTCTCTCTCTATATATATATATATATATAGTCCGGGACTCGCCAGTGGAGCAGGTTGAAACAACTTAATTTATTCTGTAGAGCATCAGCTGTGTTCTTGCTCCCACGTTCAGCCTGCTCACGTTTACTGCCCCCCCCCCCCCCCCCCCCTATCCGGCCAGAGCCCTGGAGCGGATGAATAACTCGCATGAGGACTTACGAGGAACAAGGCGAAGTCTTTCGAACGAGCAGATTAAACTCTTTGTTGTGACAAATCAAGCAATCGTCCTTTGTAACAGAGCATTTACGGTCCAAGCTGCTCAAACTAGTCCGTTAACAATTTGCACGCAGCCGCCCAGCGAAAGCACTAGTGCGTATTCCCACAACGCTTCTACGCGAACGAAACGCAGAACGCTGCCGACGCTTCTCTACGAAGACGATTAAACGAAGCGGGAGGTTGGGTGTATTTGACTTCTTTGTCGTTGTACAGCCAAGCTAACTGGGAGCGGCAGGCGGCTCTGGGAGACGCGATGGCTAAGAAGGCGTTATAAATAACGTTTACGACGCACCTCTTCGCAATTTCACCATTTCACAGCGTCAGCACAGCCGAGCGGAGCGTAAGAGTTTCTCTGCTAAAATTGTCTAATATTCAAACTTTGGATCAGGAGCAAAATGAAATGTGTCTCTATCCGTCTCCAGAAACCGAAAATGAGATCCCCCACGAGATAAACCTTACTACCTATAGAAGGCGTTCTTGGAAATTTTGCACTGCGCTGAAAGGTAACTCTACTATTTCTCTCTTTACAAGCAGAACAGATGAACTGCGAGCACTTGGCGGCCGTTTTTCTGAACTATATAGCACAGAGTGGGCAGTCAAACCAATGGTAAAGAAAAAGGAGAAAGAAAACACACATGAATATGGCAGTGCGCGCGGTGCGCGTGCCGAACTGGCACCACGCTCAGCAAAAGCGCCAAGATGGCAAGCGTCAACACGCCAGGTAGGCCTTTCTTATACCTTCACTTAGCTTCTGTAGTCCGGCGTCCCTCGGGGTTCACTGCACAGTGGCCATTAGGGAATGCTTGCAATGTAGCGGTCAGCTAAAGTGCTCCGTAAACTGTATGCTCTCGTTGTAGGTTTTTCTCGGGTTCTTTTTCTTTGCACATGCTACAACAATGCCGACTCATGTAATGACGGTCAGCAACCAGGTATCGTACGACCAGCGTTGAACTCTGCAAGGTGCAAGCGTTCACGTCGTGTCCGGCTCAGTAGTAGTAGTTCAATGTCGTCGCTCTTTGGTGCGAGCATTTATATGAGCCAGCACGCACTTGTCTGTCGACAATGCATCACGTAAGTGAGCATAAACATTCTTGTCAGTAGAAATGCTTCTTGGGTTTGGGACACATGCTTTCAATTTTTTTTGTAAAATATAGTGTCTGCTTACCATGCGACACCACTCACACTAGATAGCGGCATGCACCGTGCACATTTTTATTGAAATTGTAACGTCGTGTGATGAAGCTGTGTTTTTCATGTGCCTTCACAAATCAGTTCGCCTTTATTCCTTCTTTTTCCATGCGAGCATGCGCGATACCATACTGTCGTAGTTATAGACACTGTCATGTCATATATAGCTTGACCTTGACTTATTTGGTGGAACATTTCAAAAACTTGTTGTGCCGCCAGGACTTACGCAAAAATAACACAAGTCTCACAATACGTACTCTGTTGTTACTATACAGTTACTTTGTCATACGTGCCGTTCTGTTACTGCGAGTTGTATTGTCTTTGGGTAAGTCAATGCGATATTTCTTGAACTTTTCTATCAGCGCGATTTGGTACATGCTTATCTTGGTGCAAACTGTTCTCGATACTTTGCTGAATGCTTTGTTCTTGCTTACTCATGAGCTAACCATATAATTTACCAGGACCTCATGGGGTTGAAAGCATGTTGATATAGACTTCATTAGCATCTGTGCAATAATAGTGTAATTATATTTGTGTTTTTTTTGTCCATTTACACTGCAGAGAAAGCGACACCAACATCTCCAACGAAAGAAGACCTGCAAAGTCAGTGCACCTTCAAGCCTTAACTTGCAGAAAGTTATTCTTTCTTCGAAATTATGCGCATTTATCATACTTATTGGAAACTGCAACTTTAAAGCTCTTCGTTACTTTGTTTTGTGCTGTTAGGATGTGCGAAAGTCTGATCCATGCATGTCACGTCCTATGACAGATCTCCAAGGCGGTGTGTGTGTGTGTGTGTGTGTGTGTGTGTGTGTGTGTGTGTGTGTGTGCGTGTGTGCGTGCGTGCGTGTGCGTGTGCGTGCGTGTGCGTGTGTGTGCGTGTGCGTGTGCGTGTGTGTGTGTGTACGCGCGTGCACGTGCGCGTGCGTGCGTGTGTGTGTTGTTTCTTTTTACGTTCTTGTCGGGTAAATCCACTTCGTTTCCCATTGCATTGTTTGTCAACTTTTCAGAAAAAGGAGGCTCGGCCAACCACACAGCAGCATCCTCTAATCATGGCAAGTTTAACGTGACATTCTAAAGATTTTCTAAAGGTTCCCCATGTTCACGCTACACGTGCACAACTTATAGAAACACTTCTTGAATACACTGATGTGGCGTGCCTTCACTTCGACTGTGACGCAATAAAGGAAAAGTGGGCGAGCGCACAAAAACATCAACTGTTGTAATAAGTTTTCGAACGTTGAAGGTTATTTCCTAAAACTAAGGCAAATTTTCTTTGCATGAGCGAGCACCTTTACGTCGTTTTTTTTAATTTGTTTTTGCGGAAAGTGAAAAACTAGGAATTTCTAAAATTAAGCGCGCCTCATTGCAATTCAATATGCCCTTCCCTTAAAAACATAAAGAGCAGTGAACTGTATAAAAATTGCGTCAATCCCAATTGCCTATACGTTTTCGGTCGCAGTCAGTTTCTTTCCTTGCGCCTTTTACTATAAGGAATTAACATGTAACCATTAGAAAATACAATGTAAAAGAACTTAAACATTTAGTTATAACTTGCTGACCGCAGTGTGAATTCAAAAGTAGTTGGACATGAGTAAAAAACCCAAATCCCGTGTTTTTACATAAGTAACATTCCACAGCATTTTTCCTCCTCAAATGTAAGATGTGTTTATTGGTGGGATTTGTTTATTTAAAAGCGTGTTGCTACTCAGTCGACACAGATGTGGACAACTTATCTATAGCTGGCTAGTTTGTTAATTGAATGTAGAGTCATATTCACCAGTGCAGTGGAAATGGACAACTCAGGAGTTATTTGTCGCGTTTGTCTCTCGGAGATTCTCTTTTTCGACCTGGAAGCCTCGCTGGTGAAAGCATAGATATAAATATGGCGAAAATTGTAATTCACCTTATGCAGCGTATCTGTGTTGATATTTTCATATTTGGCATGAGGTTAAATTTCTGTAAAATGTGAATTCTGGCCCACAGAAAGGCTAAGTAATTTGACGCTGCTTTCTCGCAAGCATTGACCTTTAATGCCCCTGTGTTTACTTTTTGGAGGATCTCGTTCTACAAGTTACAGAGCAGGGACATAGTGGATAGTGGAGACTGGATAGAGTACCTGTTGTGAACTAGACGATGAAGAGCTACGGTGGCATTGCTCGTGCGCAACGTTATCTTTGGATTCGATAACAGCAGCAATGCCCTGTATGAGTTTTCTTGACCGGCTTTCTCATCCGACGTGGTGCCATCCACGGCAGGTACCTATCTAACACACGGCTATTTAATTGCAGTAGACAGCAAAGTAGTGGAAAATCGGGTAAAAAAAGCCCCTAAAGGTCGTAGCTTTAGTTGTAGTAGACAGTAACGTGACGATAAGTAGAGGCCCTTTAGTCAGTATTGCAGTAGCAAAGCTTCCTTATTCATGCTGCCTCTAAAGGGCGAGACTGAGCGCTGTCTTTCAGAGCACTGCGCAGGAACTGCAGCTACACTAGAGCAGTTCCAAACTAAGGAAACATGGTATGAATAAATAAAAGGAAAATGTATGCAAATCAAATGCTAATGCTTGCACGCCGGTGTAGAGCACTATAAGAGTCCAGCGCCAAGCTGTTTCATCAAGTGGGTGTGATGCCTGTAAAGCAAAGTTTATCATCCAGCCTTATTCGATCATGCTCCCAGCACCTCTCAAAGTTGCAAGGTAAAGATCAAGTGCTGGTCAAAGTTGCACGCGAACATCGCCTAGTGCCATTAGAACAGGCTTGATACTGCCTCATAGGAAAAAAAATTCATCGCACGAAATGAGTAGAAAAATTGGAAGCGACATTATAATCAATGAACTCTGCTCTTTAGTGGAAGCGTCAAACGAGACAGTGCCCGTTCGCTCTCTCCGCACAGCTGACAAAGGCACGGCTACCACATTCTCGGACTCGGAGCTGTTGCGCAAGGTGCAGTTCCCGCTGGCACAGGGCTCGCACGAGACGGCCGTCAAGACGGCGCCTCCTGGAAACGGGCTGGCCGAAGAACTGCGCACCACCATACGCTGGAACGACATATCCTGCACCGTGCCCATTGTTAGGGGTACCTTGCCTTGTCTCCTCAGGAGTTGTAGGACGCGCTCCTTTTCTTCCCGCAGCATCCGTGCTGGCATTGAAAGGAGCAGGTCGCAGTTTTGTGCCTTTTCTGCGCTAAGCGCTATGTTCTACTGCAGCTAGCACTAAAAAACAGCAAGGAAATATACACTTTCTACTGCAAACCCGTGAGAACAATTTCACAGCCAGACTTGTTAGTATGAAAAATACTTAATTAGTGTTTCCCCGATGGCCATTCATGACCGAATATTTCAACCTAATAGTGGTGTGCCGCATGTGAAACAAAACACTGTACGAAAAAAAAAAACCCAAGAGTACATGTAATGAGTCTTGCGCAGTCGTTGTACTTTTCGTTTCGTGTCGTGTCGTGTTCTCGGGCAACCACCATTTATAGCTATTCTGCAATAACAAGTCCAGACATGTACGTTGTCAGCGTGGCGATTTGTGCTGTCATGCGCTAATTTCTTCTTTCTAGGGGGTGCCCGGTGAAGTTAGCTGACCGTAAATGTGGAAGGCAGAAACATTCCTTGGTTTATAAATTCAGGAAACATGTCGAACTTTTATGTACGCGCTTTTGCCACTCGTCAGTTAGAAGCAAGCTAAAGCTTTATTTTCTCCACGAATTTGATGCACATTCCGTAAAGAATTTTTTGTACTGATTTCATGCAATGGCATACCAATCAGTCAAGTTCATAGAGATCCTTATGTTGATGAAGTATGTATAAAGTTACTTATAAACACGCGCGAGAGGCGACCGGGGCTGTGGTTAATCTGGCTCTATTTTCAACCCGCCCCCCCCCCCCCTCGCAGGGATTTTTGAGAAGACAGTGGAATCGATCACGAAGCCGTCGCGGAGGAAGACAGCGGTGCGGAGCATGAGCGGTTGCGCCGGGCCCGGTGACTTGGTCGCCATCTTGGGACCACCAAACAGCGGGAAGTCCACGCTGCTCAACATACTGTCCGGATATTGGTAATGTGGCGCGCGCATAACCTGGCTTCCTTTCTTTCTCACCAATGACTGTGAACATGCAGTGCCATTATACGCGACAACTAATACACAAAGACGAATCGAAAAGCGGAGCTCCGCCATACTTCAACCACGGCATTCGCCATGCACTGAAATTAAATTGCATGTTAGGAAAACGCGGGAATCTGGAATCCTTCGCACTAGCTGGGGCTGACGCCTTGAAGAGAGCGCGAACTAAGGACGACAGATGCTTGGCGTAAAGAAAAAAAAGTGATGCAAGGTAAAACTGAGACACGTGGTACTGCAACTGTAAGATTCATACTTCTTCTATTATAAAGCATCAAGGTGGCCTTCTACAAAAAAGAAAAAGAAACATGCAAAAGCAATACGCCCGTAATACGACGGCGGAGTACAGTTCAGCTACTAGTACTCTCCGTGCACATAACTGTTCTCAGTCAAGTAGCATTTTTCGTGAGTTATTTTTACAGGACTATAACAAAAATCTTGCGAGCTAGTGTTTGGGGATATAACGAAACTGTTGTGTCATAACTAAAGGTTTTAATACATGTAACTTATAGGGTCGCATGTTTTAACGCGACAGCGTTAAGGGCCCCGTGTCGTCCGGCGTCGAAAAAGATACTCGAACCACGCATATCCAACCACGCAGGTCCTCCATGTGGCGCAAGGAAATTACTGAACTAATTGAATTTCTCAAGGTAGAGAAATACGACGAAAAATCGTAAAGTACGAATTACACACAACCTGCAGACATGACAGCGTCGGATTGTAATATTAATATGCGAGAAAATGCAACTCTGTTACGCGGAAACTCAAACACAAAACCCTATTAACACGATAGCGTTTTTCAGCTGCCGTTTGAGGTCTGTCTTAGTAGGATATCGCGGCCCCCTCGGTTCCTTCGACACCATAAAAAAAAAAACACGCTAAGCTTGCCTTTGTGGATAGTGTTCGCCACCAGCATTTCCCGGTGAACATTACGGTAACATAAGCTGCATTTACCAGGACGCGTGAGAAGCACTCGGGGACCTCTGAATGCTATAGCATTCTACTCCTAAAGGTGAAGCTTAAGCGTCATCTAATTTTTTTTTATGGAGAGCTTACGGGAGGGGGGGGGGGGCACACGTTGGTCGCACTGATATTTTACATCGTTTACTGTTGCGCCATGAAAACAAAAATAAAAAAGCCACAAAGAAATGCCTTGCATGATACATCATTGAAAACGGTTAAAATGGGGCCTTATCCAGCTCTATAAATCTAACATTCACACCTAGGCAGTGACTCTGTAAAAAAGAAGGAAAGGGGTAAGTTAGTTTCAAATAATTTATTGCTGCCGAACCAATTAAACTCAATGCACATCTCGCACCAACACGTAATTCTTTGTCCTTACGTGTGGCTATCCAATATTTTATGTATTGCCTTACGCGTTACAACCAGTAAAATTAAGTTCATTGTCGGCTGTCTGGAGGACGGTGAACCAGCCGTAAATGCGGTAACATTATTCATTTGGGCAACACAAAATTAACCACGCACCCTCGGTAATATTTTATCATGGAAGAAGATACAAAGAAGACTTGCCTGGCGTGCTCTTGGCATGTGCGGATATTAATTAGGGTTCACGTCATTTCGAGTCCAGGCAATCGAACTAGCGAGAGTGACGCTACCGCCGAAGTACTCGCTTTCACGAAACGCTGGTTTGGAGTTCATTATCTGGAAGTGCCGCGCTGGGCGTGCTACAGAGAAGTCCACGAAAGCAGTATTTCAGCAGCCACAACACCACTTTTTATGTCTTTTTTGCCTTAGCGATCATTCTTGCGTGAAGCCACTCCGTCGACCGCTAATCTTCTTCGAGTACATGTCACGCGCATTAATCACTGTCGTCCCCAGCGAGGGTGATGGATTTCGCGGAGCTCCGTTTTCGGTTCTCGTTGCGTGTTGTTTGGTGCATTATTGAATATCGTCTTTCGCTCCACATTCTACGTTCACTCATGCTGTGTCTTGTATTTTGTTGTTTTTGATCTCTTCTTCGTCCATCGCGTGGTCCCTGACGGAGCGATTGATCGCTGTGGGTACCCTTCACTAACGAAAGGAAAGTACACGTGAGCAGTAAGGTTGCGTGCTGCCGATATGGGAAAAGTCTCCTTGATTCTTTCGGAAACTTGACGAGTAACGTTACCACCTTATCATAATTTTGTTTTTGTCAGATAAGCAGGGGAATTTGTCACTTTAAACTTCATCTTTCTTCGCTGTCTTCCCACGATAAGTTCGCGCATCCTTGGAGTAGCTTGACTTTGTTAATTTTGCGGTTTATTATTTTTGTTGATTTGTTTTTTCCTCTGCAGAAATACCTGTAACGTTTTGAAAAAGAAATTGCATTTCGAGATTATCTATAGAATTGCACCTAATTTGCGAATTTTGTCTGCCACAAGCCCCCCCCCCCTTCATTTTTTGTTTAAATGCTTTGTTCTACAAAGGGCAATATATTCACCGTCCTAAGGTTCGTTAAAACAGCATGGTATGAACAATGATATATGTTCTATGGCTGTGGTGAACCTTGTATACAGCACAAATCACTACTTTCCAAAGCGGGGGGCGGATAATGCACCCACAAGTCGGTAACGAGGCACTATATCATAAGTATAAATGAACGAAGGCTGTCGGACTATGATAGTCTCAAGCAAACAGATGCACTGATAGAATTGATGGTAACTGTAGCCATTATAGAAGATGAGTAGGATAAACTAACAGGACGACGCTGTTATTCCACCGTCATCCTGTGAATATCTCATACGTGTCGTCCTCGTTTGTTCATTGATGTTGACCCTGGTATCACTCACTAGTGTTCGAGGCAATATACACAAAAAAAAATTATGGGGTTTTACGTGCCAAAACCACTTTCTGATTATGAGGCACGCCGTAGTAGAGGGCTCCGGAAATTTCGACCACCTGGGGTTCTTTAACGTGTACCTAAATCTAAGTACACGGGTGTTTTCGCATTTCGCCCCCGTCGAAATGCGGCCGCCGTGGCCGGGATTCGACCCTGCGACCTCGTACTCAGCAGCCTAACACAATAGCCACTGAGCAACCATGGCGGGTGCAATATACACAAGGAACAGCCCATTTGGGCATGGTCATAGCCTCCCATATAACTTATGTGCCGACCGGATCATCGGCGAAGCAATGGGGAGCGGCCATCGTTTGACTATGGCTGCGGCGCCAGTTACGTAGGGTTGTTTCGAGCGCACTTTATACATGTTGGTGCTCGCTGCTAAAAAAAAAAAAAAATCCATGTGCATGAGTAAAAGGACAGTAGCACACTTCTACTTGTCGAATTATTAGCGAAGTAATAAAACGCCGCCGCTGTTGGAACTTCTGCTGGGGAACTTCTGCTGGCAGTTACGGTTGGGGTCTCTGGCGCACCACTTGAACCTATGAGGACATCCTAGATTTGAACCGCCCGAAAGTGCAGCTCTGTACTTTTATTATGGGAAGGGCGCAAACAACCTTTGCTGTCTGCTGCCTCTGCTCGTTGGCAACGCCGTACCATGGTCGCCTAGCGCCTGGTCAGGGCTATCGCTACCATCAATATGTTTACTATAACCTTACGTAAGCGGCACTTCCATAAACAACAGCCGTTTTGCGGTCATCCAAGAGGCACGGAAGTTATATAGGAGGCTATAGGGCAAGGCGTACAACTTCTCCGCTTGAGTAATATAGGAGTAGTAACTAGCAATGAAAGATAAACAGAATCGGATGTGTAAAAAGCGCATTCAATCACAGGGTTTTTAAAAACATTCGCACGTGTTTACCTTTCGAGGCTGAAGAATAGCAACAGCAATTGGAGGAGCCCCAGTTAATTATATTTTCCTTTATTGACGTGAAATTGGTGATGACAACACTCGCGGCCACCGTGTCCTAAAGAGAAATAGATGGTTACTGTGGGGTCCGGTAATACGTACCTTTGCTCAGCTAGGTTCGCAATGCATGAAGACTACCACGGTTACCTCATACCGCCTCACACAGTGTCTTTTCAATATGTCCGATGCAATTCTGTCAGTGAGCGTTAAGATCAGTTCCTTTGTTTCTTTTCACTGCTTTTGTGCCACGTGATATTTTTCTTATTGCTGGGCAGAAAAGCTCATTCGTAGCTGTCAACGGTGACAACTCTATACTGCTACCAAAGCTGCGTGTAAATGTTAGCAACATCAATAGGACCAGTAAAAAAGAAGTCAATAGGAAAATTCATAGATACCACCGTCGGAAAGGACTTTCGCTCACAGTTACGAAACAAGTCTATTGCCTGCAATGTAGAAAAAATAGCAGTGGCTCAGCTCGGCTATGCCAGGATATGCGTAGTGAAAGCTAAGGCATTAGCATGGTTAGCCTTGGTTAATATTGATTGCAAGTCCAGGTTAGTCTGGTTGTCCAGCTATGTTGCGGCGTTTAGCCAGTCGTTCGGCGCGCTGTTCGTCTGTTTCCTGGGCGATTCGTTTCCTCTTCAGCTTGTTCCGATGTCGATTCCAGGCCTCCTCCTGCTTATCAGAATTGTTGCCGTCCATACTGCCGCCTCAACTGTGGTTGCGGTGCATGCGAGCTCTCCTTGTCAATCCTCCGACATGTTATCAGGCATGCGACGCAGCTGGCGAAGCGAGCGGAGGCGAGCGCAACGACGAGGAACGCGTGTGACGTCATAGCAAACGGCAGCGGCGGATAGGCGTGGCGTTGAGCATCGGCGGAACACCTGTGGCTCAGTGCTACTAGTGTCGCATGCGAAGTAGTGACTAGGGAGCGAGAGAGAGGGAGAAATATCCACGGCGAGGCGCGCGTTGTGACGTCATATGCCTCCTCGGAGCACCGCCACGGCGAAATCGCCAGTTCGTGGCCAGTAAAGCTTTCGCTTTAAAAGTAGTGTGGTGTTGCACTTGTCATTTGCATGGTGATGCAACGTTGCATTTATTTACTGCGTAATGTGCTGTCAGGTATACCAAGATAACGATAACGCCAAACGGCAGTTTTAATGACTGGAGAAGACAATTTCACCAACAGTTGTTCAAATTGTCCGAATTAGTCCTTAGAAATGTTGTTTAACTAAGGAATGAAAAGAATGCTGTTTAGGATAAACGGAGGTGCGGATTTTCATAGAAGTGATGGTCATTTATTTCTCTCATTATAACGGCTATTTGGACATGTTCGACATCCGAGCTTCCAGAAAAGGTAATCTTGACGGCACTCTTCGTTTTGAGCGCACACTTTTTCGTGCAGAAGTGTATTGAAGTTTTGGATCCTTCATATTGACCAAATAAGCTGAAGGTAACCCGGGGAGGTAAAACTTGAAAGCCCATCAAATTCTCTACGTTCTATAAAATATTTCCTCAGATTAAGCGTCGGAAAATTTTGCAGAACATGTGCACCACGAAATGTTCAATATAGCTCGTATGAAGGAGGCTGTCACAAAAAACGTCGCTGCGATGGCTTACAAAACTCACACTAACTGCTAAATTCTCCAGAAGTTCGTAGTTCATGGAAAGCGTTTGCTGTGTCACACCAGTAATATTTCCAGCGTTTTAAGTAAAGTTTCCTTGCCAGTACGTACACATCTTCTATACAAACACACCGGCTGACCGCAAAGCTCGCACACAGCCCGCACCCAGCCCGCACACAGCCCGCACACAGCCCAGCCGTACACAGCCAAAGCATAATGATACATGTTCTTTTTGCAGAGTACCTTGTTTTCGACACTTCTGTGACACACGCAAGAAGGTGTATTTACCCTGCGATAAATATCAAAGCCTTTGCTTTTTCACCCAAAACTATGTAGGGAACAACTCGAAGTGTTTGCGTAAACTTCCCAACATCAGTATTTTCTATCGTGTCTCTCTTTACCTGTGTGCACACGTAACGTACGTTTCTCCTGAAGAAGCGGTGGTGCTAATTAGCTCCCAAATGTGGCTGGAGCCCTCCCCGTGAATGCCCCCCTGCTTGTTCTCGACATTTGTTCTACCATGTTTTTCTGCACTTTACCAGTCATTTCGGCACCTAAGTGCACTAGTAGTTAGAAAAGTGCCCTGGGCCAGATGGCGCCTTGCTGATGACACTTGCACTTCCGCGCAACTTGCGCATTACTGAACGTCAAAAACAGTGCAGTTTGGCGCCCTTTGCGGTGCCGTAAACGCTTTCCCACTGTTTTCGCTGGTCCCGCTCATTTCCTGCAGCCTGTGGCGTGTTACTGTGGAAAACAACGCTAATAAATGATGCAGAGCCGGTTTAAACTATATGCGAGGTCGCTGCTAATGAGATGTTGGAGGTACACCCTTGGTACAAGTAAATTTATCCTCAGGCATGATTTAATGTAATTGGAGGATGGTATAGCTGGCACCCTTGACAAACCTTTATTCTATTTTTTGTGACGTTTTCTGATGCTATGACAGTGTTCAGGATTGCACACAGTTTTTAAAATCAAGGGCAGCTCAGAAAGCGCATAACCAGTCCGTTTATTTTTTTCTCTGGCGCATTCTCTCTCTTCTCAAAGCGAGCACTCTGTTTAATGCATGACTGGTTCAACGTCTTCTGTGCATGTTGCACTGTTTCCAATGTCAAAGCAGTGACGTTATGCTATTCGGCTTTCAGAACAACCACTTGGTAGCACGAGGCCAGAAATCTCAAACCGTAACATCACCTAGGTAGGCGGACTCTTATGGGTAGCGGGCTTTTGAAAAGAAGTGAACACGCTAATTGTGGCACATGGGCTGTATTTAGGTGCATGGGTTGTCACCTTCGCGGTAGACGTCACACGAAAGCGCGCAAAGCTTCTGTCATACATATGTTGACTGGCAATCCGAAGCGTAAAGCGGACGTTGTTGAGCAAGCATAGATGCTTACCGTGACCACCACTGCATCACTGTGCACATTACAATAGAGACACCAACCTATTTAGACATTACTATTTAGAAGGACATCGGACAGCTCCAACAAAGCACGTGCAACATCCTGGCCCAGTTCTCTATTTGGCATGCTGCGTCTTGATGTTTACTTCAGGCGTTGTAAATTTAAATCTAGAGCTGCTCTGTCAACCTTGAAAACCGGCAAATGGTGGATTTCATGTTTGGCTGCGCAGCGCAAAGCCTCAAAAATAAACATCAGCAAAGAAGTACAAAGTGCTACAAGAATAAAATGTAGCAGAGTTACCTTAAACAATTCGTAGTGGATGAGGTGGCATACTGTATTGAAAGGCAGCTCGAACAGGTGAAGTACAAGGTAAACGAGATGGGGCGCAACCAAGCTCACTCTACTGTTTTCTTTTTCTTTCGTGCTGCCTCCTAGTCATGCTGCAGCTCTTTTTGCTCAATATATTTGAAGTCACTAAATTTTCTATCTGGCTAAAAAAACATATTACTCTGACAGGTCGTGTAACACTCGCAGTAATCTGCAGCGAGCGCAAGGACATTCTCAGAACTCACCTCGTTGCTGGCGATGGCGGTTGCCAGTGATGACGACCGCAGCCTTGGCAAACTTGAGAATGCCAGGTTTGGGTCTCACTCTCACTTAGTTTCCCGAGAGGACTGAAAGTAAACGATGAAGAAAAGAAAAACAAATCAGAGGGGGTATAAGCCCCTTGTTGTGATTGCAGCTTTAATTAAACAAAGGGGTGAACGGAACAAATGGCATGTACTACGCCGAGCGTACTGATCAAAGGCTGGCTTGCCGACAGTTGGCTAGCCACCACATATGATTTAGGATTCTTTTTCCGAGTCTTTACCTCTGAGTGTATACGTGAAAGCCTAGCGAATTATGTTACCCACATCCCAACGCCCTCTCAGGCGCTGCCTGCACCTTGCTTTACAGCAGAGAGGGCTACAGCGGCGAAGTACTCATCAACGGCGCCCGGATGGGTGTGGATGAGTTGAGCGATCGCAGCTGCCACGTGCCGCAGACAGACTTGCACCTGGACTGTTTCTCGGTGAAAGAGACGCTGTGGATCGCCGCTGAGCTGAAGTTCCCCACGTCCACAGAGCGCAAGGACAAGTTCCGAGCAGTGAGCCTCAGCGCAACTGGACAGCGCATTTGTTCTGTGGCGCATATCCTTCGGAAAACGTCCTGCCAGGAAAAAATATATCGCGTAAACACAAATCATCTGGCCCAGTTCGTTACCCTTTCCTCGGTTTCCTTAAAAAAGTTTTTTTGGCGCGTTCTGCTGTCACTGTAATTATTTAGCGTTTGTGTAAGCCTCTCATTTGTATCGGTAGTGAGACAGCTAGCCGGAAGGAAGAATCGCTGTTACTTGATGCGCTAACTTGTGCTGACACTAATGTTGGCAGCCCCCAAATCTATAAAAACCCTCCCCTGTTATTGAGAGTCACATCTCATAAAAATGAAGCACATAGGTGAAATAAAGTAGGAGTTGTTATTAAGTGCTCTACTTCAATTGTTTTTGTACAGTGTGGAATTTCTTCTACAACGTAGAGAAGTTTTGCTGCACATGCTTGTGTAAGAACAATATGTTCATGCAGACTACACGAGGAGAGTCCTATCGCGTGGGTGGAGACAAAAGCGTTAAAATCAACAAAGTAAGAAGCTTACTATTTTCTGTGCATATATTCTCCATAGAACAATAATATCACTTAGCCTTCATGTTGCAAGACCTTGCTTTTATGGTAAGGAAAAAAGAACCCAACAGACAAGCACGTACGAGCTTTGACGTGGTTTTGTGAACGCAAAAATACTGAGCTGCAAGAACTTTTATTCGCTTCATTCGCACGACATAAACTTGTCAGCAACATGTCACAATATACTAATAGACTAGGTTAATATGCTTGTATGCGTAATGACCGCTAGCGTACCAACAAAAGCTAGCAACACTTATATACTGGATTGGCACATTGCCACTATCAATCCCTCATCAAAGACAAAATCTTTGTAACAGGAGTACGAAGCTTTATGGGTAGATCGATACTACGAATATCGTGTTTTACAGATGTCTTATTTTGCAAAGGAAGAGTTAAGAAATTGGCTTACATCCATAGCAACCCTGCAGCACCATAAGGTACCAGTACATCTCAGAAACCCTGATCTTTGGTATGTACCATGCTTTCGTACTGAATACAAACTAGAATCCATTAAACACACTTTGCCAAATATCCTTAATAATTCACACTACTAATTTTTCTCGCAGGAAATTGAAGATGTATTATGTTCACTTGTAAACATATATATTCATGTATAACGATTCTAATTGTATGATGATCGTTGATTTTTTTCTTAATCTTATCAGATATGCTTGAACGTTGTCTGCATCTGTATTACAAGACAATTATACTGTCAAGGGGCTTATATATAAAAATGTTGAAATTCATTTTGTACGGGTTGAACTGCTTTTGTTTGTTCAGTGTTTACGTTACAAAATAGTCTCTGTTATCGCGCTCTCATGTACAACAATGCCTCTTGGATCCAGTCAAGCTGCTCATGGCAGCTTTGAGCCCACGAGGACGTTTCTAGAGTATACTAGAATAATTAATAAAGTTGAAGTTGAAGCTGTTCCTGTCATAAATTCGAATGCTCTCATACTCAAAAATTAAAACAAAACCCAGCAGCTATTGGAAACGCTCTTGGAACCATTATTAAGATATACGTAATTGACGATTAGAAAATTAGTCCCTAATAACGAAAACATAGTTATGTTATCTTCATCTGTGTTAGCATCATCTTCCTATTGTAAAGCTGCATATTTGTTTGCGAGCACCAGCCTGAATACATCTGCTTTTACCCTTACTGCGTCTAGGTTAGCGTATTCCTTCTTGACTAATTTCACTCTTTTTCTCTTGAAACTGAGAGAAATCCTGAGCTCACTAACGTATGTGATGATCATATTTTAGCACAAGTATACTTTACACGCATATGAGGCGAGAGATTTTAGGTCTCTTTAAAATTATGGTATATTAAGCGTTATATCAACTGTTAATATTTCGTCGCTCCATTGACAAGTTATGAGCACTTGCTTTGTGCTGTTTGGCCATATCTTGCCATTCAGCCACAAAACACCACATAACATCGTCAAAACAAGTAAGTGGGCGTACTCAATCCTAGCAGAACTTTCAGGGTATCTTTCATGTGTGAACATTTGCTTATGACTCTTGGATTAAACGATGTTCGTCTCGGTTTTCTGACTGTACTACGGCAACAATTTGTTGTTGTTGCTAAAGATGGATAGAACCATGATCAAAGTGGCATGTATTATGTTAGCCTATCGCGGCCACTTGTCACCATACATATCGCAACCTTGTGAGCCACGCTGCCTCTTTGGCAGGTCGTGAACGCGATGGAACGTTGGGGACTGATGGACGTGCGACGCATCCCGGTATCCTTGGTTAGCAAGACGCACCGGCGCCTGCTTACCTGCGCCGAGCAGCTCATCCGACCTCAACCACTCATATTCGTCGACGATCCCACAAGGCAAGAGCTACACATTAAATGCGGAAATTTCTGCCTGCCAAACACCAGCGTGCACTCTTGAAGATAGCAGTGTTTGAAAATCCGACCAATCTTTCCTGTTGTACAGACATGGCCATAAATTTCCTGCTGCCCCAAAACCTCCGCAAAAAAAAAAAAGAATCGTCATGAAGCACAGCCGCTTCACAAAGGTCAAACTATAGGTACGCACCCACGCGCCTCATGCATGCGCAGGTGGTGCGGGACAGATCGCATGCGTGGAAGTGCGGCGCGAACACAGATATCTAATGTTTAAGAACGCTAAAGAAATAGCTTTGTCTAACATGGCGACACCAATGGCTCCCGCTTCAGAGTGCATTCTCGTGATAGCTACGTTCTCACTCGCGTTGATCGCCAGGAACTATCGAAACGAGCTTTCGCTTTCTCTAAGCTCGCCTTAAACGTTAGTTATGAGCGCATAGCGCGACCACTTTGTCAGATCGTTCTGCGATTTTGGCGCCCGTAGGCCTAACGAGACGCGTCCGCATAGCAACGACACGATTATGGTGGCCGACCGACCCATAGAGAAACACATACATGACCCACCCGTCTGGAGCGTAGTCCGCTACTTCTCCGCATAATGACACAAAAGTTGCGCTGCACTCAGTACAATGGTTTTCAGTGGCCTGTGTGGTCCGGTATATTGGTGGCAGAAGGCATACAACAAATAAAGCATGCAGAGTCAAAAACCTGCCATCTGTAGCCATAAGTTTGTTCAATAAGGAGATATA